>NC_084465.1:133233302-133858302 GCF_027409185.1 Cynocephalus volans | reverse complement strand
TTTTCCTCTTTCATCTCTGAAGACATTTGAGTGAAAAGCGAATGGTATATATTGAAGAGGCATTGTTTGTTGACTCTCGCAGAATGGGTGTTCCATGGGACAGAGATAAACAAGGCTGGGCAAAATCTGTCTCACATACGGCTTCCCCTTTAGAGGAGGAGGTCCTTGCATTCCTTAGATCAAAGCCTAAGAAAGTCTGAAAGCTCTAATCTCTGGGACAATCTGTCCCGTCTTGGCAGCTTCAGCCCTGCACTGAAGACTCAACTCACACCAGTGCCAGGCTCTCTTCTCTATAGAAACCCTGTAGTTTGCACTTTTCAAACCTGTGGACAGACCAGCCATCTGATCATCAGAAGCCATTATGTATTCAAATGGAAAACACTTTCCTAAGGGGGCACTAAGAGAGTTAGAGTAAGATTCCCCTTTAGAAGGAATACTCGATATCTGTAAACCATCACATGCAGACGCAGCCCACTCGCAGGCCATATTTAATGAAACTCCCCACTGGGAAAGAATGGCCATGCCAGCCCCTGTTACATATCCAGCAGACAGCATTTACTTATTTATCTGATGTGCAATTAGGGGGGAGTTATGTACACTCCAATGCACAATCAGGAGCACTATGGGGTCCCCTCTGAGGCATTAGGAGAGGGAATCAGAGTAAATGGCCTGTCCCCAAGCAGCCAGCGTGACTTCCTGTGATCCTTGAGAGTGTTTCGGAAGCAGGGGCGTGGGCTCTGGGGATTGATGCATTACTGTACCCTCCCCAGATTAGTAAAGATTTTTGAACTTACAAGATGATGAGACGGGAAGGGAAAATAATATTTACAGGAAATATTCCATTAACTGTGAGCCGGCTCCCCGCGGCACTGCCCTGCTGAATTATTCAATGTGATAAGCGCTCAGTTAAGTGCACTGCTGACTGATTTTTCAGCTTCTGTTTGGATGTACTTGACTCATTTTCTAGAGCTCTGTGGCTTGGCTGGCCCCGAGCAGGCACCTCCCTCACGCCAGCATCTACATTCCCCTTGGCGACCACACCTGTGCACTTCTAGAAGGACAGCACCACTGAATACCTGGGCATTCTGAGCATTTTGTAGCCCTCACTCATTCAGTGTGGGATCAAAGGGCCTTCTTGGTTTGCCTCTTGTCAGTCCTTCAGATCTCACTGCAGAACCAAGTGGATCTGGGGGGCTCCAAGCCTGTGAGACACAGGCCCTGCCATGGGTCACGGTAGGGGCAGCTCAAAGCTGAGGACCAGGCCCACCAGAGGGAGCTGGGAGAATAGGAAGTTACCAGAATTTGCTATTTTTAAATAACTCAACAGGGCCGGCTCATGGCTCACTTGGGAGAGTGTGGTGCTGATAACACCAAGGCCACGGTTTCGAATCCCTCTGTAGGGATGGCCGGTTAGCTCACTTGGGAGAGCGTGGTGCTATCACCAAGTCAAGGGTTAAGATCCTCTTACCGGTCATCTTTTAAAAAAAAATTAAAATAAAATAAAATAAATAAATAAAATAACTCTACAAGAAAATTTAAAAAGGAAAAAAGCAATTATATCCTAAGAAAATTGAGATCCCATTCTCAAAGCATCGGTCTTAGACATCCCCCTTCTCAAATCAACAGTATTAGACATGGCTGAGTTATCTTCATTTGGAAGAGAAGACCCAGTGTCTCCTCCCATACAAGAATTGTAACCTTGAAAGCCCTGAGCTAGCGCTTAGAACTTCAGTAGAGGGTGTTGCATATGAAAACCTATCCAACGAAATGGCTCTTCTACGAGTATTACTGGGGGAAGTCAGACTTACAGTAAGTCTTGAAGGGAACTCACTTGAGTTTGCCTCTGATAACAATTCAGAGACAAGATCACAGCTCCAGAAGCCAGGAGACCAGCATATCTGTTCTGTGCAGGCCATAATTACTGCACACTCGACCCTGGGTGGGCACATCCCTCAACCTCACCAAGGCCAGCTGCTCTTCTCCCAACATTGGTTGCTGTAACTATTGAATGAACGCTTAAAAAAAAAAAAAAAAGTACTGTAAAGCACTAAGCAAATTTAAGGCATTACCAGTTACAGACAACACTTTCTAAAGCACCTTCCATTTTCCTAGACTTTGTAGTTCACTGAACTTTTGGAGTTGTTGGTGAGGATGCGTGGCTCTTCCTGCCTGGCAGTTCATTCACTTGTTTAATGAATGTTGTCCCAGTGCCTGTTGGGTGCCAGGTTCTGCAGGCACTGCAGTGAGCAAGAGAGATAAGGTCCCTGCCCCCACAGAGCATACAGTCTAGTGGGGAAGGCTGTCAAATGATAACATTAAATAAATCTGTAATGTATACTGTCAGAGTATTGAATTCTATGAAGACAATAAATCAGATATGGAAGAGTGGGAGGCCTGGTGGGTGGTCAGCAGTGGTCTCTCTAAGCAGGGACGTTTAAGTGACTCTACTTCTAAGAGTGTTGCACATCAGATTCCTGGGGAAGCAATCCAGGGTGGATTCACATGCAGGGCTTATTGGGGGGTGCTCTGGGATAAACACCAAAGGGGAAAGGGGAAGAAGTGGGACCAGGGAGAGAGAGAAGCTGAGCTCTGACACAGTCCCAACATGGCATCACTCAACGTGGAACAAAGCTCTGAAGCTGGAATGACCCTCAGGGCCATCGCCATCGCCATTGAGGCTGATGGCCTTGTCCGCCAGCATCAACCAGTCTTAGATGCCATGCCGACAACCCCCAGGGAGGGAGTTATCACCTTGGGCAAGGTGACTTTCTCCAGTTGAGAGAGATTCTGGGGAAGAGAATAAGTCCTTCAATCCTGAAGGGGGAGGCTGCTCAGTTCTGCACAGGAGCTTCTACTGCAATGGTTCTCAAAGTGTGGTCCTTGGACCCGAAGCTTTCACATCACCTGTGAACATGTCAGGTAGGGTCTCCACCTGAGACTTACAGACTCAGAAACTCTAAGGATGGGACTCGGCAGTCTGTTTCCACAAGCCCTCGGGGTGATTTGGACACCCACCATGAAGTCTAGGGACCACTGCTCTGCATTACAGGCAGTTAACAAGGAACTTTCTATGTGAGCCTACTTTGCTGTTTTTGTGGTTGTGAAGATATTTTAATCTGAGTTAAAATAGAATTTCTTCCTAGATCAGTTACATCTTTTTTATTTAAAAAAAAAAAAAAAAAAAAAAAGATGATTGGCAAACCAGTAACCTCCATATCCACTCAAAGGCCCAAACTAGATCTCAACCAAAGACGAATTTTGGTGCCATTAACTCACTGCCAATATATTCAGCAAAAAGTCATGATACACAACCTATTTAAGCTCTCTGTGCCTCTTTTGATGAAATGGAGACTGTAAGACATAGGATGGATGCAGTCTTGTTTTCTCCACCTTGAATAAGTTTACTTCTCAAAGAGTTTCCGTTCCCCAAGATAAAAAAAAAAAAAAAAAAAAAAAGGCTCTGTTGCCCTTGACATAGCAAATATCGTTACAGTCTCTTTTATACTGAACATGAGAGGCGGAATCGCCACAAAGAGCAAACAACGTCTCTTTGTTAGGAGGATTAATTTTTTTCTTGGTCATTGGATCTGGGAACCCAGGGTTGTTTAGTTCCCATGGATTCCCGTGGAGGCCATTCTGAGCCTGGTCCTGAGGAAGCCACACTTCCAGGGAACCTGCTAGTATTGCTGCTATAATCTTGTTGAAGCTCGAGCTGTTGTCAGACTGTCACCTTTGAGGAAGGTTGATCTGTCTGTCAGTAGAAAAAAAAGCATTGCCCCATCCAGCTGTAAAATTTTTAGAGAGAAGCTATCATGAGAGGGTAATTTCTCTGCAAAGGTACAGGAGGAGAGGAATACAATTATCCCCTAAAGAGATGCAGGTTCAAATCTTTCCCAGGATGACATACTTGGAGGCACCTCTTGGAAGGGTTACTCTCAAGCTCTGAAGATCCCTCCAAATGATCCCTGGGGTCAGTCTCCAGGCCTGACATACCCTTATGTCATGGGGTGTTATGTACATGCCCCCACCTCATGCATCCTCAAGCATTATATTCTTAGCAGTGGCAAGGGATCCATCCTGGTGGTCAAGACACCTCGGTTCTAACTCCAACCCTGCAAAATGGGTCACTTTTCTGGGCCTTGGTTTCGTCCTCCACTAGGTGGTTGATATAGACAATCAGGAATCCTTAGGTTGAGGGAATCTTGAAACTAGAAACAGGAAGAGGAATGAAATAAAGGGCAATTTCATTTTAAGGCCAGAGAGGGGTAGTGAACACAAGGAGGAATGAAAAGCAACATTTCCCAGAAAAAAAGCGGTAGAAGAGGAAATGCCGGTTTCTGAGTAGGTAGTCCTTTTTCTATCTCTGACTGTTCTGCAGCCGAGCCAAAGCTAGATCTGATTAAATGACCCAAACTAGTTTTTGTCCCCCAGCTGATGTGTCTTTTGTGGTATGTCTCGCAGGACTCCTCTGCTTCCCACACCAATGCATGGTCTCCTCAGACGTGTTGTCCTCCCTGTCCCTGAACAGGCACACGTACCATCACTAAGAAAGGTCACATAAAAAGCCACGTTGATTGTGTGTATAGTAGGGGTCAAACACAACACTAGGTATTTGTAACATGCAAATAAACACCCAGCCAGACAGCGCAGCAGCCCGCTTGAGACTGACTAGCTTCTGAATAACTCTGCAGACACAGACTCCCACTACTCAAGGAGCCCTGTTGACCTTGGATGCAATTTCAAGAAGCAAATCAAAACCAAATGCTATCGTTGGATCCCAAGCCACGGCAGAAGAGCCCCACTCCAAAAGAGCCGTGAACCAGTAGTAACTTATGAACAGATTTGGGCTTTCTGGCTTAAAAAGCAAAGATTTTGCTAGTATAACGAGAACATTGACCACATGGGACTCAACAGGCAAATCTCTTTTATTTCACACTGTTCCTTTTGGTGTGTTCTTTCCTTGTCCCACGATCAAAACACAAGTGGGCCCCTGACTTTTCTGATCACTCTCAGGTAATACAAACTCACACGGTCACTTTAAATAACAAAATAAGCTTTTATTAAAAAATTAGAGTGTCTAGTCCTTCATGACAATCAAAGGTCCAAACTTGTTGTGAAGTTAAATCTCTCCTCTTCCACTGGTCTCCATTTCTCCTTCAGTTCATCTGACTTCAAGGGACACCTGTCAAGCCCTCTCGGAGATCTTAGTGAATGCTCTCTTCCTGGGTTTGAAGGAAACAGTAGGCATCTTACACCTTCCCCATCTGGGTAGGAGAGAGCTCAGTACATCTCTTTTCCAAGGATGTCTCCTCTAAAAATGCTCTCTCAGTTTCTACCTTCCTAAACATTTTATATACCCCAATTGTGGGTGAAGGGTTTCAGAATCATCTAACCATAACATTTTTTTTAATTGTGATAAAATTCACATAGCATAAAATTTACCATTTCAACCACTTTTCAGTGTACAGTTCAATAGTATTAAGTGTATTCACCTTGTTATCTCCAGAACTGTTCATTCTGCAAAACTGAAACTCTGTATCCATTAAGCAAGAAGTCTCCATTTCCTCTGCCAGCAGCCACTGGCCACCACCGCTCTACTTTCTGTTTCCATGAGTGTCACTACTCGAGATACATTATACAAGGGAAATCGAAGTATTTGCCTTTCTGTGACCATAGGGTTTTAATATCCAAACCAGGACTTTAGAGAGTAAGAAAGGGCACTGGTTAGTAAGTTTGCCATGATTTTAGACAAACCAGAGCTGTCACAGGCAAAGGCACATATTGACCTATCTAACCAGCATGGGGACCTTTCTAATCAGAATGGTGACCTATTAAAACAGTTCTCGGCCTCTTATTTTTGCTTGTTATACCAGATGATCTGCTCACAACTCTCTTTAGTGATATTTCTCATCTTAAAGTCTCAGCCAGGACTATCCTACAGCTCTAGTTAAGCAATAAAGAAGTTATCCACAGACGGCATAATTCATGACAGACCTGCATGGGGTCAATGATTGGGGAGACTCCAAAGAACCTTGGCCAATGAAATAGTAGACTGGCCAGGTACTCAGTTCTTTCTCTCTAACATTTCCAACAAGTGTTTCTAGTGGCTACATGGGGTCCTGCAAGTCTCTTTGCCAATCCTAATAGTCATTCTGGAAGGTGTAGACAGGCACATAATGTAGTCCATGGGGTCTCTACACCCTTGGAGAGTGCTCTGCCTCTTTATAATGGCTCTTCCTGTTCTGGCCTTTTAATGGGAGAGCAAAGAGCCAGAGGGGCTCTGGACTCCAGTCTCTCCAGGTATTTATGTTTGACTGGAAACCGAACCCCAGCCTCACCTTTAGTAATCATTAGAAGTCACAGCTGAGTGAATTTCCTCTGAGCGTGTGTGTGTGTGTGTGTGTGTGTGCGCATGTATATTTCTTAATACGTGAGTGACTTTATATTTGGGGTTTGAAAAAGCATTTAAAAAGTTGGTCACCGGCCAGATTTCTCACTAGTTGAGTCTGTGGCAGTTTGCTTGGTCACATACCAGCAGAGGTCCCTCCTTTTCTGCTTACGTTTGTTCTTGGAACCTAGGATCCTCTGACTTACTGTACTATGTAGTTTTATTTATTAATTTATTTATTTATTTATTTATTTATTTATTTATGATTTGCCTCTCCCCTCATAAGAATGTGCAGGGCAGTTTTATTCACTACTGTATTCTCAATGCCTAGAATGGTGCCTGACACATGGCAGACACCCAACAAATAGTTCTGGAATGAATAAAAGTTGTCAGTACTACTAAAAGTTCGTGGAAAAACAGAATTAAAAGATAATACAAATTTTTCCATGAATTTTTTTGAAGTACCCTTGTAGCTTGTTGTGACCCACTGCAAATTTGGAAGACATCTCCATGTGTATGTGTATAGTGGCTCAAAAATTTAAGTATAAATAGTATAACTCACGTAAGGAAGAGTTTGAGAGAGCTCTGCATACAGAGGGAGATATTTGTAAGGGAGAAGAAGGGAGGGGGGAGGAACTATAGCTTTTTACAGCTTTGATTTGTTGATGAAAAAATGAAAAGCATAAAAATGTGCTCCCCTCTGGGCTCTCTCTTGACTTTACTTTTTGTCTGTTGGACCAAAGGGAACCTAAGAGCTAATAGTAACTATATATCAAGAACGAATTGCTGGAGTACTGCAGACCGTTGAACGATTCTGGCTTATCCGAACTCCTTTTTTTTTTTTCTTTTTTTTTGCTAGTAGCAGGAAGTGTTAGGTTGGAAAACCCTGCTTGTTGAATCCTAGTAACCCTCGCTTTGTCTTGGGAGTTCTTAACAGATGGTTTCTGCTGAACTATGCAATACTTAGGGAACTCTGTGAGGTTTTGTTTTTCTTAATGAGCATGAGTCAAAGGGGGAAATCCAGGCTGAATTGAGGATGTAAACCTGTTTAACACCAAACCCTAGCACAGTCAGAACGTGTTGTGAACGTGTTGTACCCAACTCCACCCACCACCCTGGCCTCAGAATCAGCGCCTGCAGGTTGAGGTAGAGAGCACCACAGGAGGGGTCCGACCTGCCCCGGGTCACTCCTAACAGAGAGCCTCAAGCAAACTGAGGCAGTGTCTAGGCAAAATGAGTTGTGAAGATTTGCTCCAGGTTGGGACTAGGATTGCAGTTTGAGACCACAAGCTCCTGGGACTGTGGACCTCTCCAGTTTACTTTGGAATCGAGCCTAGCTCAGACTGAGCCAGCAAAAAAAAAAGAAAGGCTGTGGTTTCTTGGTGACAGCTCTGCCATTCTCCCTCCTTGCGCTGGCCCTACCTGCCTGTTGCCATTTCCTAGCAGTTTAGAAATGTATTTTTAACAAGATGTCTGGGATCAACCCTTGGAGGCTCCTCATATCATGAAAGTTGCCTAAATTTGAGCAGACACATGTGTGATCTTGAGAAAGTGACTTAACCTCTCTGAACTTCAGTTGCCATAATACCTACCTCATAAAGCTCTTCATTCATTCTTTCATTCATTCACTCAACAATTCCTGAGTGCCTAGTAGCCCCCAGGCATTGTGCTAGGAGCCAGGAAAATACATTCAAGTAGCCTAAGTCTGGTGGAGAAGACATTTGAGTAAAAAAAGACAATTACAACACAAGATGATAATTGCTCTGGTGGAGGTACATTTACACATATCTGGAAGAACTAACCCAGACTGGGGCTGGGAAGTTTGTGGAGTTGGGGACAGCCCTAGTGAAAGAAAGTGGTTTAGGGCAGGCTGCTGAGTAGAAGTCTCTGCTTCTTCCTCTATTCCTACCCCTTCTCCCCAAAATTCGCAGTTCCCCAAATTGGACTGCCCACTTCAGAATTCCTCTAGGTTTGAGAAAAGCAAAGCTTTCAGTAGGACCCGCCCTCCTGGACCAACAGAGATTCTAGACTTCAAGTCTTCACCTCTAGAAAATATCTCCTCCCCTCTTCTTTCTGGGAAGGAAATCTTGTGGGGCAGATGCAGAATTACTCTAGCCAGGGGCTCCATAGAGAGAAATCATCACAGTCAGCTAGTGCCCCAGCTGCAGAGATGGTGGCCCAAGCCCGGCTGCCTACACGCCTCAGGTCAAGCTGGGAGGGTCAGACCCTCCAGCAGCAAGTCCAGGCTGGAGTGGGACAAGCCCCCCCGTCTCCCCTCCACTGACTGCAGCCACACTGCAGAGCAGCCGACAACACCACAAGTGTCCTCCCAGCTGCAGCTTGACTTGAAAAGCAAGCCACAGACCCCTGGCCCAGTGCCTGCTTGCCTGCCTCGCTCCCTGGCACGCTTTCCAACCAGGAGGACCTGGAGCTCACACCTGAAGCCTCCGCAGCAGGCAGTCCACCCCCTCCTGGTGCCCACCGAAACCAAGGTCTTCCAGACAGCAGCACTGGGAGCTCAGCCCTCCCTGGCAAGGATGAGCCAACCTGGAAGCACCAGGAGTTTTGAAATACAAACAAGCTGCTGTTACATAGTTAGTTACTCCCAAAGAGCTTTTGCTTTTTTTTTTTTTTTTTTTACTTTGCTCCACACAGATAACATGAGGATAGAGTATTGCCATTTTATCTTTTTTCTAAGCTTGATAAATCAGGGTTTAGTTCTGAGTGTATTCCTGTGTTTCCCAGTGGAATCGGTTTCCAACCCATTCTCTCTCATCCTATTTGTCTTCCATGGAGTCAGACAACCTCTACAAAGAAGATCAGGATGCTTCTGTACGCCACACCTCAGGACAGAGAACTGACAACTGCCAGCCCAAAATAGAAAAATACAGGGTTTCCCCCAAAGTCTGCCTTCCAAAGTAGTCAAAACCTACTTCAAAAAAATTCAGCAATCCAAAAAGCGATGTCTTTGCCAAAGTAGGTGAGATGGCCTCGTTTGAAACATCCCACTGAAGTAAGTCATAGCAGGTATCGTTAGCCTTGACGTTTTCTACAGGAAAGACTGGAGCACAGAGAGGTGAAGCCACACGTCACTGGGTCACACTGCTCGTTGTTAGAAAAACCAAAGCTAGACCCAGATATTGGGGATCACTCGGCAGCTTCTGCCATTCAAACACTAACCCTCATGGATCCCCCAGAGGCAGACTCTGAGGAGGGAAGAAATTACATCAGGAGGCAGAGGGTGAGAAAGGAAAAACACTTCCAGCTTTCAGCTTCTCTTGAAAGTATTTACATTTGCCAAAGCTTTCTGGTAAAATCTTTCGGCAAGAAAGGCCAAAGTACACACAGGAAAATAATGTAGAGAGAGAGACCCTCTAGGGAAAAGAATAAAAGGAAATTGAGTCCAATGGGAAAAAATAAAACCGCCTGCTTCTCTGTAGGCTTGTTAAGTACTAGTTAACGTCCTTCTCTTTTCCCCTAGTAGTGACTTTTAAGCCAAAGGAAGCTAAAAGGTTTTTGATGGGTTAAAAAGAGGCCATCCATTAAAGGGTCAAGGGCTGGTGCTCTGGGCATCTATCACTGAATTAACCAAATCAATTTAGAGCTCGTGTTGTCTGACAGTGAGGAGGACAACTGGCCGGAGGAACATCTGGATTCCATTAGGTCTGGCTGCAGAGAAAAATTAGCCATTGTTTCTCTTGCTGGGTATGGGGCCATCTCTGGAGAAAATAGGTGCCAGGGAACCCTCTTCCAATGGGAGACACACTCAGACCCATTTGGAAAGCTAGTGATCTTTGATCATAGTTTACACATTTTGGAGGGCCTGATTTGGTTCCTGTTATAGTCCATTCTGCTCTGCATAAGACTGAGTCATATTACAATAGGATACGTTCTCTTCAGGGTGAATGTTTTGAGATCTGAAGTCGTAGCAGGAAAATGGTCAAAACTGACTCTGGTCAAAATTGCAGTAGACAGGAGAATTAGCTGGATAAAGCTAGGAACGAAGGAGCCCAAAGAGAAGACAGCAAACTCCAGCGCAAGTGGATTGAACGGGAGCCCTGGATTAGGCTTATGCTTGTGCTGTAAAAAATCAAATTTAACAGAACATTTTTTTTAAATGCCCATGGCACCATATTAGTCGTCTTTCAAAGAAAATTACAAAAACCTGTTTTTTGGGCTGATATATGTTCAAAGTATTCAGAACTTTTATTTGTAATATGAAGAATAATACTGGCAAGTAAGGAATGCAGGAGAACAGACATAATCGTGGCTGGTATTGATTGCGTGCTGACTAGGTACCGGCCCTATTTTAAGCACCTTGTATGTATTAATTCATGAATACAGTAGCCTATGAGAAAAGTGTTATTAGTAGTATTATCTCAAAGATGAATAAACTAAGAAATAAATTGCCAAGGATACACAGCCAGTAAGTGGCAGGCAGTATGACTTTGAAAACCATGCTTTTAATCAGTACTATTCTGTATTGTTTCTCATAAGTAGGAAATGTTTAAAACAAACTACTCTATTTTTAAATTCCAAAGAGTTGCAGTGTGACATTCTCTGGATTTATAATGTTGACCTTCAACCCATGCAGAGAATGTAAGAATGCCCACACACCCCTTCGTTTTAGAGACAAGGAAGCTAAGATGTAAAAGGCTTTGTAAAGTCCTCAGCTAGAACTGAGGACTCTTGACCTCCAAGCCAGGATTCTTGCTGCTAAAAATGTTCTGAACTGACAAAATCATGAATGACCAACAGCCACAAATATTATTTGAGACAAAAGCCTGAGGCTTATCTTAATAAGGCAGCCCAGTACCTCTATAGGGTCTTAAAAGCCTGGTACAGAAATCAGAGATAATGTAAAACTCCATCATGGTGCTAATTACTACAGCACAGACACAGGCCACTTTGTGTATGTCTTGTCTTGCCAGCTGGATTGCAAACTCCTTATAAACATAAGCATGTTAGGCATCGTGTCCTTCCTCTTGCCTGTTAGCTTAGATCAGTACAAAGTAGACACCCACTGTGCGCATGGTTGGAAAAGGAATGGGGATTAAATGTTGCCCAAAACCCAAGAGGCATGCTTCTCTCTTCTTACGCATGAAGTAAAATATATTGAAAGCCTATGGAACCGATATAAAGAAAACCTCTGACATATGGTTTCGACCCAATAAAAACATACTCCTGCCTCTGTTGTTCCCTGGAGCTCGTGCCACAATAGCAGAACCTTACCAGGCACACCTGATAAAGCCCTCTGAGAGCACAGACTTGAAGTTTTCTGTGGCGCTTTCACATTTTAAATTCCATCCAGTTCGAGTGCGGCAACTCCCTTCTTTTGTCCTGTAGCCCTCAAGATGCGTAGCAATTCATTTTTATTTGCCAAAGGTATAAACACACCTAGAGATTTGTGACAGTCTGCTTCTAAAAAGTGAACAGAGCAGAAATGAGACAAGGAAGTGAGTTTTTTAGTTTGTATGTTTCATTCTGAGCTCAGAGGTTATTTCTGTCCAGGAGTCTAATTCTTATTAGAAAACTTGCTTGTGTTTGGAAAGCATACAGCATTGTTCAGACTGCCAAAAACCCGACCACTTGAAGAAGTGATGAGTTACTTAATCAGAAGCTTGAAATGATTTTATTCTCATTCATCATCAGAGCTTCATCATGTGTTAGGAAGAGCTCAGGATCTGAAGTCACAAGATGTGGGTCCTGAATCAATTACCTTAACCTCGTCCGTCCCTTCACTTCTCTCCACTGGGGTTGCTTTATCTGTGAAAGGAGGAGGTAGACCAGATGGCTGCTGTGATTCTCTATAATGGCCCCTCTGGACAAAGCAGGAAGTTACTCATATGGAGGTCATTAAGAGGCTTGGTGACTCAACCTCAGGGACAGGAGGAAGACAAAGCTCCCTGAAGTCATACTCAAGAATCAGCACCACTAGACTGAGCTTCCTGTCAAGACTTTATTCCCTCATCATCTTGAGAACTCACCCACCTCTCCACATGCTATCTGAGCACTCAATAAATGCTGGCTGGGGAGGAATCCCATGTCCCAACCTTCAGCCATGCACAGGATGTGGGAGTCCAGCAGACCAGCTAATAGGAACCAGTACCAGGTCCCTGCTCATTAAGCATTTATAGGGTACCCTGGTGCACTCAGAGCTCAAAGGCGGTATTTATAAGCCATTGGTTTGCTCTCCGTGGATAAACATTTCCCATCTCCTATTTTATACCTGAGGACATTGAGATGCAGAAAGGGAAAGTGGAGGGCCTGTGATCACATTGCAAATCACAGCAGATCTAGGTCAGAAACTAAAAATCTACATCTGGTACCAGTCAGAGTCCCAACAATGGTGACAAACACTGTCTCCATGAAACCATTTCCCGATGGTTTCTCTTAAATTTTTATTTTCTGTGCAAGACCAAACCATTCGGGTTGTTCTTAATCATGGTTACGGTTGTTTTTTAGTCTTGAATGGAAAGTGACTGAAGACGCATTGCAGTGTCTTAGAAAACTAGAGGAAGCCAAGTCTCTAAGAAAAGAAAGAAGTTATCGTTTATAGTATAAAAGGAAAACAACAGCCATCATGTAGAATCAAAAAGATTTGGTTTTAGACTTCCTACTTACAGTCACATCATTTCTCATTTGTAAAAATTATTCCACTTGTAAAGTTAACCACCCATTAGTGAGTAAGAGCTGTTCCCACTAATTGGGGGACTCATGGGGAAAGCAACATAGTTAGAGGTTAGAGTAATGGACCAGGTGCCCTTGACTTCTATTTCTGGTTCCTTCACTGACTTGCTGTGTGGCCTCAGGCAGTTTCCCCTAATTTTGCTGGACCTCGTTTTCCCCAAGAAGAAAATATCCCTCTCAGTCTTCTTAGGGGATGCTAAATGATCAAAGAAACAATGTTTGCAGAGCTTTTTAAAGATTCCTAAATGAAGTGCATGAGAAGGGCCTTGCTTTAATAGGTATTAATTAATAAATTCTTTGGTTATTGATAGAACTACGTATTTTAGCTTTTAATTAGCTCCTTGGGCATAAAGGGCCATGGGAGTTGTGCAAAATCCGAAGGGAACTAGCCCAGTCCTAATGATGATCATCATGCGTGTCTGATGTGGCTTTATGTGGAGTCACAAAGTGCGTAGACGTCTTTACATGGTGGCAGGGTTATGATGGCTGCCTGGTAGCTAGACCGAGCCTAGAAGGCTCCCCTGATGTGGCACAGACAATTGGGCTGCTCGAAACCAGCCAGTTAGAGCCCACCTTACGCCATTTACCAGGGGGAGGCAAGGTCCAGTGTCTTGTTTGTTTATTGCCTGTTGTTTTTCACCTGTCGGCCTCAGAACCGCATGTGTAGCAGGAAGGCCTCTAAGCTGTAGGGCACAGGGACCCATAGACAGAAACTCCCCAGACCCTCATGAAGAGTACCAGGCCTTTACAGCAAGTGACAACCAGCCCTGGAGGCCACCAGCAGCTGCCCCCGCCCTCTCTGTGCCCACCACCGTCATACTCCTACTCACCAGTGTGCCCAGCTCCCCAGCCCCCCAACTCCTCTCTCCCCTAAGTGAGGAGGAAAGGATCAGGCCAATGTTTTTACATACACACCTCCTCTGCAGATCCTGGGACCCTTCTAATGTCCCAGTGCAAAAGTCCAATCCTGAAAAACTAACTACCCATTCGTTCACCTTACTCCCACCCTCCCTTCCCAGTATTTCATTTGCAAAACAAAACAAAAAAATTCATGCTTAAAGCAGACATTGAAGGGGATCCATCATTCTGCACCCTGTTACAAAAATTCCCACACACCGTGTGCATCATCCGAGAAATACGCCTGGGAGCCAGGACTCCAGGGTTCACCGCCAAGAGCAGAAGCAGCAGGCAGCAGCCTTCCCACGGGCTGCTACAGTGGCCGTGGCTGAGGGGCCCACAGCACAGTCCAGATGGTTTCGTTTGGGTCGTTTGGCAGCCGCAAGGCTCTCCACACCAAGCAACACCAGGGAGCACTTAAAGCAAAGGCTTGGTTTGTGTTTTATTTTGCAAGGAGTGGAGAAGGGATGAGTTGCCAGGGAATGAGTACCTCTCAGCATTCTGCTCTGGGGTTCCGCATCAGTCAGGGTTTTCTCAGGCATGCTCACACCAGGTTTAGCTTTCTTTCTTCCTCCTGGAGGGCTAGAGCATCCATCCTCTCTGGGCCTGCCTTTCAGACCCAGGGTGGGCAAATTATCCCACATGATGCTGAGCCCACACAGAGCCTGCCAGCACCAGCAGGACCAGAGACCGGGGCCAACTACATAATGTGCAGGGCCCAGTGCAAAATGGAGATGCAGGGCCCCTTTATCAAAACTCACTAAGAATTTCAAGATGAAACAGCAGAGCAGTAAACCAAGCCCAGAGCTCTGCTGAGCAAGGGGCCCTCAGGTCCATGAAGGTGGTTCTGTTCGAGGCCCCACTTTGCCTGACCAAAATAGGTGCAGAACTTAGCTGAGGGACCCCTGCAGGGTCCAGCCATCTACCACCCACATCCTTTTCTTCTGAGAAAAGGGGAGAGAAAGGGAGGGGTGGGAGAATAATTCCTTATACTTGAAGATTTCCAACACACAAATAATCTATTTTTTAAAAAATCCCCAAAGTCAGAGCGTGAGTTAGGAAATTTAAGGAAAAAAATTATTCAGGTTGTTCTGGAGTTATTCTCTTTGAGTTGCCAGGATTTGGGAGAAGTAAGAACAGTTAGGAATCATAGTAAGATCCAAGTTCATTGAGTGCTTACTTTGTGCCAATATAGTACTAAGGATCTATTGCTAAGATCTACCTTAGAGGGGCCCTTATTGCCATTTTACAGATGCAAAAACTGAGGCTAAAGGAAAGTCTGTAACTTGTCTGAGGTCCAGCAACTTGAAAGCAGACGAACCTGAATTCAAACAGACATAGTCAGACTCCGAAGCCTGCATGCCTGACCAATTTGTTCTGTATACTGTACCAAGGTTATGAGGCCAATGTCATGGAACTGGTTAGTTCTGGTGTTTTTGAGGCTGTGGCTGAGTTCAGGTGGAATGTTTGTAAATACCTAACAGCTGGGGCCAGAGAGAATCTTTGGGTTTCATTGAGGGATTTATACCGGCAGAGCATCAGATAGGAGCATGAGGCTCGGACCTGTGTATTTGAGTAACAAAGACTTTGCTAAAGCATCAGTGAATCTGTGTCTCAGACGCAGAGCTGTCTGAGCCAGTGCGGGGCTTTGGGTCGTTTGCTTTCCTAGAAATGTCTCTCCACCTGCTTGGAATTGACCTTTAAGAGAAAGAAAAGTACAGTTTCCTTGGGCTTTGGGGTAAAATGCACTCTGAGCAGCAGACAGAAGAGTTGGCTCTACAATGAGATAATAGATGTCCTCCTTCCTGTTACTTATGCAGATAAAATAATTTTAAAATGCCAGAGAGGAGATTGTGAAGATAAAAGAATGCAGCCATTCTAGAGATGGCTTCTTTATTCCAGCTTGGTTTTACATGGGGTGGTAGGTTCACGGGCCAAGCATTGACTAGCAGTGTCCTGGTCCCAGAGGTAGATCAGATCCAGGGAAATGACCATCGCCTCTTTAAGGTGGAGAGAACAGCAGCAGGTCAGAGAGGGCAGGCGCCTCACATCTGAGGACTCAGAGTCTGGAATGAGACCCTTAAAAGCATATACGTCCACTCAGTGGGCAGAGAAAGGGGGAGCAGGAAAGAATCAGCCATTCCCAGGGGGAAAGACAAGAACGAGATTCCTGCTTTAGTCCCCTTTCAGCAAAATAAACTCAAATCCTAAATAGTAGGAAGAGGAGGCAATATCCACCAAATATGAATACAAATGTGTGTGCACATAACTTGAACCTCTTGTAACAATTCCTGAAGGGTTAAGTAACTTGCTTTTTCCTCCAGTGAAAGGAACCCTGTTGTTAGAGCAATCGGATGCTGCCCTAATTACTTCCAAACATGACAGTCAGTTTCCTCCTTAACGGGTTCACTGGTCCGAAGGAAGAACGGCCACATGGCCACCAGGGCCCCTTTTCTTCCCTTCTCGCCCCCCTCTGACCCAGCCTGGGGAGACTCCAGCTGTAGTCCAGCAGCAGAACTCTCGCTTTTCTTTGTGCAGCAGGAAGAATGAGCTCGACCGGCTCATACTGTGATCATGAGTCGCCTGCCTGCCCTGAAATCAGGTCCGGGCAGCCCCCGCCCTTCTCAGAGGCTCTTGCACATTAGTGGCAGGAAGTGGAGTCCCGACGGGAGGCTGGGAATGTGAGCGCCTTCCCATTTCAGCACTGGAGGGGGGAGCCCGCTGGCGCTGGCCGGCCCGCAGCTGGCCCTGCCGCCACCGCCTCCGAGGGCACCCGCCCCCCACCGCCTCCTCAGAGGGAAAAGCCTGAAAAGCTGGGAGCTGTCATGGGAAACGCAACAAAGGCCAACCCGAGGGGAACGACTTGAAAAGAACTTGTTCCGTTCCCTGGAAGGACCTGCAGGAAAATCCACACCCACCTTGCCTGGACTTGAACTGCAGAGAGCTGTGTGTGTGTGTGTGTGTGTGTGTGTGTGTGTGTGTGTGCACGTGTGTCTCAGGCACAGACAACTGCACAGTCCCTGCTTTGATAAGGAAACCACCAGCTGTGGAAAGTTAACCGGCAAAGAGGGGACAGCAGCCGTGAGCCAACGGCTCCTGAATTTAAACTACGTTCTTTTCTGTCCAGATATTCCAGTGGAGACAGTTGGAGAACCTGTACTTCAGGGAAAAGAAGTTTTCCGTGGAAGTTCATGACCCACGCAGGTAAGCTTGAAAAATCCTTTTCTTATGCCAGTGCTTGGCTCGCCGGCACAGGAGTTACACTGTTATGTTTGTTATCATCGTTCGTGTTCAGTTTGGGGTGTGGGGAGAGGATGGTGGGTCATGAAAAACGGAGTTCAAATCAGACAGGAAAGCTTCATTTTGTACTGCATGTGTTGATAAATGTGGTGGGTTCAAGTGTGTGTGCGTGTGTGCGTGTGTGCGTGTGTGCGTGTGTGCGTGTGTGTGTGTGTGTGTGTGTGTGTGTGTGTGTGTGTGTGAAATTAACATTTCCCTGACCTGGCCACATGTGTCACTTGCTCATGTGTTTGCAGATTTGTCTGACATGTTAGGATATTGCACAGAAGCTTTGTGCCACTTCATAACAAGCACCAAATGAAACTGGGCAGTGACCTAAGTCTCTTTAGGAAGCTTTTGCCAGAGAAGAGTCTAACAGATCCCTTGTCAGAGCTTCTAAGAGTGTTTCAGACAGGACAGCCGATACCGAAAGGAATCTATCACCCAAGCAGTGGGCTCAAATGTTTTATTCCTAGAGCTGTAATCTTAGGGTGTTAGCGTGTGGGTGGATGTGAAGGAAATGCTATTATTTTTCTCTGCACCCCACATAGCACCCCAGAAGCCCCAGTGTACAATTGCGGGCTCTGTAAGTCAGATGCCAGACAATAGGGCCCCGGTTTGGAATGCAACGAGCCCAGCATGGACAGGGTCTGCGCAGTTCATACCCACTGCCTGTCCTCTCTTTGTCTACCACCAGTCCTTGAGTTGCTGGCAGCAGAATTCCCTAAAACCAGGCCTGACACCTAAGAATAAATCACTTTCCATAGATCTGAAAACAGATTTACAACAAGGAGGTAAGACAATACAAAGATTGTCTTTGCCTGGGAAGACACTACAAAGATCAGACTCTCTAGAGGAGCCAAGATGGATTTTAGGCATCGTTGAAACTCCAGCCTTGGCCTTGGAAAGAGGGGTTGGCACGAACTGCACTTCACACATGGTTTCTAAGCCCTCAAAACAAGCTACCATTCCCCCCTCCCCCAGTGAGCTCAGGACACATGACTGAGACGTTCCCCCAGCAAGAGTGCTCAGGCTTCTGCAGTAACCTCTGTTCCTGCAGCCAGTGATAACATGGTAGGACTGATGTGCCGCTTGCCCTGCTGTAATCTGCCTCAAGCAGCAGCTCCTGGTGCAGGCAAGAGTTTATCCCGGCCCCGCAGTTACAACAGGACCAGCAATTGGAGAAGGTTTTCGAGCGCTCATGTCTCTGCAGTCAGGTGAAGACAGCATTAGCAGAAGAGTTGCTTGTTCATCGTTTCTCAGGGTGCTGTGAAGGGTTTCATGGCCAGAAGACCCTTTTTGGTAGAGCAGTAATCCTGTACAGGCCAAGGGGTGGGAGGGAGATAGATGCCCCAAATAATATTCCAGTCAAGAAGAAACCCACTGTTACTATTCCAGATGAACTGTGTCAGACCAGATTCTTAGGCGTATGAGCCTAAGAGAAAGTTTAAGTGTAAAAAGAGTGAAATGAATTTTGCACAGTGGGTAAGAGGCAGAAAGGGGATACTTGACAGAATAAAAATTAGGGATTGGATAATCTAAGGCACTGAGCACGAGAGTAGACAGACCCACCGTGCTGTGCTGTCTTGGGAATTCTGCTCACTCAGAGGCATGTTGGACAAATCCTTTCACCACGCGTGTGTAAGCATGTGTGCGTTTGCAGATGCTCTCTGCATCCGTCACCCTATCAGTGAGTAATACCAAATATGCTTCCCTTTCCCAAGGTCCAGAAATATAGGAGAGGGTCCAAATCTTACTATTACTATTAAGTGGGCTTTTCGCCTGGTACACAAAAGCAATCAATCACGTTTGTCAAGAAGCGTCTACATTCAGGTACTGCATTAGCTGTGGCAGGGTACAGAAAGAAGTCTGAGGCAGGGTCCTCTTCCTTCAACAACTTCCAGCGCAGTGAGTCAAGTAGGCAGGAGAAGGCACTTGCACTTAGAGAAGGTCTACCATGTGCAGGTGCTACGTACCTGTACCCATTCTCTCACCGGGTCCTCACGCGACCCCATGAAACAGGTATTACTGTATTTCTCTTCTACATGTGGGAAACTGAGGCAAAAGAAATAAAGTAACCTGTTTTAGGTTACAAATAGCTAGGACGTAGTAAAGGCAGGATTGGAACCCAGCAAGTTTCTGGCTTCAAAGCTCATGCGCTTTACTGCTGTATTATACACAAGGTGGTATGTACTAAATGCCAAGTGATGCAGGCCATGAATGCCGAATGTCACGGCCACCAAAGGCCCAGCAGGTTGGGAGAGGATTCCTTAGAAGGAGAGATCTGAGCTGAGCCAAAGGGTGACTGGGATTAAAGCCGTGATGTGGGCCCTAAGGGGGAATTAGAGGTGTCAGGTGGGCAAGGGAGGGTCTGGCGAGAAGGTAAGTGGGAAGTGGGAGGCCCAGAGACAGCCCTTGATCCCCCCAAGTGTTATCCTAGAGACAGGAAGGGAGGGGGCATGAGGCAGGAGAGAGGCCTGGGGAGGTCAGAGGCGGACACCCAAGTGGACGACAGCATTAAAGACACCTTTTCTAGATGCTCAAGTTCAGCTACTTAGTTCAGTGGCAGAGCCCAAGCTCAAAACCAGGTCTGAGTCCCACTCAGTTCTTTTCATGGCCTCGTGGTGCTTTTTGAGTTGAATGTCCGCTCCTACTGCTTGTCACCTTTCTGACTGGGAGCAGGGAAGATGAATCTAATCGACCTCACCAGTGGGATGATGTGTAGGGGTAGGGCGAGAAGTGCCACACAGACTCATTCAGCGACAATGTCATCCATGGGAAGCCACAGTGACGGGATTATCCAGGGCAGAGGGTGCTTTCTGAGTTGATTGGCACAGGTGTGATGACAACCTTTCCCTGTCGTCCTTTTGCTTCAGAGCACGGGATCCACTATGGACCTGTCCTCCTCTACCCCGTAACTCCATGCCTCCCTTTGCTTCTGCAGTTCCCTTGGCTTGGCGATTAATCCATTTCTAAGTTTAAGCAAAATAGAAAAGTCAGGGTGAAGGGGAGTGTTTAAAGGGAGAGAGGTGAGTGGAGGAGGGAAATCAATAAGGGGGAAGGAGGAAAGCTGTCGGGTGTGTAGATGGCCTAGGAACCACCTAGACCTGACCAGCCACTTAACGCTCCCTACTCCCCTTACCTGGAAAAGAGAAGCACCGGGCCTAGTCCAGCTCGCACCCCCTTCTCTAAAATACGTTTAAAAGTTCTTTTCCTCTCTAATTCAGCTTTTCTGGAAAAAAATGTTTACTCGCTCCCAGGAGCAGCAATTGCTATGAAAGCCAGACTGGGAGCTCAGATCAGTTTCTTTTAAATCTCCGGGGACCTCTGGGATCCCGCCTCACTTTCTCACTAGCTCCTGTTCAGTTATTTTCAACTGTTTTTCATGCGCTGCCATTTTTTCCTTAACTTTTGTTTGAACCAAAGGGAAGAAAAAGCTGCCTAGAATCAGTACCATGAACTAACAACCAGATTTTAATGTTTCCTTAAAAGTGAGGCTGAGGAAGACCCCATCGTTCAATCCCTAGTCCCCAGAGTAAGATGATAGGAGCAGCTTTCAATTTTCTTCAAGGCAAAATTTGCCATGAAAAAAAAATGCTACTATTCACAAGCCCTGATTACCCCAAGTTTCTTCCAAATTAGATATCTTAATCTTAAGAACACACATTTTTCTTCTGACTTACAGGTCAAATGCTCCAAACCCCACTCCATTGTCCCATCTCCTTGTCACACACACACAGATACACACACACACGCTCCAGGGCACAAGTGCAAACACATTCTCAGATTTCATGTGCAAAATAATCTGCCTGTTCTATAAAATATATTTCTCTGCTAACATAACCATGTAACTCTTTTTTCCCCCGACTTCATGAATGTGGTGAATTATGTGGAGGCCAGTGTATCTTGTTTTCATTTTTAAAGTCTGATTGCTTCTCTCCATACATATATTCTCTTTATAAATGTACCTATATTTATAAAGGTTGGGGGGATTGTCTGGGATCATTATTCTCCATCTCCCTCTTCCTGATTCCTTATACCCTCCCCATCTCTGAATATATTTGAAATTGATAATCAGATCTCTCCAGGAACATTGAGTTAGATGATATAAGAAGTCCTGATGCCCCCAAGTGCTGTCGCCTGTGGCGATTAGGAAAGAATTCACTCATCTTCACTGTAGGCAGCATTACCCAGTTAATAGAGAGTTTGTCAAAGACTTCTCCTGTCTTTGAAGTTTGTCTTGGCCCAATGCCAGGAGCTGAAGATCAGAAAGGACCATCCAGTGACCTAGAATGACCCAATTTATCCCGGACAAGGCAGAGGCTTGGCCAAATTCTGAGCCCTAAGGAGTCAGTACATTGAAAGATAGCCTTTGCTGGCCAGTTTCCCTAATGTGCACATGTGTGTGCATGTGTGCACACCTATGTTTGTATGTGAGCTCATCTGTCATCTCTGTGTCAGGGATGTTATGACCTGGTGGGTTGTCAGTAATAGCGCTGACTGACAAATGGACTCTCTCGTGGTAAATGTGGTTGTACCATGTGCTTCTCACTTTCCCAGGGCTTCAGTGACAAGGAGGACATTCGGGCACAGTGGCATTGCAGTGCACACGTGGTACGCGTGTCCAGCATTAATCAAGTCCATCTGGGCTATGGCCATTAGCCAACACCAGTTCTATCTGGACAGAAAGCAGAGTAAGGTGAGTGACCAGACCTTTCACCAGGCCATGAGCTGGCCCGAGGGTGAGCTGGGGCCATTGTCATGGGTGGGGGAGGCACCATGTCTCTGGCCCTGAGGTACACACAGGTGCAGACTTGCCTTTTAGGGCAGTGGGTGGGAGGACGGGGACTAGCTCTACAAGAGGGCACATTCCATGCAGCTCAGTCCAGGGGCTCCAGCCTAGCCAGAGCTGCTCAAGCCTTTTCCTGCAGGCACGTAGGGCCCTGCTGAGGAATTTCGACCACGCTTTTGAACCTCAGGAAACTCTCCTAGGAGCAAGTAGTCAAGCCCTTTTTGGTGTTTAAACAGTGGCATATTGTTTTCCTTTTGAAAGAAGGAAAAAAAAAAGGTAACCGTTCTCAACAAATAGACATCACCTAACTGTTTAAGGTAATTGCTGTGAACACCCTCCAGGCTTTTCCAACTGCCAACTCCATTTTTAAAAATGTAAAACTGGTAAAGTGAAAAAAAAAAAAAAAAGTAACAACCCTGTTTCCCTAAGGTAGACCTAGCGCCTCAGGCCTGGGTAGACTGTTTACCCACCCCGCATCCAGACACAAGGCTGCGTCTTCTGGTGGGTGGGAGAATGACGTCTCCCTGGTTCACACACGGCTTCTGTCAACACTCTGCTCCCTCTTCCTCCAGTCTGGTCCCCCCACAAGCCGCTCCCATTCATTCCCCCTCAGGGGAAGCATCCTGCCAAAGTGGGCCCTGAAACTTCCTCCAGGACACTGCTGGCTTGGGATGCAGTACGGAGCGAGACTGACCTTGGCCCTGGGCTGGTGGGTCCCAGCCCCACAGAAGGTTTTCCTGCCACTGTGTGAGTTCCTCAGAGGGGCTAGAAGGACCCTGTGCTTACTGGGCCCAAGATTCACTGGGTCGGTGCCATCTTGGGTTCTTCTTTTCCTTTTGTGTGGGGTCTCTCTTTCCTTAGCGGGGTGAGAGGGAGGGAGAGAGTCGGAGTGGAGTAGCAGGTAAGAGAGAGAGCAAAGAAAAAGAGGACAGGAAGAACTGAAATCATCCCCCCAGCCATGATTCTGTTTTAAATCAGGGCCTGTCCCATGTGGAAGCCACGTTCTCCTCTGTAAAACATTTTTTCCTCTACCAAGTCTTCTTCCTGACCCCTTTTTGGGTCATTTTCTGGGGTGAATGAGTACAGGTTGGAGTGTCTTTGTTTTTAGGAATAATGAGAGCGTTCCATGGCTCTCTTGGCACTGATGGGCCTTGGCACCGGAACTGGGAGCTCGATTAGATCAAAAGAAGCAGGGCCAAGGTGTTTTGAGTAATGCTGTATACTTGAGACGGTAGGCGTGTTGCTCACCAGGGGCAAGAGTTGGAGGTCAACGCCTTAGAGCACTGATTTCATGCTCTGAATTGTTGGGTGGGGGTTGTTGAGGGGTAGAGGGTTAGGCAATTCTCCTGAGCCCCACTGCCACTTCCTCCCAAGGGCAGACCCCCCACACACTGGTACCACAGGAAAGGAGAAGAGAAAAAGTGTAATTCACCCTATGGACAGTCCGACATTGGCCGTTCGAGCTCCTTCTCCCTTTGCTGGCTTTTTGCATAGAGTCTCTCTCTCGGGTATTCCAGGAGGCCTGTTCTGGGGCTCTTCGGATCATCTCTGGAAGATGGTTTTACTCTGCAGCTGGGAAGTTGTATTCAACAGGCTTACAGGTCAGCCCGCTTGTACAACAAGTAAACCTCGAACAGAAATGATCGTACATCACTTATTAACAAGCAGTGTCTTTTAAGAGGTAAAACCAAATGCCCACAGCATTAGGAAAATTTCAGCTGGCCCTCTTAGTAACCCTGGGGGACTGAAGAAGACACCCAAACCCTCAGGAGAAGAACTTCCCCCCAGGAAGCGTGTGCTCACTGCACTCCAGAGCCCTGCATGTCAGCCTCAGTGACGGGGGAGGAGCAAGGGTCCCTATCTGGAAATTGGGGGACTTTTCCAGCTCGATGACCATGGCGAGTCTTTCATCGTGTTCCCTAAATAGAGAACAGAAAAGAAAATTCCTGGCCAAAATTATTGATTGGTCAAATGGCACAATGTTTTTGAAATTGCTTTAGGAAATGTGCACTGTCTTTTATTCACATCACCATTAATCTACTACTATCCCCTGGCCAGCACTTTCGTAAAGTTTAAATTCTCTAACAGGTCCCCAAATTAAATCAGAGATGATGAAATTCCCTGTAGGAATTATGTTACAACACCTTCCCTTTCTGGAACGTTGTTCTTTATAGAGCAGTGGGGCAATCCATCTCCAGTGGGCAGTACGGCCTCTGGGTGGGTGACGGCCCACAGGCCCGGCACAAAAGGCTTCAGAATATTTCCAGACAGCCAGTGCTGGCTGGCATCCTGGCCGCTGCTCCATGCTCTACTGTATTGGGCCATGCCAGCCATTCCTTTCTCTGAAGTGCTTCAGCAAAGCCCAGGCCTCCCAAGTGATGTTTATCAACCCCAGAGAGACAAGTGCGGTCTAGTGGTTTGAGTCAGCAGGAGGGGTAGCCAAGAAGTCTCATGTTCTCCCCTGATGCTCGGTATTTATCTTCTTCCTTCAGGGTCATTGTGCAAATCATTTAAGAAAATGTCTATCCATCTCTGTCTCCCTCTGTCCATCTCTGTCCCCTCTACCCTCCCCCGCTTTCTCTCCCGCCACCTCTGTCCCCTCCATCAGGTCTCATACATGTACTTCCAGGGACCCTTCCACTATTCAAGGCAGAGTGGAGGGAAGCTTACTGGTCGGTTCCTTGTGGCTTATTCAGAATGAGAAACTGAAGGGCGGGCCTGTTAGCTCAGTTGGTTAGAGTACCACTTTGTAAGATCAAGGTCAAAGGTTAGGTTCCCTGTGTCCCCTCCCCCCCAAAAAAAAACAGAATGAGAAGCTGGGCAGGCACCAGTTATGACTGTAACTCACAGATGCTGACCCCAAATATCAGAAATGTCAGCTAGATCCCAGCAACCTCTGTAGCCCAGAGCCAAGGAATGTCTTATGGGCTTCAGAGGGAAATGTTTGAAAGTTCAAACTGTTTAGAGTAAACATCAGACACTTTTCCTCTGAACTCGAAGTGGGGACTTCTTGCATTGGCCCTCAATCCAAACGTCTTTCCTTCTATCTAATTTCTTCCTGATCAAGTCTGCTCTTCTTCGTTCCATCTGGAATCAAAAGCAGAGTGAAAGCACGGTAGGAGACCATTAAACCTTGCTCACGGGGTATCAGTAATAAATCTGAGCAACATTTATAGGGCAATGTTCAGAAGTTTGGAGACTCTTTCAGGTTTGCTCAAAGACGTGACTTTGCAAGGAGAAACTCTTCCTGTCATATTCATCGCCTCTCGGTTTCCTGCCTCTCTCCTCTGAGTGCTAGGTCACTGTGTTATTTCCATCCCAGAAAGAATCCAGTAGTCTCCTAAAGCTTCCAAGAATCTAGTCTCCCTCAGAAAGGAGATCTGTTCTTCCCTTTTCCATATGTTTGCTTTCGGCCTCAGAGACTGATGTGTGGCAGGAGTTGCGGGGAGGAGGTAGATACAGGTTTTGCATGTGATATATGAGATCCCCAGAATATCGGGTTGAGCCATATCAATCTAACCTCAGTTAGCAAACTACTGCCTAATTTATATCCTATTCTAATTTAGTCCTATCACAACTCTATGACGTGGGTTTTAAGGTCTGCATTTTACAATAGGAATCCAAGGATCAGAGAGGTTCAGGATCAAGATCCAACCATGTTTAACTGGGAAGAGCCGAGATTTTAATCCAGGTCTTTCTAACTTCAGAGCTCGGACCCTTCACCACTGTCCTGACTTGGTCTGGGTCTTCATGAGTTATTACTGCATAACTGTTTAAGCGTGGGCTCCTTTTGATGAAAACATGGGTCTTGGTAAAAGTAATGCTGAAAGAAAAGAAGTCATGGTTTCTGCTCGCCGTGCTCACTTGGAGCGTAAAGCAGAAGCAGATGCGCGCTACTGATATGCCACGTCAGGATGAAATAAAAAGCCTTGCCTGCGTTCTGCTGGTAGCCAAAATCCTGCCAGGGCCCAGCAGCCAGGATTGTTGTATGAGCAAGGAAACCCTAACCAGGGGAAGTCGACCTGGAAGAAGCTGAGGTTAGACAGGAGACATAGTCAAGGAAGGAACCACAGGACAGAGAGGAGGAGGAGGAGACAGTTCGTGCAAGGTCAACAAATCAAGCAGAACTTCTCGGCGTGTCCTCTGGCCCACAGACTTTCTTACTGTTAACACGAGGAAAGTGCACAGCAATCGGAAGTCATCCTAATTCACCGGTGGTGACAGCAACATCAAGGGCAGAGGAAAGACAGAGCCACCAGGGCTCCCATGCCTTTGCTGGGCAGCCCAGGGCACCTGGGCAGAGAAGGGAGCCTGTGAGCCAAGGCGGGCTGGCAGCAGCCTACAGGCCCTCCCCAGCCTTCTGCTGTGTGCGGGGAAGACCCTGTCACACAGGCCTGGGGGGACCTCCATTAAGTGACTGGACACCCCAGTTGTGAGTCTTACCTAGCTCCGTCCCTGTGTGTACTACAGCCAATGGCTACGGAAAGACGGACAGATGGGCAGATGTGTGGGTTCTACCATGCCTTGTAGTTGTCTTCATGAAGTTCATGGTGTAGCCTGAAGCACTCTCTCAGAAAACTGACTTCCTGAAGAAGAAGAAAAAAAAACAAACGTCAGACACACGTGCAGGAAAAGCGAACACATTTTCCCTTACAGAAGCGGGTAAACAGAGCAGATAGCTTGACTAAGAACAATTACTTTTAGGAATGTAACTGTGACTACAGAACCCTTTTCTAATTCTTCTAACCTGCTGTGACTATCAGCCAAATCTGGCCAATTAACGTGTGGCCTAAATGGAGTGGTGTTTGAACCATACTCTGAAGACCTCAGCACGTGCACGTAGGAAGCGGACCAGAAACAAAGCGCCGTGTCAAACACTTTTTGGTGAGCCCCAAGTATCCAAATGAGCAGTTGTTCCAGAAGCTCTTACCTGCACACACTGTGACTGCAGGTCTAGAGTATCATAACTTCATCATCTGCACTTTCCGTGGACAGATGGCTGGCAATCTAAGGAGGTTAAATCATTTTAGTATTTATTGAAACTTTGTGAATTTATGTCACATATCTCATGTCATTCAGAGAGCTGAAAATGATTCTTTCCTCCTTGCTTAAGCACATAATAATGATAATCACAGCTGTTTGTTGAGAGCTGTGTGCCAGGCAGAAAAGAAAGGGGAGGACAGGACAGGGGACAAGAGGGAACGCCATCCCTCCTCTGACCCTAACCAGACCCTGGGTGGGAGGTGGTGTCTCCCTGTTTTATACTTGGGGGTAATGAGGCTCAGTGAGATTAAATAACTGTCCTAAAATCAGGCTCAGAATCCATAGGTGAAACAAGTCCATCATTTGTGTATACTCGAGCCACCTCTGCTCCTTCACAGAGTTTCAGTGACTAATGATCAGGCCAAGGACACAAACATAACAATGCTGCAAGTCGGGGAGGTAAGTCGGTTTGCTGGATTAAGGAGGACGAGCAGGCAAGTGGCTCCTGCTCTGTCTCGCAGGTGAACCTCCCCTCTGTAACCTGCTTTTCTTTCCATTCCAGTCCAAAATCCATGCGGCTCGGAGTCTGAGTGAGATCGCCATTGACCTGACCGAGACGGGGACACTGAAGACCTCGAAGCTGGCCAACATGGGCAGCAAAGGGAAGCTCATCAGTGGCAGCAGCGGCAGCCTGCTGTCCTCAGGTGGGGGGACAGCAGTCCTGATGGTGGTGCGACCCCAGCACAGCCCTGGGGAGGCGGGGACAGCAGGCAGCTTGTCCTGCTGGCCAGCAGCTGGCCCTGGTTTCCAGATCAAGGTTTGGAGCCAGATGGGAATCTGAGAAAACTGCTCAAAAGCATCAAGGGGGGTTGGGGGGGAGAGCCCGCAGAACCACACAGTGTGGGAAGGACTGTCGGTCACACCTAAGCCTCTGCGAGTACCCCTGAGAGCCTTCCGGAATGCCCGTGGCTAACTGTGAGGAATGTCACCTCCAAGGGCAGAAAGAGGGGTTATACGAAGGAAGGGCTCAAGTTCAGGGTCGTGGTGCTGAGAGACTCTCTGTTCTATTCCCAGGTAGACATCTCAGGACTTTAAAAAGTGTAGAATTCTCATGCTCATGTAGGAAAGGAGAAACTTGCTGTCATAGGATGTGGTGTCTTGATTAAGCACCTTTTGGGTTCTTTTGGTGGGGGTTCTTTTTTCCCAATTTTATTTATATTTATTTTTGTGGTGTGCAGTGAGCTGTTTCAATACATGCATATACTGTAGAATGATTCACTTAGGGTAGATGCACAATGATTCGCTTAGGGCAGATAGCATAGTTTGAACTCGTTAGTCCATCCCTTCTCCCCCCCCCATCCCCTCCCTAACCCTGGCAACCATTAGAGAGTAGAGTAGTGGTTAAGTGCCTTTTGAGACTGAGAGTCAGAAGATCTAGTTCCATGTCTGCTTCTGTGAGCCTTGGGCAAGCCATTTTGTCATTAGATGTTGGGAGGGACAGAAGGCTCCGAGCCATTGGAGCATTGGAGTCATTTGCTGAAATGCAGGAAGAGAAGTGGGTTTGGGGAAGGAGGGGAGAGAGGGAGGCAGAAATGGTTTGGAAATATTAGAAAAGTGTAACAATTGGAGGTCACTCCCCAGGCCACATGAGAAAAGCCTGATTGACTAGTGGAGCCACGTCACCTTGCCTCTGAGCCAGGAAAATATAGCGAGAAGAGAAGTCATTACCCTTCCTCAGCTTCCAGGGTAATTTATATAACTATATAAACAACAACAAATAAAAAAGGAAGAGACCAGAGAGGAAGAGGAGCTAAAAATTGTCTGGTTAGCTTCTGGGCTTGCGTGATCCACTCATAGCCAGGAACAAGTTCACCACGAAAGGACTGGGGAGAGGATGGACGCCCTTCCTGAACTGAGAGGCAGATTTACCGCGTGGCGAGCAGAGCTTAAGTCCAGGGCCATTCACTGGAGGTCACATGGTCACGCTGTCTTATAAAATCTGCGATCCTAGTGCATTTTGTATTGTTTTTCTTAAGTAGAGCCCCCCAAATTATATAAGCTCAGGCTCTGTAAAACCTGCATCTGCCTCTGCCAGATCAACACGGGGTTCACTAGAAACCTCTCTCTGCCTCAGATTCTTCAGGCTTAGGAGTTTGCAGTGAAGACTGTAGAGAATGTTATCTTCTATCAGAGAAAATGCCACTCCCAGTCTCTTGCTGGGTGCAGAGGACAGTGCCAGGGCCAACAGCTTGTTTGTATTTAGACACAACATACAGTGGTTCTTCTCAACCCCTGTTAAAGCCCAGAGTCTCAGATTGGAGCCTGGATCTGTCAGCCCACCTGCCTCCTTGCCTAGTCACAGGGAATCCAGCTGGACTCCAGCATGGATTCTTCAAACTTAAGCATGTATCAGAACCATGTGGAGGGCGTGTTCGAACAGATGGTGGGCCTCCTCATCCCCCGGGGTTTCTGGTTCTGTTGGTCTGGGGTGAGTCTGAGAATTTACATCTCTAACAAGTTGCAAGTAATGCTGCTGCTGCTGCTGCTGCTGCTGCTGCTGCTGCTGCTGCTGCTGCTGCTGCTGCTGCTGCTGCTGCTGCTGCTGCTGCTGCTGCTGCTGCTGCTGCTGCTGCTGCTGCTGCTGCTGCTGCTGCTGCTGCTGCTGCTGCTGCTGCTGCTGCTGGTTCAGGAACTATACTTGAAGGTCACTCCTGCTAAAGAAACAAAACCATGAGGTGGGGGTATGGTCCAAGATCACGGAACCCAGGTATTTTAAGCCTGGGTCCTGTTCCATCTGCATGGGCCACCCATATCTGGCAACATCCAGGGAGTCAAATGCAATAAACTAACAGCAGCTATAGATGAGGTTGTGAACAGGAGTCCCAAACCTCCTGAGATGAAACTGGCGTCATGGAACCATCAGAAGTGAAATCCAAGCATCTTCAAGACTAGAGATCTCCACTACTGCCATCAGGTTGATATTAATAATCAATCTGGTGGACTAGAAGATAAATCCCAAGACAACCTTCTCGTTGAATCTATACCTAATATACAAGGGTACTTCAAAAAGTCTGTGGAAAAATAGAATTAAAAGATAAAACTAATCTTTCCAGGAACTTTTTGAAGACCCTTTGTCTATGCATCTGTATCCCAAGATATTAAAGTGAATTTCAAATGTTTAATAATTTGGTGATGGGGTCCCAGGCTAAGATGTTTAGGAGGTAATAGAAGGAGCCCAGGTCACTTGCAGACTGGCTCCAGTGGTCACCTCTAAATCCTTCAGCCCTTTCTGCTGCCACATAGCTAGGCAAGAAGAAACATGGGTGAGGAGAGGGCCCCATGACTCGTCTCAGAGCATGTCAAACCCTTCCCAGACCTGCAAGTCTGAGCCTGAAAAACATCCTTTAATGCCAAGGTTAAGCTCCTTGGATGCCCCACCCCCACCCCCATGATTTAGGAGCGACAGTCCAGACAATGGCGGGAAAGACCACAAACAGGAAGCATTCCAGAGCATTCCATCACTAAAAGCAGGAATTCCTAGGATCCACAGAGCTTGTCCTCACTCTCGCCAGGCCTGCTGACAGCTGCCCTCTGTCCTCTCTTGCACTGGGAGGAGGAACCTTTGACCTGAGACAGGCGGTGGTAGTCTCCGCAGAAGGGGCGAGTTCACATCCCCCACAATGCTGAGATCTTGCTGTGGGCCTGAATGTCAAGGCGGCTGGCCAGTCTCCCACCCTTTTCTTTTGTGTCCTTTCTGTCCTCTTGCCTGTCCTATGCCCCCACAGATAGGACAAGCTCACAGGCTTGCTATTCCAGGACAGCCCTGATATTAAACACTCTTATTACACTCTCCAGACCTTATATTCTTAAATTTGGAAATTGGGGTACATGTAACCCAGTATCCAATTTGGTAAACTGCTTTCTCTCCTTCACCCCTTATTAGATGGTGTCTAGTTCCTTTAAAGCTTTTTGAGAAACTAGTCACCATCTGAAAATCCTTTCTTCTAACCGTGGACCAGAGACTGACACCCAGTAGGTGCTCAATACACAGTTACTGAAATTAAATTTTGAAGAATACTAGTAAGACTCCTGCATGTGCTGTACTTTAGGAATCCTCCATGTTCCCTGAATGTGGTATCTTTGGGCCTTGCTAAGAACTCTCATATGACCTGCCACCAACATTTTCCCTCAAATTGTGCTGTAACCCTTTGTCATACTGGTATTAGACCTTTAAAGGTTAATCATATCAAATCATCCTTGTACTGCAATAGTGTCCATCCTTGTGATCTTTCATGTGTCCTCCTTCCCTTCTCTAGACCCAAATGGTGGTGTACTGAGCCGTGCAACAGCACTGTAATATGACACAAACACTTTTTCTAGCTCCTATCTATGCTAGGAGCATTATTATACACAGCATTAAAAAAGTTGTAGCATCTCTCTGCAATGACTTTGCATACTGTTTATTGATGTAATATGGAGATAAAATATTTCCAAGCTGCCATAACTTTGAAGGTGGTTTTCCTATTTAAGGGTACATAATTGCTTTTAAAATTACTGAAGTCCAGTACTTGGTATCTGAGGCTCCAGATGCTAAAGAAACGTCATTGATAACTATGGAAGAAGTCAGAAGTTCACACTTACTAATGCCCTGAGCCATGGGCTAGCATTTCAAAAAGAGAAGGTCAACATACTTGAAATGATTTCTAAAGACTTAGGGCCAGGACACCCTGAATCCTGTTGTACTGAGACCTGTAGAACTGTGTCCTAGGGGAGAACCTTAGAGGTTGTGTATTATCTTAGCCAGAGCTGTCAGCCCATGTTGGAATCAAAGGAATCAAACTCTTACCTCCTGATACAGCACTGTGTGGCATTCAGATCTGAGGAAGGTTATGGGACCTGGATCCTAACTCCATTTGTGCGGGAGCTCAGTAAACCTGCTCACTGACCACTGGAGGTGAGTCAGCAGGGGACATTTTATTCAGCCTGTAAGAACCTACATTATTTTCTCCAAACTTGTAGATGCCTCTGTCCATTGCCTTTGTGTATATGTGCTTCATGAAACACATTTTCAGAAGATTCAGATACAGTTTGAGAGGACAGCTATGAATGCAAACCATTTGGTTAAGATGTTTCATGGTGGGGGTGGGGGAAAAGGCTCCAAAATCCTTTTTGTGGGAACTTCAAAGGGTTTATTCCTCCCTTCCCTTCCCCCACTACTTGAAATCCCAGGAAAGACTGCAGGGGAGAAAAAAAAAAAGCAAATAACAAAACAAAACAAAAACAGCAGATGCATTTGTCACTGTAGCTGAAGACACATGGCCTTTTCATAGCTTGTCCGAAAGTGGGAGAGAGTCTCAGATTGGTTCCAAGCATTGTTTGGGGGATTTTCCATCACAGAACAATTCTCACATCAGTGGGATCCAGGGTCCAAGAGAGATATGTTTTTGCTCTCAGGCTATTTAAAGAAAATGGCATAAACCAGATTAGGAAATAGCCGGTGTTCTGCAGGGCCTGTGGCTTATTGCATTAACCACCCAAACAAAAAATGTTACTATGCATCCTTTCTTAAATGGAATGATGAGACTCCTTGAGTGGAAATATAGGGGCCTCAACTACTCATTCTCTGCAAAACAAAACGACATGGTGTGTTTATAAATAGAAATTTGTTTGTGTGATTAATGAGGTGTCAATCGAGTCATCTTTAATGGGATCAGCAGGATTGTGAAGAATCCATGATGGATCTTTGGTTTAAAAAACTAAAAATTATACAAAACTTGCAGTCTGCTATTTTACCCCAGCTCTGACACATTCTACTCTGGAAGAAAACATGTTGTGCTAAGCACAGGTCCTAGGACTGCCTGGGATCTGTCCACATGCATTACTCAACTATTCACACATTCTCGTTCTCTGAATGCTAGCATTTCCTTCCATTGTTAGAACGTTTATTAATAACTAATGTAACAATGAAGATGCCAGCTATCTGCCATCGCTCCGGACAGAGAGGTGATCTGATAGGCAGCTGCCAGCTTTGTGGTCATAGCTACAATCAGCTCAAAATTCACTGCCTTACGCTGGTATAAATCACAATGGTTTCTTTTTTGCTTTGTCTTTTGTCTTTATCCCTTCTTTTTTTGCCCTGACTCTATCTCCTTCCTGTATCTCTCTCTGGCCTTTTAAAGTTCTCCATTAGAGCTGCCTGTCGCCTCTCCTTTTAGGTCTAATGATGAGCAGGATTCCAGGAGCCTTCATTTTGTTCATAACCTCTGTTCTGCCCATGGGCACAGCCCAGCAGTCTCAGCCAAAGGAGTCAGATCTGCCAGGGTTTGTTTGTGCTGGACTGTGTAACCAGGAGCACTGCAAAATCTCTGTCTGTGGAATGAATGTTTCTGAACTTATTTGCGCAGGACTGGCCTGAATCAAAATTGAAGAGACAGAATAGTTATCCCTTTCTGCTCTTATTTTGGGAAGAAAAAAAAACCAAATAAGTTCATTTATACTGCTATATTTATGCCCTGGGGTGTTACTAGTTAAGGAATATTTGCTAAGAGAGCCAGGACAGAATGACAATGTGTAATGTAAATGGATATCTTTCCAATTGAAATTTTAAACACTGAAAAAGAAATATCGCTATCACCTCTCCTAGGCATTTCTCTGTTCCATTTAGGCCAGCCCTCTGTTTGAGTACCCCTTTGCTGGGATCATTGATATTGACAATTAATTTCCAAACTTCAAGACTGCAATAGAATAACAATCCTGGAACCCGAAAAATCAGTTCCCTCATTTCACAGTCTAAGTGTGGAAACTATATGAGTTATTCACAAACAATAGTTTCAGCTAGATATTTTACCAGAGGCTGCTAATTTTTTTTAATTGTTCAATTCTCTCTTTTTCTTTCTCTCCCTCCTTCTCTCTCTCTCTCTCTCTCTCTCTCTCTCTCTCTCTCTCTCTCTCTCTCTCTCTCTCTCTCTGTCTGTCTGTCTCTTAAGTTACATATGTACTCTTCAGCCGTGAAAGTGCCACTGAGCCATGAAATGTAGCCAGAAGGTAAAGCTATCCAGAGACACCCCCCCACACACACACAGCTATCATCAAAAGGTGCTTGCTTTTCAAAGAGCTTCAATTTCAATACTCTCTGAAGTGAACTATTTTATTTCTAAAATTTCTAAGCCTGATGAAAAGTTTTCCAAGCATGCATTTTTCATGTTCAACATCACATTTAATTCTCTGAGGCGGTCCCTAGAGATAACACATTTATTCTGCAATCTGCAATGTGGCATTATATCACATGGTCTCCTAGGACATCTTTTTTGTAAGGAATCCATTACTGAGGAGTTGTCAGGGAACTAAATATCTCTTTATCATAAAGAAGAGTTCAAACCTTTTCTTCATTTTTGTTCCTGGGGTGTCTGCCAAAGCTTTTCCTTGTAGCTTTTACAGATCTGCTGGGAATATGCCTTCTTTATTGTTGTGGTTTCTTTTCCTAAAGACCTAAACAGACAGATTGTCATTTCCTTCCTTTATTTTTAGGATAACAGATTTCTTTCTTCTTGGGGACACTGTTTGTTTCAAATCTTCCCTTTCTTCCAGAGAGGAAAGTACCTCTTCTGTCTCTGAAATCAGTGGCTGGTCACCAGTATTCTGTCTGTGTAAAAACAGATGAGCCACCGTCCGGACAACGTCCTCTAAGCAGGATGCGCACTCCCGTCCGGTGCTGAGTCGCCCAGGCTCTTTTGAATGATTGGAGCAAATTCTGGAGAGCAGCTGAGTGAGGAAGGATATCCTTCCGTGTGTTTGCAGTTTCCTCGGGTGTCCTCCCCACATCCTGCTGCCCATGGGCCTGAGGTGCGGAGTTCCCCAGCTGGAAAATGGAAAACCAGTAGTGATAGAGACAGTGTCTCCACGGTCTCCAATAACATCCATAGCATTGGGTAGTTCACTTAAAAGATTGCCGAACACTCCCTGCAAATGACTTTCTGACATTAAGCGAATAACTCAATCTCTCTCTGGCAGTGTTTGGATAAGAACTGTCCTCTTTACGGTCGGCTCTTTTTCTCTTCCACATGGGCCAGATTATGTTTTCAATCTAGTATCATTCAAATAGATGCTTACTGGGCAATAGCTGGGAGGAAATGTTTAAACTGATCGGACACTCTGTTTTCCTGGCAGTAAAACAGAGGGAGGTTTAACTTCCTTGGAGAGAAAAAAACCCAACTAGAGGGGATCACCTGCAATCCAGGTTGATTACCCAGTTGGCTCCCAGGATGTGGATTCCCCCTTCTGTGGCAACTATGCCCCTCTTATTCTTGAGGCTCGGCTCATCTTTCAGCTCTCCTATAAGCATGTCCACGGTACCTGTCTCCCCCACCTCACCTTACACGTGAGACTTCTGTTTTGGAGTCGCCGGGCTCCATCTCCTGCTTCCTTCTGCATTTTGATCCGTGCAGTCCTATGGAAAGAGCCTAGGCTTGGAGGGCCGAGATGATTGCATCCTATACTGTGTTTACTGTGGCAACCCCATAGTGACCAAGACAGAAAGTTCCCACCCTCATGGAGTTTCCATTCAAGGGGACAAAACAGACCAGAGCCGAGGTAGAATCCCAGCTCTGCCTCCTCACACCCCTGTGACCTCCTCTGCAAAAATGGGGTAATGGTTCTGTGAGGACTGAATGAAGTGTGGTGTGTAGAGAGCTCCTGCATAGCAGTTCTATAAAAATCTGTTTCCTTTCCCTTCTCCTGAGCTTCCCTAATTGACAGGGCCACAGAGGGGCATCTACCAGCACTGCACAAAATGCTCTTTAAATGTGTCTGCTTGCTTGTCCACTAAATGCTCTTCCTCTTCTACAGTATGGGGCTTTCTAGAATGGGGTGCCAACTCCTAACAAGGATTGAGAACACTCTTTAATAAAAAATAATAACTAATATTCATGTAGCACTTAGTATGTCCTGAGCTCTCTTCTAAACATCTTCCAAGCATTCTCCCTTTTAATTCTCCCAACTTTTGAAAAAGTTCTGTTTTCATTCTCATTTTATAGGGGAGGAAACTGAAACTTGGAGAGGTTATGTAACCTTCCCAAGTCCCTGCAGCTCCTTGATAGCAAGGCTGAAACATACACCCAGACCTGGTAACTCTAAACTGCTGGGCTGTGGGCATCTGCTTTAGGACACTGCAATACCAGTTTGTGTTTTCCAAAGAATATTCAGAACACTCTTTCCTATAAACTTTGATATTCCTAGAAAGTTTAATGTATATATTCACACGTTACATGTACCTTTCAAAACTATTCAAATCACCTGTTTTTCCTTTGACTCTTTACCAACTCCTCATCCTTGCACAGCCCTTTCCAAGTAGCCTTTGGCTACTGCTTTTTTTCAATCTATAAATTTTTAAATCTTGCTCTTCTAGGTACAGTAAAGAGGTTCCATCCATCTTTCTACTTCATTAATCCCAATGGCAGCTCAGATTAAACTCTGTTTAGCATTCAAGATGACAAATATTTGCTTTGGTCTGTTGATAAGATGAAGAAGTAAATCCTGTAGGCTCTGGTTGGTAAGTAGACATGCCCTTCCAACCCGAGGGTGGCTAGAGCAGTAACTGAAATGAGGACAGAGTTGGCAGAATGCTGGGTTTTCCTACGGTTGGGATGGTAAAGAAAGGAGGGGAGATTGTACTGTGTAAAAGGTTTCTTTTATAAAAGTTGTAAAAAAAGACTGCTAGCAGCAAGAGGGAACTACCTAGCTTGTTTATTAAGTAATAGATTCTTCAAGTTTGGAGGAATCCAGGAGATTGGCCAATTGGTCACTTTATTGTTGGGGACATGATGGCTCCAGGAGGCTAGTAACCCAAGGCCTTATGCCATTTAATAGCAGATGTGTGATGAAAATCCAGGTGTCTTTCCTACCAGTCACTGCGCCTCTCAAAGATAGCAAATTTACATTCTTTTTAAATTTCTAAGGAGCTAAACATAACCTTGGAGAAGTCTTGCATGTGCAAAGGCATGTATGAGGGTACTTCAAAAATTTCATGGAAAGGTTTATATTATCTTTCAATTGTATTTTTCCCCAAACTTTTTGAAGCACCCTCATATGTGTTCAAATAACTGGGAATGGATAAATCATAGGAACTAAGAGCTTCCATTCCATTCCCCAAGTCCAGGTGCTGATTTGGAATTATTCCTGTGTCTGAAGTCATTTTCTATATGCTCATGAACCTTTCTCTGTGACCCTCCCGTTGACCTGAGCCCTGAGGCTCTTCCTGGAGTTGCTCTGTCACCTGAGCAGATGAAGTTGGCCAGCCAAAGAGTGAATCTGTGCCTCCTGATTTCTGCCTATCTTGCTGGTTTCTTTCCTTCTCACTTTTCAGAGCCAACCAACCGGATACTTCAGGGCATGCCTAGCGGGCACCTGTGGAGGAGGGAAAGCCTGGTCAGCATCCCAGAGCAGGGCAGGCACCCCATCCTGTCCCTTTGAGCTTCTCTCTGTGGGATTGGTACTGGGGTGTCCATGTTACTGAGCATTGGCCGCCTCTCCTCTTCGTGGCCGTGTCTGCCTAGTTGCAGGTAACAGCCTACAGGCTCACATCACCCCAGCTCTGAAACTGAGAGCCATGAGAACTCAGATCCCTTGCCCTAAAACAGTGGATTTCCTTTAAAGAAGAAAAGCCAGTGGGAACCTCTTTTCAATATGCAATATGCAATATGACAACCCAAACCGCCAAAACAGGTTAACGCGGAGCTGCTCCAGCTTGAGGAGTATGGAGTGGAGGACACCAGGCCCATTGTACCTCCTAGAACCTGTTCCCACTTTCATCCACAGCAGCCCCAAAGGCACATCTGCAAACCCAGTGGCTCCAGAAACATAATTTGTAAACACTGCCTAGACCTAAATTGCTCTTTTCTAAAAGTGAGCTTAGGAGCCCAAGTCTTAAACTGAATTGCATAGTGACGATCTTTTCTTTGACCAGTACCTCCTTGAGTAACAGTGAGGAGGCAGTTTCAATCATTTCACTCTTTCTAATTCTACTAGGGGGTGAACGTGTGTGTGTGTGCGCGTGCACTCATGCTAAATCTACCCTAGATTGAGGGTTTCCCCATTCCAGGCACAGTACTAAATACTGTATATGCATTATCTCATTTAGTCTTTACAATGAATTAAGGAGGGCAGGTAACTTGCCAAGATCACACATCAAGAGTAGACTGCATCAAACCCAGATCTGGTTTACCCCCTACACAGCTTTAACCTCTAAAATGGAAATCACATGTCCAGGGCCATCTGGCTCAGTTACTTTGCAGGGATATGACTTAGCACTCAGACACCACATTCCTCCTGGAGCAATTTCCAGGCTGAAGGTGTGAGACTGAGCCAGCCAGCGTTAGTGGTGCCAGATGCAGAGAGGGACTGTTGGGCCATCCAGCCTGCCAAGACTATCTTGCATGTCTTATGTGGGCTTAGTATTTAGGCTAATTATTATAAATAGCAATAATTTAGGTAGTATTAATGAGCCCTGTAACTCAAGGCCAAATCTTAGCTAATCCCATAACTAGAGACCCAATCAAACAAAAATTGTGTGTGCTTTACCTCCCAGAGTTTCATATTGTTGTGATTTTTGCCATTCTTCAACATAGTTAATTCTTAGATTTGACTTAATAAATCACCATTTCCTATTGAGAGGTTAGGCAGGGGTGAGGGGAAAACAAAGAATTTTTCACTTGAGCTAGAAATCCTCTAGTCTTTTTGGACCCAGGTTTCCCCAGGCCTGTTTTTTAAATCTAAAGGCTGACTTCTTTCCAGTATTGTTTTACATTCTTATTAATTCTTTAGATGATGGAACAGAGAGTACCTCATTAAATTTTCCTGTGTCTTCAACTGTCGTTGGCGACTATTACTAAGAGAACCAGATTAAGATTCAAAGTGATTTAGCCATGTTGCATTAGATGGATGTAGACTGGAGATAGTTTAATACTGATAAGCACAGGGTAATTGACTTATGAAGGTGGAAAACCTGAACCATTTCAAAAAGGGGAGCCTGCAATAATATCCAGTGGTGATATTATTGCATGAGTATGATCCCATATGGATTTAGTATATGAGAACCATGAGGCACTGGAAGGATCAAGCTTTCATTTGAGTTTGCTATTGAATTTGGAAACCTGCAACTGAAGCGTGTCAAAATCCAGGAAAGAGCTGCAAACATGATTCAAAGCTTGGAAGGAAGGTTCTAGAAAGTAACAGCTTACAGATACTAGACTTTTTTTACTGAGATGAGATACAATTTAATCATAGCACCCAAGGATGTAACTGATAACATTGTTTGTTCATTCAAGCTGCTATTTATTAGCTGCTGTGGAGGCATGAAGAGAGCTCGTTCCTGCAGTGATAGATATTCTCTAATTCAAGCTCAACTGAATGGTGGGGGGGGGGGGAAGAACACAGCCTAAGACAGAGTTCAGAATGTACATTGAGAGTTCTTGACTATGAGGGTTTTAGGAACCTAGGTGCATGGCGATTGAGGGAATGGGGGCTTTCCTGCCGACAGACTTTAAAGAGTAGAGTTGTATATTTATGGTTTGCTGTTTGATGCAAAAGCATAGAAGTTCTTTCTAGCCTTCTGATTCTGAGATGCCTTCTTTACCACTGGAAGAAACAGAACCATTGACTCTGGGAATTCTGTTTGGATATTCTCAAATCTCTCATGCATTCACTGAATAACCCAAAAATTCAGTTGTTTCCTATGGAAATACAGTTCCTACTCTCTCCCGCCAAAAATCCTGCTTGTATTTTTATTGGGATTACATTGATTCTATTGTTTAATTTATGGAGAATTGACACATTTACATCATCAAGTTTCCAATCCATGCCCACGGTGTCTCTCTATTTATTTAGGTCTTTAATTTTTCTCAGCAGAGTGTGATGATTTCCACTGTAGAGATTTTGCACAGCTTTAATTAGATTAGTCTTTCAGGTATTTGAGGCTGTTTGGCACTGTGGTCAACAGCATGGGCTGAGCCCCTTGAATGACCACCCAGTAATGCCTGTCTGTTTCTAACACTTCTGCTCACTACGGGCAAGAGAAAAAAACTAATCACCAGCCTATACAGCCTTTCCTTTTCCAGGGAGTCAATGTGCCTTTTCCAAGGTCAGAAAGTAGAATGGCTTCACTGCAGGAAACCTATTTCAGAATCCAAACATTGCAGCCTAGAAATTATTCTTTTGATCTAACCTAATTCCTCCAGTTGGCATTTTAGCTTATTTTCTTTTTGTTTGGTTCACAGTTTGCCTTTTGCAAAAGTTTCCTAGCAGCCTGCTGTTCGAGCCATCATGCAGATAGTCTCTCCAGGAAAGCATGTAAAAATATGTATAACTTTTATTAGGATGGAATTTATTCAAGATACAATATTAAGTTTAAAAAAAAACACAATAAATTTTTCATTTTACTTTTTGAATGTATGTCTTAAAACGGTCAAAAGAAAATGCCTAACAGGGGTTATTTCCGGATGACTAGTCTATGGGCTATTTTTACAACTGTCTCCATTTTCAAATTTTTTATGATAAATATACATATCTTTGCATGAAACAAAAATAAATAAGCATTTTTAAATGGGCAAAAGAAAATTAAAAATACGTATTAAAACTGCTGGCTTGTGTAAAGTCTATTAAAAATGCTAGTGAAATTCAAATGAGTATGTGACATATCTTAAGATAATCAAGAAAGATAAACTGCTTTTGCAGGAGTGTCCATTTACCCCCCTGTCCTTCCGACCAGCCATACATCCCATGTGGTGCTGGAATTCGCTCCTCACCCTTGGAACTCTGAGCACCTGTTTTATTTCACACTCCCTTGATTCCTGGGGTAAACCCCATATCCACTGCATTGGCTCCAGTTAAATTCATCAGTAGTCCAGATGTGTGTCCCCCTGTCAGCTGGCCTAATAACCCCACTGTTTATTGGCAGGTTCTCAGGAATCAGATAGCTCTCAGTCAGCCAAGAAAGACATGCTGGCCGCCTTGAAATCCCGGCAGGAAGCTCTGGAAGAAGCTCTGCGCCAGAGGCTGGAGGAGTTGAAGAAACTCTGTCTCCGAGAAGCTGTAAGCACTCACTGTCTCATCCCGGGGAAGTCCATGTTGCCTGTGACATTATCAATCTTAATGTGTTGACAAAAAGCAAGGGTGGGGATTATCCAGAGAGCCTACCAGGGTGGTGAGATCTCTCACAAATGTTGGAAATGCCCAGATCTCTAGTGCTTTGTCAGAAAGAGAATTAGCAGGTGTGGATGAAACACTGTGAAACCTGTTAAAGATTGTGCTGGCAAAATCCTAAATGGGACCCCACGAGAGGCCCAGTGACCAGTCATAATGAAAGTCCCTTATACTAGCACAGTACACCACAGTTTATAAAGCCCTGCCTCATGTGATTTTACCTCATGAATGGAATGGCTCACCATCAACTTCCCACGATTTCGTGCCTACATTTATTGTTGTGGTAGCTTTTGTTTCTCTCAAGGATATTTCAAATTTGTCTTTGGGTATCATACTAAGAAGCATCATTGGAAGTTAATAAGGAAACCAAGATTTCATTTAATGTATAATCCCCTTTAAACCTCGTGGTCTGGTATTTCTTTAACTCTCTTAAGTTTTAAAATGAAATCTGGGCTGGCTGGTTAGCTCAGTTGATTAGAGTGTGGCCTTATAACACCAAGGTCAAGGGTTTGGTTCCCCGTACCAGCCAGTGGCCAAAAAAAAAAAGAAATGAAGTCTTGGTCTAGTGGTATGTTTAAATATTGTGTAAAGCAATGCTTCCTTGAGCCTGGGTATACACTGGTCTCAATTTTCATGGGGGTAAAGAGGCTGCTGTAAACCACTGTCTATATTTATTTAAATGGTCACTTCCACCTTATTCTGTTTATTCCACGACTCTTTGTTAGAAATGTTTGGAGACTTTGTTTTTATTGTAATTCATATTACTGTACATATGTGTGTTCACACATGTGCGTGTGCTTGCACATGACATAATGTGGCGGAGCTCTCTGGAGAGAAATCGTGCTCCACTTAACATTACAGAGAGCTGGTTGGTAAACAGTTCAGAATGGGAAATATAAAGAGGGTCCCAAACTAAGTAAAAGAAACATATTCCCCTCCCCCAAATAATAATGCCTTGCAGCAGGAAGAATGAAACAAGGGCCCATAGAACGAGATCACATTACATTTCAACTTGGCTTAATTATGGTCTGGATTGATTTAAACCGGAGCCCGCTCAAAGCAGAACCACATTAGCACAAATCCATTGCAAATCTTAGGAAAGTAATTGGTCTGGCTGGGGAGTGCGCTGTGTGATACTGTTAATACTAGCAACATTTGTATAAAGAATATGCTTGAAGCATTGAAAAAATATGGGTTTTGGTGTCTGCCTTTAATAATTTGTAAAGCCTTGTTTTGCTTTTAATAAAGGAAAATTCCCTAAGCCTAGCAGGGAACCAACATTAGAAAATGTCAGAAACGTGTCAGGGCAAGGTTAGCATGCATTAGAAAGTCTCACTGTCTCTTAAAAAATAAAGCAAAAGGAGGAAAACAAAAGGTCCCACTTCTTATACTTTTGACACCAGAAAACATAACGTGAGCGTTAGGAGAAGCAATGAGAAGCAGCTGCAGGCAGATTTCTCCCGTGCTCATTTTCTTAGTATTAGTCCCATCACAGTCTCTTGTTCATCTATACTAAAGGGATTGGAGAAGTCGTCTCGCTAACTCTGTGCCACTCACATATATCTCTCCCCTCAGCTCAGACTAACAAGAAACACTATTTGACCCCTTGGCCAGAATGAGGTAGTGTGGGCATTTGGCAGAATCTAGCGAGCAACCAAGCCAAGGCCCCCACAACTGAGCATTAAATGACTGCTTCACCTCACAGCTCTGGTTACATGTGAATTCAGATGAAATATCTGGAGAATCAAGCCCTTGACTCAGATACCTTCAAGCGGATAGTGAAAGTTCAGCAGCCTCATTTTTTAAATACGGTTTAAAACCACAAACACTTTAGAGTTATAAATCCATGGCAATTTTTAACAACTTTTCCCTCTTTTTTATAAGTTTCAAGGTTTAAAAAAAAAAAAGTCTTCACAATATAAAACCCTCAATAGGTTGTGTTATTTATAGGCAGACTTTCAGGGAAGCAGATAAAATAAAGTTGCAGAATAAACACATAACTACTTTGGAGACATTTAAACCATATTTTTTTTAAAAAAGAAAAAAAGAAATAGGGAAGAAAATTGCAGAGTGTTGAATACTCAAACAGTTGGCCATTGTGCTCTGAAATGCTTACATTGAGGAATAAAAAGTCCAAGGGGTCATTTCCGGGGTATCTGAACACAGAAGGAAAGAGGCTCAGGAGACGGGGTGAGTGTGTGTGTGCTCACAGGCACACACACGTATACACACACGTATGCACACACATATGCACACACGTGACCACCCCCGTGCACTCGGCACACAGCAGTGCAGGAGAAGGGACCAGAATCACCCTCCCACAATTTGGGTTTTCCCACTACTTGGACACTCAGGACTGGGCTGCCCTGCACAAAAGCTTTCTATGTGGACGATGGGTGTTCCTGAGAAGAAACTTGTGGGCATTTCCTTATCAGAGCAGCCCCCTGAGTCTCTATGCAGCATTTGTGTTGCTTTGGGGCTAGAAACCCAGCACTGGGCTTTGTCTGGAAGTGCCCCTCTGTCGTTGGAGACACACAGTGGCTGCCCCTGCTCTTTCTGGTCTCTGGAAGTGACTTGTTGCAGCTGACACCAGCCTCTGCAGTGTGGGTTGGCTGCTGACTCAAGCTTGATATCTGTTCAGCCCAGATGGAACAAACTGATATAAAGCCTCATTTTAACCCGGAATCATTCCTCGGATCCTCAGCCTTTGCCCAGAATCATTGTCCCTGTGGAGGTCTGTCAACTGAATTCACTGTCATTGTACCCACAACCCATAGATTTCCAGAAGCCAAGACACACACGCACAACAGATTTTTTTTAGTAGCCGTATCAATATTATGGGTTCAATTTTCACTTTCTGCGAAAACTCTTATTTGTATATAGTTTAGTGTTTTAAGTGCAGCCTATTTGCATCTGGCCAGAGTGCAATAATTATTACCTATATTCAGTTTCTAAATTATGTAATAATGCACTTTTCCGGGATTTGTCCTAGAGATACCACTCCTCTTAAGAAAACTCGCTGGAAAGAAATTCTAAACTTAGATATCTGAGAGGGAATATTTGATACACTCTAGAAAGAGCACAGGGTTTGGAGCTAGAAAGACCCGAGAACTCGCTTTGACCACTCCTTACCAGCTGTGACCTCGCCTGGCACATGGCAGACATGCAGCAGACATTCAGTATATTAACAAAGGAGTGAATGAAACTCTGGTTTTATAATGAAAGCCAATGACAACTTTATTTACTCAACAAATGTACTTTGCAAGAAGCTTTGGACGTGCATCTATTATGTAAGAGAGCATTACTCTCATACATTGTTAGAGAAATGAAATTTCATTTCATGAACTCTTATTTAGGCATAGGGCTTAATGTTAATGTCTCTAATCTATGCGTTGAGTCTGTGCATTGAAGTGTGTGTGTGTGCGTGTTTCCATCCTAGAAAAGCAGCATGTGCCCTACTCTGATTTATGCCCACTCTAAATGCTTTTTCACATGCACAGGAGCTCACAGGCAAACTGCCAGTTGAATATCCTCTGGATCCAGGGGAGGAGCCCCCCATTGTTCGGAGAAGAATAGGGACAGCCTTCAAGCTGGATGAGCAGAAAATCCTGCCCAAAGGAGAGGTGCGTCCTTCCATTCTGTTGCTGGATTCTCTTGCATTATCCTCAATTTTCCCATTTCTTAGAGCTTCCAGGTTTTCTGTAACAATTTCTTCATTTCAACACAATGCCAATATCTCTCCTTTTAACCTTTCTCGAGTGAACTCCTTAGTCGGTACGTGGTTCCCCTCAGTTGGATTAGTTTGGTTGCATTAGTGAGCATTTAGATTTCTTGTGAAGCTATTTGTCTAACACGATAGGCCTATCACAACCGGCTAAGTTAAGCTTGGGGAGAACATTCCAATAATACTCAGGTATGAGGGTACTTCCAAAAGTTCATGGAAAGATTTGTGCTATCTTTTAATCAGCCCTTTGTTACTGAGTGTCAAGCCTAATGTCTGATCTGTGGGAAAATACCGAAAAGGAAGAAAGACTTAGGCCATGTCAACAGGTGCAAGGGTGCTGCTGTCTGGGAGAGACCAGCCAAGCCTGCTCTCTGTGGTCTTAGCTTCACCAGGCTGCTAGAATCGCTGCGAGTACATGAACAAGATGCTTGGTCTGTCCTGCTTTTGCTTGTCTGTGTTTGGAAGAGTGACTTTGAGCCTCTTTGGACTGAACACAGATGGAGGCTGGGGCTACAGAGTTCAGATTTGGGGGTGGGGGATGCTGGAACTTGGGTCTGGGTAATAAGACTTGGCTGGGTAATAAGTATCCAGCCTCAGACTAAGAGAAATTAAAGGCCAGGTATACCTTCAGACCTCGTCTTCCCAAATTTATTCTGAGTAAAGTTACTAATTAACATGCTACTGAACAGAGGGCTTAAAAGGTCAAGTCTCAAAGCCAGTGGTAAAAGAAATACTGTGTATTTTTAGTCTTTTAAGAAAGTGATTGAGGGAAACAGACGTTCTCATGGAACACCTGCGGTAGGGTTAGCATGAGGGTGATTTCAAAGGGGACCCAAGTGCCCTGGGGCCAATGTAAGTGCCGGACAAATCTCCTGAGATCTGCAGTTGCAGGTCCCTAGGAGACTGGTAGGCACACCAGACTGCTTCATCCTAAATTAAAGCTCAACAAGGCACTTTTCCTCTTCTGTGAAATGAAGTTCACAACCCTTTACTTCACTTCCTTGGGTTGTCACTAGGATGAAATGAGCTAGTATATAAGAAAAACACGTAACTGGTACCTGGCACCTGCTTGACACTTGACCAACATTAGTTGCTTGACATGGAGAAGAAATGTTATGCGGGGCACAGTGGCTGCGGGTGGGAGCCAGGGGTGAGGAGGGTGGGATTTAGGAGACCATCAGGTTCAGTATTTTTCACTTCCACCTGTTGATCAGACCTGCCTAAGAACTTCAGCTCCTCTCCTTCGGCAGAGACCCGGCACTAAACTTTACAAAGCAACCCCACATTTAGTGGGCAGTCCTCCACCGCATTGGGATTCCCAGAGTCCCACTGTACCTGTCACACTTTTCAGTAAAGGATGACTCCAGTCCCCTGAGAATTCTATGTCTTCCTCACTTGTCCCACATATTCTCTTCCCTAAATGGGTAAGAGGAGACAGCACAGACACGGCTGGAACTCAAGAGTTCATCTGGGAAGGAAGAGTTCTGCCTCGGCTCTCTTGCTGCTCTGGTTTCTCCTGGAAATGCGCTTTGCTTCCCTGTTCATACGACAGACTGCCACGTGCACAGACAGGGCGTTCTGCCTTGGACTTAGCTTAGGCAGTGAGAATTTGTCCTGGGCTCCCACAAAGCTCTAGGTCAGTGTCTTGGGCCAGAGCTATCATAACAGCTGGGGATCAGCTGCTCGGTGGAGCCCAAACTCACAGAACAGACTTCATCCTTTGGTGACTTGCCTTTCCCAAGACACGGGGCAGGAGTCCCTCTCAGTATCCCTCTCCCTCTGAGAGAACAGTGTGGCCAGCATTTGAAGGATTTGGCAGGAGCACATTGTCCTGGTTCCTGCTCCCTTTGGGCTTAAAGTGTGGAAAAGTAAGTGGAATCAGGCTAAGAACGTTGTCTTGATGGAAAAATCAGCCTGGTGCTTTGTGCCCAGAGGCAAGAATGTTTTATTGGGGCCACTAACTAGGAAGAGCTGTTGGCTCCAGCAAACAGGGCGATCTCCTCCTACCTGGTCAGACCAGCTCCTGTACTGTGAATTGCCTAAGGGAAGATGTGCAATCTCCCCAGGCCTCCCTTGTTACTTGTTTTGAAGAAGCCTCTGGTGCATTTGTCATGGGGGTATTGGGTGTGGATTAGGCAGAGAGTCTGCAGCTCCTGCAGGTGCTGCCCAGACTGCTGGCCCCTGCCTGGCCAGATAGGAGGTGGCCCGCAGTTAAGAATCATAATGTTAGAAGGTGCTGTTTGGAGCTAGCTTTGAACCCAGGAGTTTCACTAGGGAATAGGAAATAGGAAAAGGGACAGACTGACACTTTGCAGGGATTCTGCATTCACCCCAGATCCCCACACGCATGCCACCTCCTCCCCTGCCCCTCAGCTGTGGTGCACACGGGTGCACATGCACGTGCTGCAGAGGAGCCGGTGCTCTGCAGAGGCCCACAGTGGGCACACCATCTGGTCATCATATCTGGTCCACCAGGCTTTCCAACAGCCACAGCTTCATGTCACCCAGGCCCATGTACGAGGGAAAACTTACCCATCTGCTCCTCTTGGCCAAAGGAAAGGATTTGGGGGAGGGGAGCTACACAAAAGCAGGGGAAGGAGACCCTGAAGCTCACCTGAGGAGCTGGAGGAAACTGGCCACCGCCACCCACGGTCTCTGCCTCATGGAGGGCCCAATCGTGGCCTGAGCAGAGCTCCCATGAATAGGCAGGTGTGGGAAGGACAGCTGGAGCTCACAAAAAGAGCCTCCAGAAGATACACTGGTGAGTGGGCATGCATCCCAACATGAGGGGCACACATATGTGGGACAGAGGTCATGTGGCAGGGGGACATGCACATGTGTGAGCTCCCTGTTGGCACACCCACAGCAAAGAATGACAGAAAGACTGCTCTAAAAATAATGCTGCACCCTATGCCTGGAATGAAAAGGAAGTAACAACCAGTGGCCTCTGAATTTCCACAAAGCTTCTGTCTTTGTGAACCTGGCTGGGACAGTAGAAATGGAGCCAGTGAGCCCAAGCCCTGCAACATGGGATCTCTGCTTCCTAATGATGGTGCCAGTGTACAGACCAACACTTGTCCCCAGAAAGGAACAGCAGCCACGGGTCTGGAAAGTGGGTGTGCCCTTGGCTGGCAGAGATGTTAGGAATGGGGCCACTCTCTTGCCACTGTGGGGTCAGGCAAGTATGGTTGGGGTTAGGCACTGGGACTGCCGATTTCCTGGTAAGCGTGTCCCCAAGGAGGGGGGCTCATCTTGGGGCAGGGACAGGCGGTGGGGAGGATGGGCGTCTCCCTGCTCAGCATCCCCAGTAAGTGTAAGCCGTGGCTCTCCCCCCACAGGAAGCCGAGCTGGAACGCCTGGAACGGGAGTTTGCCATTCAGTCCCAGATTACGGAGGCTGCCCGCCGCTTAGCCAGTGACCCCAACGTCAGCAAAAAACTGAAGAAACAAAGGAAAACCTCTTATCTGAACGCACTGAAGAAGCTGCAGGAGATTGAAAACGCGATCAACGAGAACCGCATCAAGTCTGGGAAGAAACCCACCCAGAGGGCTTCGCTGATCATAGACGGTCAGTGCCAAGCCAGCTGCCCCACACTACTCCCACTCGAGGGTCTCGGGGAGCCAGACACCCAGTCCCATGGTGGTCCTAAAGCCCAGCCCCCTGCATGACCCAAGCAGCTACTTAAGCACCCTGTGCCTTAACTTGTCCACCCATAATTTGAAGCAAATAAGGCCTGATAACAGGTGAGAGCTAGCGAGTGCACTCCATCCACAGAAGAAAAGGATTGTGCAGCTCGGACCGTCACTGTCACTATCACTGCCCCCAGGGAGAACCTGCAGCCACGAGCTAACACTCTTCTCAGCCCTCACCGTGAACTGAGCCGAGTTGACTGGGCTAGCCCAGCCTCGCCCCAGGCTAGCCCAGGCTCTGCCGTTCTCCTGACCATCCCTCCCCAAGTCTAGAAGGAGAGGTGGGTGGCGGGGTACACAGTGGCAGGGCCTCCTGTCCTGGAGCAGCCCCTGCCAACCCTCTGTCCCCCTCAGGCTGACCCTATCTGCAGGTTTCTCCTATCCCAAGAGCTGAATCTTGGGAGGATGGGACCACCCCCCCTCCAGTAGTCTAGAGCCCTGAGCTCATGTCAGGGGTTAGGAGTTTGGGTGATTATCTTTGGTAAACATTAGAAGGAAATACCACCAACAAGCATCAAGTCCCTCCAAACCATTAGAATCCTTTTCTTCTAAGTCAGCAAATTCTTGAAAATACATATCTCAAGTATTCTTTCCCAGTCTTTGCATGTTTAAAATACATTTGCTCTAGGAAGACAGAAAGTAGGATCGTGGTTAGCAGGAGCTGGGGGGAGGGGCGAATGAGGAGTTATTGCTTAAGGGGTACAGAGTTTCAGTTTGGGAAAATGAAAACGTTATCCAAACAGAAGACGGTTGCACAACAGTGTGAATGTGCTGAATGCCACCAAACTGGACACTTAAAAATGGTAAATTTGACATTATGGCTGTTGTTCTACAGTTCCATGTATATTTAGCTGCAACCTGAAAATGTGGGCACACTAGGGAAGCAAAGTTACTGGAGATGTCAGGATGCCACGGTCAGTGCTCTCAGTTGCTCACAGTCCATGAAGCAATACAAATAAAGTGAATTCTTAGTTTTAAAAGAGAGAGAGAGACCATTAAAAAATCCTTTTGCTCTAGGAAATCTGACATACCCACCCTTCCCTGTTGTCCTTGGCCAAGACCATGTCACTTTTCCTCACTTCCTAGCAGCACTGCTGTCAGCCAGCCTTTGTCTGTCTTATGCCTCCTGTGAGACCTCCTTCTGTCCCTCAAAGGCACTCGGGGCTTCCTGCCACTGCAGAAACATCCAGCAGAGCTAACAGAGCCCAGCCTCAGGGATGAACATGTTGCTGGTCAGCCACAGGAAAGCCTGCTTTTTGGCCTCCAAAGGGAGGGCTGTTCTATTTGGACTATCAACACAGTCAGTTTTTAAATCCTCATCTGTACCAGCTCATGAATCCTCGTGTCCAAGCCTATGGCCAATTTTTTTAACTGCTCAAGAATATACCTTCTCTGCGTGCTGCCTTATTGAAACGATCTTTTCATCACAGGGCCCCACTTGAGTTAGGAGTCATTAAGGTTCTTCTTACCTCCTTAGCATGACTTTTATTTCAAGAAATAAAACACTAAACCTGGAATCTAAAGACCTGGGACCTTTGCTAATTTTGCCTGGGGTGCACAGCAGCCTTAAACAAACCACTCTCCCTGGCTACACCTCAGTTTCCCCAGTAGTTAAACAGGGAGGATTATTTTACTGTCTCCCTCTTGGGTGTGTTCTCCTGGTTAATTGAATGGTATCTATAAAAATAAGCTTTGGAGAGTTGGAGTCTGTATTTAGCAAGCTTGTTTTCTCTACTAATAACTTAAGACGTTTATTGAGAAGCCATTCATTGCTGAAGCAAAGTTCCCTACCCTCGTTTCGCATGTGTACGATAAATAGCAGATGACTTCCTCTGGTTTAGTCGGTACATGCCCTGAGTTTTTCTGGGACAATGATGTGGTTGAACCAGGCCTGGGCAGCCTCTCTATTGGATGTTAAGCTACTTGCACGACAGCATCCTGAGAAACAAGAGCCCAAATACACAAAGACAGGGGAACACTGTCAGGGTGGGGAGGATAAGCTAGTGTCCCCCCGACAGGACCTGTCAAAATAAACGCCCAACCGCATTTGTATTACATCTCATGGGTTCTTTCTGAGCACAGAGAGGAAGCTATGGGGTGGTGAGAAACACGCTGTATTTACAGATAGAGCTTTGTTTAAGGGATGAGCTAAACTCATAGACTTTTGCTTTTGTCTTCTCAGATGGAAATATTGCAAGTGAAGACAGCTCCCTCTCAGATGCCCTCGTCCTTGAGGATGGTAGGTTACCTATTTCCTGCTTAAAACCATGGAGCACAGGTTAAGCAGAGATGAATCTGTGTGTCGTCTGGGCAAAGGCAAAAGCCAGGTCAGGCTGGCAGCCCGAGTCCCGGCAAACTCTCATTTCCAGTATTCACCTATTCAGTTGGAAGGGGGTGGGTGCTCCATAAACACATAATTACTGGAATTTTTGTATATCCTGTGGCCCAGAGGTAAGATGTAAAGTGGTATTCAGTGAGTGGTGCTTCACTTTTTTACAGCGAAAATCACATTTTTAACTCAACAGAGATCTGAACACCATGCATAGTTGCCTTCTGAGTACTCATAAGATCTGGAGGAAAGAGGTATACACTGAATTGGATTACAGATCAAAGACAGAAACCCACTAGGAGAATCTAGGGGTGGTGAGAAGGAATAAAACCAACCTTCTTTCCCTTTCTGAGACAACAGGGAAAAAGAAATGGGAGATGTCCCTTTAGACACCTAGCCAGGCCTTGAAAATTGTTCTATTAGTTCCCATTGAACACTTAAAATCTGGCATTTTAAGGATAACCAGGATATTTTCATGGGAAGTTCTTAGAAAAACAGAACTGATCTCCCACCCCAACTTCTCAGCTCACCACCATCACCACTAAACATAGAAGAAAGAATTCCCAGGACAGACCATCTCTGAGAATGTTCCTGTGGATGTTAAGCCACAACTTGGGGAGGCGAGGGCATGAATGATGTGGAAATACATCAAGTGGCAGATAATTTTTTTGCCTTTAGGGAAACCTCAGGCGGGCAGTGATAAGTAGCTATGCAGATGGAAAACATAAAAGGCCTCCCTACCCAAGTCATTGTAATAATGATAATTGCCATCATCATCATCATAATAATGATTTCTCTTGATGTGGGGAGAACCTGGCGGGTTATTTACCCAGTCGTCTTGGCCTTGCTATTAGAAATCAGATTGTGATATTTTTATTGTCTGCTTTGTTATGTGGGTGGGAAGGACATGGGGCTACCAGGGAGCAGGCAGGCGTGTGAATATCAGAGACCCCAGCCCTGTCATTGGCCTCTGTGTACCCCAGTCTCTCCAAGGAAGGGAACAGGAACACATTAGTGGGGTTCCTTTGCAGCAGGGGAGTTGCTGGAGCAATGGATAACGTCGTTAGTTGATTTGATTTTGTGACATCATTCATGGTTACAGTTTCTTCTCCATGTTCCAGAGCCCACACCTCCTGAGAGACGTTACTGCCTCTCTTTGGCCCCACACTCCCATCGCGGGCTCTCCCGAGGGACTGCTTTTTACTGATTCAAGGGGCCAAGGGGGAATGGAAGTGGATGTCCAAGGCAGGAGTACTGTGAATTAGGCTGTGAAAAAAATAATAGTTGGAAATGAATTTAGGGTCAAGTGAAAGGTTACTGGGAATTGTGTGCTTTTGTGTGTTCTTCTCCTGCAACTCTCACTTCTGCCTTGCCCGTTGTTGAACCCTGACAGATGAATAGCTCTTTTTTTTTCTTTTTTGACCGGTAAGGGGATCGCAACCCCTGGCTTGGTGTTGTCTGCACTACGCTCTGCCAGGGAGCGCACCAGCCTTCCCTGTATAGGATCCGAACCCGCAGCCTCGGCGCTACCAGTGCCGCACTCTCCTGAGTGAGCCACGGGGCTGGCCCCAGATGAATAGTTCTAAAGCAGGATTTTCACCCTGACACATCCGTGCATGAGAAGTTGTCAAGTTTTCCTGTGGCTTTCAGACCAAATCCCAACCCATTAGCCTGGAATTCAAACCCAGCAGCTGAGCTCCTTGCCCCTCTGGTGCACACGGTGGCTGTCTGCTCCCACAGATCTCCTGCCCCTGACCCCCACCTCCTCGCCCCCACGCCTTGGCTCCAGTTCTTTCTTTCATCTCCCTCTCTGCAGATCCACTGCTCAGTGCCCTTCCAGACAGTGCACTCCTAGACTAACTGAATTTGCTTCCTCAGAAAGTCCTCGAGCACATTAATGTGTTAGATCATTACTCCCTGAAGGCAGGAAATGATTTATTAATATTTAATACTTGTAGCTCAACCCCTTCCCGAAGAATTTAAAGCAGTTCCAAAATTAAAATATATGGGAACAGATTAAAAGAGAATATAGATAGCTCTGAAAAAAAAGCAAAGAGTAGATACCCAGACTCACCACCAATGACTACACTGAACAGACATACATTCGTTCATTTTTTCTCCAACAAATGTTTATTGAGCATCTACTGTGTGTCAGCTGGCATTCACACAGCACTGAAGATATAATTGAACAAAATAGACAAAACCCTCATGGAGCTTAAACTCCCCCAAAGCAAATCAGATGCTTAGTGTCTACTGAAAGAAAACATACAATATAATAATAACTACATTTTGCTGTTTGCTGTGAAGCAATCATTTACTGACAGTGTTTAATAAAATTCAGACTTCATTTGTGTCTAATGAGACATGATACATCTCTTCCCATTTAACTCTGCTTGAAGTTTGGGTTTGCTTTGCTCTGGTTTGGATTGACTCTTCTTAAAGAAGAGAAGTAATGGGGAAGGGTCATGAGGCTGTTCATTATCTGAGGGAAGGAAAAGTGTGAATGTGCCCGTGTGGCTTCAAGGTGCTGAAGTAAGGGTGGTGGTAGAGTGGGGGCTGTGTCTCAGGTCTGTGAGAAGGATGACCCGTGCTCAGTTCCTCTCTGTCTTTCTGTCTTTGCACAGAAGACTCTCAGGTTACCAGCACAATATCCCCCCTACAGTCTCCTCATAAGGGACTCCCTCCTCGGCCACCATCGCACAACAGGCCCCCACCTCCCCAGTCCCTGGAGGGACTCAGGCAGATGCACTGTCACCGCAATGACTATGACAAGTCACCCATAAAGCCCAAAATGTGGAGTGAGTCCTCCTTAGATGAGCCTTACGAGAAGGTCAAGAAACGTTCCTCTCACAGTCATTCCAGGTGAGTTGGGTCATGAAGTACACTAGAGGTCACTGTCCACTCTGTGAAAGAATCAAAGGGCTATCCCAAATAGCAACCGCAAAGTACGAAGTCAAATCAACCTAGTTCCTCCTTCCTGGGTTTGCCTTTCAACAGTGCTGTGCTCACAGCGCCCTCTGCCGCTGATCCTACTGAGGTGCAGATTTGTCATTCAAAGGGAAATTGTGGTTTTGGCTCACAATCAAGGTGTTGGCAGATGGCTTTAATGTAGTTAAATTCCACCGGAATTAGTTAGAGAGTCTTAGGCAGCACTATTCCTAAATGGCAAATGGGAGTCCACTCCCAGGAATCCAAAAGTGGTGTGGAACCCTAAGCCATCATCCAGCAGAATTCCAGAGCCAACAGCTGTAATCGGACCTGTACATTATCAGCTCATTACAGGGCTGATATTGTACAGAGGTTTTCTTGGAAGGCATTTTTTCTGCTTTTCTGTTTTTCTCATTGCTTTTATTTATACCCTATAAAGCTCCATGTGGGTGCCCGACAGGTAAATATTTGTCTCTTGGAAAACAAAACTGTGATTGAGGGCAGGGGTGTCACAGAACAGTCACACTGCCTGTTACAGAGAAGGCTGAGGAGTCTCAAATCTCATATTGCCTTGTGGAGGGGGGTGGGGCATCGGGGACGAGGACCCCCACCCACTGCTGGGGGGAAAGGCTGAGAACCACAGAAGAGATCAGAGGGAAAGAGGGGAAGTCCTGGACAAGCTTTCCCCACATCAACATCTATGTCACAAGCAAGCCCTCCCGCGGGACAAGGGACCGTCTGTCTAGCCGTGATCAGTGTGGCTTCTTCTGGTTTGCAGTAGCCACAAGCGCTTCCCCAGCACAGGAAGCTGTGCCGAGGCAGGAGGAGGAAGCAGCTCCTTGCAGAACAGCCCCATCCGCAGCCTTCCTCACTGGAACTCCCAGTCCAGCATGCCGTCCACACCAGACCTACGGGTCCGGAGTCCCCACTACGTCCATTCCACGAGGTGAGTCTGCCAGGCCTTTGGGCTACCTTCCTCCCTGGACCAGCCCTTCCTTTGTAAAATTAGGTATGGCTGGCCCAAAACTGGCCCAAATAATGGGTCGGCTAGCATCAGGCCTGAATCTGTGAGCTAGGTTCTTTTTATGAATGAAGCAGAATAAAAAACTGAGCGAGCAGCAGTAAGCCCACTTTAGCCAACAGACCCATTACAGCCCACTGTCCACATCCAGTGGTTACTTGAACCTAGCGGGAGAATCCCCAGGCTACTGGAGACACTTGGCATGGGAGGAGCTTTCCTACTGGAAGTGGAGGCAAGAAAGGCTAGCTCGGGAAAAGCGGGGACCAGAACAGCCTTGCACTGATGGGGTGATCTTTATTTGATACCATAGTCTTCTTATATCTGTCTACTGAGACCAAATTTATACCAGACTCCTTTAAGGCCTTAAGGTATAAATTCATCAAGAACAAAAAACACAGGCAAAAATTAGGCTTCTGTGAATCATACCTCCATTTTCTAAAAAGAAGCAAAACCAGGTCACAGAAGGCTACATGGTGGGGGGGCTACTGAGTCTACCCAGAGTGACAGTCAGAACTGGAACCCACTGCTTCCTGTACTTGGCCAAGGGGGCCACCAGGAATCTCACACATAGTCCTGGCATGAGGCAACACCGTCTGCCAGGTGCTATTGACGGATATTGATAGTGAGGACTCAAATAAGCAGAACGGATTATAGACAAAGTAGTGGTGGGGGAGGATGCACATCATTCATTATACATGTTCCTGCTCCACCAGCCGCCCATTTCCGAGTCTTTGGGGGAATGGGGATCTCTTTATGTGCGTTCTAAAACAGTATTGGGTTAAAACATAAAAGTACGCCCGGCTATTGGCATACTTTTTCCAGAGGAAACCCTTGTGCGAGTCCTAACTTCAGTCCCACTTCCCACTCTACCTCCAAGGACCAGCAGTTCCCTTTCTAGCCTGGGGACAGTGGGACGCGCTTGGATTCCCATTGGCCGGAGGCTCTGAGCCGGCGTGTGCTCTGCTCTGCCCCAAGTCCGGTGAGCCCAGAGCCTCTACCCCCTCCCCGTCCCCGGGCACCCCCAGACCAACCCAGCCCGTCTCCCCGCAGGTCGGTGGACATCAGCCCCACGCGACTGCACAGCCTCGCCCTGCACTTTAGGCACCGGAGCTCCAGCTTGGAGTCCCAGGGCAAGCTCCTGGGCTCGGAGAACGACACGGGGAGCCCCGACTTCTACACCCCGCGGACTCGTAGCAGCAACGGCTCGGACCCCATGGACGACTGCTCGTCGTGCACCAGCCACTCGAGCTCGGAGCACTACTACCCGGCGCAGATGAACGCCAACTACTCGACGCTGGCCGAGGACTCGCCGTCCAAGGCGCGCCAGCGGGAGCGGGCGCGGGCGCGGGCGGCGGGCGCGCTGGGCGCGGCCAGCTCCGGGAGCATGCCCAACCTGGCGGCGCGCGGTGGCGGCGGCGGGGGCGGCGGCGGCGGGGCGCGGGGCGCGGGCGGCGGCGTGTACCTGCACAGCCAGAGCCAGCCCAGCTCGCAGTACCGCATCAAGGAGTACCCGCTGTACATCGAGGGCAGCGCCACGCCCGTGGTGGTACGCAGCCTGGAGAGCGACCAGGAGGGCCACTACAGCGTCAAGGCGCAGTTCAAGACCTCCAACTCCTACACGGCCGGCGGCCTGTTCAAGGAGAGTTGGCGTGGCGGCTGCGGCGGCGACGAGGGCGACACGGGCCGCCTGACGCCGTCGCGCTCGCAGATCCTGCGGACTCCGTCGCTGGGCCGCGAGGGTGCCCAAGACAAGGGCGCGGGCCGCGCCGCCGTCTCGGACGAGCTGCGACAGTGGTACCAGCGCTCCACCGCCTCGCACAAGGAGCACAGTCGCCTGTCGCACACCAGCTCCACCTCCTCGGACAGCGGCTCTCAGTACAGCACCTCCTCCCAGAGCACCTTCGTGGCGCACAGCAGGGTCACCAGGATGCCCCAGATGTGCAAGGCCACGTCAGGTGAGAGCGGGCGACCTTAGACCACGCAGAGAGGAAAGGGCTGTCATTGACTCCAGCACCTTGCTGTCAGCTGTGGGAAACCTGCGGGCTTCCAGCCCCCCGCAGAGCCCCCTCCCATTCTGCCCCTGGTCCTGCACAGTGACCGTGCACCTGACCCTCCACAGTGGGCCGAGCCACCTCGCCCTACCTTAGTTAGGGAGCAAACCATCCCTCCAGCGCTTCCCCTTGTGAGGACAGAAATCTAAGACAGTTATGTGAAGTCTTGTCTCAGGGTTTTTCCAGCCAAAGGTGCACTTTTACCCTGGTGAACGGTGAGGTTCTAGTAAGTTAGAGACCCGAGTTGTACACCTGCAAAGGAAAGCTGGGCTGGGGGTGGGTATGGGTCTTGAAGCCCTGAGATCTGGCAGTGTCTCCCCAGGTAGAGGCAGACGGGCTCTCTGCACTTGACATCGATGTCTTGGTAGATAGCTCTTGGTTGCTCCTGGTTTTCCCATTTCAGTAATATTATGATACATCCACAGAGTAATTTTTGTAAAGCACTTTCAATACCCCTGATATTACATCTGGAAATTCCTGCAATCAAACTAAGGTTTACCTTATGTTCTTGTGCTCAGAGCCTTGAGCAGTACTGAATCAAGTAAAAATGTAAATCAAGTAAAAACTTCCTTAAGAAGTTACATTCTCATCCCTCTCCCTAAGAACCAATAATAGTGATAATAACTAACATTGGTTGAGCAGTTACCATGTGCAGCACAGGTCTCAGCACTAGCATATTTACACACTCATTTGCCTGCTCACACCACCCATAGAGAGGGAGACAGAAGTGATAAGAGATTCTGCATCCTACTGTAGGAAAAGGAAGTGGGGGAGGATTTTGAGACATAACAGGAATGACAAACATTGTAAGAATAAATTAAGTTAGAAGCAAACCACGACTTGTTTAAGTAAGAGGGTAGGTTAAGTAAGGGCAAAGGTCAGGGGAAAGGGGAATTATCTGAAAGATAATGGGGGAGATTTCATCTTTGGGGAACTGGAGGAGATTTTTGGAGACTGGAGTGAGCAGGATGAAAAGGAACCCTGGCTGCCCAGGTGTGCCAGGCTCCTGCATTCTGCCCCCACACACCTTTGACTGGTATATCATGTCACATTGGCCAAATGACAAGCTCCAGAGACCAGAATAAAAATGATTCAGGTAATCATTAGTGTACCGTGGACCTTCAAGGTCCTAGAATGTTCGTGTTCCATCTTCATCTGTAAAAATAAGGCCAGTGAAATTTGCCATTGACTTCCCAGGAAGATTTCGAGAATGGATCCACATTTTGAGAATGTGTACCACTTAAAGGGCATGATCATCTGTTACCCTATTAGAAGAAACAGTGGTTTGTAAATATTGCCAACAAAGACACAAGAGTGTTTATATTCTATCAAAACTGTAGTGCTTGTCTTGTACGTTTGTTTTACTTAAAGAGATTAGGTAGATCTTTTGGAACATATTTTAGAGTAAAATTTTTAAGAAACTCTGTCTGAAGCTTACTGATGAAAAAGATTCTCAAGAAAGCAAAGGATGCATTTACGTAGGATTTACTTCCTACTGAATAATCCTGACTAGACTTCTATGCTGCCCACATCAGTAAACTCCTAGTAGTCAGATTTGGATGAGCTATTAAAAGCCCTGCCCCCTTCGAAGTGTATGAAAGCATCCAGTGATAATCCTGAAATAGCAGAGAGCAAGCCCTGAGAACCTTTTTCGAGGCTCTCTATTTATAATGGAGAGCATCATTTTCCTGCGCAGGCCACATCTGAAAATGCCCTAAGGCATATCTCCCTGCTGTCCAGACAAATGGGCCCTCCCTGCCTGCATGAGCCTGCCCAAATCTCCCTCAAAGGACTGGCGGGGGCTTCAGGTTCTCTGCTGCTGTAGAAGCCGTCTCTATCCTATGGCCACTTCTCCCAGGTCAGCTGACTCAGAATGGAGGAACATGATTTAGGGGAGAAAATGTAATTGGTGGGGTGCAGGGGTGGAGGCAGAGGTTTTTCTCCACTGTGACCTTGCTGTAGGGTCACTGAGACCCTGCCATGAGGTCATACCCAGCATTCCTGGAAATGGTGACTCCTGGGTTCATGTGGGCCAATGAGTCGCAAGCTCCTCCACTTGTGTCTGACCGCTGTCTTCTTGCCTTTCCCACGCCACCTACACACAGCTGCCTTACCTCAAAGCCAGAGAAGCTCAACACCGTCGAGTGAAATTGGAGCCACCCCCCCAAGCAGTCCCCACCACATCCTGACCTGGCAGACTGGGTGAGTTCTTCTTCCAGGCCTTTAATCCTCTTCCAGGTTCTAGGTGGTGTCAGCTCGGAAGAGTGTCATAGATATTAAGATCCTAGTGACATTAAGATGGATCAGCAAATGCATGATGAGGGCTCATGACTGGGAAACATCTTCCTTTCAAAAGAAGCCCCATGAATTGCTGTCCCCATCTACCTCACTCCTGCCCCTTGCTGTCCCTTTACAGGGGTGAATTCTTTGTGCTCTCTTTTAAAGTAGGTCGTGGTCCCCAGGATGTAAGCAAGCAGACCAGGATGTACAATTGTGCTTCTTTGGTCAGAATTCCAGAGAACATTTGATCTGGGTTCAGATTACACACAGGCCAACTCAAAATGCCAGTCAAGGACGGCTGAGGGGAAAGACAGCTAATTAAGCACCTCCTTGTCCTGGGCCTGGCCAGGTGTTTCACATGCATCTCAGTGTGTCTGCTGTCTCAGTATCAGGATGCCCCTGAAGAAGAAAGGCTGTGCCTGGCCAACCTCTTGCTCCTTATCCATAAACAAAGGGGATCAGGTACCTTGAGACCTTCAAGTAGAAGCTGCCCACAGCAAAATAACGAAACCAAAAGTCAGCTCCGTTCACAGGTCTAAATGTAGGCATAGAGCTTTGTAATCTCATGGCCAGTTAGTGTTCTCTGATCTACCGGAGGGCCTGGCAGATGCAGGCAACCTGCTTTGGTCTATACGCCTCTTGTATTGCTCCTAAAACATTACCTCTAAGTGGACGTCACATTCTAAACATCTGTTGGTTAAAGGAGTCAGGGTTCCCCTCATCCAGCTTTATCCACAGTTTCTGGTTTGCATCGGTGGAGATGTCTGGAAAACCTTGACAGCTGTCTGTGAGTTGAATCATGAAAAGACCACAATTCCAGAATTGGCCCCACTGACAACATTTCAGGCTCCTACCCTTGGCAGGCATTTTTTGTTCTTGCAAGTTTACCTGTAGTGATTTTAAATCAGGCTTTCTGGACTCTTTGTTTTTGACGGAAGAGAAGGGGATCTAACACTGATTGAGTGCTTGCTGTGTACTCAAAAGCTGGGAGCTTCTCCTAACATACATGAGCTCATACATATAATCCTCACTGCACCCTTGCCAGGGAAATAGCCAGATATTTTAGTATTATAGATGAGGCTCAGAGAAAGTATGTGCCTTGCCCAGTCACACATCTGGAGGGAACTGGTATTGCAGCCCTGCTCTCTGTGACCCCAAACCCTGTCATTTTCCAGTACTTGTTAAAGCCTGGTCCCCCAGCCAGCAGCATGAGCCTCACCTGGGATTTTTTCAGAAATGCAAATTCTCGAACCCACCCATCACCTACTGAATCAGAAGCTCTGGGGCTGGGGCCCAGCCAGCTGTGTTGTATCAAGTCCTCTGGGCGATTCTGACGCACACTCAAGTCTGACAGTCAATGAACTATCCCACATGCTGCCTCTTATTCCTTTTGAATTAAGAGAATCTATAGTCCCAACTATAGTGTTCTTGTGTCCACTCCTACCCCTCAATCTGTCTTTTGGGTGGTAGCTACCCCTCTGTCCTCATTACAAATCATTAACAACACTCACATACCATCCACACTCCAGCTCTAGCCTGTGTAGCTAGGCAGCCTCTGCAAGGTTTAGGGTTCAAGAGTCTCACCAAGATTAACTCATAGAAGAATAACACATCTTCTCTATATTTATCTCCTGGGGCTAAGCCATCTCACTCAAATAGGGAACTTCAGATCTCAAGATACCTCTCTGGATCCTCACAATTTTCTGGATTACGCTCAGTCTCACCTGATCCAAATATATGATCGTGTTTTTTGACTTGACAACAGGCTCAGAAATTTACGGGCAGCCCTCACATGTCTATGCACTTAAGCTGGTCTTAAAACTTGCCTATTTCACAACAAATAGCTAGCCTGGGACTCAAGATAAGTTTGAAGCAAAAAGATGTTTTGGTCCTTGAAGTAAACTGTTTTGCCAGATAGAGTTGAATTATCACTAGCAAACAATACTGTTCTCTATGACGTAATAAAATAATGAGACGACGGGTAAAAAGTGCCAAGGCCTGCCTGTCTAACAAAACTAAAGAGTTCTTTGACTCAGTTATGGGGATTGAAAGTTCTGCAGGACTTGCGTATTTGTCTCTAGCACTTGGGTGTCTAATCAGTGGGCTTTTCCAATGTATTAATAAGCTACTAATCATGTCCATGTCAATTCCTTTCTTTAACATGACCTCTCTTCTCTTCCTTCTTCTGCTTTCCTTTGTTCAGAGAAGCAACAGAAAACTCACCCATTATGGATGGGTCTGAGTCTCCATCTCACCAAAGTACTGATGAATAGAGGTATCGTAAGGGCATGTTTCATTCTTACTGCCCGTGAGTTTGTGATCCCAGCTGTGCTATGTATGTTTGCCTTTACCCATGTCAGAATGTCTAGAAGGAAACGTCTGAATGATGTGGAAGCCATTATTTTTATCTTATTTCTAGATACATGAATAACTATATGTTTATACATATGTTTTTACATCAGGTGTTAGATATTCCCAATGCTACTTCCCAGAAAAGACCCCAAAAGTATGTCTTAGACCTTCCCAGGCTCTACGTACACACAAGTATTTGTAGAAGCTTTTTACTGATTCAGTAATCAGTGTCCATGAAAGGAACATCATCACTGCAATGTAAGTTTCAAAGTACCAAGAGCAAACTGAATTGTTCAGACACCCAAAGATCACCCATAATTTCATCCCAGCATTCCTAAATGACAGCTATTCCTTGTACGAAATTCTATAGAGCCTCCCTTTTCAAAATGTAGTCCAAAGACTAGCATCATCATCATCATCATCATCATCATCATCATCACCATCACCACCATCACCATCACCTGGGAGTGCGTTAGAAAGACGCTTGGGCACCACCCCAGCCTACTGAATCTGAATCTGCATTTAACAGGATTCTTGGATGAATCAAATGCATGTTGAAATTTGTGATTCACTGCTACAGTGGGCATAAAGCTGTAACCCCTGGTCTGGTTCCCAGCCCCAGGGACTTTACAATCTAATTGGGACACAGATATTGAAATTAAATAACATTTTAAGGGATAACTAAAATGATAGGAACATCATGCAAAAGTGGATAAAAAGTTATAAATTTATTAGATAAAAAATATCAAACCCTGGTTATAATCCAGGAAACATGCTAGAGACTGCAGTTCCAGAAGTTCAAGTTCAAATCAGCAATTTAAAAATCCACCAGTAGTTATACAAGGGAAATAAGAAACCACCATGCTTTTGTAGTAAGTGCTCTGACTTAAAAACAAAATGCTGAGAGGATTCAGAGGTGAGATGGGTCACTTTTCAGTTCCTGGAGATGCTACATAAGCCTGGCTTCAAAGGCTGGAGATGGGAGGAGGGGGCTTGGACGGGTGGAAACTGAGAGAGGTCATTCTATGGGCAAAAATACAGATGCCGAAACTAGTGGGGGTGTTTGGGGACAGCAGAGTCTTGTTTTGCTGTAGAGAAACGGCTGGACTGCAGCCTGACAAGTAGGTTGGGACAAGATGGGGAACAAATGAGGAGAGAGATGAGCAACAATTTTTACTACAAGTTCCCTGTGGTGGCAGATGCGGGATTAGAAAAGCAGGGGCTTAGCCTGTCAAAGGAAGATGGACACCTCCTCCTCTGGTGCCAGAGAAGAGAAGTTTAGAGCTAGAACGATGACATGAGATCGACATTTTTGTAGTCGAAAGAATTGCCTTTTTTCCCCCGGGATGAAGGGCATGACCATCCACTAAGGGTGATGGACTGGGGGTGGTAGTAGGAAGCTGAGAGTTAAACAGGTTTTTAAGAGCTGCTGTGAGAATGTAGTCAAATCACATTTCTCAATTATTAATGAGATACAAAGATAAAGCATTGCCTGACATTTAGTAAGATAGGAAGATAAACCATTGCTGAAAGGTACATTTACAAAATTAATTTGTAAAATTTACAAAAAATAATTCTGTTGAAATTCCTCCCTCCAAGATCTTACACCCACCTTCCTATGTCAAACAGTTGTAAGGTACAAGCTCCACTAAGATGTGGGTGACAGAGGCTCATGAATTCACCACCTGTCTGGTATCAGAGGCCCTGGCTTAACTAGTACCCGCCATCTCAGAGTATAACCCTAGGAAGGGGCCCACTTGCAGTGGAAGTCCCCATAGGCAGATCCCATCAGCAGGCATGGAAGTCACTGCTCTTGGAACCCACGGTGGCTTAGAACCAAGAGTGCCCAGGTCTAAGCTTCTCTCCTGGGTCACAGTTTAGAGAACACACCTAGATCTTTGTCATAAGTAAGCCATGTTTCAGTAAATGACTTACTTAAATTTAATAGGGGGACTATTCAGTGCCACCCTGTTTGTATTATTTGTGAAGAATAATTGCTTTCTCAAGGGTCTCTGTTGTTAATTTTGCTTTCTTAGCACATGGCATTTCTTGACTATTTGCACAGAACTAAATCTGTACAATGAGAAGCAAGGGCTTGGCTGAGCCACCAGAACAAGGGTTTCTTCCCTATAACGTGAGAATCAGATACCAACACATTAAGCAGCACTTACAGCTTTTAGAAAACACGTACTTCAATTGTGATGGGGATCATTAACAAATATTCTATGTAGAATATCTAAAGTATGGATGAACACGTCTTTTATTCTAGCTTCATTTTGTCATTGTTTTCTCTTTTATTCCTTTAGTAAATAAATTTTGATCTGAAAAAGAGTTACATTTCAGACTAATGGCAGCTCATTCTGGGATGCTGTCAGCTCCATCCTTCTCTGAGACGGGAGAAGGGCAGGCCAGTGGCTTCCACATTGTGGCCCCACCAGGGGCCAGGTAGGGACCAAATCACCAATCAAGGGCACCCACCAGCATCTCCCATCCACCCCCCATCATTCAGATCTCAGTTTATCTATTTTATGCATTGGATTTCTAATGAGCTAAACAAAAAGTCCAAGAGTTTTTAAAGGTGTAAAAACCACAAGACTTGACAATATCTTGAATGCCCCATCATATGTGGGATTCTGTGATCCAGGAGCCTCTCTGATGAACCACAGGAGAGCAGTATGGGCCAAGCAAGAGTTAGGCTGTCTTTTCACAGAATAAACTACCACAGGAACACAACCTACTGCCTCGTCCAAATGCCACTGCTCTGAACTCATGGCGTTTCCTTGAGCCTTAGTGATCAATATTACAGAGGACTGTTAAGTTCCTCTGAAGCAGATTATATGTCGGAGGTAGTTTGTATTTGTGATATAATTATCACTCAACATTTTTTTTTTTTGACTGTAATAGTTTCAACCAGAAGACATTTAGGCTTCAATATATGAGAGATTCAATCACATTTTATAATATTAGGCTATTTAAGATAGTATTTTCCAAAGTGTGTTCTGTGAATGTTAATAGGTGATGCTGTTTGGTAAGTTCTGGGTGAAACAAAGTAATGCAGGACTTCACAGAGCCTTTATATATGTCCATGTACAGCGCAGTGCTCCAAAAGGCAGAGTCCTCAAACTTATTTGTCCATGGAACCTTCTTTTATTTCCTCAGAGCATCTCACAGGACTACTTTGAGAAACACTGGCTGAGGTGTTCCTTATATTCTCTGATACCCCTAAAGAAAATTTTGTCCGAAAGAGATCCAGATCACATTTGTCTCCTACACAAAATTTCCATCAAGAGTTTAAGAAACTACTGTATTTAAATGTGGCAGTATTAGTTGCACATGAAGAAGAAATCAGTTCAACAAGTGTAAGCAAATGGGAGCCTGTACTGGCTGATGTCACTGGGGAGGTGAAGGCGCAGCTGGGCCAGGGTTGGCTAGTTCCCTTTCCATCTCTAGCTTTGCTCCTGTCGATTTCATTCTTAGGAGGAAACTGACATCCTCGAGGTTTCACAGCTGCTTGTCCTTGCTTGGGCACGTGGCCATCTTTGAACCAGTAACTGTGGTCAATCCACCTAAGTCACTTGTCCACCCCTGGCACCATAGTGGAGAACACCACCAGGACCACATGGAGTTAGGAAGAGACTGTCCCCCAAGGGGGGACAGCCACCTTTCCCATCAGAAGTTTTTCAGTCCCTCAGGCAAACTGCAAGAGGCAGTTTTGTCAGGGTGGAGAGAACGTTTGCAGAGTGGGTATAACAGAATCGTCCATTTGCCACCTAACACAGTAATGTTCATGACCAGTGTCATAATTCAGGGCCTTTTGCTACTTTGCTTCTGAAGCCACATCAAAGCAGAATTCACCCTGGTATATTTTCTGTGCGCCAAGCATAGGACTCACGTTAAAATCCATCAGTACGCTCATAGATACCTTGGCATTTTCCAGCTTTCATGAATTTTTTAAGGACAGATGAGAAACATTTACAAAGTCCAGAATACCTTCATCCATTTTTTCCTAGAGAAGTCAGCAAAGGAAACAGAAAAATGGGGATGGCTGATTATCCTCAATCATAAACTGTGCATGAGGCTGTGTTTGTTACTAAGACTCTCTTGAAACTCTCTTTTCTTTGAACTACATTGGATTAAGGTGTCTTCCTGTCACCCATCCCCATCCATACTCCTAGCACTGGGTACAGGGAGATCAGCTGCAGGGGAGGAGCTGAAAGAACTGGTTTAGGATAGTTGGTGAATTCCCTACTAATGATGCCTAGTAATGATTACTGACTTCAGCATATCTATGAGATCGCTTCTTGATATTCAAGAACCTTCTACCCAACTTAAATAGTAATGTCTACCTGAAACAGACTTTTTTTAAAAACTTTTATTTTCTTCTGTGTACTTTCCTGTATATTTTAAATGAACTCTTTTATATAATCACAAAATGATACATACTACTTAGAATAAAGCAAAGTCAGCATCGACTTTAAAACATTTTTTTAAACAAAATTCAAAATATCACTTCAGTTTCACTATGGGGAAACCTCACATTTGGAATGTCCTTCCAAGACACAATAAAAATCTACTAGTGAAATATTCTGACCCCTTGGGTCTCCTGTAAGCACAACCCAAGCATCTGTTGTGTGGGAAAAGCCATCCTGTGGAAAAGAGCTTAGGGGGTTGTCAGCCTTGGCTGCATCTGAGAATCACTTGTGGGGGCTTTGAGAGCCCCCCAGGACCCAGCACACTCCAGACCAATTAAACCAGCATCCCTGGGTGGGGCCCAGACGTGAGCATGTTTGAAAATCCCCGGGGATTGCAGGCTGCAGCCGAGCTTGACAACCCCAGCCTTCAGTAAGTGGCAGCTTGCATTTCACCCCGTCACAGATGTTCAGCGTTTCAGGAGGTCCCCTTGTATGGATTCTCTCCGTCTGTGAGAGCCTCTGTCCACTTGGCACTGTGGGGAGCACTAGCCAGGCTCCCTGTGTAGGGAGACCGGAGAGCACACAGGCCCCGCTAGGTGGGCATGCAGGCCTGCAGCGCCCCACTTCTCCACTAACCGCACATCTCCCTTCTCGGACTCCCCGCAGGAGCTACAGTGACAGCTGTTTCCTGGATTCCTCCCTCTATCCAGAACTAGCTGATGTCCAGTGGTACGGGCAGGAAAAGGCCAAGCCCGGGACCCTCGTGTGAGCCAGCCCGGCCCAATCCAACCGCCTCAACGCCATTCTGAGATCACCTCACTGCCTCTCATTTGCCTTACCCAGATGCACTGTCACCTGCACCAGCTTCGGCCCTCAGCACTTTTTTCCTCCCGTCTCCGCATCCCCTCACCCTTAAAAACCTGACTGAGGAGACACTCTGGAAGGTTCCGGTCCCACTGTGTGTCCCCTGGCTCTCTTGCCCACGGAGAACCAGACACCAATCCTCGATGGCACCTTGGTGGCTTCCCCCTGTCATGACAGCTCCCCAGGCCAGGAACCATCAGGGAAGCTGCTGGCATCAAATTCCTGCAGACAAGTAGCATTGGTAGAGTACAGAACAGGGGACTTAAGTACAGGGTGATCCAGAAGGACTCTTCAGCTGTGTCCAGCCTGCCACCTGTAGGCCAACCAAGCTCTTCATGAAGAGGACACCTGGGGGGATATTCAGTTCACACCTGAAATAGTCCTTAATGAGACAGCTGAGGAGGGGGGAGTAGCCGTGGTGGGAGGGGAGGATGAAAAGCAAGACCCATCAGAGGATCACAATCAATTCTATGCTGCCAAAGATTAAATAAAATAAAAACACAAAAACAGGAGGGGCCACGAGGAAGACATTCTTTCTGCAATGAAATTCCTTTTCAATTCTAAACTGCTAATTACACATCACAAGTGAAAGTCACCCATGTGTTAATTGTGTCCTCTCTCCCTTGACGGCCCCCTTCCCTCTCGGTAGAGAGCCCGAAGGACTGACCAATGTGATGGTAAGGACTGACCAATGTGATGGTAAAGACAAGGGAGGCTTGCTGGCACAGTGACCCAGAACCTCCACCAACCTGGACATGAAGGAAGAGAGACCATGGGGAGGAGCAGAGTGTACGCTTAGCCCTGTTCTGTGCGGGTGACTCAGCCCAAGCCCCAGACACAGTGCTGCTTTCCTTTCTGGATTTGTAAGGTGATAATTGCCAAAAGTGGTTCTCTCTCATTAAAACGACCAGTAAAAGTGTATCCTATTTTTTGCACAAGGTGTTTCATTTTCTTTTTTATGGGAAACCAAGGGAAAAAGCACATGGCGGCCCATTCAAGTGTTTGACTTTGTGGCTTATTTTATGTTTGTTAGCACTTGTGTGACAAAGAGCTCACATCCGACTTCTCCTGCGTGTCACGTGTTCAAAGAACCCAACTATGCCCTTAGGTAAAAAGATTTTACTCAGTGTCTACTAGCCGTCAGGCAGAGCAGGGTTGAAAAAAATATGAGCTCCCAAAGGGCCCAGACACCTACAACATTATCAGTCACCTTAATGCACCACATTTGTCTGCAGATAGCAAAAGAGGAAGAAAGAAGAAAAAAATAACACGTGGGGGAGCTGCACGTTTACATGTGTTTTGAGCTGTGCTTGATACACAACTGGAAAGCCATCAATCTTCAAAGGCCTCAAAAATACTTTTGTAGTAACTAACAAGTGCACAATCTTAGTTGGTTATTCATGATGGCACAAAAAGGCCTCCACAGAGGTGGTATGCTGTCCTTGTTGGCGCAAGTGGGGGGGCGGGTTCTCACCTGTAATGACTTCCTATCGGAAAGGCATTTGACAGCCAGGGACAGGAGTTGGGGTGGGGGTGGTTTTATGGGAAGGCAAAACTGAAATTAGCTTTAGCATAAAAAGAAAAATCTTTGTTTCTCATGTATGTGTAATCTAAGAATACCAATAGACTCTACCAGACCAGGAGTAAGAATGAACACTAAAACGAAATAAATACCCACGGTGTTCCCTCTGCTGCAGCCTGGAAAGCACTGGAAGGAGCTGAGCCGGAGCACGCACACCTGGCTGGGACCAGGTGGGCCACGGCTGCCTCTGTCACCTCTCTATGAACGATTCAGGGTCTACTTTCCCCAGCTCTGTGCATGGTTGGGCTGGTGGCTCCAGCTTGCAGGAGGGATTAATAGTTCCAGAACGTTTTAGGGATAAACTTGCAGGATAAATAGAAACTGGTTATGATGTTACTAATTGATTCTAAGGACTGATTGATTTTGTTGCCTTATTTTGATGGTCAGAGCTACAGTTTTTCTCCTTCCCCATTCGGAAACATTATACATGTGCCATTTTGATTTCTCCCAAAAGAAGATACATGAATAATCAGACAGAACTATGTGCAACAGGAACAGTCAAAAGGGAAATTAGAGAAGGTGACGAGGTTACACGGTTACAGGTTATACGACAAGTATAATAGTTTGAATTCAAGTCTAAAGTAAATCGGATCAAGCTTGTAGCCCAGTTGGGTTACAAGAAATGAGAGGCAGAAATTCTTTCTAAACATGGGTTACATTTTAGATTCGGGGGGCAGAAAAGAATGGAGTGGAAACAGGAATTACAGTTCCAGCAAGCATCATGATAGTCTGGTAGTAAAGACAGATTAAGTAAAACAGGTTTTACTGTTTAGCTGTGTTCAATTAATACAAAATGTACATAAAGTGTTAGTCCTCAGACTGACATGATTAATGATCGGTGTGGTGGGAAACGATGTAGTTATTGTATACAAGCACTTGCAAACTCTTTATATATCCCTATTTCTTTAAAACAAAATAAGATGAACTATGAAGCCTCTGATCTAATATAAAACCCTACTGGATTCTTTGGATGTGTGTAAGAAATTGCCGGTTTAAGCCAGGAGACTGGTGAAAACACATACATCAGACTATGTTGTGAGCCAGTTTGATTTTTTTATTTTATAATATGCAGGTGAGTGTTGAAACTTAAAATTCCAATTTGTTTTCATTCAGTATTAGTTTAGTTCTAAATATAGCAAACCCCATCCAGGTGCTATCAGACGACCAGTTACTGCTTAGTTAACTACGTGTAAAGTTTTACATATACATTAATGTCAATAGTTTATTACAAGTTGTGTAAAATGGACTCTAATACTGGGGGGAAAAGATTAGGTTGCTCCTGAAACTGACTGTAGAGCATGTAAAATGATTTTACTGGATTCTGTTCAACTGTAATCAATGAAAAAGATGTATGTTGTAGACAAAGTTGCAGAATTAAAAAGAAATCTGCTTTTAATTTATTCTTTTTGTATTAAGAATTTGTATAATACCTTTACATTTTGCAAAACAGTGTTGTCAACACTTATTAAAGCATTTTCAAAATGAAAAGATCCCAGTTGCCTCTTGCGGATTTTGTTTATTTCTAAGTGACAAATGCTTAAGCACGCTCTAGAAATCTGTAGTTTAGGTGCCTGTGTCCTCACTGTGCTCATTTTATAAAGTCAGTCTATAGGTAGTATTCTTATTGACTTGCTTGATAATATAGACAAGCTTGGTTTGTTTAGTAGAGGTTAATTCCCTCTTATTCTAGTTTCTTTTTGTTAATTATACAAGATAAGTAGCCTAAATTTCGTATTCCTTCTACTACAAAAAGGATTTGAGAATAGAGGCCGGTCTTTGTCAGGATACTATTTCAGTATTTGTATCACTGTTCATTACAGACAGTTCCTTATGTGTAGTAAGTGTACTGTCCCCACAGAACAGTCCATGGTAAAAGGAACATGGAGTCTGGGCTTTAGGGTATTGTCCTTAGTCTGTCTCCATGTTGTCCCTGGTTCCGTGTAGGATGTAAAGTGTCAGTCACACAGGATGCTCAGGCTCTTTACAACCCCTACTGTTCACCCTCTGTGCTCACACTGCAGCTTAAACTCTGTGTTGCCCACCCTCTGCATCCCATCACCAAAGCAACAGCCCACTGGGCCCGCAGGTACAAAAAGCCCCCTACTTATGGGGAAGACGGTGACCGGCTGGCTGACTTTAGTAGAGCCTGCTGCAATCGAACCCCTGGACCCCAACCCAACAGGCATCCCTTCACCAACAGGAAACTGGAAAGTCTGGCCTCCCTGAGATAGGAAGCCCTTGCTGAAATGCCAGTCACTAGAGCCAGCTGAATGTAAATCATGTCTGAAAGTGATCCCATTAAGACAGCACTTTCTACTTCCTAAGCCCTAAAAACTGCCTGTGGGAGAGCCTGAAGCCTTCTTTCCTTAGGGAAGCAACCAGAGCATCTCCAAATAATCTATGCTTTAAAAAGAAAAGAAAGGGCTGACCAGTTAGGTCAGCTGGTTAAAGCGCAGCCTTATAACCCAGGGTCACGGGTTCAGATCCCTGTACTAGCCAGCTGCAAAGAAAGAAAAGGACCTTTTACATGTAAATATGTCACAGTTCAGAAAATAAATCTATTATCTCCTCATTAAGCTCTGTCACATGAAAGAAACTGGTACGCAGGAAGATGAGATTATTTCCCTTTCTTTCCTACTCTTTCCCACATTTCTCTCTCTCTCCTTCCTTACATGGTGCCAACAAGGTGATTCCAGTTACTATTTGGATTATTAGAGAATACAAAGTAAACACCCGAACCCCAGTAGAAAGCACTAGAAATAGCCAGCACTTTTTTCCAGAACACCAGTTCAAAAATGCTCTTCTGTAAAACTCTTAAAAAGAGGAGTGAGAAGGAGCCACTGATGAGACTAGTGAGCTGGCCTGGAGCTTCTCAGTCATTCCTCTGCTTCCACTCTCGTGGATGGGACAGGCACACTACCACAACTTAAGGGGAGAGGAGGTCACCAGCATCAAACAGATAGAAGAGATTAAAATGATTCCCAAGGACAAGAGATCAACAAATGTGTTGACAGGGGGTCTCTCACTGCTACCTCATTCAGGGAGTTGACCCATCAGAGAGATGGCAGGAAAAGGGAGATAAAACTAAGGTGTAAGTCTGTGGCTTGCACCAGGCCATGCTCCAGCAAAGTCAGTATCCATTCAAGCAAAAGCCAAGGGCCTGTATTTGCAATTCAGGAGAATAAACAGTGTAGAGAGAAATTTACAGCGCCCAGTATGACAACTGCTCCAAGATTTTTGGGTTTTGTTTTTTGTTTTTAATCAAAAACCAGTTTTTCACTTCATAAGTTTTTATCCCCCAAGCTAACAGGTTCCTTTTATTTTTCTTTCATTCATCCATTTTTCTCTCGAACCCACACCAATCCTGCTTTCATCCCCTCCACTCTACCAAACCCACCCCCGTCAAGGTCAAGGATGACTCCTCACAATGCAAATCCAATGGTTAATTCTGTTCTCATTTTGTGTGATTTACCAGCAACATTGGACAGTTGAACCCCATGCTTCACTGAAACATTTTCTTCACTTAAATTGCAGGATATCACATTCTCCTGGTTTTCCTATTATTACAGTCCACAGCCTCTCCTTTTCAGTCTCCTTGATAGTTTTTCTTCATCTCCCTGGCTTCTTAGCATTGGAGTGTCCCAGGGCTCAGTCTTTGGACTCCATCTCTTTATTAGGGACAATTACACTTTTTGTAGCTCCCATCCAGTCTCATGGCTTTATATGCCATCTATATGCTGATGACACCTATATTTCTCCCTGCATCCTGGACCTCCTCTCTAGCACATCCTACTGCCAACTCAACATCTCCACCTGGATGTCCAACATGCTACCATGTCCAGAACTGAGCCTCTGACACTCCCGACCAAACTTGCTCCATCAATGGCCTTCCTCAGCTCAGTTACAGGTGACTACACCATTCCAGCGCTCAGGCCAAAAGTCTTGGAATCTTCCCATACCTCACCAAGGCAACAAACAAAATAGATGCAAATTCTCTGCCTTTATGAGACATATATTACACTGGGGGTGGAGGGGAGGAAATAAAAAGTAAATTATATAACATATTAGAAGCTGGCAAGAAAGCAGGAGGAGGAACACTTTTTCCTCCAAGTTGGATGAGAAAAAATGCTAGTAAGTTTGGAGGTGGATATAGAAGTGAAAATTGCCTCCATAGTCAACCCGGCATGAGAAAGACAGGTGAGGCCACTCTCCAAGTGAGGTGGGAAAGAGGCAGCAGGGTAGGGTAGGATAGGGCAGTCATGAGGCATTAGAAGACCTACATCAGTGAGGGTCCAGCTGACATTGGACACTTAGCAGTTGAGTGGTCATGAATTCCTTCCCACAGCACTTCCTGGCCAGGGCTTGGGAGAATGTTGCAATGATCTGGTGTGGGCTTTTATCGTGGGGCATGGCAGAAGGACAAAAATTATAGAAGGTACTGGTAAGAGAGTGACTGAAATGATTACAGTGGGATCTAGACTGACTAGAGAGAAAAGGGAAGCCAAGAAGATGCTGATAAAGTAGGAAGAAACAGGAATGAATGGACAGAATGTCTTGAAGAGACTGAGGAACAGGAGAGTGGGAATCAAGGAGGGAACAAGGCCAGAGTAGGTAGTTTCACATATTCTGACAGTTATCCCCATGGGAGGTGAATCATGTAGGGAAAAGTCCATACATTACGTTGACAAGTGCAAGTGGAAAAATCCATCTGATCTGGGGTTTCCTTGGAAGATGACCTGGGTCTCATGCCCCTTTTTCAAGAACTGAAAATCTGGTTGCCCATCATATCAGGGACCAAGAACCACACTAATTATTTTAACAGAGATGATTTAATATACACAATTACTAACGAGAGAGTGACAAGATAAAGAGGCAAAAAGAGGACACTTGGGAATCACAGAGACAATAACTGCAGGAAGCAGCTACCATATTTAGGACAGGCACAAAGGCAATGGCCTGCGCTTATTGAAATTGAGAAGCTTGAAGAAGGAGCCCATGAAGCTGGGAGTCAATCTTCTCAGGAGTAGACGCTGCTTACACTGACGTACAGGTGCTTCAGGAACTTGACAGGATCCTGCAGAGCTTGGATTCAAACCTGTGAAGAGCAGGTGCTGGCTAATGGTGCTGTGATCTTTGAGTGGCGGGATGAAGCTGGTGCCACAGCATGTAAAAACTGTACATCGGAACCCACTGTTCCTCCAGGAATTACCTGTCACTGCTTGGCTGGAGAACCACTGCTATGTCCTCACTGTTAGAAACAGGAGGCAAACAGAAAGGAGCAGATCCCTTCTTCCGTCTCCCAGGGGCCACTCTCTCATGTGTCCACTACACACAGAACCTAACAAAAAGCCAGCCAGCAAAGGAGAGACTTGGTTTGCAGAGTCTATGACAACACACACTACAGAAGGTGTCTTTTGAGCTGAGAGGTAACAGCTACAGAGCCAGCACAGTACTGACCAGAAATCCGGCCCTTCACCTCCGAGTCGTTGCTAGTCAACTAGAGGTTCCCAGTCAAAGGTGAACTAAAGGGCTCTAAAACCTCATAGAGACCTCAACAATCTACTGCTATAATATACAGGACAAACTCACTTTCAATTTTTAAATTTCAAAAAAATGTCATAAAGGACAAAAAACATTACTGTTTTGGCCCACATTAGTGTAATGTGAATTGCTATCTTAGAAGGGATTGTAGGAATAATGAGTTGAAGCATATCAAGCTACTTTTACCAAAATGATGAAGTCACAGTCATGCATTTTCTCAAATGTCTTTCGTATCCATGACAGATATTCAGAAGAGAGTTTATTCTTCTCAAAGTCACTTCTCACTCTAATGGAGATTTGGGAAGAACACAACAGAGGAACAAGATCTAGTTGCTTTTATCCAGTAAATTGGGTGACTGAGAATCTCAACAACAGGCCAGAAGAACTCCTTTGGCATCTGCTCCAATACCTGGTTGTCTTTAAACTGCTTTTTAACATCAGTTTGATTTATCGCTTTCCTGTAATTGAAACCACGTTATTCCAATATCCACAGAACCAATTCAAGTGAATGCTGTTATATCTATTTATATCTTAGCAAGTTGTGGCAAAGTCAGATTTTATTCCAGTTGAGACAGACATAACCTTAGAGAACCATGACAAACTTGCCATGAGTCGCAATGATTTTGAAGGCCAAGAAATTTGAGTTATATGTTGTATTAGTCCGTCTTTGTTGCTTATAACAAAATACCTGAAACTGGGTGATTTATAAACAAAACAAAATTTATTGCTTACAGTTTCTGAGGTTGGGAAGTCCAAAGTTCATCTGGTGGTGGCATCTGCTACCCAGGAGTCTCACATTGCAAGATGGTGGAAGCAGAGAGAGCAGAGAGAAAGACAGACTCTCCTCTCCTTTTAAAGCCCTCAGAACCACACCCCTGACCAACATTTTTAATCCATTCACCATTGCATGGTCCTACAATGCAATCACTTCTTCAAGGTTCCACCTTTCCAATTACCATAATAGGATTTCCCACCCTCTTAAAAGTCACAGTGGGGGCTAAGTTTCTAATACATAAAACTTGGGGGACACAATTGAAGCTTTAGTGAGTTTTGGGGGGACATAATTCAATCTACTACATGTGTATACTGCTTAGGGACTGAATTAAACAGAATATAATGAAAACTCAATTGTGGGAGTTTACTCAATATTGTTTTCATATAACATGAGACCTGTAGGAAGGCAGTTGGAATGGCTAATTTTATGGGTCAACTTGACTGGGACATGGGGGGCCCAGATATTTGGTTAAGCTTTATTCTGTGGTTATGTCAGTGAGAGTGTTTTTGGATGAGATTAACATTTGAATCAGTAGACTGAGTAAAGTAGATTGCACTCCCCACTGTAGATGGGCATCATCCAATCTGACGGAAGCCTGAATAGAACAAAAAGATGGGGTAAAGGAGAATTCACTCTGCCTGACTGCTTGAGCTGGGACATCAGTCTTCTCCTGCCTTAGGACTGAAACTTATACCATCAGCTCTTCTAATTCTCAGGCCTCTGGATTTAGACTGGAACTTACACCACTGGCTCTCTTGGTTGTCAGGCCTTTGGATTCAAACAGGAACTACACCACTTTTCCTCGGTCTTCAGCTTGCTGACAGCAGATCATAGGACTTCTCAGCCTCCATAACTGCATGAGCCAATTCCTTATAATAAATCCCTCTCTGTCTCTATCTCCTATTGGTTCTGTTTTCTGAAGAACCCTAATGCAGCAGTACAAGTTTCATATGATGATTCCACAATGCAAAGAATGAGGCTTTGAATGCTGTTCTGTCATCTTTTGTGCCTCTCATTGTCAAGACCGCAGGATGGCTGCCAAGCATCTAAGCAGCATGACCACAGGGAAAGGGCAAAACATGTATGTTAGTTTCTCTTATAAAAGCAATAGTTTTCCTGGAAGTTCCACCCAATAGACATCTATCCATAGCTCATTGGCAGAACCATGTCACATGACCAACCCTAACTACAAAGAGTCCTGGAAGAGAATCTTTTTAACTGTTTCAACTGCACAGAGCAGCTCTGAACAAATAAGTGCCGTTAGTACAAAAAAAAAAGAGAGAGAGAGAATGAAAATAGGGTAAGCAACTAGCAGTGTCTACACCACACATATAGGGTAAATAAACTTGCACACAAAAGAAGAAAAAAAATAGCTAAGTCTTTAATGAAATAATAATCCAAAAAAACTAAAGTGTAACAAAAAGTGCAGAAATTCATGTGTTTTCCTCTTCTCTCAAATTCTATACTCTTAGGCATGCCATTATGATGACATTCACTGAACAAGAGGAAAAGTTACATTAAGATTAACATGATTTTATCTTTATAAAATCTGACAAAGATAGCTAACAAAGGTTATGCCAATATCTGAGCTAGTCAGTCATAAGATTATTTCCCCATTGCATAAAAAGTACTCTAGCACATAGGCCAGCCACAGGATGGGAGAAGTATTCACACTATATCTATCCAACAAAGCAGGAGAACTATTTGCAATACATATGTCTAGCCACAATATATAAAGAACCATAAATCAGTAAGAAAAAGGCAGGCACTTCAATAGGAAAAAATGGACAAAAATAAGTCTTAAATAGGAACTTTGCAAATGATAAGATCTAAATGGGTATTAAACATATGAAAACGGTGCTCAACTTTATTAGTCATCAGGGAAATGCAAATTAAAGCCACAATGTGATACCATTATAACCACCAGAAGGGCTAATAACAGAAAATATATCAAGAGGACAGGCCCCGTGGCTCACTCAGGAGAGTGCGGTGCTGGTAGAGCCGAGGCCATGGGTTCGGATCCTATATAGGGATGGCCGGTGTGCTCACTGGCTGAGCGTGGTGCAGACCACACCATGCCGAGGGTTGCGATCCCCTTACCAGTTAAAAAAAATATATATATATATACATATATATACATATATATATATGTATATATATACATATATATATATGTATATATATGTATATATATATATATATCAAGAGTGACCAGGACGTATCTTAAGTGGAACTCTCAAATCCTGCTTGTGGGAGTGTAAACTGGCATCAGCCCTTTGGAAAATACTCTGACAGTATCTTCTGTAGCTGAGTATATACAAACTCTACGACCCAGAAGTTTTACACCTTGCTATATACCCTCCAGAAATTTATATTCACTAAGAAATGTGTACAAAATGTTCATGCAAAAACCAGAAAAAACCCACGTCCGTCAACAGTAGAATGGATCATATGTGGGCTCTAGCATTGAGAATGAACAACTCACAACATGAATATCTGAAACCCTAAACTGAGCCAAAGAAGTCAAACATAAACAGGCAAAATTTTAAAAACAGGCAAAACTAACCTATGTGGGGAGGGATTGCTAGTGGGAATTGGGTTTCTTTTTGGAATGATGAAGGTGTTTTAAACTTAACATTGTGGAGATGGTTGTACAACTCTATGAATATACCAAAAGCCCCTACTCTAACTGGGTAAAATTTATGGAATGTGAATTATATATCAACAAAGATTTTTTTTTTTTAATTATGATGTTAGAAATCAGGACCACAGCTGTGACTAGAATAAGTCATGGAGCGATTTCTGTGGCATTAATGACATTATCTTTTCTGATTTCGTTGCTAGTTACTTTAGGAGATGTTCACTTTGTGAAAAATGTATCATGATGTGTTTTATGATTTTCTATATATATTTATACTTCAATTAAAAACATTAAAAGAAATGTAATCTAGCGCTTCCTGAGTCTTAGGAAATAATTGTCAAAGGACTGAACAAACCACTTTCCTCTCAACAGACACTTTTGATACATAACACTAAACTCCCTCTGCCTATCCTTGTTTCAACACTATCTCATACTTTAACTGACCTCCCATTTATTTTACAACACTTGTTTAATCTTACTTTACCCAACAATTTACAGCCAGCCATGCTGCCAGTAGCCTTAAAGATGGCTTATATGCTGCTTGTTTTGGTTCTTCTGGACAAGTCTCATTTTAAATCTAAGAATTATTGCTTTTGAAGTACTTAGCATTTGAAGTTACTCAAGGTTTTATGATCTGCTCAATTTCACACTAACCTTGAGAGCCAAGTGTTATCTCCGTATTAAAAAAAAAAAAGATAGATACTTTTGCCCTGAATTCATCGAACACATCATTTTCTTTCTTAACTCTGCTGATAATTCCTTTAAGCAGTAGTTCTCAAACTGCTGGTAACAATGCATTAATGGGTTATAAATCAATTTAGTGTGTCACGACCAGCATATTGTTTAAAGAAAAGCAACAGAACAGAAAATACAAGTATGCCTCGCACTTAGTATAGGAAGTGCTTTTGTTCCAGTTACGTTTGTACATGCGTATGTAATCCTGGGTCTGGATTCATTTGTTAGTGTTTGCTGTAAATTGTGGCTCAAAAGTTTCAGACACTACAGCTTCAACTCTCCCACTTCACTGGACGGGAGAAACTCTAAGCCAGGCTGAGACTGCAATACTCATGGGTCCTAATGTCTCCTAAGACTTAAGGGGAGAGCAGTTTGACAGCAAAGACAGTTTCACTTCAGCCAGTTGTAAAACGGAGTTCAGAAAGGCAGGGAGAGCAGACTGCGGGAATGCCTCTTGATAGTCTCGGTCCATCAAGAGCAAATTAAGTGAATGAATCTGAGATCACCAACAATCCTCAAAAAGCAGCTCAAACCTCCTTAGCTGCTCTCCATGGTGAAAGTATGTGTTAAGCCTGAATACTGCGAAGAAAAGTTGAGAAAGCTAGGGCTTAAGAACAGGCAAGAAGAGACTAAACAGAAGTAAGTCGGCCAGTTAAAGTAACCATTATCGGCAACACAAGGATTAGTTTAAGCAAGTGGTCTAAAGTACCCCAGTTTACAATGGGGAGTAAAGTAAATAATCAATGCTTTCAGAATAAGCTGTTTTGGAAAACATCAAAAACACTCTTTCTAATGAGCATGGTTCCAAAATTTTGGATGGGATCAGCTCATACATACCACAGCTGCACTGCTAGCCACACTGCATTCCCCTAGTCATTCCACACCACCAGAACTTATTTTTAAATTTCAAAAGATTTTAAGGTTATTGTTAACCATTAAATACTAGCATGCGGTTATAAGTCAGCCTTTGGGACTGCAGGGTCTGTGATGAAAACCAGTTGCCATAACATTGTTCCCATAGCAACCCTCTGGGGACCAGCACTGGCTCTCGCACTCTGGACAGCTGGAAACTCTTACATCAACACACCGTGAGAAAGTGCTTTTGGGCTCAAGTCTCCCAATATGATACCGTACCATAAATTTCTATGGGATAAAGTTATTCTTTCAGGGGCTTCATGGGAGTGTACTGGGGGAGGGAGAAGGCACAATCCATTAAGTTACACTCTTCAAGATGTTCAGACAAAGGAAATAGCCACATCTCAATGCTATCTTTCATGGAAACTGCGTCACTCCAGCCTACTACCTTCTATATTAAGAAGCATTAACGGGTAAGGTGGGGGGTGTTACGTAGCTAAAAAGAGCCAGTGATATGAAACCCCAAATTCAAAGCTACCAGATTCTGAAACACTTTCCTTAGTCTTTTCCAAGTTGTTTACTTTCAAAATAAATTCTTACTTTCTTTCCAACAAAGACTGTGGCATTTCTAAATTGTTACTGAGATCAAACCCCAGGGTGCTCTAAAGTGTTGGAGTAGGTTGGAAAACGACCAGAAGGAAGAGCTGAGCATTAGAAGTCATCCTGCTATCAACCCTACTTCCTAGTCCTCCAAATTCTCGCTTTCCGTTCCAAGCCCACAGGAAAGCACTGAGTTCTCTTATTAGTGACAGCTGCCTGCCTCGCTCTGGTCTCTCAGGGCTGCTCCCTTCTACCAACAAGATCCGGACTGTCCTATCTCTCTCTATGTGTCAATTATCTTTGGCCTCAGCTTTATTTTCCTAATTTCCCCCAAAGACTGAAATCACAGCCAAGACCTCCAGATTGCCGCAGGCTCTGTGCTGCAACACTGAAAGATGCTGCTCCATCTTTGCAGTTGGCAATGACACTCCTAGGAAATGCACTGTTTACTTCTGAGGGGAAACCAGTTTTACTAAATTTGAATCCAGAAATACACAACTCTATGGATCAAATCCTGGGGAGGTGGGGAGGAAGAAAGGGAGGAATATAGTTATAATCCAGGGTTATGACAGTTTTAAAAAGATATTTGTTTATTGCTCTATAAACAGCAAAAACCAGAAATACATAATATCTGCTGAACTAAAATTTTCGTGATTCTGATAATGAGGGAGGTCATTTTTCTATATATCCTTATGATTTTGCAGTCATCTGAAAATCTTTAATTTCAGGAAATGGAAAACTTCCCTGAGGGGATCCACATCTTTGAACCTCCTCCCTCCATCCCAGCTTAAAAGGGCTAATAATAGTCACTGCCCTGCAGAACATGTGACTTTCTTCTTCCAAACCATCTATTGACACTGATCAGTTTTAGGAGGTACTGGTGTCACACGATATAGTTTCTTCTTAAGGTGGAATACCAACTAACAGCAAAAGGGAAGACAACAAGAAATTAACTGACAACCATGCTGTGGCCTCATTGTGAATAAAGAAAAGTAATTTGGGGAGTATTCATTCAACAGCATTTTTAAACAAGTCCTGTACAGGGCCACATGATGAAGGTCCAGAATGTTGTAATATCTTAGGCCTAAGTCTGTCTATACTGGTACGTTCCCCTAAGCTCTAATTTAATCATAAGAAGGGCTTTCAAAGTAGGGGTTGGGGGGTAGGGAACCCCAATTCAATTCAGGACAGTGAACCTGAGTTACCACCATGCAAGCAACCAGCAGAAATGATCCTGTCTATGCACAGCCAATGACCAAAGTGGCCAAAACTGGCTTTCAAAAGCCTTCCCAAAAGGGGCCAGAATAAGCGATTGTGAATTGACACCCACCTCCTTGGCAGCCTGCAGCTCCCACCACATCCTCTGCCCTTCTAGACTCAGAACTGGCTGCAAGTGGAAGCAGCCAGAGGACGGGGTACAGCAAATGCTTAATAGTGTTTCCACTGTTCCCACTAACACCATGGTTATTATTGTTATGTGAGTACAACTCCTAACACCATTATTATCACTGTTATGGTTATGTGAGTGCACATGCTGACACCATCATTACTGTTGTTATGGTGATGTGAATATACACACCCCTAACCACAGGGCTCATGAGAGGTACTTTAGCTACTCTAATAACAACAATGACACAATAACTATTATTTACTCAGCTCGTATTATTTGCCAGGCAGTATGCTAAGCACTTTACCTTACTTAGACATAAGAATAACACTATGAGGTATGCACTGATAGGACGCTGAGGCTGAGCAAGATTAAGTCACTTGCCCACAGTCATACAGTTAGCAGGTATAGAACTAAAATCTGAAGGTGGGAAATTCTGACTTTGGAGCCCCCACTATTACCACCGTCTGTTTCTGTGACTCCACCTGGTCAGGGAACATCCTATTTACCCCCATTACTCTATTAACTGAGCCTTCTCAACTTCTAAAGTGCAGTGATTGGTCACCATGATCTAAGTATGACACTGTACAGGATCTAGAACAAGTCCTCACTTGTGGAAACCAGAGCTGGGACATACTGTGTGGGGTAGTGACATCAGTGCTGCCACCTTCCTCCTCTGTCTGGCTGGGTATGGCTGGGAACACAGTCCACCAGCATCAACACAATTACCACTCCCATGGGCTTCACCGTTTCCCCACCTTGAACCTTGACGCAGTGGGGTTACGTTTTTGGAACTTACGTTGGTATAATAAACCATCTTTGTTTTTCAAACTTCTATTTCCTGTTAATTCTAGCTGTCTTGAGAGATGACAAATACTAAAATTTACACTCTTTAGAAGACAAAAGCAACCTCTGAAATGCAAGAAAAATAACACTTGAGTTAACAGTAACATTTACATTCAAATTCTATTGCGAGATGGCAAAAGTTAAGCAACATTTAAGGACTATGAAGTTTCATTCAATGGTTCCATAGTTTTGTTGAAATATACAAAAATATTTTCTTTAAATTCTACTTAAAAGACAATGTGCAAATTATCATTTTTTACAGAAGTAATTACATCCATCCTCAAATGTTCATTTTTAATCATCTAACTACGACTTTCAGGTCCAGTGGGAAAAGGTTGTTTTAAACCTCCGTCTGCTGTCTAAACACGTAACCTGCAAGGAAAAACCTCCAGGAGTTAATTTTTTGTACCAAAAATGAAAGCAAGACACAAAAGTCAGTTTGCAGTCAGATGTGATATGAAAGCCAGCACAGTTCAAAATCAGAGAACTGGAAACCAGTTTTCTCCTTCCCTCATTCCTGGTGGTAATTCCAGAAGTCTGTACCCTGCTTCCTTTAGTTTCTTATCATTATCGATACACCATACACAGATCTCACAGTGCATTGTACTCCACACATTTTGATGGATCTGTAGGAAAATGTTTCTGACAAATGGTCATTAACCTCTTCAATCCCTGAAACAAGAAAGAAAATAAAAGTTACAACATGGTTGAACTATTTTTAATTGCCCCTCTCGGGACTCACTCCAGTTGTCAATGTCTCCATCAAAGTGCAGCTGTCCCCAGCAATACCACTCACATGTATACCTAGAGAAACATTTATTAATGTGTACTTAGAGATATATATGTACAAGAATGTTCACCACAGATCATAATAATAAGACAAAAAAACTGGAAACAACCCAAAATTTCCATCCATAGGAAAATACATAAACTTTAGTTTGATCATAAATGGAATATTTTACAGCAGTAAAAATGAATGAAGTACAGCTACATATACCAATTCGGCCTGTCTCAACCAGGTTCCAATACAGAATTAAGCTCTAATTGCCCAGCCTAAAGCATCCATTGTATACGAGATAACTTCTCTCCTACACATCTAAAATTTAGGGAGCTACTTACGTACCATTCTTGGGAGAATTGAGAAAATAGCCATTCAAATTATTTTCTGTGTTCTGTGGTCCAGATGAAGAACTCTGGTTGAGAAAGGCCGATAAACATGAATCATAGAAACAATCTCAAATTTTTTAGAAAGCAAGCAGCAAAAGGCTACATACAGTGTAATACATTTTTATAAAATTCAAAAACAAAAAACTCATAGTGCTTAAAAATACATATATAACACAGAAGAATTGTTTTTGGAAAAGCAAGGAAATGACAAACATATTCAGGATAGTGGTTACTTCTGGGGTAGGGGAGGAAAATACTGATTCAATGGTCTTCAGAATGTTCTAGTACTTAAGCTAAGAATAAGGCCTTTAGATATTTGTTTTAATTTACTTCATAACTTACATTTTACATGTATTCTTTTGTATGTACCAAATTTTACATGATAAAAACATTTTACTACAATAGTTAAAACTGAGTACAACATTCCAAATATGAGCTGGCCATTCTTGCAGAATTTGGTAGAAGCAGTTACCATACTGCCTTTGTTCTATGCATTTGGCACCTGTAACCATGACCTTTGGCTTTTTTCAGACCACTACAATATATGCAGCTAATTCCTGTTGATCTCACAAAATTCACATGTTTTCTATTTCTTCCACAACTCGGCCAGTTCTCCAGTGTATATAACTTCATAGTAATTTTTTTAACTGATGATGAGAACTCAATTAAATTTCACTCAGTCTCTTTTAACTCTTTCCTTCAGTCTGTGAGCTTTTAAAATCTTTTTTTTTTTTTTTTTTTTGTGACCAGTAAGGGGATTGCAACCCTTGGCTCGGTGTGGTCCACAACACACTCAGCCAGCGAGCGCACCGGCCATCCCTATATAGGATTCGAACCCGCGGCCTCGGCACTACCAGCGCCGCACTCTCCCAAGTGAGCCACGGGGCCAGCCCAGCTTTCAAAATCTTTAGTTGGCATTTGGTTCTTAGTTATTCTTCTTAGCCCTCTTATCCCCCATGGAATAAACATGCCCATCTAACCCATTATCCAAATTCTCAGTATCCGTCACAGACTAGGGGCAAGGGTGGAAGCCTGCGACATGCCACTATAATTCTCTCTCAAAATCAGCAAGAAATCCCATTAACTGTTTGATCTATCAACCTACAGCTTTCCTTGTTTACAAGGAGAGACTTTGTCAGATGTCTTACTGAAATCTATGTATCTACAGCAATACTGATTAGTTACGAAAAACAACAACAGAGCATACTAGCACTTAATTTTAATGACCCTCCCTCCCAAAGGAATTTTTTGCACAAATTATTTGAAGGTCTCTCACCCTGAGTTCACAAAAATTAAAACCACCCAGTTCCTATAACAATAAAAAGAACAATGAAAACCTATCCTCGCAGGCCAAAGACTGACCACATTCAGGCCTATATTCGATATTGATTATGAAAGTATATACAACACATGACCTGGTATTTAACTAGTATTCCACCCCAAATTCATTTTCTTCCCTCAAAATGATACAACGAAATATCTACTCTTCAAACAAGGAAGAACTCATGATACAGTGGGGAGAGCAGTGTGTATGGCTATAGTTATAAACAACCCAACAACCGAAGAGAACATCTAGAAATTTGGGAAGAAAACATAAAGAATTGCCTCAAAATGCATGCTGGTATAACAGGTACCTAAAACATCATCAAGCATTTAGAACTTCTACTCTGTAATTACCAAATATTCAAACAACTCTTTTTTTTTTTTTTTTTTTTTGTGACCGGCCGCACCGCGCTCAGCCAGTGAGCGCACCGGTCATCCCTATATAGGGTCCGAACCCGCGGCGGGAGCGCTGCTGTGCTCCCAGCGCCGCACTCTCCCGAGTGCGCCACGGGGTCGGCCCTTCAAACAACTCTTAAGTTCAGTGAAATCACTAAAAACAAAACAAAACAAACGACAAAAAGAAATCCCTGTAAAAACTGTTTGGTCCCATGGCAAGTAGACAACACAAATACAATTTATTTCTATGAAATGAGCTATAATCTAACAGATTCAACATCAGAGAAATATGATTTTGAAATATTTTACTTAAAGTCCTTTGTGGACCCAAAGATTATCCATATTATACTATTTAAGAATTAGAGGTGTGGACGGAGGTTATCTTTCAGCTGATTTCCAACAAGAAAGACTTTTGCAGGCAGTGCAAAGAAAAAACATGTAATTTGCTTTGCTCCTCATTTTTTTGTTCCCTGTGCTAATCAGGTATTCATTTTAGCATAAAGATCATTCCTTCTCATAGTCCAGTTCTCTTGCTGTGAATTCTAATCACGTGTACGCAGAATTGTGATCTGTAACCACGGAAATATATGTGATATCACTAATTTGGCATCTTAAGAAGAGAAGCAAAACTAGGAAAATGAATACCCTGATGAAATACAAATCACTTTAGTCAGCAACAAAACACAGCAAGGACTGTCACGAGCTAGTAGAAGGCTAACTGATGGTTAAGACTGCCGGAGGTCATTTCCCTTACATTGTTAGAACTGGAATCTTAGTGTTTGCTCCTTACAGAAGACATCTATGATGCTTATCTACACTCACTCAGCAGATGCTGTGATTTAAAAATATATACTAATATTCTGCCTAAAAGCTGCCAAAAGCTTGTGAAACTCAACAATCCGAGTCATAAATAGTTAGCACAGAACATTATGATAAATTTTTGTAATAAGTATCGATGGTACACAGCATAGATTTTTAAAGGTGCGTAATCTCAGGACAGCATATGGTTATTTTCCAAGTGGAAACGAATCTTTTCAATTAGACACCTCAGGATTTCTGTTTCAAATTGCTTGTGGATGCTTAAGCCAATAAAGCAATGAGCTGCTTAGACTAGCTTATTGTAAATAGCTTAAGAACTGGTGGTATTTTTAATTGACTTTTAATTTTTATAAAAGCAATATATTTATTTTAAAAATTTATTCAGTGACTACTATGTGCCAACCACTATTCTAGTCTCTGGGAATACAGCAAGGAACAAATGAGCAAAAATCCCCACCTTCACTGAGATTATATTCTAATAAGAAGTCAGACAAGAAACAAAATAAATTTGTAAAAAAACAAAAAACATGTTCAAGGATGACAAGTGCCATGGAAAAAATAAAGCAGGGAAGGGTGGCATGTGGATGTGTGGGGCAACTGGAAGGACTTTGGCTTTGACTGTGTGAACTAGGGAGCTGCTGAAGGGCTCTGAACAAGAGAGCAACATAGTCAATCTGGTTGTGTTTTAACTGATCAGTCCGGGTGCTGTGCTGATGACAGACTGAAAAGGGGCAAGGACAGGGGCTCAGGGACCAGGAAGGAGACACTGCAGGAATCCAGGTGAGAGATGGTGGTGGCTGGACCCACATGGCAGTAGTGGAGGTGGCAAGAAGGGTTCAGGTTCTCGATCTGCTCTAAATACAGAACCATCTAGGTTTGCCGACAGATAAGATATGGGTTGTGACAAAGAAAGTCAAGGATAGCTCCAAGTTTTGTGTGTATATTAAGGAAAAAAAAAATCAGACAATTCTTATATCAAATAATAGCAGCCCTCTGACTTATTCTTTCCAATCCCTACCTCCAGCTCCCCAGAGGTGACCACTTTCAGACCTTTTAAGTTTTTCTCCTAGTAATTATTGCCATATTTCTGACAGTGCTTGATTTTCCTGTTTCAGGTGTTTTACTGATTTCCTACATGAAAGCTCAAAAGGCTTCAGTCCTCTCACACCACACCTCATGGCCCCACAAATGCAATGCACACACCCACCTAAAAGCACCTTCTCTCCCCCATCCTCCCTGAAATCAACATTCAGGGCTTACCTCATAAAGGCTACACAAACACCATTCAAAGTAGAGCCAAATACTGTATTATGCTGACCTCTCCTTTCATAGGTCACTGCCCCCATTTTATTGATTTTCTAATCCATCCTCCAATAGTGAGACCTCTCAATATGACCAAAAATACCACATAATATAATCTCTTCCTTTTTTTCCTGAGCCTTTATAAGTGACCTATTTCTCTTCTCCAAAGCATTTGAAATCTCTTAGCCTTGGCCTTCTAAACCTGCATTACATCATGCCTTGATGTGAGACCTTTCCTATTCATGTGTTCTGTGTTAAGTGAACTCTTCTTTTCATTCTAAAAACTCATGCCCTTCAGCTCTGGAAAGTTTTCTTGCACTAATTCTTTAAATCTTACCCTCCAATGTCTCTGTTCTTCTTTTCTGGAATTTGAATAGTTGCAAACCTTATAGATTGACCCCCCCCCCCATTTTCTTATTTTTCCTACTTTTGATATTTCCTAGTTAAATAATTTCTAATTATATAATTTTGAATTATAAACTTTATTTTACAACCCTCTAATTTAATTTTTAAATTTTTGCTATAATGTTTGTTTTTTAAAAGCTCATTTTGATTCTTTGACTTTTTTTTGTAGCAGTGTTCTTATTTCATGGCTACAACCTTATCTAAGGATATTAATTATAGTTTTCAATTGAAGAATTTTTCTTTTATGTTCCCTGTACTATAATTCTGTTTCTCTGAATTCCTTTTTATTCTGTGTGTTTGTTTTGGTCTCTGTCTTCATGTTGGAGACTTTCTCCAAATGTCCGGTGATTCTCAGGTGAATATTGATATTAATGAGGAAGGTGCTGCAGCGCTAAATGGAAATTTCCTAAGTGGGAAGGGCTTGTTGACAGGACTTCAATTTAGGATGATATGGCAACAAGCTGATTTTTTCATAGGAGAAACACTAAACATTGGTAACTTGGCTCTCTCTTGGGTCAGTGTCACAAAGAAAAATCATCAGAGGAACACAGTAGAGAACAAGAACTAGCGGCCTCATTTGTCAGCATATAGACTTCCACTTAATTCTCCTATTTTCAGTACAGCATCTCACCCTTCCTGAGTGGTATGATCACTCAGAAATAAGCCTGTTTTCTGTTAATGGGAGTAGAGTGGGGGGCCCCATCTGCACAGGGTACTAGAAGCAAACTCTGGACTGATTATCCTCATTCTCAACCACTCCCTGTGTTTAGCTCTCTCCCATGGTCTGCCTTTTAGAAGTGCCTAGTAGTGCCCATGTCCTGGACCTTTCCAGATTCTATGGTGGAAACTGAACGGCTCCTTAATGACTTCCTCCCACACGATATTTAGCTATATTGACTTTTTAAAAAATCAATATGTTTCTAGGAAAATATTCTGCATTTAAAAGCCTAATTGATGAACTATACACTTAAAAATGGTTAAGAAGGTAAATTTTATGTTATGTGTATGTCACCACTATTTTTTAAAGTCTAATTGGAAGCAATACAGAATATTCTAGATACAGAATAAAAATATCAAATATAGCTATAGTTTGTTGTATCATAGCATGTGATATAGGATACATATCCTGGATAATGAGTTGTTTATATCCTGATGAATCAATGAACCACTAAAACAATCAACCTGCATCTACTGAAAAGATTAGCAATAGTTTTTTTTATTATTGCAGAAAACAAAAACTTTAAAAAACCAAACCAAGCTATGTCACAACTCTTTACCTAGATCTGCCTTTTCTTTTATATTGTTAGTTAATAATAAAACCTGAGGAAGATTTTTTGTTTGTTTGTAAGTAATATTTTTATTGAAGTATAAAGAACACACTTTATTAAATCAATTTTTTCTGTACCTGTCACCAGCCTACACTATAAGACAAAATTAAAGATGAAGGCACAAATCCATTTAGTGGTACGTCCTAAGAATGTAAAGAATAAGGGATAAGTAAAGTGACATTTTCTACCTAGCTATTTAAAATTCTGTCATGAACTGATAAAGTTCTAATAAAGGAGCAAATTAGCATGCAATACTTAAGTTAAAAATGAATCCTAACTTCAGACTAAAGGCATGTTCATTTGACCTGAAATGTGATGCTCAAAGAATGTGTACTTAATTTCCACACTTTTAACTAACATCTGTAGTCATGCATCATAAAAAGGCCAATACTTCAAATACTGTCTACAGGAATTCTTTTCATACAAGTGTATCATTAAAACTAAATTTTATTGCACTAAATTTGATCCACTAAGTTCCCTAATTCTTTCTTATATCCACTGCTCAAATTGTATACTTCAGCAGGCGGGTTACTGGATCCAAATTTTCTTATGGTCATCCTTGCAAAATACTATATTTTTAGAATCTGCCCTTCTCCCCACTCTGTCAAGAATTTCTGGAATGTCAATTTCTTTTCCACTTTAACATACACCTTGTCCCTTCTAGTTTCCTGTCTGCAAATCTAATAAACCTCTCTCTGTATAGCCATCCAAGTCAGACATAAAAATGTTGAGCAGGACAGTATTGATGTCACTAAGAATCCTATAACATGTTATCAGCATCCACTCAAAGAGACATGGATCCATTATTCAGTGCTCCATGGTTTCTCTTGTTCAATGAGCTATCTATCCACAAGAATATTATTGGGTCTACACCAAATATCTTCCCAAATTTCAGATATAGTATGCTCACCTATTTTCCCTAATCACCTTGGGGGGAAATGGAAAATTCTTTTAAATGAGAAGATAATAATTAAGAAGAAAGAACAATGGAAGGAGGACAGATCATTACGCAGCTTCCAAAATAAACCAGAAACTTCTTAAATAAATGCTAGATATACTTTAAAAAATAAAATAAGTCTATTGGGAGATGGAAATCATACCACTGTTAACAAAATGTAATGTTGCCTTTAAGACAATTTTTCTAATTATATGAACTTTAAAATACTACAGCTTTATGCCATGGTATAGGTGAACACAATTAGCAAATTTAATATAATCCTTGGAAACTGTCTCCTATTGGTAAAGCCAAACAACTTTATTTTTTCAACTAAAATCTTTTACCTTTAATACAGTCACTGCCGGTTATCATGAAATGGAAATGTGATTGAATTTCCACAAGTACGTTTGAACTCTATAAAGTCTATGGTTCACATTAGAGAGTGAGGTTGAAATCATATTTTAAAATGCTAATATATGTGAATAAGGCATAAAGCATAACACAAATTAACATTCAGCACTTGGCACTGAAATACAAACAAAAAGATAATTCATGAATATGGTAATGACTACTTTTGGCACAAAATCTGAAAGCACTTTATGCATTTTAAGTAAACTTCCAGAGTATCATCTTCAAGTTTTAGAATTATCATGTAGCAAAAGTCATTATACAGACACATAAATCTGGGATTTATAACAATTTGGCAAAAGCTAGATTATAGTTGATTTTTTTCCCACTAAGGAGAAAAGTTTGGCCAATAACCATAAAAACAGGACTGAGCCCGTGGGGCACTCGGGAGAGTGCGGCGCTGGGAGTGTGGCGACGGGAGCACGGTGACGCTCCCGCCACGGGTTCGGATCCTATGTAGGAATGGCCGGTGCACTCACTGGCTGAGTGCCAGTCACGAAAAAGACCAAAAAAAAAAAAAAAACCATAAAAACAAGTTTATGTGAGGCATGTGTAACTTTAAGAAAATAAACAATAAACATTTTCAACCTATTCACGTAACTAGAGAAGTGTTGCTATATGCTACTTAAAAATGATTATATGCATTAAAGCCAAGTCTTTACTCTCCATACCTTTTTACCCTAGTCGGTATTAGATCTTGAAAGTAACAGAGGATTTACTGTAAAATACACCAAATGTGTTGTTCTTCACTAAACTACCAAATCTCTCCAATGAGCTCAAGTTCTACTTACCAATTGGCCCCCTGTATCATGAGTTCCGTACTTGTGGATTCAACCAACAGCAGATCGAAAATATTTGGGGAAAAAACAGTGCATTTGTACTGAACACGTACAGACTGTTTTTTCCTGTCATTATTCCCTAAACAATGCAGTATGACAACTATTTACATTGCATTTACATTGTATTAGATATTATAAGTAATCTAGAGATGATTTAAAGTATTCAGGAGGTTGTGCATACATTATATGCCAATACTTTTTATATCATTATATATACATTTTATATTATATATACATTTTATATCATTATATATACATTTTATATCAGGGGCTTGAGCATCCTCGGGTTTTGGTATCCTTGGGAAAAATCCTGGAACCAATGCCCCATGGATTCCGAGGGACAACTGTACATATGTCTTTAAAAAAACAAACTGCAGTAGCTTCATCCAGTGCTAAGGTAATTAAAGCACACCACTTCACCCTGTCTTCCATCATATGTGAAAGTTAAAAGGCTTTATTTTATTCAGTGAAGGCATCTTGAATACAAGAGCTTATCAAGAGTTGACTTGCACCCTGTCATGCTATGTCCTATTTACTGTAATTCTTTGTCTGCTCTCAAGACTTACAGTTTGGGGAACTGGAGAATGATTAACCTCCAGAGCAATTGGTATCCTTCCAAACTGCTTACCTGAATATATTTCCGCTGAGTTTCATCATTTAAAACATGTGCAACATGCTTGGAAAAAATCTTTTCCCGGCCAGTTCTGGCATGGATACCAACCATAGTGACACCAATAGGCCAAGGTGCATTTCCAATGGCCATCTGAAGATAAGCATCATTTGCCTGAAAGTTTAAGAAGTGATCAGAAAGGCAAAATATTGTGTTGGTTCAAATTTTGTATTTCAAGTATTTCACAGCTACTTATGACACCATTTTTATCCACCTCTTGAGAATGTTGAAAATATTACCATTCCCATTGTTCAAACAAAAGTGATTAAAATATTTGGTGACTCACTACTCTGCCCAGGACCACAAATGTCCATGGAAAAACAGAAACCAAAGCTAAGGTTATGAGTAAAAAAGACAAACATTCCAGTGCAGCCTTTGTGCACTGGAAATCAATAAGTTTCAGATCTGGAATTAGCGGGTAGGTAATTTGATACACTGTCAGAGATTCTAGTTTGGGTCTCCTTTAGACTCAGTCTTCTTCACAGGTGGTCATATAGAAGATAGAGGCTAACTAGTTTTTCATAACCCAACCTGAAACTATATCCAGTCCCTGCACAGCACTGTAGATCTCCGAGAGCAGTGGGGGCTCAATGTGCTGGGATTATACATAGGGTCCATAACAGATGTGTAAACAGAGATTAAACACTGACCCTCGAGTCAAATAGTGAAAGATGAGATCTGTTCACTTTGGCCCCCCAAACTTCCCACCTGCCAAGGATCTTAAAGCAAAAGCTACAAAATGTGAAGACAGATACCAGTGAAGACAAATGGCTCTTTTTCTTAGCCAAGCCTAACTAGCTATGAGGAAGAAAGGGAAAAAACAAAACAGAAAGCAAGTAAATTCTAAAAAACCTAGAGAGTTTCAGACAAGCTTAAAAAGAGATTTTAATTTCAAAAATAAAACACCTATGTGATTGATATGTAGAGGTGATTAAGAAAAAATCAGGTACTACAAATAGATTAACTAGAAGATCATTTTCTACCCTGAAGATAAAATTTAAACTTGCTCTGATCAACAGATTTTAGAAAGCTTAATTTTAAAAGGGCATATGCACATTTTTATCACTAATTCTCATATATGTAAATATTAACATTGGACCTTAACTAAAAATTCCAATGTTTGGTTTCCCCCAAATTCCAAAGAAAACTGTCCTCACAGGTTATTAAAGTTTCTCGGTTCTTTCTGTAGTTAATACTAAATAAGCTTTCACCTGGTTATTATCATGAGAAAAAGTAACAAGAAGAAAGGCATCCTCTCTAGCAGGAAGGTGATTTGAATTCTTTCTGCAGTGACGGTGACCTTATCCATCCATCCCAGTACAATCATCATGAGTAACAATCATGCGACTGATAGAAACTAAGAATGAAATGCATAACCATAAAGCAAAAATATTTTGAGAAGACTAATTGCTTTTACAGGGAGTAAAATCGCTATGTTGGCCTCATCAGCCTAAAGCTCCACCCAGTCACCCAGGAATGCCAGCAGTCCCTTCTTAGGAGTACAGATTCTCACAGCACCGGAAAAGCAATGTCATTCCCATTTTTCTACCACTCTGGCATTGTTACTGGGACTGCTGCACTGAAATTCTCTACTCTTAGTTTCCTGGCAGGCACAGCCACTAGAAGCCTCCCTCTTCAAACTCTGTCCTATCTCTACTACCCAATACTGTGCACTGGCCCTTCTCTCCTGTTCCCGTCTACAGACTGACAGCCCTCTACTCTCCCCTTTCTAAACTCTAACCCAGGAGCCCTGGACACCTGAGCTCTTTCCCTCTGCCACCTCCTCCCAGCTCCCATTCAGGAGGAACAACACCAGAGCGAGGGAGAAATCTTTCCCTGCAGAGCGTCTGCTATTGCTGCAGTACTGAAATGGGAGAGAAGAATCCTGGCATCCTTACTTGCACATTTTCCCACAGAAACAAATTACAAAGTGGTTAAGTTCCATTGTATCGTTGATATAACAGTTCAGCTATATTATAGATTAAATGGGCTTTTATAGCTGGCCTGGGAAACTGATCTATATAACATTCTTTCTATGGGAAAATTAGTTCCAAGCCATAATCAGCCATTTATAAACTTCAAAATTCAATCCCATTCATAAAATGAACACTAACTATATATATTTCTACTTGAGACCTACTTTAAATATGACTGAGAAAATACAGTTGTGGTTGAAGCTTTGTTATGCAATTCTTGATAATAAAAATGGCAAGACAACAGAAAACTGTTTTTTATTACTAGCTCATTTCATATTTATTCTTAAATCTACTGTGTAAAATCTCCCCATCCCAAATGAACATTATATTACGTACAAAACCTAGATATGCTCATAACAATTTCAATGCATGACAGGGTAACGTACCTTCACATATTCTCTTTGCAACATGAATTTAATAATATCTGTTATTGATTCTTTAATATCAGCAGGAAGATTCTGGAAAAGAAAAAAAAGCATAACTAACTTTTGAAGCTACTATGTGTAGTAAAAAGCAGACTGCACTTATTCTAAATCTATATATTCTATTTTTAAAAGTCAGTTAATAAAAGCATTTTCCAAGAAACCTCACCCTTTTCCGTAGCTTCCTGAAAAGTGGTCTGAGATAGGACTCAGTCTGTTTCTGAGTAGCACTGTTCAGTTTACCCTGCACGCTGCGTTTCACATAATCTTCTCTGGCATTCAATTCTTTAGCCCAAACACCAAGAAGAAACTGTTGAAAGAACGGGTAGATTTAGTCTACAATGCCACCCAGTGGTTCAGGAAGTGTAAAAGCTCTCTAACACAAAACAGCAGACTAACGGCCTTAAAGAAAATGTCTTTTTATTTTACTTTCACTGGCTTTTTACTTTTACTGGCCAGTAAAGGGATCCTGGGAACTAAACCCTTGACCTTGTTATTGTAACACTGCACTCTAACCAACTGAGCTAACCAGCCAACCTTAAAGTAAATGCCTTGATTGATGATTACTACCATCAACCTTTCATAAAAGCATCTAGAATCCTCTGTTACACTGCTTCCTTGAGTGTTTTAAAAAAATTAGAAACTCCCTCAAACTTCTTGGTCATTCTGCTACTGTGATTATTTTCTGTGTTACATTAAGAAGTCAGCTATAAAGAAAAGTACCATGAGGAAAGTAAATACATGCCTTCTTCAATTAACCACTGTAGTGGATTGAATGTCCCCCGCTAAACTCACTGTAGCTTGAATTGTGTCCCCTAAGTTTTATGTACTAGAAACTTGGCCCTCACTGTGACTGTTAAGAGGGTGGGAAATTCTATTATAGTAATTGGAAGGTGGGACCTTGAAGAGGTGATTGGATTGTAGGACCATGCCATAGTGAATGGATTAAAAATGGTGGTCATGGGCATGGTTTGTAGGGCTTTAAAAAGAGAATGAATGAGGAAGTTAGTCTCTCTCTCTGCTCCACCATTTTCACAACGTGGTACCCTGCTATCACTGTTGCCACCACCAAGGCCTTTACCAGCTATGTTCCCTGGAGTTTGGACTTCCCAGACTCAGAAACTACACAACACACTTTTTCTTTATAAATCACCCAGTCCCATGTATTTGGTTGTAAGCAGCAGAAATGGCCTAATACAACCACTATATATAACCAAGTGCATAGCAATACCATAAACATAGTATATGTGTTAGAAATGTTTATTGAAGGTTTGTCTTTCCAGCCTTTAATCCTTGATAATCCAAAAATATAAGCAATCAAAACGCCCTCTTTGCCTAGCCTAAGATACACACCTTCAAGAATTTGGTGATGATGTCCATGTCTTTATGATCATCGCCTTTCCCTAAAGACTCCCCCAGTGCCTGCAGAAACAGAATGCTTCTGTTCATTAGTGAATATGTACATGATCAACACCAGTCTCAATGTGGCTCTTTGTCTCATATACTGCTCAATTTTCATTTAAAAACCCAATGGAATTTCTAGATAAGCTTAAAAAAAATCATTGATTTGCCATTTAAAATAAATTTAGGGAGCATGTTATCTTTTATGAATCAAAAGATAAGAGGGGGTGAGGGAAGTGACTGCTAATGAATATGAGATTTCTTTTCAGAGGAACAAAAATGTTCCAAAATTAGATTGTAAAGATGGTTGCACTATCTTGTAAATATACTAAAACTACTGAATTGTACACGTTAAATGGGTAAATTAAATGTAATGTGAATATTTCAATAAAGCTGTTTTAAAAAAAAAGAAAAAGAAAAAAGCCCACAATTGGTTGCCCATGCCAATTAAAAGCACACAACTAGCTGCCCATACCAATTACTTTAGTAAACTTTAGGGACCACAGATAAGTGTTGGGAAAGGGAAGAGATTAAAATGACATCTTCCTCAACTATGATCTCACTCATAGAGAAGGCTACATGTGCAAGAGCCAGGAATTAAAGGAAACAAACAAACAAAAAAAACAGCTTGTGTTTCATTAAGCATTAAGAACTTTAAACTAGGCCATTTTTTTCCCACATGCTAGATACTTACATGATACAACATTGCTTTTTTAAGATTATACATATCATCCCACATTCAACACTGTAGCAAAAATTAGAAAGCAAGATATTGCCAAGTGCTGGCAGGACTGTAATAATACAAGACCCTCACAAACTGCAGGAGGTGGTGCAGATAGAAACAGCCATTCCAGGGAGCAACTTGGCAGCACTTAGGTAAGTTATATTTATTTAATATATATATATAATATATAATATTATAACAATATAATTAAATATTATAAATATATATATATTTATTTATTTATTAAAATAAATATATTATAAATAAATATATATATATATATATATATATATATATATATATATATCCCACAAGCCTGCTTTTTTAGTCCATGGAGGTTATGTGCGAGACTGTTCATCACAAAGCTGTGTGTGTTAATAGGGAGCTGAGAACAATCTAGCTGTCCATCTCATGGGGAAACAAAAAGTAAAATGCAGTGAATGCCACAATACATGGAATACCATGTAACAATTAAAAGCAAAGAACTAAATGTACATAAAGCATCAAGGATGAATCTTAAAAAATAGTGCTTAGTGAAAAACAGAAAAGTAAAAAACAGTAATTTCACAGCATAATATCATTTATGTAAATCAAGAATACATGGGCACAAACTCTATAGGCTTTACAAGAATACAAGCAAATAAAAGGATACAAATCAAACATATCAGAAGGATTTCTTTTAGAGGTAGGAAGTAGGGGAATGTGAGTGAAGAATGAGCACGTAGGGAAGTAAATAAATAAAAGCATGAAACAAAGGAAGAGCCTTTGCACTGACCAAATATGACATGGTGCTCTGCACTAAACAATCTGACCAAGTCAATCATTTGCTGCAGAGAAAACAAGCTATGATGGCAATGGGCCAGGCTGGGTGTAGAGATTACCTCTAACTCTTCAATCGTGGTATTTTCTTCATGAACTTTCAAATCATTCTGTGTGTCTTCCTCTCCGGGTTCCTGACCACCCACAATTTCATTGAGATACTGCTGATCAATCTTATCCAAAGCTGCTTTCAGATCATTCCTCAATCCCTAAGAGAGGTAGAAAGGGAAGTATACCTATTATGAAATTTCAACATGTGTACCTTTGATTTTTCATTAATAATAATTCATTTTTTTCTCCACAAGGAGTTAAGAGCTTAGCAAAACTAGGGACTTAAATAAGATATCAATTTATTATACCACCTATAATGCTATCATCATTGTCCATTCAAAGTTAATTTTTATGAACATATTTAAATTAAAATAATGTAAACATGATGGTGAGTCTGATGGTCAAAAAAACAAAGTAGACATGAGTAACAAATTCCAAGTAAGAATCTTCATTAATGCTCTAATTTTCTAATTAGGCTTAGTGACAGAGACCAGGTTTCCATGAGAGTCCCCAACACATTTTCCCAATTCAACTAAGCTGTCTAACCTCATTTCAACTACTCTTAAGTCCCTAAACATTCAGAAATGTCAATGGAATTAAGCAGGTGTCTCATCTATAGTCGAGGCTCTGAACTATGTTTCTAACAAACCAGCAAATTCCACATTCAATGCATATCCAGTTCCTGACCATTAATAAAAAACGGAAGCCTCACTTTCCTCAACATAAATGAGAATCAGCTGTGAGGTTTAAGAGCCAGGGAACCATGCTATGAAACGGCTATAGCATGGGTAGTTGAGAGCAAAGGCTTTCTAGATTCAAATCCTTGTCACTTACTAGCTCTTGGAACAGCTTACTTATCCCCCTATACGCCTCAATTCCTTCACCTATAAAATGGGAATAATAATACAAACTATTAGGTAGGGTTAATATAAGAATTAGATTTTAAATTTTATTTAACACTTACTATGTGCGGGGACTATTCCAAGAGCCTTACAAATATCAAGCTATTTAAGTAAGTACGCAAATGTATAGTGTGTTTTGAACAGCTGTTGGAGCTCATTGTCTACTGTCCTTATATTAACACAGAACAGAAACATTCACCTCAAAATGCTTTTAATTGACCAAACATTGACTGAGTACCCGCTATATGTAAAGTATAATGCCAGGTGTTCCCAAAGGTTATCTCATTTAGTTCTCACAGCATCTCAGTGAGCCAGATAGCATTACCTTTATTTTACAAATGAGGATTCTAAAGCTCAAGAAGATTAAAAGACTTGCCAATGGTCACAAAATTAATAATTATAATCCAGAAATGGAATCCAGACCTTTTGCTTTTGTGCTCTTTCCTCAAAACCTCTACATGCAAGGCAGAAGACTTGGCATACAAAAATAAAACAGCCCTTGCCTATCAGAAGAGAGAAATATACACATAACTCTCATCACTAGTGAAATATAGTACATGTACTAACAGGAGCATGGAGAAGGAAGCAATTAATTATGACTGGGACCAAGAACAGGTTCAGAAAAAAGATGCAATGGTTGAATTGTGTCTAAAAAGACAAGTATTTCCACTAAGGCATATAAGAGAGAAACACAGCAGGACAGGAAAAATGACCGTAATAGACATAGAGGACTGAAAGTGTTCAGGCAACAGTCAGTCGTGTGCAGCTGAAATGGCAGTGCTGAGAAGCGAAGCAGGAAAGTTATTTGGGAACAAATAAGGAAAACAGCAGGGAGGAAGCCCAAGCTAGCAAACAGAGAATACTTGGAGAGAAAGGTGCCTGGCCAGCCCCATGCTGACACACCAGGCATATGAGTGAAGGCGCCATCTTAGAAGAGCAGTCCAGGGGAGCCTTGAGATGACCTCAGCCACAGCCTTCATCTGACTGCAATCACATAAAACACCCCAAGCAGAACACTGCCCAGTTTAGCCCACTCAAACCACAGAACTGTGACAGACAATAATAAATTATCTTAAGCTACCAGGTTTCAGGGAAGCTTGTTACAGTCATAGACAACCAAAAAAGATTTTATAATAATAAATCGTTTTACACTACTAAGTTTTGGGGTGGTCTGTTACAAAGCCATAGATAACCATACCCATCTCTCAGTAATTAAGAGAGCAAGTAGATAAAAAGCTAATAAGGCCACAGGAGATCTGAACAACACGACTGTAACTGACATTGGTAGAACCGTATAGCCAAAGCAAATACATACTCTTTACAAGAGCCCATGGAATAGACCACATACTGAGCCATAAAACAAAATCAGAGCCTTAAATGTAAAAGTGAAAACTATTAAGCTTCTAGAAGGAAACACAGAAGAATATCTCTTTAGGATCTTGGGATAAGCAAAGATTTGTTAAGTAGGACACAAAAAGCGATAACCATAAACGGAAAAAACAACTGACAAATTGGACCTCATCAAAATTTAAAAGGAAAACAGCAAAAGACTCCATTAACAGAACAGCTAAAACACAGACTAGGAGAGAATAGTCACAAAACATATCTATATATCCAAGGACTTACGAACAGAATATATAAAGAAAGCCTAGAATTCATTAGTAAAAAGACAAACAATCCAATTAAAAAATAAACAAAAGACTTCGACATAATACACTGCACAAAGGAAGACAAGCTTGTGAAAAGGTATTCATGAAAAATGCTCATCATCTTTAGTCACCAGGAAAATGTGAATGAACCTACAATGAGATACTAATGCACATACGAGAGAATAGTTAAAATTAAAAACTAACAATACCAAACGCTGATATTTGAAAATGTCTGGCATTTATTACAAAGTTAAACATACATCTACTCTTGTTATTAAGCAATTCCACTTCTAGGTATTTCCCCAAGAGATACAACATATTTACCCAAGAGAAATAACAAAGGTCCAAAAAAGATTTGTGTAAGAATGTTGATAGCAGTTTTATTCATAAGAGCTTAAAGCTGGAAACAACTGTGGTATATTCATACAATTATATATCACTGGGCAATGAAAAGGAAACTGGTGATATCTGCAACAGCATGGACGCATCTAAATAATGTTACACTGAGCAAAACTGAGGCACACACTGAGTCTGTCCATATGAAATACTAGAACAAGCAAAATATATCTATGATGATAGAACTCAAAAAGGTGGTTGCCCAGGAGCAGAGGTGGAGAGCGATGGGGACTGGCTAAGGCAGCACTGGGGAACTTTCTTGGGTGATAAGAATGTTCTAAGGGCAGTGATTATATGCTTGTATGTATCTGTCAAAATTCAAAATTCACTGAACTGTACCTTTCAGACAGGTTCTTTTTTTTAATTAAAAAAAACCTTACACTCACCAACAGTGATCTGCAAACTTTATTTTTCCATTTTTGCCTATAATAATGCAATTAGTCAAACTCTGTACTATTCTAGTTTACATGGTACAGTGGTATTTTTCCAGCTTTGTTCTGACTTCTCACCTTGTTAACTTCTGGTGTGAGGATCTCTATTTTTCTTAAACGCTGAAAAGCATCATAATCAGTTTCTCCGAATAGTCTAATTGGTTCTCCTCTTTCTCTCAATCTTCTGATAACCTATAAAGAAAAACACATGCCTAGTAAACTATTTAACTTTTGAGAGAGGAAAAAACTAACCATCTCAAAACAATTTTATATTTTACTTAAAATTGAACCTGAGTTTAATAAAGCTAATTTAGTTATCCAAACACGTTTCTGAGTGAAATACAAAATCCTTCAAATATTTTAATCATTTTAATTATAGTAAACAAAGATGTTTGTGAATGAAAAAAAATCAGCTACTTTAGTAAAAAACATATTTTGACTCAAATGTCAGTTATAAATTGTAATACTGAATAGCTGCTATAAAGTGGTCTGACTTATAAATCTACAATTCATATCTAAAGCAAATCTCTAATATACACCATCCTTTTTTTTGTAAGACAAAAAAAAATCCTTTTTTCTAAGAATATTAGAAAAGGGATATACTTTTGGTCTGCATTTTACATAATTCTATTTGCTCTTAGGCCTCTTTAAAAAACATCAAAAGACAATAGTAATCCCTTATGTTAACACATTTTAAATGACCTAACACTTGCCTTGAAACATCAATGCAAAAAGTGTTTGTTTTTTCTTTAATTTGTAACAAACAGATATACTGTGTTATCATCATACTTTAAATAACCATAACAGTTTAGGTCCTTTGGCTGACTATTTCAGGAAGGACCAATCTGTGCAGGAGGACACACAGGAAAACTAAGACAGGAGGGAATGATAGCATCTATAAAGAGAAGGAAAATAAAACCTGGAGTCAGCTGATAATTCAGAGTTAGCATTTTAATACTACCATAAAGCCAAAACTTTTCCCTCAGAAGAGAAAGTGAGTATGACCAGGGTGGGGCCCATGCAGGGCTTTTGAGGTGCTGATAATACTCTGTTTCCTAACTTGGGTGATGTTATATGGGTATTTGTTTTGTAGTTATCCATTATATTGCACATATATGTTTCATACACTCTTTGTATACGTGTTACATTTCATAAAAAAGAGAAAGACACAAGAAATGTAATTAAGAAAATAAAGGCTGATCCACATTAAAAAATAAATAAATAAAAACCACCAAGAACAACATCCTATCCTTTTTTTGAATACTGAATCACATAAAAGACCAACTTCTTAAAAGCATTTTGCTTTTTAACCCAGATTTTTCAAAGACAGATATAAAGAAAATTCTAATATATAAAACTTTTTTTCTAAATCAAAAGGTAACAGAATTCTAAAATATGTGAGTAATGTCAGATTTTAAATATGTTTCTAACTATGAAATTAAGAGATGCTCAGTTTAGATACTTGATTAAAATACAAAGAAAACTATAAAGATTTATCTCATAAAGGTAGTGGAAAAAATATTAATATATCATTTTGTAACTCTTGGAGATGGGGGAAACATTTTTAATAAGCATGACACCCAAGGCAAAAACATAACAAAGAGGCTGATTACAATCACACAAAAATTTAAGACTTCTGCATGTCAAAAGCAAACAAAATACTAATAAAAAATATGCACTGTATGTACATCTGATTTATGAAAATAGATTTAATATATAAACATGTTGATTTACAAATCAATAAAAAGACCAGTTTCATAAAAGAAGAAACGTTAATGACCAATAAACACATGAAAACATGTTCAATTCTAATAATCACTAATAGAAAGTTGCAAGATATCTTTTTCACTGACTAATTTGGCAAGCATTTAAAAGAATAATAATACTGCTTTCAGACTGGGAAAGGCTAAAATATTTTAAAATAATGAGTTGACAGAGTTGCTAAGACAATGGTACTCTTAAAAACTTATAGCAGGAATGTAAATTGGCAAAGCTTCTTTGTAGAACAATTTGACATATTTATCAAAAATTAAGGGCCGGCCCCGTGGCGCACTCGGGAGAGTGCAGCGCTTGGGAGCGCAGCGGCGCTCCCGCAGCGGGTTCAAATCCTATATAGGAATGGCCAGTGCACTCACTGGCTGAGCGCAGTGCGGGCGACACCACGCCAAGGGTTGCGATCCCCTTACCGGTCACAAAAAGACAAAAAAAAAAATTAAATGGACACTCTTTCACCAGAAATTCTTTTTCTAGGAAATTATCCTATTGATAAACTCATACAAATACATCACAATATATGTATAAGGATTATTCACTTTAGCATTGTTTGTGACAGCAAACAACTGTAAATAATCTAAATATGCACCAAAAAAGGGCTAATTTAACTACTACTAAACTAGTACTAAAAACAATACCTAAATGAGTGCTGTTCTCTTCACCCCCCTCCCACAACCAGGCACACTGCCTGCACAGAAGAGCATGCCAAAAACATCACCTCCATGTGTGTGACCCATCACAGCCACCACAATAAGCATGGCCACTGCGAAAGTGGTTAGACACCACAACCACCACGCAGATGGTCTGCCAGCCACTGGAGTGCACTGACACAAAGAGAGTCACCAGCAGATGTCTCTCTCCATAAAGCCCATTCCAGAGTGACAGAAGAAGCATCTGCTCTACGATAATATTGGGGGACCTGATCACTTCTCTCAGCATTGGACAGATCATCTAGGCAACAAATCAACAGAATAACCATTATTCTTTCAGAAGGAGAAAAGAAATCTAGGGTAATTAGAGGGGGCAGGGGTAAGATTGGACAGGGAGGCATAAAGAATAAGTATGATCTGTAACAATATATATGCTAGTAATATTAATTTGATCAACATATGTCAACGTTGAACCCCCAAAATATGTATAATCAATTCTGATTTAATAAAAAAAATTTTTTTAAGTATTTGTAAGTGAAAAAAGCAAGGCATAAAAGCATGTAAATAATTTTATTTGTGTAAAAGGGAAGAAAAAGTACACACTTGCATACAGACAAGTGTAAGTATGGAAAATTTCTCTAAGATTCACAAGACTATTAGAAGCAGATGACTCTGAATAGTAGAAGGACTGAGTATTGATTGGGAATGGGGAAGGGGGAAAGTGTCAGGGACAGAAGGGAAGACATTTTTGTTTTATATCCTTCTGTATAGTTTCAAATCTTTATATAACATGAATACCTTAAAATTTTGTTGTTTTTTTTTAAGTAGAATAATAGTCAATACTAATCAGGGTACGGACAAACAGTATAGGTGGGAGTACAAACTGGTATAACACAACTAATGTCTATACAGTAATTTAGCAATATGTATCAAAAGTCTCAAAAATATACATAGTCTGCCCTTAGAAATCATACTTCTAGAAAATTTTCCAAAGGAACTAATTATACATTGTTACACATGTAATGATTTCTGTACAAGGATGTTCATCTTAGTGTTATTTATAATGGAGAAATGCTGAAGTAATCTAAATGACCATGAATAAAGAGATGGTTTTTAAAATATTATGGTGCAAGAAAACAATGCGAAATTATAAAGCCATTAAATTACGTATGTCTCTATTTTAATCTGGAAAGCTATACAATTAAATAAGGGAAAGGAAAGTAAGTTACAAAATAACATATTAAAATAATTGAAATAATGATTTAAGTAAAATCATTTAGAACATATATTTAATTGTACTTATTTAGAATATACATGTTTATTTTTTAAAGTTTAAGAGGATATACTCTAAAAAAAGTTAAGATAATAAGAAGCAGAAATTATTTTAGAACCTCATGAAGAAAACTGTCTAACTGCACAGTATTTTTGGATCAGTAAGTCATCTCATAAGGGAAATAATTTAACTTATTGGAAAGAACTGGAGATAAATGCAAACACTGTGGAGATGTTTCTTTTTTTCACAAAACACTCATATATAAACTTACCTCTTGCCTAGAAAGAGTCATGGGTAATTTTTCCTCAGCTAGTTCAAGTTCTAATACTGGATTCGATGAAGTTAATGGTTTCTGGTCCTCTTCTTCTGGCTGTATCTATATCAATAGCCAAAAGAAATGGAATTCAACTTTTAAAATACAGTTCACATTTATCATTCTATTACCTTAGCTATTCATAGATATTAAATATGTTTTTAATATTGAAGGTGTTCTAAATGTTTCTCTAAGGAAAGAGCTCATAACATATGTACATGCTTTAAGAGCTTATCAAAGGTATCCATTTCAGGGACATCACAAGGAGAAAGCATGCACATAGAAGACAGCATTCTTGCTATAAAAGAGTGACATAACTATAATGGTTTTCAAAATCAAAAGTAATTAATGGAGTTGAAATTTGCATTCACTTCTCCTCAGATTCTAAAGAATTGGACTTTTTTCTTAAAAACAATCAATTTGCTTCTCCTCTGTGAGAAAATCATTTTAACAGGGTTATTTCATTCTTGGCCAACTTCAAAATGAAAACTAAAGGAAAGAACTGCTTTCCAAGCAGAAACTTGTGAAGCTTCAAGCTCTAACTTTTTCCTATCATGCCTTTTGAAAGGTATTATTCCAAATGCACAGAAATCACTGCTGGATGTGTAGAAAAGTTCCCAATGCTGTACAGAACTGGCTCACAAACTGAGCTACGAACCTTGTAGAAAAATAATGAAAAACAGCATCTCTCTACTCATGCCACTCAAGGAAAGAGTGGATATTCTTGTTCATATGAACCTATAGGAAAAAAAATCTCTTCATATATTTTCTTGAATCTGCTGCCCAAGTTACAATTCAGGAAAACAGAGTTCAGCAATTTATAAGCTCCACTGTATAATCTGTAAAAAGATTGAAACAAGGTTTCCCGTATGACCATATGACAAATCTAAAATGCTGAAAGTAGGATAAGATCAAAGAACATAAAAGAAGATCAACATTAAGGAAGAAATTCATATTCAGTTAAGAAAGGCTATATGGTGAAAATTACATAATTGATGATTCTATAGTTTACGATTAAAGGTTATATTTATCATAACTGATATTGAGGTAAAATTGAGATAAAAAACTAAACTTTCATATTTTCATAGGCTAAATCAGCATCAAGCCTTAGAAAATGGTAACCGGATTCTATAAAGAAATAAAAGTAACACATGCTTTATTGTCTTTACCACCAAGAAGGAAATATTAAAAACACCTCTGGGGGAAAAAAAAATCCTGTGCTTAGTTTTTAAGTATAAAAACAGGTATTTCTCCAAAAATCTCAGCACTAAAAGCATTTTTTAATTACATAACTGCAGTTAATAGCTCTGGGAAAAAGATCTAAGACATTTTGTCAGTTGGGTTCAAAGTTACAAGCAATTATCTTACAGTAATGATTTTGCTTCAGTGATTTCCTCTATGTAAGCAAAAAAGCACTTCCATATTACTGAGACAATCTGAACAAAGCAAAAACTGCCACTGTATTAAATTATTATCCTACCTCATCAAAAAGTTTAAAAAGTTCAAACTTAGGGATCTGGGAATGAAACAAGCCAGCACACTAAATCTCTGGTAAGTGATTCTTATTCCAGATCAAGTTTGAGTTAGACAATGTTGGGCAACAAAAAATGAGAACTCTTCTTTCTATTTGTACTCAATCATTATTTACATAAAACTTAGTTTAATTTCCTAAACTAAAAGCAAAAGAAATCAGTACCTTCATGGAAAATTATCAGAATACAAATATAAATTTTTGTATTTAAAAATATAACTACCTTTTTCTTTAAAACTTGCCCTCTCTCAACACTACAAAATAAAATCAATTACATTTACATACCATTTGCATTCCTCATGCTTCCTTCTAGAAATGCTATGCCAGATAAATTAATTCCTAGAACTTTCCCCATTACATGCATAAGAGTATTATTTTATATCAATGCTTCGCAAGCAAAAAACTTGGTTTCAAATTTCTGATTTGGGAAAAGTATTTTGATAGAACCTCTTAATTTTGAGTTAAAAATTATTAAACTATACATAGTCTTCTTTTAAAATAACTTAAACATAACTTCTCCACCTCATACCCTTTAACCCTTCCCAATAAAAAACCCAATATGTCATTAACTAGGTAATTTCAAAGATAATTTCAGTCATACTTCTACAATATACAAGCAATGTCTTCCAGACAACTCATTTGTTTCTAATAAATATTTCAGTATTATATCTTCTACCCAATAGACTAAGCAGTGTTGAAAATGTGATACCTTACTACAACAAAAGTATATAAATATATAAGATGCTATATTTCAGGCAGAGGTACTTATGACCCAGAAACCATTACTAACAATGCAAACATAAAATCAATGGCTTAAAGTATTCAGGAGAAAATAGGGAAAATACCACTGCTAATACTATTGTTGCTAAATGAATAAAATGTTTTAAACTCTTTCAAAATAGACTGTTTTATTGGGAGAGGTGGGGGAGGTGTCGTGGTGGAGATGAAAATAAGGCACTATCAGATCCAGAGATTAATTTAAAAAAAAGAAATTCAAGCTTTGATCTCAAGCCACTTCATGCTGTCCACAGAAAGCCAAACCATTCCAAGCCAAAAGTCATGCACATATTTTCCTGAATTCAAGATTTTTAAAAAGCCAAAACAAAAACTCATACCTCTCCAGATGGCTTCTCATTTATAGGCTAATGTATAACATTGATAAATTGAACAGAGATCAATAATTTGTCATTTAACAACAGCTGTATAAATTTAAACTCAAAAATACACAATTTAACATAAAAGCAGGCATTCATACCTTGTAGCCACATCTTTCAAAATATGCTTCCTCTTCTTTTTTTGCAAGTTCACTACGCTTGAAATATTTTTTATTTTCCTATTAAAGAAAAAAAAATAAGTTAATATAATATTGGGCAAAATTTCATGTCCCATAGTCAATGAGTGCCTTTAGAAATCTTTTGAAAACACTCTTCAGTTTTTTAAGGACTTAATAAACGTTTTTTGGTTCCAGCCCAAACATGCCACCCCTCCTCCACCAAGGATCTGGATACTGATGTGTGATAAATATCGAAGTATTTTTCTTGCAGTATCATTTTAATAGATATGCCCAACAGCAAAGAGAAGAAACCAACAATATTTTCCATATGCTCATGTTACTCTAATTTAATTTCCTAACGTTTGAGTTGAAAGATAATTGCTCCAAATAGATTCATTACGAACCATATAAAATGGTATATACTTTAATTATTTTCTCCTAACAGAAACAATCAAACAAAAATTATGGCATATATAGTCAACATCTGTAATCCTATTACCAAGAAAGCTCCAAAAGTGTCTAAATTTTTTCTCGTCATCTCGAATCTTACTATAGCAATCAATTCTTAAAATAATCTAGATATAAAACAGTCTTGGCAAAACTTTTTATTAAAAAGATGATTTTAAAATGTTTTAATATATTTGATATTATGATTTGATATTAAGCTCTAAATCTACTGTGGCTAAAAAGACATTAGGTCTTTCCACACTGCACATAAAATTATCCTCATTGTTAAATCTACAGTCCCTAATTTGGAGGCTCGTTAAAATCTACAGTTCTACCTCTTGAATATTATTCCATTGATTGAGATCAATACACACATGTGTACTTAACACCTCATAGTTCCAAAGCTCATTCACTCAGGCAATGATTGACGGATGCTAAAACCATTACAAGAAAGGTTGGGCCAACCCGTGGCTCACTTGGGAGAGTGTAGTGCTGATAACAACAAAGCCACGGGTTCGGATCCCTATATAGAGATGGCCGGTTAGCTTACTTGGGAAAGCGTGGTGCTGACAACACCAAGTCAAGGGTTAAGATCCCCTTATCAGTCATCTTTTAAAAAAAAAAGAAAAAGAAAAAAGAAAAAGAAAGGTTGATGGTGACACTGGAAAGACCAGGCTGCCGACACTTGAGCCCACTGATCAAGCTTGGTGTAATATAAGATTATGCACCACCTATGTGATACCATAGGAAGTACACAGCACCACCTATGAAGTATTCTTGTTAAATGTGGGGAATAGAGAGGGGAATAAGCTAAATGGCAATGCCAGGAAGCAATCAAACATATTCAGGACATTTTACAAAACTAGCCCCAGGACATAGAAAACAATAACTATAAAAAGTAATAAATTGGGCTTTATGAAAATTAAAAGCTTTTGCCTATCAAAAGATACCATTAAGAAAATGGACAGACAACCCACAGTATGAAAGAATATATTCATAAAATATGTATCTGACAAAGGACCACTATAGAGAATTCATAAAGGACTCCTTCATCTTAGTAAGAAAAAAAACAACTTACCCAATTTAAAAATATGCAAATGATTTTAGTACTTTACAAAAGATATATAAATGGCCAAAAAATACTTGAAAAGTGCTTAACATCATCAATTATCAGGAAGATGCAAATTCAAACCATCATGAGATATCACTACACATCCAACAGAACTGCTGAAATTAGAAAAACTGACAACTCAAAGTGCTGACAAGGATGTAGAGCAACCCAATTCTTTCACATGGCTGGTGGATGTGCAGCATGGTATAGCCACTATGGAAAAAGGTTTGGCAGCTTTTCATAAAACTAAACATACACGTACTCTATGACCTAGCAATTCTAGTCCTAGGCATTTTCCTAAGAGAAATGAAAACACAAGACTTGTTTAAGAAGGTTCACAGCAGCTTTACTCATAACAGCCAAATCCTAGAAACAGCCCAGGCACTCATCACTAGCAAAAAGGATAAACAAGCTGGGTATATTTGAGATAGTGTGACCCCCACTTTCATAATATACGCAGCTCGCTTCTGTGAAACTGCTTGCTGTGTGACAAGATAGATTAACTAAGTTTAAATAGTGTTTGCATTGCTTAAAATGCTATTGTTTAAAAATCCCCCTCAGCTCTTTAGACACCCCACCATGATAGAAGTTAAAAACTAAATATTAGCCTGCCTTTGCTATTTCCCACCTATGCTGTCCCTGACTGATAAAACCAAGAGCTGTATCTGGATGTATCTAGACAACCTAAGGAGGAAACCGTCCTGTGAAAGTTTTTGCCATCCCTAAGTGATTAACTGGCTTCTTTCAGCTTCTGTTATCACCTTGCGCTAGGGCTCCCCAAACCCCCTCCTCACGCCAGGAGGGTATGTATGTATGTATGTGTGTGTGTAACTATATGATAACTATAAGTGTATGACTATATGATTTTTTGCCTGTGTGACTATGTGCCTTTAAAAGACCACTTAAACTTAAACTCAGGGCTGCTTCCTCCCAAGACTTTCTTGGAGGAACAGTCACCGGCCAGCCAGTAAAACCCCCCTTTTAAACTCTCAATTGGGTGTTCTGGTTCCTTTTCCATGTGGCAGCCTCACAACATATTCATACAACATAATACTACTCAGCAATAAGTGGATAAACAACATGATACCCGCAACATGAATAAAACTCAAAACGTTATTCTGATCAAACAAAGCTCAACATAAAAGAATAGATAGTATGATCCCATTTATGTGGGATCTATGAAGTTCCAGAGCAGGCAAAATTAGGAGTGTAAAGAAATCAGAACAGTGGTTGCTTCTTGGTGTGGTTGTGGCAGGGACTGACTAGAAGGCGGGGTGAGGGTAATATTATGTACTTTGATACACAATGGGTTACTTAGGTGTACACATTTGTCAAAACCCATTGAGCAGTATGCTTAAGATTTGTGTACTTCTTTGTATGTAAATTTTTGCATACATACAAAAAGAAGTATAAACAAAGATTGAACTCTAGTTGATGATATGAATGCCAAATTGTGTAGTGGTAAAGTATACTGATGTCTGCAACTTCATCTGAAATGCAAAAAGAACAGTAAATTGTTTTCATTACCTGATCTGCAGCTTAAAAACACTTGTCTATGTGGTATTGCTGTTCCAGAAGAGTAGCCTCATCTTTGATCATTTCAAGTAGCGCCCCAGTTTTTTACTGCTAATCTGTGATAGCTGAAATAGTTAATATTTAGCTTGTGCAGGTCTCTATGTCAAAGTGTGAAGAAGCCACCAAAAAAAATGCGTCCTATCACCTCTCCTAAAATGTCCTGCCTGGTATACCTATTCTGAGGTAGATGTAGTGTCTGCATTGCTAGATGGAGTAAGGAATGCATAGAATGACAGAAAGAGATCTCTGTGATAAAGCAAATATAGTAAAATGTTAACTGAAGGTTTAATTGTAGAATCTGGGTGGTAGCCATATGGGTGTTCATCGCACAATTCTTTTAAGTTTGCTGTATATTCAAAAATTTTCATAGAAAAACATTGAGGGGGAAAAACTCTGCTTTGCAGCAAATGTCAAAATATGGTATCAACATGGCAACAAACTCCCTACAACACTGTTTTTTTCACTATGACAAGAAACTTTCAAAGCATCCTCACTGACTACTACCAAAAGAGAGGAGTTAGAGAGGATTATGAAAGACTGTTTCAAGTGAAGGGATAAATAAGTGAAAAGAGGCAAGTTCAAAGAACCAAAAAATGAAAAAGTTTCAGTAGAGCTGAAACACAGTGAGAGGGGGTAATGGCACAGAGATCTGGGAGTCACCAGCATAGAAATGATTAGTTCTTGACCTTTTTGAATCAAAGGTCCCTCTAATAACATCATAAACAGGGGGAGAGGAAGAGGAGCATGTACATGCACACTTGCTAAATTTTACAGAAAATTGCAAGGAGCTGGTGGATACTCAGAAGTCTATTCAAAGGCTCCATTTAAGTCCCCCTATACAAATGATAACTGAAATCATATAGGTGAATATAAGATTTTTTTTTTAAATTATTCAGTATGAAGAAAAAATATCTAGGCCTGAACTTTAAGGAAAACCAACACATTAGGGACCAAAAAAAAAAAAAAAAAAAAGGCAGTAGCCTCTAAGGGAGATCAAGAATAAGAAGCTTGAGAAACAGAAAAATAGGAAGCTGTGGTGGAAAAGATGACAAGGGACAAGTAAAAGAAGAGGACCATTCAACAGTGTCAAATGCTGTGAAATGAATTAACAAAACATGGGAGTCACTAGTGTCCCTAATTAGAGCAGATTCAGAATGATGACAGAGGCAGGAGCCAGAGTGTATCAGCTTAAGGAGTAAGTGAGAATTAGAATTTATTTTAAGAAGCTGGCTGTAAAGAACAGAAACAGTTGCTAATATATAGAGTATATCTTTTTAAAGATAGGAGAGATGTGTATGTTTCAGTGTTGATGGGGATAAGCCAGAGACTGAAAATAGAAGGAAGAAAGGGGATAACTAATATTAAGGTTCCAGATGATGCTAAAAAAGATGAGTTGGGATCCAAAGAGTAGGGGGAAGGTTTGACCCAACATATAACCAATACCTCATCTATTTTAACAGGGAAACAGTTGAGGCATTTCTTGCCTGTTGACTTTTATTTTCTCTGTAAAATTGAAGGCATGTTCCTTAAGAAAAGGATCAAGCACCACTTTTTCTTTTTTTAATTCTCTATGACACAGTGTAATATTCCACATATAGAAAACATTCAATAAATATTGGGGGTGGGGCTGGCCAGTCAGCTCAGTTGGTTAAAGCACAGCCTTGTAACACCAAAGTTAAGGATTCGGTTCCCTATACTGACCAGCCTCAAAAAAAAAAAAAAAAAAAAAATGTACAGGAAGGGAAAAAAAGCAAAAATTCTACACAAAGCTCATCCTCATAACTACAACTAGTAAAACTACTAATTACTCCCCACTGAGTTCCTAGAGCAGCGCTGTTTTCCACATAAATGAGGCTTTGCCTTAAATGAAACTCACCGATACTGGGCTCCAAATTGTTGGTATTTTAGCAATGCAGACACAACATTTACCTCAGAATAGTTACACAAAGCAGGACATTCCAGGGGAGGTTAGAGGAGGATATTTTAGTAGCTTTTCCACAGTTTGAAAAACGAGATAACTATTAACTATATCAACTGTCACATATTAACAATAAAAAGCTGGGACCCCACTTGAAATGACCAAAGGTGAGTTGGCTCTTCCAGAAGAGCAACAGCACATAGACAACTGTTTTCCAGCTGCAGATACGGTAATGACAACAATATACTGATCCCCAACCAGCATTTTTAAAACACACGAAACAAAATGGGCAACAATACAACGCGACAGAATCATACATAGATGTGATAAGAATTATTTCGCGAAACTTTTTTCATATATATCAGATCAAAACATAAAAATTAATTTCTTACTATGGATGGGGCAGTGAAAAAAGTATGAAAGTTACCGACAGACACTATGATGAAGAAAGATAAAAGCTATAAAGCAACCCATTCTGTATAAAATTATACAGCCGCAAACCAAAAGGCTGTCTTCCCAGGCTTACAATATGACATGATATCTGGTTATATATTTTCTCTGATACCATGCAAGAACACTCAACCATAAGTTGGATCTGATACCATGCAAGAACACTCACCCATAAGTTGGATCTGAGACTTAAGATCTATCCTGTCTGGCCACAGGAGTATGAAAAAAAATCATGTAATCCTCTAAGTCTCAATTTTATCATCCATGAAAACAGCATAATACTTGCCTTATGCATTAATTCGAGTTGTGAAGCTCAAAGGAGATAGCATAATATAGCACTTTGAAAAATACAAGTCACATTAGATTTAATTTTTAAATGCTTCAATTCTTCTATTCTATAAAAACTAGTTCTACGTTCGTAAGGTGAATATAAATAAACCTTCTATCTGTGGTGGTTAAGAGAGCAGGCTTTGGAGCAGAACAGACCAGGATTCAAATTCAGACTCTGCCTCATGCTAGCTGTGTGATCCTATAACCCATGTAACTTCTCTTAGTATCAGTCTGCCCATCTGTAAATAGGAATAACACTACCTTTATGGGGTTGTTGTACAAATTAAATATCACACATGAAGCATGATGCACAATGCCTAGCAGATTACTGTTAATAGAAACTATGAATTTCAGTATTTTAATTCCCATTTCATGTATGCCCTTTGTGGGTCTAAACTGCTCTGATTGCGCCAAACAGTCTTATCTTCTGGCTGGGATTATCCGAGTAATTAAATCAACTACCATATTAAAAAAAAACAAAAGACACTCCAGGAAAACAGTTTATATGTGATGATAAATTAAAAACAATTATGAAGAGTCTAAGTTTTTTTTTAACTTATAATTTTTATAGGTTGATCGATTTCCATGATAAAGAAACCTGATTATGCAAATATGCAGGCTGTATACCCTGAGGGTGAGCTGAGCATTTTGTGATTCAATTTTCCCTTTAATGCACTTAGATTTCAACAAGAACTATGCATTCCAACCCAAATTCATTTTTTAAAATACTCCCAAACTACTCATCAAAAGAAAAGGGTCCCTGAAGTAGACATTAAAACATTAAGTTACAAATACGGACAAGCTTTTCCCCCCTTACCTGCTAAATAACATCCTATTTAATTAGCTTCTTTTCTAATTGTTTTAAAGTTTCAATGATTATGAAACTTGCCATCCACCAAGCTAATAACCCTAACTTACTTACTCTACATCATATACATCAATCATACCCTACATCCAAAGATCTAAATCAAATGTTCTTAAAGTGTGGACCACAGACCCCTGTGGGTCCTGAAGACCCTTCAAGAAGACCCGTGAAGGTCAAAACTATTTTGAATACTAAGGTATTATTTGCCTGTTCGTTCCGATGACATTTGCACTGTGGGTGAAAAGCAATGGTAAGTTTGCTGAAGTTTTATCAAGAATCAAGGCAGTGGTACTAAACTGTTATTGCATTCGAAGGGAGCCAGTTTCACTTAACCATTTCCTTGATGAAGTAGTAAAACTATTAATTTTATTAACTCTTGATCCCTAACCACATCTTTTTAAATACTGTGTGACAAAACAAGAAGTATGCATAAAGCACTTCTCATTTATACCAAAGTATGCCGGTTGTCTGGAGGAAAAGCAATTGCGCGACTGAGTTGCAAACAACACTACCTGCTTTTTTCATGGAATACCATTTTTATCTGAAAGAATACCTAACACACTACAGTTATTAATACTTGGGTATCTGGCAGACAATTTCCTCAAATTGAACAAAGTGAGCCTATCATTTCAGAGAAACAACTGACAATATTTGCTGCTTATGATAAAATTCCAGCTTTTAGGTAAAAATTAAAAGTGTGGAAACTTAGACTTGCCATCATGAGCTTAACAATTTCCCAGTGCTTAAAAAGACATTTCTCATGAGATCAGTGGACATTAAATAACGTGATTTTATTTTATATTGTGTAGTGAAATGTGTCAACAGTTGGGAGACCTGCATAACTCAGTGAACCAATATTCTACAAATGATCAGGGAATATTTATTTCTAAAGTTTCTCAGTTTGAACTTCTAATATAGTAAATATCAATAGATATAACACATAAACAAAATCATTCAGGACCTTCAATAATTTTTGAGTGTAAAGGAGTCCTGAGACCAAAGCTCTGAGAACCGGTTGGTATATGTTACTATTATGCGATAAAGTAACAGAGATCAATTTAGGAAGTTCCTAAATTACATAGGTAATTCTCTCTCTCTTTCTCTCTCTCTCTCTCTTTTTTTTTTTTTTTTTTGGCGCTGACGGGTACGGGGATGGAACCCTGGACCTTAGTGTTATCAGCACCACACTCTAACCAACTGAGCTAACCGGCCACCCGCTTTCTCCTCTTTCTTAGTACCTCTCCAGAAGTCTTAGCTTCCCCATCAGTGAAGAGCTCAACTACAGACTTTGTATTTGTTGGGGAAGAGGAAGAAATGGGAATAAGATTAAGATTGGGTTTTACTAATAGGAACTTTTAAAAGAGTTCTGACGCTGTCTTTCCTCTGTGTTTCAGTTGGGATCAAATCCTTAGTAAGACAACAGAAGTGAACTATCAGAAAAACTGGGGCATGTCCGAAAAATACCGATGGAAGAGAGTGGATATAGGGATAGTTAGATAAACTGCGAGGAAAACGGGGGGCGGGAATAGCAAAAAACTTGGGTTTTTCTGCAATCCCAACTTCCATCTCTGAGGGTCCCCAGTGAGGTATCAAGGGGTGCACCTAGAAGGGGCCTCCTCGCAATAGTGGTAGCGCTAAGCCTCATCCCGCCCCGAATCCTCTCAGTACCATCATCCGCACCCCCGAAGCCGCCCCAACACACAACTCTTCGATCCCCAACCCCCACGACCACAGGATCCTCACCACCAACAGGTTCCTGTCCTCCACCAGCTGCCGCTTCCGAAGGATCTCTGATTTCAGAATGTCCATCTCGCTGCCTGGGTTGTAAGCTCGAGTTTTCCTTTCCCACTCCTCGAACCCGGCCTCACCCGGCCAGCCACCATAAACCCACAACAGACAGCAAGCGCAAACATCGGAGGACAACAACCGGCTGCGGCCACTTCCGGCGGAAGTGAGGTGAGCGAGAGGGTAGAGAGCGCTCCGGGGCACCTGTCGTTGGTGAAGTGGCTGCAGATTGACGCCCCCTGGCGGCGCCCTCCGGAAGCGCGCCTTGGTAGAGAGGCACAAATGAACGTGGACTGAAACCCTGGTCTTCTGAATCCTGTTGAGGTCCATATGCTGCACGTTTAATTGTTGTACTTGTTTGTACCTGCTAGTTCAGGTCCAAAAGCCTCCTCATAGAACACCTCAATATGTTAATTAAGGCAAGGCCCACAAGTTTGAATCAGAGTTCCAGAAGTTACTTGCTTGCCAATATTAATGTACTAGAGAATTAAGAAAAACGTGAATAATACCAGCTCATAAGTATAGGATGAAAGGGCGGTGTTCATTGCTGGCCCGTTAAATTTCCTGTAAAGTTTAACAACTACATCCACTTCAGGCGCTTTGGGGGTAAATTTACTTCTACTCCCTGAGTACTAGCTTGTTTACATATCATGGTAATAATCGAACCTCAAGCTAACTGAGATCATCCTTTGGTCATGTGTTCAGCAATCAAAATTTTCAAGGACATGAATGGAGATGTAATCAGAAATTCTTGTTTTTCTTTAAATCCAACCCGAAAAGAAAAATTAAATTGGGAAGAAAAATTATGTCAGCGATTTTTTTTTTTTTTTTAAAGATCCTGAAAACTATTTACAACGCATTTATTTTCGGTGCTGTGCCATTGAAGCATTTTTTAAAAATTTTTAGTCAAGTCATAATTGAACAATATTTAACGTTAGTTTTCACACTTTAAAGGTAAGAAATATCATTCAGTTCAGTCAGCCGATAATGCGTCAGATGGTTTATCAAAACAAAAAATGACGGAGAATTTCAATTTAGGAAGTTTTGAGGGCTGTGCGTGTGTTATATTTCATCTAAAAGATACCTGACTTTTGCCAGCAATAAACCAACATAGAAAGTTAATTTACTCTCTGATTTGAGATGCTTTCCTCATTTTTAGGGTTTTTGTAAGCTTAAGACATTTTACAAAGAAAAGGTCCTGGAACTAAACATGGTAACATCTATTTCCTGGGTCACTTACAAATCAATGAGCAAATTAACTTATTAGCATTTTCCTGATTTAGGGGTTAGAGATTATGACACTAAACTTGAAGGATTGCCATGGATGCTGCTAAACGTGAGAGACGTTTACAAAACACAAGGAGCAGATGGCCAGATGAGAGACGATCAGAGTAAACCAGAGTTGGTACTAGTTACTGTAAATAGCCTCCTTTTACCTGTCAGACTTTCATTGACTTTGCTCTTTATGTAAACATGTGCATTAAATCCTGATTAAGGCCTGAGATCAAAGAGTGGTAAAGATGTGTACTTGACCAAGCAAACCAATGAGCAAGCTTTTCTGTATAAAGGAGGAAAAAAGATGACCAGGAGAGTTTAGAAACAGTCAAAAGAACCAATCAATCCTGACTCTAAAGGAGAATGTATTCCTTTTAAAAATATGCATCCCATTTAATCACAACAGCTATTTAAAAAATGAAATATTGGGAACAACCCAAATGTCCTGAATGGGGAATGATTAAGCAAATTATAGCACATACAACTGGATAACATGGAACAATTAAAAACCATATTTCAGAAAATATTCAGTGATGTAGGAATGCTCAGGATATAATTAGTAAAAATGTAAAATAATAAAACTGTAAATATAGCATTTCTGTTTTGTAACAAAAGCATATAAATGTGCAAAAATGATCAGAAGGACGTGTCAAAATAGTCATTATCTGGGCAGCAGAACCACAGGTGATTCTTATTTTCTTCTTTATACCACGATTTGGAACAAATTTCATAATTTGGGGGCAAAATCCAGATATCAGTCATTTTCTGTTTATTAAATTGTTATTGAAATTATTTATAAATTTTTCAGCATACGTACTTTAGAAATTACATAAAATAACTTTTAAATAATGCCTGTAAAAGAAGGCAACGTGTTAGACAAAGAAGAATTTTCTTAATTTTCGTAATTATTCAACCCAATACTTAAATATCTTAGAGGAGATCTGTACTACATTAACTTCTGTGGCGTAAACCAAATACAAAAACATAGTTCCTACCCTTGAAGAGATTACCAGCTAGTTGGGAAATCAAGAAATATATCCTGAAGACTTCAAACTACGTAAAATATATATGATTTAATAGTGTAAACGGGGCTATAAGAAAATATTCACAGAAATTAAAAATCAGTCACCAGAAGATGACAAAAGAAAAAATAGTAAAAATCGATATATCGGTATATGATTGATGAGATTTTCCTCTGTAGGACTAACTCATCCTAAGAAATTATATGTCATTTCTGGAGACTGGAGGGAAATACCAAATTTAAATAGGATAACCTGGATTTATTTTGTTGCTGTCCCCAAGGAGAGAATGTAACTTTTTTAAAAAGAAAGAAAAAAAGAAAAGCAATGTAGTGTAATAAGTGGCTCCCAATCTTTAGTAAGCCTCAAGATGACCTGGGGGACTTTTTGAAACACAGAGTGCTGGTCCCCACCTTGGGAATTTGTTACCCAGTAGGTTTAAGGTGAGGCTTTTTGAAAAGAGAGGGGGAAAAAAGAGAGATAATTTGCTTTTTGAACAAATTTCCAAGTGAGGCGGATGCTACTGATCCAAGGACCATGCATTGGGAACCACTGATCTAATATATTACTTTGTAATCTCCTGTGGCGGGAATGGGTGAGTTCAAAATGCACACTGCAAGGAGTCTTGGGCAACTAGGTGCAGGAGGATGCATGGTCAGTGTCTGCAACATTCTCACTCTGGGGTGACTGCCCACTCTTGGTGCTACTGCTTCTGGGAATCTCCTGATGGGAACGACGCAGGCTCCCTTTGGATCCAGCCACATGTACATGATGCTTTGTATAGTTAGACCGTGGTCGAGTACCTGATCCCAATCTGGGACAATCCAACTCCCTTCTCTAGAAAACTGAAATTGAAATTGAGTCAATCTTTCCAGGACACAGGAAATAGAAAATGTGCGTTTGAGAGTGATAGATAATCATTTCAGTGGCATGCTGGAGCCAGGCTGGTTCATACTGACCCACAGGAGCCAACCGTTACATTTTCAAGAATTTTGTGAGTCAGTTGTTAAACACAGCCATTATTAAAAGTCAAATGAGTTTACTTGTAGTTAAAGAAATAATACAATAAAGAAAGATAGTAAATACACAGAACCTATTACTTACTAATTATTTTCCTACATTTTACTATTATTTCTGTTCTTGTGGTTGTATAAAACTGTTGTATCTTTGTGGTGGAAATGCTATATAATGGTGGCTACTGCACATCTCTTACCAACTCCATGCTTGAGAGTGTCACATTGTAGCTTAAAATCAGCCACAGTGACTGTATTAGTCAGGATCCTCCAGAGAAACAGAACCACTAGGGTACATATATTTACAAGAGGAGATTTATTATGGGAACTGGCTCACACAATTATGGAAGCCGAGAAGTTCCACAATCTGCCTTCTGCAAACTGAAGAATCAGGAAAACCAGTGGAGCAATTCAGTTTAAGTCTGAAGGCCTGATAAGTGGGTGAGGGACTCGTGTAAGTCCTGAAGTCCAAAGGCCTGAGTGAGAACCAGGTGCTCCAACATCCAAGAGCAAAAGAAGATGGGTGGGCCAGCTCAAGAAGAGAGAATTCACTCTTCCCTTCACCTTTTTATTCTATTTGGGTACTCAGTTGAATGATGACCACCCACACTGGTGAGAAAGGATCTTCAGTCTGCCAATTCAAATGCTAATGTCTTCTGAAAACACCTTCACAGACATACCCAGAAATTACATTTTACCAGCTATCTGGTCCTCCCTTAGTCCAGTCAAGTGGACACATAAAATTTATTATCACAGTAGAAGTATTTACACCACAAAAATCAGCAAACACTGCAAATCTGGGCTTGATCTATTGTTTCATTGACTGTCTACACTTTAAAAACGTACGGATAAAATGTTAATAATACAGATCAGAGTTTTTCAACCTTGGGCCAGATAATTCTTTACTATGGGAGGGATGTTCTGGCCTCTCCTCATTAGATGCCAGTAGCACCCCTTCCCTAGTTGTGGCAACCAAAAATGTCCTCCAGATTGCCAAATGTCCCTTGAGAAGCAAAATCTCCCTCCAGCGGAGAACCACTGATAAAAATTAAATTTAAAAGTGTGGTTTTAACCCACTTATGGTAATGGTAGACAATGAAGAATAATCCCTGGGGTTATTCTTCACTGATAAATTTTAATCAATGATAAATTTTAATCAGTGATAAAAATTAAATTTATAAGCCATTACTTAGTAAAAAGGACAAAAAATTGAGGAAATACTCTTCCAGTATTTGAAAACCATTGTCTGATTTAATGGAGTCTCTCATATCATTAACAAATAGGTGAAGTTCTGACATACATCTTCATTGTTTTACTTTTGTCTTATTCATTAATTTAAGCAAAAATATCAACCACCATTCATGTCAGAGCTGGACTTGTTTATCAATTATAACCATAGGTCGGCTAGGGATACAAGAGTTCTGCAAAAATCAGTGGAGTTATTCTGTGAGAATCAATTGTCTATATGGAATTTACAATAAAGAATATTGTGTAGTTTATTATTATTTATAAATTGTTGGTCTGGCCAGTTAGCACACTTGAGAGAGCATGGTGCTGCTAACATCAAGGTCACAGGTTTGGATCCCCATACTGGTCAGCCACCAAAACAAAACAAGCAAAACAAACAAAAAAAGAAATATAAATTGTGTCCTCCATATCAGTAAAAATTACACACACACACGCACGCACGCACACACGCACACACGCGCACACACACGTCCCCTCCCCCCCCCATCCAGTTTTTGAACATCTCCCAGCCAGCACTGGTAGATTGGTGAGAAAAAGCACGAATAGACAGTGAAGTATAAAACATGGTAGACAATGAAGAATAATCCCCGGGGCCCCCTGGACTTACAGTTCTCTACTCTAATTTTTCCTGGAGTCTGGCTTGCATTAGTGCTCCCAAATACACATGACTGAATCCTTGCACTGTATTCCTGCCTTTTCAAGGTGCACTTTTTGATTTTTTACATTTTAATGTTTCTGAATTCAGGAGGCATCTTACAACCAATGTGCCTATAATGAATACTAGGCTGGTCTGCCTAGATACTCTCTTCAGGCCAATGCCCCACACCCACCTGCTGGGAATAGGGGCGGCTGAGGGGGCACAGTTGATGGGCACACCCACCACCAATGACTGAAGTGGTGATTTGAAGGCCCAACTCTTCTTCCTCAACTCGAGGCAACTCTGAAGGGTCATCCTAGCTCCAGACTACCCCAAGGGATCACAGAGGGGGTCTCAGCTGCACCTCCCTGTGGTCCAGCTTCTCCCTCCAGCCTTCCCCACTTCCTTACAGATGCATCTCCCAGAGCACTCCCTAAGAAACTACAACCACTTGCATGAAAAGCAAAGAAATGCTTTGACCAGTAGACATGGTATTCTGGTCCATTTGTTAGGGAATTATGAAATTAGCATTCTAGTTTTTACATCAGTCATTTTTGTAAATATGGTGAGTGAGAGTTACTCCAGAGCCTGACCCAAGCCTTGTAACATCAGCAGAATTGAACTTAAGTATGTTGAATGTTGAGAAGTAGATCTTGGATCCTGGTGGAACTACAAATACCTGTGAGCCCCGTGAAGACCAGGCTGAGACACCAGCTGAAAATCCTCAGTGCCATCTTCTTTTTTGAACTTCCACAGTGATCAAGTGAGGGGCAGCCCATATACCACAGCCAGTGCCCTTTCCTTCTTCCTTGACATTTCTTGTCTACTGTTACCTCCCCTTCTATTCTCTTTGTCCCAAAGCTTTTGTACTGTTTTATTAGTGGGATATTTGAAATAAATGAAATAAGGAGGAAGTTCAGGAGGAAAAATAGAGAAAAAAATTAAGATTAGGAATAAGAAAGGGGAAAGAACCAAGAATTCTAAAAGGATTAAAGGAAATATGAGAAATACTACTTTCAACTCAATGCCAACCAATGAAAACCTAGAAGAAATGGATGATTGCCTAGCAAAAATTTAAGTTACTAAAATTAACCAGGGAAAACTAGAAAATTTAAATAGGCAATTACAACAGAGGGAAAAAAAGTGATTGTAGATCCCCCATTGAAAAAGGCCCAACATTCAGATGTTTTTACTAATGACATGGGTCTAATCTCTGCAGAAGATTCGGATCCTATATAGGAATGGCCGGTGTGCTCACTGGCTGAGCACGGTGCGGGCAACACCAAGCCAAGGGTTGATCCCCTTACCGGTCACAAAAAGACAAAAAAATAAATAAATAAAAATAATAAAATAAAATTCTTGAGGACCTCAAAAGGCTTTGTTTGTGTGTTATAGCTCTCAATATTTACCAAAATGGAAATTGAAACAGACATTTTTCAAAGTTATGAGTTCTTTTAAAAATAATATAGTAAACACATTATATGTTAATATAAACAACATGGTTTTATGAAAAGTAACTATATTTTCAAAAAATGTAGTGAGAAGAGCAACATTGTATTATATTATTGCAAATCTCTTTAATGTCCAGCTTAACAGAAGAAAACTGGATTCTCCTATCTACTTCTGCATTCAATCTCCTGCAATATATTATTTTGATTGAAGTATGTGAAGAAAATCTAGCGTTACGGAGATACGTAGTTAGGAAAGGGAAGAGTATCTTTATTAGATAATTGTGGATATTCTTCTTTGATACTACACCCAAACTTGACTAGCAGTCATTTTTTAAAAGTTGCAGTGTAGAACCTGAAACTATATTAATGAACTTTTCATACTCTTTTTACATTAAAAATCCATTGGTCTATCTTGAACTTAGACTGGATCTTTAATCATGTATGATTTTGTAACATCATGCATTTTGGAAAGTGTTAGTTCACTGATTTATGCAGCTCTTCCAAATATTGACACATTATTATTATACAATATATTTTTAATCAGGTTAATATCACCCCCTTCATTTCATGAGAAAAGCCTTTTAATGACTGGGGAGACATGAAGCTCATGATGGCAGATACAATTTTGCAAAATGCTCATTTTTACTGAAAGCTCACATTTTATCACTAGCAACAAATATTGCCAGAAGTTTTTCTTAAGTGATAGGCTCGTTTTGTTCATTTGCAAGAAAACGTCTGCCAAATACCCATCTGAATACCCATAGTTTGTCTGTTGGTTATTCTTCCAGGCAAAAGTAGTGCTCCAGGAGAGTTAGTTCAGCTTGCAATTCAAACAGTCACAAAATTCTTTTCCTACAGCCGACATCACACCGTGTATGCTGCAGAAGTGCTTTATGTAGGCTTCCTGTGTCATCTCACAGAATATTAAAAAGATGCCTACTCAAGTGTCAAGATTTAATAACATTAATAATCTTTAGTAACTTATGGAAAAGATTTTTAAGTGAACCTGTTTTTTTTTTTACCCATGAGCACGTGGCACTGAAGAGTATGAGCACTAGTACAGTTTGGGGCCAGTGGTTCGATTCATGTAAATGCAAACCTACTATTGCTTTTGTGCCTCAATACAAATGTCAACATAGTAAAAAGGGCTAATAATGTCTAAATGTTATTGTAAAAAGAGCTTTTGACCTCACCGGTCCCCTAAATGGACTATGCTTTAAGAACCACTGATCTAAAAGCTATTCCAGACTGCAGAAAAATTTGGAAAGCTCTCCAATGCATTTTATAAAACTATGATAAACTTAATACTGAAAGTTGATATAAGACCAGGAAAAAATTGTATATCCTGATTGCATTTATGAATATAGATTTAAAAGTTGGGCCTAAAATGTTAGCTATAAATAGAACCTAGCAGTGTGTCAAAAAAAAAAAAAATGTGACAAAGTGGGCTTATTCCAAAAAAATCTACCTAAATAATTAGTTATATCAACAAACTAAAAGAGAAAAAAATAAACGATTATATTTTTTAAAAATCCCAAGAAGGCATTTAATACAATTTCATGGTTATTATTAATAAAAACTCAATATAATAGAGGGAAATTATTTAAACATAATAAAGATTATTTAGCAATATTCAACAGTAAACACCATTCTAAATGGTGAAATACTTAAATGATAGCATGTACGTCATCACCGTTACATAAATCAACCTTGTTTTGGATGTTCTATGAAAGAAATAAGAAAAAATAAATAATAAATATAAATACTGGAAAAGAAGAGATAAAATTATTGCAGTCTGCTGATGATTAGACTGTTTTCCTAGAAAACCCTATAGCCATTGGCTTTGTAAAAACTAGAAATTAACAAGGAGATGAGGTAATATAGCTATATTCAAGATAAATTTAAAATTAATGTTTTTCTATGTATGCACTAATGAAGTGGAGATGGAAGTAGGAAAATGTCTCATTCAAGAACTACAAAATCTTAGAAATAATTTGAAAAAAAATTCTGGATTATATGGGGAAAGATTTATAAAATGTTATTGAAGGATATAAAGCAAGACCTCCAAAAAGTATAACAAATATGTTCTTGGCTAAGGAGGCATAGTAGCATAAAGTCAGTTTTCCAAAAAGTAATATATAAAATCCATATTTCACTTAAAATTTTTATGGAGTAGGGTTTTATTATTGGACAAAATGATCTTAAAGATTATATGAAGTATAAATTCCTAGTAATAGCCATGAAAATTATTAAGAAAATCCTAGTGGAGTTTTGCTTCTGTCCTGGAGGAACGACTGTTATAAGAACTGCCCTCTTACCATAAACAACTACCAAAAAAAAAAAAAAACCAGACAAAATATATGAAACAACTATTTCTCAAACAACTATTTTTCAGACACTGGATAACAGTCAGCAAAGGGCTGTGATCCTTGAGAGAAGAGAAACCAATAAGGTGAGCCCTGGCCCACATTACTACCTGCAGGCAGTTTCCAGGGTACAGCACAGGTAGGAGAACCCAAGCAGAGCCCAGTTGTCTCACTGAGTTGAAGAAAGAGACTACAGTTCTGGGAGATTGAGGAGGCGACATATGTGGGGCAGAATACTGGAAAAGGAGAGCGGTGTATGGGGGAGATCTTCAGAGATCTGCAGAGGAGTCCAATCAAATCATTGGCTGAATCCTAATCTGCATATGTTTGGGTGCAATGTGCAAGACTGGGTAAAGAACCACCATACAGCAGAAGGCCATACAATGCCTGGAGCTCACAGCAATGAGCATACACCAGGCATAGGACAGAGTCCTCAGAAGGGAACTACCTGAGTAGTGGGGCTAAATTATCCTTAGATTAAAGGATACTCTGACTCACTCTAACAAAGTTTAAAAGCAAGCTTCAAAAGGATCAAACTGATTCCAAGTCACTTAACTGCGTGTCAGATCAAAGGCTAATATTTTTAAAGGAATGCAAAAGAATTTAAAACTCAACAATGTAAAAACCCATATTATCCTGAGATCCAAACAAAATTACCAGGCATGCAGGAAAATATAATCCATAACCAGGAGAAAAATCAATCAATATAGTAAACCTAGAAATGACAGAGATGATGAAATAGTAAAGCCTCTAAAACAGCTATTATTTCAGTTATTCAAGAATGTAAAGGATACATTCTCTACATAATGAATAATAAACATAAACATAATGAAGAGAGAAATGGAAGAAAACAAGACCCAAATAAAACTTCTAAAAATGAAAAATACAACATCTCAAATGAAAAGAAATACCCTGGAGGGCATTAACAGCAGATTAGTCACGGAAAAAAATATCAGTGAACTTGAAGACTTAGCAATAAAAATGGTATTTAAAAAAATACTGAGAGAGGGGAAAAAAGTTTGGAAAAGTGAGTAGAGCATCAGTGACCCATAGGACAGTTTCAAGCAGTCCACTCTACCTAGAGCCCCAGAATTAGAGCCCCAGAAAGGTCATAGGTGGGGGGATATTTCAAGAATTAATGGCCACAAGATTTTCCAAGTTTGATGAAAACTGGAAGACACACAGATCCAAAAAGTTCATGAACCCCAGCAGGAAATTAAACCAGGGTACATCATCAAATTTCTGAGAAGCAGCGATAAAGAGAATATGTTAGATGCTGCAACCAAAAGTCATTATATAAAGAGAAACAAAGAAGAAAATGATTACAGACTTCCTATCAGAAACCATGCAAGCCAGAAGACAGTGACTTTTTTCTTTTTACTTAATTAGGCATGTAGCCCATTTTTATTGTAGAAAGACAAGTGTATGTGAGTAAAAAGATCATTTCACTTTGTCCCACCATTCACAGGTAACCAATACACACTTACCGTGTATCTTTCCAGATTTCTTTATTTACATTTCTCTCTTTATACGCATATACATACACAAATATTTTTACAAAAATATGGTCATACCATGAATACCATCTATAATGGTGTCTTGGTGTCAATTTATATCTGCATCTTATTTGTGTCCATAGTGGTGTGAATCATTAAGACTGTGAGGACTTCCACCGTGGATATACCAAAATTTATTTAATTCCCTGTTATGGGACATTTTTGTTTTACTAATGTTTAGACATTGTAAATAATGCCTCAAGAAACATCTTTGTACCTCTATCTCTGGTATAATTATTTCTTTAGGAAAAAGTCCTAGAATTAGAAATAGCAAGGTATACGATATTAGCAACATTTTTTAAGGCTTTTCAGTGTCTTTAAGGTGTATCTGCTACATCCTGCTTCCATACAAATTCTTCTGAACAGCCAGTGCCCAAGCTATAGCTCTCAGCACAGATGAAGACAGCCAGGAAGCCCCAGTCAACACTTCTGCCCAGTCTGTGAGCCCTTAGGTAGTATATTAGTCCATTTGTGTTGCTATAACAGAAATACCTGAGACTAGGTAATTTATAACGAACAGAGGTTTATTTGGCTTATGATTCTGGGACAGCTGCATCTTGTGCGGGCCTCAGGTTGCTTCTACTGATGGAGGAAAGCGGCAGGCAGCAGGTGGGTACAAGCAGATCACATGGCGAGAGGAAGCAAGAGAGAGCGAGAGAGGAGGTGCCAGGGTCTTTTTAAGCAGCGAGCTCTGGTGGGAACTAATAGAGCGAGACCTCACTCATTACTCCCCCCGCCCCCAGAGAGAGCATTAATCCATTCATGAGGGATCCACCCCCATGACTCATTCAGTTTCCAACACTGCCACATTGGAGATCAAATTTCCACATGAGTTTTGGAGGGGACAACACATCCAAACTCCATCAGGTAGTTCAGTGGCTGAGGCATGACCTGGAATTCAAATATTCTTTTGGAACCACAGGGGAAATTTCGAATATCTTTCTCTTGAGGGATATTTTCACCAGAAATCCCAATGGGGGTGATGCCTCTGCCATATCTGAAGATCTGCTCTAGTTCAAGGTCTTTCTATGTCTTAAACTTACAGAAAATTTTATCTTCCCTGGATTCGTGTTTTGCTGTGGAATCCGGTTCTTCCTCAAGTGCTTTGCCCATGCTCCATATAACCTCTCAGTCGTCTTCCTTTTCCATGACTTGAGGCAAAATGTCATCATCTGTTTCCATTACAATTTCAAATTCTGGAAAAAGGAAGCTGTGGTCTGGAACTGTATGGTGCAAATGATCTGGTTGTGTGCAGGCCTATTTATGTTAGAGCCTGGCGCTCCTTACTGCATTAATGGGCCTTGTGGTATCTGGAGTATGTTTTGGGCCTAAACAGCTGCAAACCCTGCAAAGATGAGCACCAGACTTAAGTTGGAGACACACAGATTCTCCCATACCTGGGGGAGGATTCTCAAAAGTCGTTTTTCCTGGGCAGCTGATACCTAAACACTCGCAGGCTGGCTCAGCATGGTGTCACTGCGCCTGCAGCAGGAAGGCCAGCAAGCAGCCACAGAGCTGGCCCAGGCACCACAGCCACCTTGGGGGGCACCAAGCACAGGCTACTTTGGACCACCGCCTGGCTGAATGGCAGTGGAGTGACATTTTTTAAGTACTTAAAAAAACCATCAATTGAGGATTCTATACTCAGCAAAAATATCTACAATTAAAGTGAACTAAAGATTTTTTTCAGACAAACAGAAGTTGAGAGAATTCATCACCAGCTAACCTGCACTACAAGGAATGTTAAAGAAAGTTCTTCAGACAGAAGAAAAATCATGCAAAAAGAAAAGGGGTGGGGGGAAATGCAGAAATGGTAAACATGTGAATAAATACCAAAGACTTTTTCTCATTTTTTAATCTCTTTAAAAGAAAGGTAATTGACTATTTAAATCAATAATTGCATTAAATGCAAATTAGCTAAACAATACAATTGAAAGGCAGGAACTATCAGTCTGGATTTAAAAAATAAAAACCAACTATATGCAGTCTACAAGAATCCCACTTTAAATTTAAGGAAACAGTTAAAAGTAAAAGAATGAGAAAGGATATACCTATTCAGCCATTAATTTTAAAAAATTATTGGTGGTTGCCTTAGTCCGTTTGGGTTGCTGTAACAAAATACCTTAGACTGGATAATTTTTAACAATGGAAATTTATTACTCACAGTTCTGGAGGCTGGGAAGTCCAAGATCAAGGTGCCAGCAGATTTGGTGTCTGGTGAGGACCCATTCCTCAGAGATGGCAACTTCTTGCTGTCTCCTCACATGGCAGAAGGGGTAAGGGACTCCCTCAAGGCCATTTTATATGGGCACTAATCCCATTTATGAGGGTAGAGCCCTCATGACCTAATCACTTCCCAAAGGCCCCACCTCTTAATACTATTACCTTATAAATATTTGGGGGTTGGGGACACAAACATTCAGATCATCATAGTGGCTACGTTAATATCAGATGAAGCAAACTTCATAATAAGGAATATTACTAGGGAGAAAAAGGGACTTTTCATAATGACAAAGATGTCAATATACCAAGAGGATGTAACAATCCTAAACAGGCATGCAACTAATAACATAGCATCAAAATACGTGAAGCAGAAAATGTTACAACTGAAAGAAGTAGACAAGCCTACGATTACAGATGAAGATTTCCACACATTACTATTAGTAATTAATAGCACAAGTAGACAGAAAATCAGCAAGGACACGGGAGACCTAAACATTATCAATTAACATGACCTAATGGAAATTTATAGAATACTCTGCCTCAAACATTGGAATATATATTCTTTTCTAGTCCATTTGGAACATGCACTAAGACAGAGTATATTCTGATGCATTAAACAAGTCTCAATAAATTTAAAAGAATTAAAACCATACAATGTATGTTCTCTGACAATAATGGAATTAAACGAAATCAATAACAGAAAAATACCTATAAAATCCTCAAATATTTAGAAATTAGACAATACACTTTTAAATAATCTATAGGGACAAAAAATAAATCACAAGGGAAGTTGATAAGTATTTCGAGTTGAATGAAAATTAAAATACAATATATAAAAACCTGTGGCATGGAATCAGAAATCCCCAGGCCCTGATAGTTTTACTAGAGAACTTAGAAAAAAAAATAAGTATTAACATCAATTTTGCAGTGTCTTTCAGAAAATAGAAGAGGAAACACTTCCCAACTCATTTTGTGAGGCCAGTTTCCCTGATCCCGACAGAAACAGTACAGAAAAATAAAACTGCAGACCAGTTACAAACTTAGACACAAAATTTCTCAACAAAATATTAGCAAATTGAATCTAACAATGTATAGAAAGAGTTATACACTATGATCAATTGGGATTTATTCCATGTATGAAAGACTGGTTCAACATTCAAAATCAATCAATATAATCAACTATATCAACAGGCTAAAGAAGAAAAATCGTGTGACCATATTAATTGATGCAGAAGAAAGCATTTGGCACAATTCAACACTCATTTATGATAAAAACTTACAGGAAAATAGGAAAGAGAACTTACAAAAACTACAGCTAACATCCTATTTAATGAGGAAAGAGTGGTTTCCCAATGGGTTGGGGAAACACCCCAAATATATATTAACTAATGAATGGATAAACAAATTGTGGTATAATTCATTTAAAGGGATATTATTCTGCAACAAAGAGAAATAAACAGCTGAAACATGCAACAACATGGAAAAATCTCAAAACATTATTCCAAACACAAAATACTATGCACTGCATGGTTCCATTTATATGAAATTTTAGAATTATTAAAAATATAGTGAAAGAAAGCAGATTATTGACCACCAGGAGCTGGGACTTGGGCTGGGAATTGACTACAAAGGGGCAAGAAAGAAATTTGTTGGGGGGTAAGGGGAGAGATGAGGGAAATGGAAATATTTCTACATTATGAGATGGAAAAAAGGATATTTCCATACCCTCCCTATACTTTATATCCTCTGATACATTCCATACTCCTCCTATTATATCTACCCTTAGCATCCTCTACCACTATCTTTTTGTGTTAACCACCAGACCCAAGACACACGTACTTCGCCAGTTTGGGAGGGAGAGCACTGTTTATGACAGGAGCCGCTACAATTCATAGCACCCAAAAGGAGGGGTAGAACATTGCAGGTGGGCAATAGCAATGGCCATGGAAAAGCTGGCTATGAATGGCCCCCAGATGTTAGACATAACTATCAAGACACCTTTATATGCCATATTCATCTATTTTAAAATATCCTGTTTTCACATTTTAAGTTCTCTGAAACAAGGATGTATCTTTCAATTGATATCATGCAATTATAACTGTGTGTATTTATTTTTCTTTCTTAGTGATGAAAGTGGTACACCTTTTTTATTTCAGACCAGTTACATCGGGAAATATGAATTGATGGCCTCTATAGAGTCAATAAACTGCAGAATGGCTAGACAGAGGATTCACAGAATTTTTGCTTTGACTTATAAGTGTAAGACAGAAGAGATGAATCAAGGCAGAATGTAGAAGCCTGGACCCCAAGCCCCAGACCCCCAAGTTATATTTGAGATTAATAGTCTTGTTTCACCTATTCTTACGTATTCTAGTTAAAGCAGAGGAAGTTCATTGGCAAGTGGTGTCAATAGCTTTTGGAATAAGAAATCACAAATAGAGCTGGAAGAGAGAGGGGTAGGGTAAGGTAACAAGAGCAGGTCCCATCACCAGCAGGGGGCACCACAAATAGAGAAGACAACTAGATGGCCATGGGGTTGGCTGGCTCAGGAAGAGTGTGGCTGGCTCTTGTGAAATCAGATAACTTGTCACAGCACTGTTATGAAATTAGGAACTTGGTACGGTGCTCCAAGCAGCATGGGGTCTTGGTACTATAATTACTTAATCTTTCTGTACTTCAGTTTCTTCGTCTGTAAAGTGGGGAATCATAATAGTTCCTATTAATAGAATTAGCTGATTAAAAAGAGGTAACACATATAAAGAGTTAAAACAGTGCCTGGCATATGGCAAATACTCAATAATTTTATGCATCATCATGATCATTTCCATAAGTGCTTTACAATTTACATATCCATTCTTTCAACAAACATTTATTTAGCAGTTACAATGGTAGGACCTGGATAGTTTATTGCGTTTTGTTACTTTCTTTATGTATTTTTAATTCCCTTAGAAATAGCCATAGCCCAGTGCCAATTCCTCATAACTCTTACTTACCCTATTCAATTTATTTTATTTCCATTCCGTCATCCTGTCAGTTAAGCAATTTGTTGAAAATAGGGCCAGAGTTTTTACTCTTTACATTTAAAACAATACTGTTGATTCATCATAGAATATGCCAGATTTTAGCATGTCAACAATGATCTAGAAAAACACACAAGACTGAAAAAAGAGAGTAGAAAGTGGCTTTGTCACTTAAGGAGGTGTGATATTAGGCCAATCATTTGCAAAATAAATTCTTAACTGGCAGAGATTGTGAGAGAAACAAATGGGACCAAGTGTATCAAAATGCATACATTTATTACTTATAAGTAAACTCTAAATCACAGTAAGTTCTGTTATCAAAAATACCATGATTTTTTTATTGCTAAAGATTTTTAGTAATTAAATATATTTACATAGTAACTTCCTACTAAGGAATCCACAAATTTTAGTCTCAGAGTTTTTGAGAAAAATAAGAGATAGAAATAATAAATTACTCTGAGTTTATGTGCCATTTTTGTTGCATTGATGAGAGGAAATTATCCAACATTTGTTAGTGGGCACTAGTGTTAGGTCTAGAATCTGTACATCTTAGTTCCCAGACTTGCATTTCTCCCATTGGATTCTAAGTCCCTGGACCTTCCAAAGGCATTATTTGGGAGCAATACCAATTCCCAGGCCTCACTCCCGACCATTACATCAGAACTTCTGAATGTGGAGGCTGGACAATAATCATTTTAAAAGCTTCCCAGATGATTCTAAGGGCATCCAATGTTCAAAATTACTAATAGAGAATTCAATGTCCACCATGCAATTTAAAAATCACACGTGTACTACAGTATACTTTTGAATGTCAGTTTCTCTCCCGAAATGATTTTGTTGAGAATCTACTCCATGCAAGGTGTAGAACTCAGTGTGGAATGTCATGGTGTCCTTTTCTGTATTTCCTTTAATTGCACTTTTGTTGTTGTAGTTAATAGTCTGCTTTATTTTATATTTATTTTTGTACTTATTTAAGCCATCTTTTAAAATACACCTTTCCTGAAAACAAGAACTACTACAGCACCCTCTAATGGCTAATTTGTCATGGCTAATTGTGTAGTTGCCCACCTTGTAATAATTCCACCTTGGAATGGCCCCAAATCCCATCTTTCCACCTTCACTCCTGCTACACTCCTCCCCTCCGAATATTGCCCCCATTTCATTTTATTTTCCTATTTTCAGCTCTCACTTCCACAAACTTTATCTTTGTTTTTCATAAGAACTCCACTTGCCTTTCATCTCATTCTTTAAAGCATTTCATCCCCCAGATATTACCTGAATGACTTTACAATTCTTCCTCGTCCTCTGTGGTCTTCCCTGACGTTTTCACCCTTTCCCGCTTTCTACCACCTCTTCACTTCATTCCCTCACCCCGTCACTTAACCAACTTTCTTCTTAATTCCCCACGGGCGTATGAGTCCTACTTGAAAGTCTCCACTGCCTGTGGGAGGGAGATGGGGTGTGAGGAGCAGCTTCTGGTCAGTGTTGGCCAAGTGGTCAAGTGAGAACTGGGCCAGCTGGGGGAGGAGGACCTGATTGTCCCATACTGGACATGCAGGGTGGGGAACAGGCAGGGGAGAGAGTATACAAGCCATTGTCAAAATGCCAAGAAGAAAAAAAAAAATGCCAAGTAGAAGAGGTAAACCCAGAGGAACAGCCAGCAAGTTCATGGACCGAGCCAAGAGGAGACAGGTCAGAATCAGGAACAGGTAGAGAGGAAGCGTAGGTAACAAAATGCAGAGATCAGAGTCCATGAGCAAGACAGATGAATGTGTTGTTTACAGCTTCCTAGTTTCACTAGTGCTCCACATCTCTGTACCTGGTCTGTCTTAAAGTGTTCATACTTAAGTACATTCTGCTCTCTATAGACCTGAGTGTCAGCAGATGGGGACTTTGAGAGTAAGAGATGTGAAAACTGCTGTGTCGCTATAGTCCTCACAGTAAGTAGATGGTGGAATGATATGTTAGTTTCTTGTATGTGGTTGGTAGTAACAGGGCCAGGGTGGAAACACACACCATGAGGAAGTAATGCCAGGTGTTGTGGGGGCTGGGCTGGAAAGGCGGAATTGTCAACAGAGAGAGGTGGAAGCAGAGGTAACCCAAGGGGCAAATGTAAGGCGTTGTGAAGAGAAATCAGAAGTCTGTGTCCAAAGGACCGCATCAAGCATGAGATCGGAGGGATGAGTACACAGACATAAACAAGACAGGGGGCAAGGGGTCAAGAGTTGAAGGACCAGAAATATTTTCAGGAAGCTGAGTGCAGTCATGAAATAGATATTTGGTGTTGTAGGCTGTGCACAAAGTATCAGAGCGGGAGTCCATTTACCTTGAGCATTGGCCACCTGTGCTAGGGGCACCTGGCCAGTTTAAAGACACAGGGTCAGGTATCTCCTCTGATAGATCCCTGCTATCAGACAGGACAGGTCCAGAGTTTCCCACGTGGGTTTTCCTGATGGAAGTGGAGTTGCTCTGGAGCTGTGTACGAGCACTCAAGAGCATCCTCCAGTCTGCTCCCCATTGGACCAGACTTGGAAGTGGTCTTAGTGCTTAAGGGCTACATCAACCTCACTCACCATTTATTTGAGGACACATACTAGATTGTATGATAGAGGACAGGTGCTGAAATTTGGGTTGGCGTACTACGTATGGTGGAACTGAATATGGGAGGCAATAAGAGCTGTGAACTTGGACATTATGAAGGGTCCTAGACTCTCTGGTGAGGACAGGTATGAAATGTGATGGAAGGAGAGTCAGGAGCCCACCCATCTGAATTATTCCCCTCACTATTTAGTACTTAATGACTATGGCCTAGTATTCTCATGTCTCTTGTGGTACTTAAGGGAGTCCTGTGGGTGTTCCTGAACAGCCTGAGCTTCTACATAGATTTGACTCATAGCTGGGCACACAGAGGTTCTAGATACCAGGAAGAAGTGGTGGAAAACCCTAAATACCACAAAAGGGAGTATTCAGTGGAGATGAGTTCAGAGAGCTGTTATATAAACTCGGTGGTTATTTCTAGACACCCACTTATCTGTTCATCTTTGCCATCATTAAGCTATTACAAAGATGCTTCTTTTCCAGCCTCATCCGAAAATTGTTGTGCCTTTACCTCAGTAAATCCTGTAGTTGCATAAAAGAATGTCTGGGTGCTGGATGATAATGATTTCCAAACTGTTCCAGGCGAGTCATTAATGCAGACAGAACAGGTTGACTCGAGAGGCACAGGGTCTTTGAGCACAGCCCTGTCCTGACCTCCCTTAGGAGGCCAGTACTCTTCTCCCTCAGCAGCAACTTAGTGAGGTTGAGGGACAGCAAAATATCTCTATCAGTAGCTCTTCCTTGGCTTTATTACAACCACCCTACAATCCTGCAAGGTAAATAATATCACCCTGAGCCAGTGGAAACGTGGCAATTAAGTAACTTGCCCACAGTCGCATAGCTATGAGCACAGGACCCAGCATTTGAGCCCAGGTCTGCCTTATTTCAAAGTCCATGATCTGATCCACTGAGTTAATACTGCCTCAATGTAGAATGAGGAACAATATCAGGATACAAAAAAGCCATGCCACTCAGACAAGTTAGGGCTTGGCAATTTCAACATTAGTTCCCATTATGGCCAACAGGGAAAGGGAGGTGAACATAGATTACAGCACCTAGTGGTCTGGAAGGTAGCTGGCCCCCACCTATGCTAGAAATCGATATGAGGGTACTTCAAAAAGTTCATGGAAAGATTCACATTATCTTTTAATTCTATTTTTCCATGAAGGTTTTGAAGTACCCTCATATAAATCCAATGCATAGATTTTCAGTGAGTAGGTCTTCTTTGGGGTGCTCAAAAAAAGATGTTTTGTTGTTGCTTGTTTGTTTTTATTTTTTCATCAAAAGCCAAAGCTGTTTTTAGTGTTTCAACAATGACTTTCTGAAAATGGCTATATTTCCTTTCTCTCAAGGCTCAATTGAGGACCTAGGAGACATCAGACACCAATAAATTTATCAAAATGATCATTTAAATCACATATAGAATTAGTCTAAATAGTAAATTAGAATTACAAAATTTTTTAAATTATAGGAATTTGGAAAATAGAAAAAATAAAATCACACATAATTCCAACTGTATCATGCAATCCCTGTTATGATTTGGTACAATTTATGTGCATATTTTATATGCACATTTATAGACTTTGTAATAATTGTGCACATGTTGTTTTTCATTCTGCTTTTTTTATTTGGTATTATAACATACCCACTTTCCCATTTTGATTCACTGTCTTCATAGTGATGCTTTTTTTATTTGGTATTATAACATACCCACTTTCCCATTTTGATTCACTGTCTTCATAGTGGTTTATTTAGGTAGTTATATAATATTTCATTAAGTGGGCTATAATCACAATTTATTTAAATCATTCCCCCACTGTTGAATATTTGGGTCATTGCAAGTTTTTCCTATTATAAATTATTCTACAGTGAAAATCTTAATGTAAATAGTATTTTGTTTCCATAAAGTGTTTTAGATTTATTACTTCTTAGGTTCACTACCAGCCTGAGCCAAGTTTTAAGCATGACATACCTCAATTAATGGATTGACATGCTAGCCCTGCTTCTTATCTGTCCTGTATAACATTAAGAAATTAATCATCCTAAAATGCCACTTTCATTATGTCACTTTTTTAGTATATGCTTATCTACCCATCTTCTGTGTGGCATGATTTGACTACTCTTTCCTAACCCTTACAGACCAAAATGTGAAGCATGGTGGGCCCCAAAGGCTACCTACCCTTCAGGAACCAAGGACTAAATTGGAGCCAGTGGGACTAGATTTAGGACACACCAACCCAGACACAATGTTGGGTCCCAAAATGTCACAGTATCCACTGGAGCAAGAAAAACTTGGGTCCAGTTCAAGTTGGATCCAGGAGGTCTCATCTGGTAAGTGGGGACACAGCATCGATAGTCACTGAGTAGCAGTAACATACATTGTCAAGCAGAACCAAAAGAAATTTATCCAGGTTGAAATAGACTTAGAAGTGGAGTGAGCAGTGTCAGACACCTGGGGGCAAAAAAGCCAGCACAAACTAGACAAGGGATCCAGCCCAGCCAAAGAGGCCTAGCTTTGTGGCATGGCTCCAGAACTACCAGATCACGAGAGTGCAAACAGGGAACCAGGACAGAAGCCCAGTTGTATAAACTAGTCCTTCGTGAGAGCAGTAGGGAAGGCCGCATCCTACAAGGAGCAGGCAGGTTTATAAGAAGTCAGGTTTTGAGAAAATCACCAGATTGAATCTGGTTTGGAGCCCTAGACTAGGTCTGGAACTAGTGGGCCTGGGTTCTTGATGTACTACTCACGGGCTGAGAAAATCTATTACCCAAAGACTGCGAGAGACAGCCTGCTGATATAAGCACTCACTCTCTATAGCTGGCAGAGACTGACATCCAGAAAGATCCCCTAACCAAAAACAAAATAAGTAAAAACACACACCTATCTACCTAAAATCAAATGCATATGTATGGTACAGCCCACCAACATGGTGGGATGAAACTCATTTTTAGCATTCCTTTCTTTTGGTTTGAAGGCATTATCATTCTTAAAAGATATATAAAGCCCTGCCAACTTCACTTAAACAACACCTTAGTGTAAGCTATCTATTTCTCTATAAAATTGAGGATTAGCTGAAAGGTGATTTAGATCGAGGGCAGGGAGGAGACAAGGGGAATTCAGAGCTAGTAGTGGACAATTAGCCATTGTGTGTGTGTGTGAGAGAGAGAGAGAGATTTATTTTAAGGAATTGACTAACACAGTTGCAGGGTCTGGCAAATCTAAAATCTGCAGGGCAGGGCAGGCCAGCACATCGGAGAATCAGGGAAGAGTTGATGTTACAGCCTTGAATCTGAAGACAGTCTGGAGACAGAATTCCTTCCTCTTCAGGAGATGTCAGTTTTTTTTCTCTTAAGGTCTTCACCTGATTGCATGAGGCCCACCCACATTGTAGAGGGTAATCTGCTTGACTCAAAGCAGATTTGAATGTCAATCATATCTAAAAAAAATATTTCCATAGCAACATTTAAATTGGTGTTTGTTACCACATCTTAACCAAACTGACATGTAAAATTAACCATCACAGCCATGAAACAAATAAATCAAGCTCCCTCAACCCCTGAGTATGGGAGAGAGAGAAGGCCAAATATGTCTTTTCCCAATTCTTCCCAGATTATGAGACCAAACCTAAATTTCTTATTCTTATACATAAGGGCTTATTTTTCATGGCTCCTGAATACAGACACCTTCACTCATGGACCTGGTCAGCCCTTCCACTCTCCCATTCACTGGCATTCACCAGCAGACCATGGTTACTCCCGCTGCCTTGAACCCCATACCTCTCCACCCGTTCAGACCTCCCGCTTCATTCGAGAACAAGCTCACAACAATGCTTCTCTACCAAGACTTCTTTGATGTGGGGGCTCAGACCTAAGGTGGCATTTCCCTTCTGACTAAATCTGAAAGAAAAGATACAATGAGATGTCAACAAAAGCCACAGTTAGAGAAATGAAGCCTGGAACTGGCATTTTTCCCTCTGCATGTTAACTAGCAGTACAAGGGAGTCCATTTGAGAGAGCTATTCCCCACCTGTTTGTGATGCTCAAGAACATTGCAGTCCTCTTGGTTCCTTCTCAAGGTCAAAAACATTTATTTATAGCTCAGTCCTGCTTCCTTTTAGCTCTCAGTGTTGCTTTATATGTTTAGTTGACTGTAGCCAAATTAAGCAACAGATGACAATAAAGAGTTGATTTTTATTATTGAGGTAAATTTACATGTAGTGAAATGGAAACTTAAATACAGTGAAATGTATTAAGTGTACAAATAAATGAGTTTTGACGAATGTATACATACATGTAATCACCACCAACCCAGTCAGGATAGAGATATTTCTATCACTGCAAGAAGTTCCTCATGAAATTTATTTTTTTTAATTTCTTTCTTCTCTTCATTTTTTACTTTTTTTCATTTAAAAGACTATATTTTAGAACAGTTTTAGGTTTGCAAAGAAATGAGAAGAAAATACAGAGATTTTCCATAGACTCCCTGCCCCTATTCCCCATTTCTCCCATTATTAACGTCTTTCATTAGTATAGTCATTTGTTAAAATTGAAGAGCCAATACAGATACATTATTAACTAAAATCCATAGTTTTCATTAGAGTTCATTCTTAGTGTTGTACTTCTTTCACTTAGCAATGTGCAATCAAAGTTCTTCCTTGTCTTTTTGTGGCTTGATAGAGCATTTCTTTTCATCACTGAATAATATTTCATTGTGTGGACACACTTTATCCATTCACCTATTGAAGGACATCTTGGTTGCTTCCAAGTTTTGGCAATTGTTAATAAACCTGCTGTAAACATTTGTGTGCAGGTTTTTGTGTCGACGTTAAGTTTACAACTCATTTGGGTAAATACCAAGGAGCACAATTGCTGGCTTGCATGGTAAGAGTATGTTTAGTTTTGTAAGAAACTATCCACCAAAGTGGCTGTACTATTTTGTATTCCAACCAACAAAGAAAGAGAGTTCCTTTTACTCCAAATCCTCACCAGTATTTGGTGTTGTCAGTGTTTGGTATTTTAGCCATTCTAAAAGATGTGTAGTCATATCTCATTGCTGTTTTAATTTGCAATTCCTTAATGACAGATGATTATGAGCACCTTTTTATATGCTTCTTTGCCATCTGTATCTTCTTTGGTGAGAGGTCTGTTCAGGTCTTTTTTCCATTTTTTAATTGGGTTGTTTTCTTATTGTTGAGTTTTAAGAGTTTTTTGTACATTTCGGATACCAGATCTTCATCCCATATGTGTTTTGCAGAGATTTTCTCTCAGTATATGCCTTGTTATCTTATTCCCTGAACAATGTCCTTTGCAGAGCAGAAGTTTTTTAATTTTAGTGAGGTCCATCTTATTTTTTCTTTCATGGACTATACTTTTGGTTTTATATCTGAAAAGTCATTACCAAACCCAAGGTCGCCTAGATTTTCTCCTATGTCATCTTCCAGGAGTTTTATAATTTTGTGTTATACATTTAGGTCTATAATTCATTTTGAGTTAATTTTTGTGAAAGGTGCCTAGATTCATTTTTTTGCATGTGGATATCCAGTTGCTTCAGAACCATTTGTTTAAAAGACAATCCTTTCTCCATGAAATTGCCTTTGCTCTGTTGTCAATGATCAGTTTGGTTATAGTTGTGTAGATCTGTTCTTTGGCTGGGAATGCATTGAGACTATAGATCAAGCTGGGAAGAAATGACAGCTTGACAATATTGAGTCTTCCTATCCATATGGATGGAATATCTTCCCATTTATTTAGATCTTCTTTGATTTCTTTCATTAGAGTTTTCAAGTTTTCCTCTTATAGATCTTATACATATTTTGTTAGATTTCTACCTAAGTATTCCACTTTTGGGTACTACTATAAATGTTTTTTTTTTTACTTTATTTAAAATTCTACTTTTTTGTTGCTGGTATGTATGTAAGGATACAATTGACTTTTGTATATTAACTTTATATCCTGCAACCTTAAAATAATCACATATTAGTTCCACTTGTTGTTGTTGTTGATGCTTTGGGATTTCTACATAGACAATTATGTCATCTGCAAATAAAAAGTTTTATTTCTTCCTTCCCAATATGTATACCTTTTATTTCATTTTCTTGTTTTATGGCATTAGCTAGGATTTCCAGCACAATGTTAAATAGGAGTGGTGAGAGCAGACACCTTGCCTTGTTCCTGATCTTACTGGGAAAGCATCCAATTTCTCATCAAGTATGACCTTAGCTGGAGGTGTTTGGTAGATATTCCTTATTAAGTTGAGGTAGTTCTCCTCTAGTCTTAGTCTGTTGAAAGTTTTTATCACGAATGAGTGTTGAATTTTGTCAAATTATTTTTCTGCATCTATTGATATAATCATATGATTTTTCTTCTTTAGCCTGTTGGTGTGATGAATTACATTAATTGATTTTCAAATGTTGAACCAAACTTGCACACCTAGAATAAATCCCTCCTGGTTGTAGTATATAATTTTTTTTAATACATTGTTGGATTTGACTTGCTAATATTTTGTTGAAAAGGACTAGTTTTTAAGCAGCAGTAAAACACATATTATTTTAAAATAATCCACATGGGTTTGTGCAAAAAAAAATCTTTTTACATTCTCTTATAGCAGAATGATTAAACTGCCATGTTAATTAGGGCCATATATACAAGAATATAAAGTAGGATTGTGTTTAAATAATGATATCTAGGTATTTTTTTATTTGTCCCCTCTCTCCACCTGCTGCTCTCTCTCCACTTATGATGCCCTCCCCTCACTGTCTACCTCTCCAAATCACACTACCTTTTAGGAAAACTCATTCTGGGTTTTCACGGCAAATTAAACAGAAGCATTTTTGTCTGCTCACTCCTGAAACCAAGCAAAAAATTAAAGGATTAAGAAATACATAGCCACAAAATACAGAATGAAAGGAAGGAAAAAACAGGTAAGGATTATCAATAAAATAAAATTTTGAAAAATGGTAAACAGATGGTGGAGTACTAACTTCCTTAGCAGACAGGAGGAAGCTAAAAATCTACCAGCTTTGTTGGCAAATACTTTATATTTCCTTCAGATTATTTGGGATATTCTCCTGCATAGTCTATGTTGGGATATTCTCCACACCGCCATCCGGATGAGAAAACTAACATTAATACATTACTACTATTTAATCCTTCTACCCCATTTAAATTTCATCAGTTGTCTCAACAATGTCTTTAATAGCAAGAGGAGTCAATACACAACAATATATTGCATTTATTTGTCATGATTTTTTAGTCTCCTTCAGTCTGGAGTAGTTTCTTAGTTTTTCTTTGATTTTCATACCCTTGACAATTCTGACAATTACAGAACATTTGTTTTGTAGACTGCCCCTCAATTTAGATTTTTCTGACGTTTCTTCATGATTACATTCAAGTTATGGATCATTGAGAGGAATATCACAGAGGTGATGTTGTATTCTACTCATTGTATTCTATTAGGTGGTTCTGATTTTGATTTATGCTATTACCAGTGACATTATCTTTGGTCATTTGACTAAGATGGTGTCTGACAGGCTTCTTCGCTGTACAATTGTTCTTTTTCCGTTTGTAATTAATATTATTTTATGATGAGGTAAATTAAAACTATGTAAATATCTGTTCCTCATCTAACTTTCAATTTGTTCACACATTTATTTATAACAAATGTGGACTCACGGACTCTTGTTTTATTCAATGGGTTACAATTTATTACTATTATTATTTATTTTGATGCCACATTGTCCCAGATTTGGCCATTGGGAGCTCATTCAGGCTAAATTGTATGTCCTTTAACAGATCCCCATAATTCTAGGAGACTTCCTTTGTGGCACAAAATGTTCCAGGATCATTTTGTACATTCCCTGCCCCAGTCAATGACTCAGTCATTTCTTAGAAAATCCTTGGTTCTTTTTGGTTGAGAATGGTTTTCAGAAATCAAGATTGGGCCTCTAGATGTGCTCACTGCTATTGGGGTGATGGTGTTTTCAAGCCTTGTCAGTGGTCAGAGTTAGACATGATATATGTGTGTCTGTGTACATATATCCACATACATGTAATATGTATATGGACCTATGTATATGTTGATAAATATATGTATATATGTGTATATAATGTATATCAACTTATATAACTATATACAGTGGAAGAATTTACAGCACCACTGGTTCATTTTAGTTTTCTGCTTTCCATATTTGTAACTCCCTTCTCTGACAATGAGACCTGGCTCCCATTTCCTTCAATATACTTATTTAATTAATCTGCATGCATATAACAAGTGTACAATCCCCATTGCTGCTCCTCCATACCCTCCTCCCCATGTCCTCTTCTTCTCATGTGGGCCCCCACCCACTGTGACTCTAGCAATTGTTTGGATCTCTTTAATTTTTCTCATAATAGTTTATAATTTTCAGTGTTAAGATCTTGCACATCTTTTTCAAAATTTATTAGTAGGTAGTTTTTCACAATATTTCAATGAAATTGCTTTTATTTTCTAATTGTTTGCTGTTAGTATATAGAACTGCAATTTTTTTTTACCTTAATTTGTATCCTGAGACCTTCCTACACTCACTAGTTCTAGTAGTTTTATTGTTATTGTTGATTCCTTAGGCATTTTTACATAAACAATCATGTTATCTGTGAATAGGAAGAGTTTAACTACTTATTTTCCTATCTTTATGTCTTCAGTTTCTTTTTCTTGCATTATTGTGATGGACTTAAAATTGAATAGAAATGAAGACATTAGAAATTCTTGCTTTCTCCTTGATCCTATTGGGAAAGCATTCAACATTTCACCAGTAAGCAGAATAACTGTAGGTTTTCATATATGCTTTATCACATTGAGGAAGTTTCCTTGTATTTCTACTTTGCTGAGGGGTTTTTGTTTTGTTTTTGTTTTTTGTTTTAAGATGAATGGGTGTTAAATTCTGTCAAGTGCTTTTCTGCATCTTTTGATATAATTTTATAGTTTTTCTGTTAATATGCTTACACTGATTGGTTTTATAACTGCATTCCTAGGATACACCTCAGTTGTCATGATCTCCATTGTATTCAATATACTATTATTTTGTTAATAATTTTTGCATTTATTTTATGAAGGATATTGGTCTTTTTTTAATCTTCTAATGTCTGTGTCTGGTTTTGGTATCAGGTAATATTGATTCCATAAAATAAGTGTTCCTTTCTCCCCTAATTTCTGAAAGAATTTTTGTAAGACTGGTATTATTTCTTCCTTAAATATTTGGTAGAATTCATTACTGAAACTATCTGGGCCTGGAATTTTCTTTTGGTAATATGTTTTAATAACAAATTCACTTAATACAGGGTAGGTCAGATTTTTTACTTTACATTCTGTCAACTTTGGTTGACGAACTTGGCCATTTCATCTAAGTTACCAATTTATTGGCCTAAAGTAGTTCATAATATTCTCTTATCCTTTTGTTGCCTGTAGAATCTGCAGTGATATATCCCCTCTTTCATTTCTGATTTGTTAATTTTCTCCTTTCTTATGTTAATAAGTCTCTTTACCTTTGGATTTCAATAACCTGTCCTGTGCCTACTGTGGTTTGATTAGCATTTATTCTGCTTGTGGTTCACTAACCCTCTTGGATCAATAAGTTTGTGTTTTTACTAAATTTGGGAGTTTTAGACCATTCTTTCTTCAAATATCCCCCCCATTCTCTCTTTTCTCTTCTTCTGGCAGTCCAATTGTGTACGTTAGACTGCTTCATATTGTCCTATAGTTCTCTGAGGACCTATTCATATTTCTTCTATCTTTTTTCTCCCTCAAATTTGGATAATTTCTGTTCATCTATTTTCAAATTCACTGACTCTTGTTCCATCTCCAATCTGCCATTAATTATATGCAGTAAAATTTTCATCATAGCTACTGTATTTTTCATCTAAAATTTTTGTTTGAATCTTTTCATTGTTTCTGTTTTGCTGCTAAGTTTCTCCATCTGCTTATTCACTATAAGTATATTTTCCTGTAAGTCCTTGAAAATATTTATAATGGCTCCTTTAAAGTCTTTGTCTGCTAAGTACCACCTAAGGTTTGGTTTCCACTGACTGATTTTTTCTCTCTTGCATATAGTTCACATTTTCTTGTTTCTTCACGTTTAGTCATTTCTTATTATATACTAGGCATCATGAATGATACATCGTAGAGAGTCTGGATTCTGTTATATTGCTCAGAAGAGTGTCTATTTCTGTTCTAGCAGGGATTAACTTGGTTGATGTAGGGTCCCCCAGTTCTCCCTGCTTTCCTGCTGAAAAATCACATTTGTGACCCCTCTGTGACCTGCCAGCTGCAAGTTCCTCCCAGCCTGTGTAAAAGAAAACCAGGGCTTTCAACATTCCTAGGCAATGATAAAGTTATCTAGGTTGTTGCCCAAAACACTGAAAGAAACTGGCCTTCGACCTGAGCTAAATTCCCTAAACCCTCATATAAACTCTATATCCTGACCCCCTCACAGCAGGCATACCTAGGTACAAATCCCTTTTCTCTTGCTGTCCGTCATGAGGATACACTGCAGCACCCTACACATAAGTTCCTCTAATAAATGCTTTGGACTCATCACCCTTGCATTTAGTGCTTCTTTCTTTGGAATCCCAATTGGCACCATCTTGGGATGGTCTGGGGCACTCCCTCATGGGAAATACCTGACGCCACTTTTGGGTTGATTCCAGCCATGGGTTCTGCAGGATGAAACAGTTGGATTCAAACTCCTGAGCATGTCTCCTTTGTTTGGGGCTAGAGCTGAAATCTCTGTTCAATTCTTTTACTTTCTCGTTGCCTCTTATTCACTGGGCTCTTTGTGGTCATGCCTACTGATGCATATTTCAGTGGCTAGATAAGAATTTGAGCAATTTACATGCAGATGTATATGAAGAGAGGGCTCCCCACTTCTATGATGCTCTCCCTTACAGGATTGCCCCCTGGCTCCCAGCTGCTCTTCAGTCCTGAACTCTGAACTGACATCACAATCCAGTAAGGCTGCAACTTTCTTCATTCTGAACCACGTAGTTAATTAGTGAATGTTTTTGGACAAAGCCTGCAAACCCAAAAATCACATTGATATAGTTCCAACCTTTTAAGGGTGCACCTATCTCCAGGTTTTGCTTTTAGTCTCTGTCTGATGTCTTCAATAGTTAATTTTTAATATTTTCATCCAGATTTTGTCATTGTTATCTGTGGGGAGGTTAGCCCAACCATCTTACACCACCATTACCAGAAGCCAAATTTTCTGGTATTACTATTTTGCTCCATAGTGGAATTACACTCCCTACCACAACCCCTTTTTCTTTATTGGTAGAACGGCTATTTTGTTTAAATGTTCATCCTCCTTCCACATCTCTGGGGTAGATCCTGATTAGGCTATGTCAATTATTATAATTCATTTTCCTTGCATCGGTGGTATGTTTAGGGTCATATATCAGTGAGGAAACCAGAGCTACTCTGTGTCGTCAAATGTAAAGGGCTTTAATATAGGGAATTGGTGGCTTACCCCCCTAAAAATTGAAAGGACCATTGGTCAGAGAAGCCACCACTGACCTTCTCAACCTGAAGCACTCAATCAAGCAGGTGGCTCCCAAAACTCACCTTTACGTTTCTAAGGAGTATCATATCCACTCACAATTCTGGCTGCAACTGACTCAGAAGAATAATGATTTCCCCATCATTCTGCTCAAGGGTGCCTCTTTTTGACACACTCTAGCCTGGAACCATACAACAAAGGGGATTCTGGCCAGTGTAGTTCCTAGTTTCTTCTCTTCAAAGCAGAGGAGAACTTAGAAGAGGTAGTGGTGATGCCAAGTTGATAATAGATAATCCAACACAGGGCAGGTGATCCATATTAGCCAAAGGGCCATGAGGAGAAGGGAGCTGGTGAGCTTCTGGAAAAGATTTATTTGCTGGTAAACTAAACAAAACAAAAAAGACTCACAAGAAGAACAGTCATTCTTCTCCCACTGTTTTTTTTTTTTTTAATGTGGATCTTGGAACTGAAACATTGATCTTGTGATCAGGAGATAGAAGCAAACACAGTGTCTGAAGCCTGTCCAACCCGGATTTCTTGTTATTTGAGAATAAATTTTAGTGTTTGTTCTTTTCAATTGGTTTTTCTGTTACTTGTAACAGATATGGGACGTTGTTTGGATCAGGGAGGTACATCCCACAAGGAACAGTTTGAAGGGGTGAAAATGGTAGTCTTTAGGGAGCAGGCCTGGGGTATTGGGGTGCTGTAGAGGGTACATCGTTTTTTATTCCATGCTTTGAGTTATTTTACATTGTAATGAAAATATATGTACTAATTAAAAAATGAAATCAAAAAAGAGACAAGCTGACAATTCATCTCCACATCATGCTTTTCTTGATTCATTCTGTCCTATAGTGCAAAAGGAAATGGTAGCTAAATGCAACAATTCTTCCTTGCTCTTATTTCTGGTAATCATGAATTTTACCTCCTATTGAAGAGCTTCCTAAATGAGCCCCATTCTAATTCCCCTTAATCTACCCACCTATCTGCTACCAAAATAATCATTCTGAATGGCAAATATAATCATATCTTTATCCTGCCTAAAATCCCTAATTGGACTCATATTTTCTCTATAGGATAAAATCCAAATTCCATAATATTGCATCCAAGACCCTTCCTGATCTGGCCCCAGCACTCTCTCATGTATTTATTCCAGCCATTCTGAAAATCTTGCTTTTCTCTGGACACTCTATGCTCCTACCTCCATTCTTTTGCACACACTGTTTCTTTTGTTTGGAATATCCCTCCTAACTAATCCCTTTTTAGCTACCTCTTCTGTAAGTTTTCTTATTCCCCAGTCCTTCTACAGTCTCCTTTCCTAGATATGTTGTGGATACAGGTAGCCTCCATCAGCACAAATTATATAACAGGTCAAAATTTACTTCCTGAAAATTTTGAGATCCAGAAAATCTCTGAAATCTAAAGTATTTTTTGGTAACTCATTTGTTGGCAAAATCTGAATTGAACTATTTATATGTATATTTATAATCCCAAATGATTCCACTGTATGAATGCTCATCAGTTTTGTTGCAGAAATACTAAAGGGTTCCATTGCAGAGTGAAGACTGAGCCCCCACTGATGGTATTCTGTACCATGGAGCACCCACACCTATGGCCACATCCCAAAAATAGCTATAGCAATAGTTCTCATCCCACCAGTTCTTCCAGAACTTTCACTTCTCATCAAGAGGTGATGTTTCCTGTCCCTCTTGAAACTGAGAGGGATTTTATGATTGCCTCAAAGAATAAAAAGGAGCAGAAGTGACACTGCTTGACTTCCAAGGCTAGATCATAAAAGGTCATATGACTTCTGCCTGTTTTCCTTTCTTTCTCAAAATGCTTGCCCTGGGAACCCAGCTGCCATGGTGTGAGGAAGCCCAGGCCACATGGCGAGGCTATGTGGAGGTGTTCTGGCCCACAATCCCCACTAAGGTCTCAAGCACCAGCCAACATTAACTGCTAGATATGCGAGTGAATGAGCCTTCAGGATTCCCTTCACTCAGCATTCAAGAGCCCCTCTGGGTGACCAGCTGCAGCAAAGACAAGCTGGTGCCACCAAGCTCTGCCCAAAATGCAGATTCATGAGAAAAATGAGAGTTTTTATTGTTTTATGCTACTAAGTTTTGGGGTAATTGTCATGCAGTCATAGTAACTGGAATACCATCTATATTACTTTGCCAAAATGTGAAAAATTCTGAATTCCAAAACCTGTCAAAGGTTTCAGATAAGACCTGCACACTATCATCATGTGCTTATATATCTATCTTTCAATGGAATTAGAAGTTCTCAGAGGACAAGAACTAAGTATTTTTATCTTGGTAGTCTCAGAGCCAGTGTCTAAGATTTGGTAGGTGCTCAAAGCATGTTTATTGAATTAAACTTGAATGAATGGATAAACAATAAATAAACATTGAAAATACATTGAAATAGTTTGGGGAGACTTTTATTCAACTCGATCCACTGCTCAAAAATAACTTAGAAGGTCTTATTTTCAGAATTATTTTCAGTTTATGAGCTATACAAAAAGTTTCATTAATGTCACTTTGTTTTTAACATAAAATATTATTATGATTACATACTTTATCCATCAAACTATGTTCCAAATTTCTCTTAGCCATTTCCAAAAGTCGAATACATCTTTTAACGATGAAGATGTTCCATTACTGAGGATAATCAAAATAATCTGACATAAACTCTGAACGTAATTCCAGAATAGGAGATTCCAAATGCAGTACAATGATGCATAGGGGCACAGATGTCAGCATCCATGGTGACGCCTTTGGAATTTTTAAAAAACCCACTAATCTGGAGTATAAGTTCTGTTTTGCAATACAAAAATATGTTTATTATCTCATGGTCACACATGCTATCACATATATACTTAACTATATGGAGGGAAAGGGAGAAAAAGAGGTAAACAGAAAATCCATAATGTCATAATAGCATGAATAGATAATGTCAATTATTTTTTAATGTTCCTGTTGGGAATGACTGTTTTAGCTCTTCCCAGGGAATGTTCTGATGGAATAAGTGAGGCACTCGTTTTACAGTCTTGCTGCTCAACACTGGGCTGATCGGACTTTAATGGATCCTCACTGCCATGCTTGTCCTGCTTCCTCACTTTATGTCAACTGTTTAAAGCTGGGTTGTACGTGGGAGTGTCTCAGCATAATGCACACATAGAGGAAACATCCATGTGGCAGCCAAAATGCCATTGAAATAAATGTAAACATTAACTAGTCTCCCAAAAAATGCCAAAAGAGGAATGACTCTTACAGCCCTTTAAGCAACACTTAAAAAAACAACAAAAAACTTGTTGGAAAGCTTCTTTTTCCTTTTCCTTCTCTCTGATGTGTCACAGAGCGCATCAAGAACACCTCCTCCAGATCCCCTTGTTTTTCTTCCTATTTTCCATAATCTGTCCCTTTATCCCTCTTTCTCTCATACCTCCCCTTCCATCCCCCACAGTGTTCTTTCTGCCTCACTTCTCTCATCTTCTGAATCTGTTCTTTTCTCACAGGAGATGGTCTTGCTGCTTTTTCACAATCAACTAAACTGCCTTGGCTTCATTTAATTCCCTCCCTCTTCCATTGACCTGGTCCCATATGGTCTTGGGCCCAGGAACACAGTGCAGGATTCTTCTCTTCCAGGCAAGGATGGGGAGAAGCTGTGAATCTGTATATATATATGGTCATACCAACATCTTACAGGAGGAATTACACCTTGCTAAACAGTAGCAGTATGAGGGGAACCCCATCTGTATATTTATATAGTTAGGATATCATAAAGTACACTATGGCCTGGCTATAGACTCTATAGGAACATGTCAGGAACCCTAAATTCACTGATATATATTGCTGCAGCCTTCTTGGGGTCTGCATAAATTAGCATTGACTTAGATGGATAGGTAACTAGACCAATAAAGAACTATATCATCCTTGAGCTACCTCATTCTGGGGGTTCCCCTCCTTTTACCTGATAGCTCAGCACCCACCTTTCTAGGCCTAGAAAGGAGTTTATAACCTTGGAAATTGCCAAGGACCTGGCAATGAGAGTCAAGTGTCCTCTCTTATATCCGCCAGCCCACTCTGCCTCTGGACTTGGAGCCCCAGTGAAGACCTGGGAATTGAAGGGTGGGGAAGCTGCAGGAGCAGAAATTCCTATTTATGATCAGGCTGCCAAATAAAATACAGGATGCTCAGCTAAATTTGAATTTCACATAAAGAACAAATAATATCTTAGTGCATGTATGTCCCAAATATTGCATGGGACAAACTTATACTAAAAAGAAAAAAAAAGTATTCATTTTGTGAAATTCAAATTTAACTGGGTGTTCCTGTTTGATTTCCTCCCCCAGATTTGGCAACACAAATTGACGACATTATCAACGAGGAGTGAATACCTTATGCTTAAAAATGGGAATTCTTAAGTATACACTGCCTCTTGAGTAGCCCACAAAAAATGTACCTAAAACATGAGAATATCAAAAAAGCAGTCTCCATACGCAGCAGGGTCAGTCAGAGGCAGTCTGAAGCACGAAGATGCTTAAGTTGCTGAAAAGGTTTTATTGGTGTACTAAGTCAGCTTGTGCTTAAAGAGTACATGATGTTGCAGCCCTGTGAAAATTTACTTGTCAGCATAACTTGTGTAGATGAGCTTGAAGTCTCTTCTCATTTCCTGGAAAGGGAGTTGGGAAAATCTGAAGGAAATCTGCATTTCCATATTGAGAAAACATGTAGATCAAAAACACTACAATAAAATGTAACTACACTGACCAGGAAAATTTTAGAAGGTGTAGAAGTAGGCATCAGTGAAAGTGCTCAAAACCTCATGATTTTTTTTTTTCTTTAAAAATACTAATAGAGATCAATCTCATAAAAATAAAAGGAATTTCACGTCAATCCTTAGCAGAGATTGAAACTATGGCATCGTAACTTCATGTAACTAAATCATTATTTTAAAAGCTGATATACAAAGAAAAATTACAGTTTAAAATAATGAATATGCTAATAATAAAAAAATAAAAATTAAAGAAAGCTAATATGGAATTTATTTACATTTTATTTATTATGTAATTATAAACAATTGAAACTAATAAAAATTATTACGAGTACCAAAACATATGCATATATAATTAATTACTAATAAATTATAAAACCAGAAGAATCATCAAATCACCTAAGTTCATGACAAATATCCGATTTGTTTGCTTTGCTCTGCTGCTTTTAAAAACAAAATTACTCAGTAAGATAGAGATCTCATCAAAGCATTCTTGAGTAAAGATTCAAATACAGACAATTCTGCAGATGAAAGGAGAGACTATTAGGTCACCCGGTGAGGATGGAATAAGGCGTGACTAGTCCAGTTGACAGCAGCAGCCATGGTGGGTGATCAGTGGATAGGTGCTTCCTGTGCTCACAAGGACCCCCATTGCCTGAATAGTGTGGGGACACTTGGGGGAGTTTGGGTCAATGATGAAATGCAACCTGGGTGGAAGCACAGCTTCCCTGAAAACAGAGCAGAGGTACAGGGGGAGGCTTGTAGAGTGTGTCACAGGAATGGAGCAGGACAAAGCTGCAGAGTGAAGGCTCAGGCTGGAGCAGGTAAGAGACTGTCCTGCTGCCATGTCCTCTGAACAATTCCAAAAGTCATTTCATATCTTCAACTCTCTGTTTGAAACAAGCGCTATCCTATGGACTTCAGAGTAAAAGTAAGTCCATTAAATATCACAGAGGGAAATAAACCTATACTCACCCATCCCCTTTCCCTACCCCCCATCACTGACCTGTGTGAATTCCATTTCCCACTTTGCCAGTAGTGTTTTAGAAGTGATGGCCCATGTAAAAGACAGCAGCTCTGTCTCAGTTTGATAGCTTGCTAAACTGTACACTCACTGAAGGCAGGGGCAGTCTCTTAGATACCTGTATTTCCTACAGGACCTAAAACCTGGAACAAAGTGCTTTGCACATAAGTAAGGATTTTAGGTGAATTAATGAATGCAATCTCCAAATTGCTAACATTTAAAAAATACTAATTAGTATTATATTATTGATCTCAAAAATAAAACAAAGCAGAATCATATTGATGATCATCTTTTTTGTTGTTGTTGTTGTTGTTTGTTTGTTTGTCTTTTTCGTGACCGGCACTCAGCGAGTGAGTGCACCGGCCATACCTATATAGGATCCGAACCCGCGGCGGGAGCGTCGCCGCGCTCCCAGAGCCGCACTCTCCCGACTGCGCCACGGCTCGGGCCGAGATCATCTTGTTTTGACAGTCCTCACACAGACTCCTTTATTTTTTATTTTATTTATTTATTTTTTTTTTTTTTTTGTCTTTTTCGTGACCGGCACACAGTCCTCACACAGACTCCTTTATTTTATTTTATTTTTATTATTTTTTTTTTTTTTTTGTCTTTTTCGTGACCGGCACTCAGCCAGTGAGCGCACTGGCCATTCCCATATAGGATCCGAACCCGTGGCGGGAGCGTCGCCGCAACCCCAGCTCCGCACTCTCCCGAGTGCGCCACGGGCTCGGCCCCACACAGGCTCCTTTAGAATGAGACTGAAGTACCGAGTCAAGGAAGTGTATAACTGACTTCGGTCTCCTGAGCTGTCAGTGCGGGCACCCTTCACCAGCATTCAATCAGCCACGGGAGAATCAATGAAGATCCTGTCAGCACGTTATATACATTGGGGAAAAGAACAAAATGAAATCATATCGACAAAATATGTCTCTCTTTCTGTAGAACTATTCTTTTGATCTTTATCCCAAACCTTCTTTGCCATGATCAACCAAAGACTGAAAACTGAAGATATGAGATGCATAAAAAGGCTATTTGATTATCTAGTCCAATTTTTCGGCCACATATACAATTATGTATTCCCTATAGAAATATTTTCTAGAACTTTGTTCCATTTTAAGTACTCTAAATGTTTTAAAGTCTTTTTCTGAAGAGCTTATTCTGGTTAGGTACATCTTAAATACCTGACAATTTTTCTGAAACTTCTATTCAATTTGTCTCATTTAAATTTTGCCCTATTACTCCTAGTTAGACCCTTTTCCTGTTACCATCTTGTAGATAATTTTTATATTCCTTTTTAGGCATAATTTAAGCATGCTTCACACATTAACAGTGTATGGTATAAATTACAGAAAACAGCAATATGTGAAGACATTCTGTGGGGAATAAATTAAAACATTAATTTCAGACATATCAAACCAACACTTTTTAAATTTGTGGTTCCTATAATTTTCCTACCTGTTTCTAAAGTCTTTGGAATGGGGAAATTAAATGGAAAAGATTTGTCTAAAACGTCTACCTTTATTTCACAGGTTGGACATTGGCCATTCCCATGAATATTTTAAAAGATGAAGAATTTTTAAAAAAGAATTTAACATGGAGGCCCTGCCCAGATTTAAGGTGGGAAATATTGGGGTTAGCAACTCATAATATATATGAATTGCCACTACTCTGGCAGCTGAGAGAGAATAAAGAGTATTCCCAGTTGGGAGAGGTCTTTATCGCCCACTGAGTATAAGCACAAATTGATACAACGAATTTGAATTGACTGAAGAACCGAAATATAAAGGGAAGATTTTTAAAAAGGAGAAATTAACTCAAATTTAACCAAAATCTTTATGTGTGAAGGAAGAACTTCCCCAGCAACAGGCTCGCCTGGGATCCTGGGATTTCTGATTCCCATAACTGATATAGAATTGCAAAATACACATGGAAACAGTACTGAAATAAACGCATGTGCACACACATGCACACACGCACACTTCTTAAGTAGTGAGACCTGAGAAAAAATCAAGTCTATCTCTTTTCCCAGTTTTCTTTTTCTCTATTACATTGATCACTGATCCCACGTTTTTACTCATTTATTGCCTATCTCCCCCAGCTCTCATCCTAGAATTTATGCTCCATGAAGACAGAACTTTTGTTTTATTTTGTCTTGTTCACTCTGTATAGGGCCCAGAGCACTGTCTGATCCATAGCAGGTAGTTAACAAATATTGGTTGAAGGAATAAATTAATTTGACACTGGTTTCTCTACTTAAGAAGTCAAACATTTATGTTATGGTATTTATGGTATAAATTACAGAATATCATGCATACCTGTCTGCTCAAAAGGGTGGACAAAAAAATTGTTATACAATGGGAAAGAGTTCTTTAGATACCTAAAGGAAGGTTTTGAAATAGTATTAGTTCTGAAAATATAAACTAGGAAGCATCTCAAATCTGACAATGTTATTAAAAGCACTAGAGATGTGGCTCCATGAGAGTGCAGGCAGTGTCACACTTATCTTTCCAGATCAGTTCATAACAAGGGCTGCTATGCAGTAGTAAGTAAAAGCCCATTGGAAGAGTTGAATAGACCATGAGCTAAGCATTTACTTGCGTTAATTCATTTACCCCTCACAATAATTCTATGTGGGAGGTACAGTTATTATCCCCAGTTTCCAGCTGAAGAAAATAAGGCATAAGAGAATATATAACCTCCAGTTATCAATGGATTGTCCCTCAGCTCCAAATTCACCCTTCGTTGCCCTGCTTTGTGATCCTGGAGCTGGCGGAATGTTAGGCTTTGTCAACAGAGGGCACCAGAGGGACGCTGCAGGGCCATAGCCTCAGGAAGGCAGGTTCTGGTCTTCCATTGTTACTACTGGGTGTGTGGGATCAGTGGTCAGCTTGGAAGAGTACTAGCTGCATACTCCAGCCACACTGTCCTAACAAGTAGCTGCTTCTGCAGACTAGCTCTGGCCCTCACCTACTAGAAAGTCTTTTGCCACCAGCAGGCTATATGTTCCTTTGGTAGCCACACCTTTTTTGAGGAGGACTGAATCCCAGCCTCAAGGTTGGGGTGAGACCCCTCTCCTACTCCATGGTTACTTTACTGTCCACTGTCCCTCAGCCAAGAGGCCGTGGCTGCTTTTTTGTACCTGTTACTAATGTACTAACCCTCAGACACCTCTTTTACCCCTTTTAGTGGCTAATCACCTTCTACAAGTTAATGGTTCTTTACATTAAATTTTCCCTGGATATAGTACTGGTAGGATACTATACGATATCAGACCCTGAATTGCCCAAGATTGTACCACTAGGAAGCAATAAAGCTGGTTTCAAACCCAGGAAGTCTCCAGAGTATACACTTCAAGCTACTATGCTACACCATCTCAAATGTTTGGGATAAAATTCTAGTTAACATTCCCTACAGTCTGAACACCTCTAATGCTGCAGGAAGCATTTACTCACCTAGGAGTTTTATTCAATGGCAAAAAGAGAATTGCAGTACAAGGATAACGTATTCACTTTCATCTCAAGTATGGCATGGACTAATACCAACAGCCCTAAGTTTTAATTTTTAAAATCACTTTCATATGCAGGATTTCACCTGCGAATGATTTTGTAGAGTTGATAAGGCATATGTTATTATTTCTATAAATAAACTGAGGCCTATAGATATTAAAAATATGCATGGTTAGTGATATTCAAGTCTCCCAAATCCGAGTCAGAACTTTGTCTATAACATCACTGTCTTGCCTTGAGGTTTAGTTGCTCCGGAGTCAATTTTAGTGGGAGAATGAAAAATGGATCCTTCAAAGATCTCCATGTCCTAATCCTTGGAAGCTGTGAATGTCACATTATTTGGAAAAAGGGTCTTTGTAGGTATGCTAAATTAAGGATCTTGTGATGGAGAGATATCCTCGCTTATCTAGGTGAGCCCTAAATGCCATTACAAGTGTCCTTATAAGAGATCAGCAGAAAGAGACTTACACACACGGGAGAAGGTGGTGTGAAGACAGGCAGAGGCTGGAGTGATGCAGCCACAATCCAAAGAATGCCAGCAGCCTCCAGAAGTTGGAAGAGGCAAGGAATGATTTTCCTCTGGAGCCTCTGGAAGGAGCTCAGCCTTGTGGACACCTTGATTTCAGCCCAGTGATATTAATTTTGGACTTCTGGCCTCCAGAACTGTGAAAGAACAAATTTTTGTTGTTTTAAGCCACCGAATTTGTGGTAATTTGTTACAGCAGCCTCAGGAAACTTATATACTGACAAAATCTAATTTAAAATAAAAGTTTATGCAGATAGAATTTTTAACATGACATATGAAAGATTTATAAACTCAGCTTCATTAAAGTTAAGACCATTAAGAATGAAAACACGAGCTACAGGTTGTGAAAAGACATTTGCAATACAAATATCCTACAAAGGAGTAATAACCAAAATATAGGAAAAAAACTCCTCCAAATTAATAAAAAAGACCAACAACTCAAAAGTTTAAAAATAGGCCCATCACAAAACAGGATGTCCAAATAACAAATAAACATAAGAAAATGTGCTTAACACTATCAGTCAACTGGGGAATTCAAATTAAAATCCCAATGAGATAAAGATACCACTACATCCTCCCTTCAAATGGTTAAAATTAAAAGGACTGATAATACCAAGTGTTGGTGAAGATATCGAATAACCAGAACTCTCATACACTCCTACTGGGCATGTAAATTGGTAGAGCTACTTAGGAAAACTATTTGAACAGTAATCTACTAAATATAAACATATCCATGTACTATAATTCAGCAATTCTTCTCACAAATATATACACAAGCTAAGGTGTTCTTCTGTGCACCAAAAGATGAACAAAAATGTATAACAATATCCATCAACATGAGAATGGAGAGAATTGTGGCATATTCATACAAAGAAATAATACACGGCCATGAAAAGAAATGAACTACTACTATCACCAACAATATAAAATGAATCTTGCAGACATAATGTTAGGCAAAAGAAGCCAGACACAAAATAGTACACACTATGTGATTCTATTTATATGAAGTTCAAGAACAGGCAAACCCAAATTACAGTGATAGAGGTTAGAATTGTGATTTCCTTGGAGGGTAGACAACTCAGGCTCAGAGGAGCCCTGCTAGTGTGCTGGAAAAGTTCTACATCTTCATCTAGGTAGGGGTTACATAGGTGTATATATAAGTAAAAGAAATTGAGGTGTCCACTTAAGATTTGTATTCTTTACTGTATAGACATTAGATCTTAATAAAAAGAACAGAAAAAATTTATTTTTAAGAAAAAGAAAGATATTAAGGTTAATGCATCATATTTAAGAGTCAGGAAACCAGCATGCCATCCTAGTTTCACTAAAAAGCAGTCTTGTGAAAATTGATTTTTCTCATTTCCAGAATTGGAATATTAATATATACCAAAATAAACTGATTGAGAGAATTAGATCTATTTAAGTATTCTATATTAGATCTGTATAAATATTCTTGAGTTCCTATAAAAGAAGCCACATATAAATATAAGGAAATATTATTTGTGGAGCATTCCAAAATCTCATTTTCAATTATGTAATCTATAAACACTATCTCCTTTTTAAAAAAAAAATTGCAATCACTAAAACCAATGAAGTAAATGAGTGTGGAAACTTCCGTTAGGCCAGCAACAATTGAGAAATAGGGGCTAAAAGTAGGGCTGTTTGTTCTTTCCATGAGCCTTTTTAGAGGATATTGTCATAAAATTAAAAAGTGAGCATTTATACTTAATAAATCTTCCTGAAGGATTCCCAGAATCTATTTAGTGATGAGATTTTAAATTCCAGAGAATCCAATCAAAGACTTATAAAAAAAATCTTAAGCCCCCAAATACCATTCTGCTCATATCCTTCTTCTTTGATGGTTATTGATAAGAATTAAACAATAATCAAATTGTAGTCATATCTAGATGTATACCATGGTTCAAATCATACAGTTCCTTTAAATCTGAGCTGTTAAGTGTGGTAGCCACTAACTACATGTGGCTATTGAGCACTTGAAATTTGGCTAGTCTGAATTGATTTGTCCTCTATATATAAAATACATATCAGTTTTGAAAGTGAATCCAATAAAAAAGTAAAATGTCTCAATAATGTTCTTAAATTGATTACATGTAATGATATTTTTAATGTATTCAGTTAAATAGGATATATTATAAAATAAATTTAATCTGTATTTTTTTCAATGTGAAAAAAAAATTTAATAGAAAATTTTAAATTACATGTTAAGCTTGTATTATATTTCTATTGGACAGCAGAACCCTAAATAAAGATGGAAATTTTCATAATGCTATTCCTCTCAGTATTGAGTTTTCAGAGAGTTTTAAGAATTACGGTTAAGTTTACTGTTTTCTGGCCAAATTACTTGTCTTTGTCAACAATTGAAAGCTATGTTTAATCTTTACAATCAAGTGGGTTTCAATATGGTCATATAATAAGATGTTTGTCCCACAGGATGTCATGGAATATTTGACCAGTTTTCCCTGAACTCTAATAGCTTGCAAACCTGTGGTCCTGAAGCTTAGTAGATCTCCTAGAGGACTTTCCAGGATACCCTAACGCAAACAATTTTTGTTTGAAAACAATTGTTTTAAAACAGAAACAATACTGCTATGGACCAAATTGTGTTGTCTGAAAATTCATATGTTGAAGCCCTAACCCTAATGTGACTATATTTAAAAATGGCCTTTAATAGGAGGTAATTAATGTTAAAAGAGGTCATAAGGATGGGGCCCTAATTCAATAGGATTGGTGGCATTATAAGGAAGAGAGATCTTTCTCTATGCCATGTAAGGACACAGTAAGAAGGTGGCAGTCTGCAAACTAGGAAAAGAGCCCTCACCAGAAACTGTTTCAGCCAGATTTTTTTTTTTAATTTTATTTTGTCGATATACATTGTGGCTGATTATTGTTGCCCATCACCAAAACCTCCCTCCCTCCTCCCTCCCCCCTCCCCCCCACCAGTGTCCCCTCTGTTTGCTTGTCGTATCAACTTTAAGTAATTGTGGTTGTTATATCTTCTTCCCCCCCCCCCGGTTTTGTGTGTGTGTGTGTGTGTGTGTGTGTGTGTGTGTGTGTGTGTGAATTTATATATTAATTTTTAGCTCCCACCAATAAGTGAGAACATGTGGTATTTCTCTTTCTGTGCCTGACTTGTTTCACTTAATATAATTCTCTCGAGGTCCATCCATGTTGTTGCAAATGACAATATTTCATTCGTTTTTATAGCTGAGTAGTATTCCATTGTGTAGGTGTACCACATTTTCCGTATCCACTCATCTGTTGATGGACATTTGGGCTGGTTCCAACTCTTGGCTGTTGTAAAGAGTGCTGCGATGAACATTGGGGAACAGGTATACCTTCGACTTGATGATTTCCATTCCTCTGGGTATATTCCCAGCAGTGGGATAGCTGGGTCGTATGGTAGATCTATCTGCAATTGTTTGAGGAACCCTCCATACCATTTTCCATAGAGGCTGCACCATTTTGCAGTCCCACCAACAATGTATGAGAGTTCCTTTTTCTCCGCAACCTCGCCAGCATTTATCGTTCAGAGTCTTTTGGATTTTAGCCATCCTAACTGGGGTTAGATGGTATCTCAGTATGGTTTTGATATTCAGCCAGATCTTGACCTGGGACTTCCAGCCTATAGAATGGTGAGAAAATAAATTTCTATTGTTTAAGCTGCCCAGTCTTTGGTGTTTTGTTAAGGCACCTGGAGCAGACTAATACAGATGCCTAAGACTTAATGCAATCTCATTTTAATTAAATATAGTAATTAATATTACTTAATGCTAATTATGGAGATATACATTTTTGATATATAAAGGCATGGTGATTTGCACAAAGTGGAGAGTAAATAAATAGTTGATTTGCTAAAAGTTAATAGTACAGGCCTCGCCTGTGTTCTCTGCAGACCAACTCACTCATAGACTATCTTTGCAAAGCCCAGTAAAAAGTCAAGGAAAAATTACTATTCTTCAAAAATATTATTACTTTGAAATTTTATTCTAACTATATCAAAAATATTCTCTTCAGTAAATAAAACTCATATTCCCACTTGAACTGAAAATGCTAAGTGGTTAATATCTTCCCTGGGGATTTGCTTCTTTGGATGACACCTTCAATGATTTCATCATAGTTTAAGCATTATAAAATCTCATTTTATGCTCCAGGGCATGAGTGATCCTCAAAGTTCTTCAATCAGTACAGTACTCAGCCTTGTGACTTTTGGAACAACATTTTAAAAGGCATTACAAAAAGGACAGAATGGATCCCAGCCTGGGGAACAGAATTGTATGCTTTCTTTAAAAACAGCCTAAACATCTTCGGTTTTTACACCTCGTTTTAAAGAAGGGGTAGGGAGAAGAGAACCAAATAGGGTAGTTGCTTTCATCACGGTTATCACTTTAATCTCTTCCACCACCTGTTAGACCTCAAAGAAATCTATACAGAATTTCGTTTGTCTCATACATATTTTCTGGAAAAAGGGCCCTGAGCTTTGAACATATCTCAAAGGAGACAGTGACCAAAAGGTTAAGAACCTCTTGTTAAGGGTCTGCATTACTGAACTGAACGAACGCTTCCCCCGCTCACGTGTAGGTTATACCTGACCTAGGTGACATCACAGAAAGGCTCAGGATGTCCTCCTTGCTGCCACTACTTTGTCGGTTCCCTGTTCTTTGGTTTTGTTTCTCGATGTATGTTGTGCTAGTTGCCATTAACTTTCCCTTTCCTTGGCAGTTGTCCTACTCTCTATGTCCCTGTTAAATAACAGTGGCCGTTGAGTGGCTGTCTCATTTGAGTCGGACCCACAGTGGAACTCATCACATTTATCAACATACCCTTTTCCCTTTCCACCCTCTTGGGGCCACCTGAATTTGCCATAGTGCGGGATGGGTAGCCCACCTCTTTACTCTCGTATTTCCGTCTAGAAACCATAAGTTTGGCGGCGGTACTTTGAAGCACACCAGATCTCATTGCTGGCTGCCATTCCCAGGTGGTGTAAAATTCATCTCCATTCCCGCTCGAAAGAGGTTGAAAGAAATGGTGCCTGTAGTGCGTTCTTGGCTCCCCAGACGAGAATATTACACGAAACTGATCACAGCTTTCCGTGTATGTCCATTATTTTGGCATTATTACCTCAAGTGGCAGAGTCACCTGCACCTGCCTTGATCACGGCTTCCCTAAGGATCCGCAGAACCACCAAGCACCCCTCACCCCTTCCACTCTCTCCAAGCCCCACATTCCCAGTGCTCTCTGTAAATACAACTTCAGCCCTCCTACTATGGGGTAAAGAATCGAAGCTCACTCTTTGCTGTACTCTCACGATAAATTCTAAAATTTCTTTCCGTTTCCTTCCAGAGCGCAGATGGCTAAGTTTTTCACCCCCCCTAAAACTTGCCTACAATCAAGGAGTCTGGCCCTTGGATCTCCCGGATCTCAGGGCAGGGAGTGGGCTGGCCAGCGAGGACCCACGACCCCTGGACTGTCTCTCAGGCTGTCCCTCACCAGCAGCTCGGCCCCGGGAGCGGGCTCCGCGAGCGAGGCCCGGGCGGCAGTGCGCTGTCCCCGGGGGCAGGGCCGGCCGGGGCGCTGCGGCCTCCGCGCCTCTTCCGGGCGCCGCGCGGCCAGGCCGGTGGCGGCGGCCCCCAGGGATGGCGGCGGCCGAGCTCCGCCAGCAGGTGGCCCCGGGGTCCCGGCGGCGCCGCCCCCTCCGCAGCGCCCCTCCTCCCGCGGGGGCGGTCAGCGCCCCGGCCGGCTCCGCACCCGCCGCCGCCGCCGCCGCCGCCCTCCTTCGGCCCGCCCGCCCGCCGCGTCCCCGGGGCCGCCGCCGCCGCCGCGTCCGCAGGCTGAGCCCAGGCGGGCTGCGGCGAGCGCCCAGGGAGCCGGCAGCTCCGAGCCCCCGCCGCCGCCGCGCCCTCCCGCCGCCGCGCCCCCGCCCGGCCCGCTCCCAACGGAAAGTTGGGCTGCGGCGGGCGGCGCTGGGCAGCAGCCAGCCGGCATGAGCGGGGGCCCGGGGGGCGCCTAGCGCTCCGGGGGCGACGCCGCGCGGGGCAACTTCTCCCGGGAGCCCGCGCCGCCGGGCCCCGCGCCGGCAGCCCCCGAGCGGGCTCGCGGTGGTTCCTCCCGTCCCTTGGCCTCCCCCCGCCGCCTTGAGACGCGGACCTTGGCCCCGGCGGCTCCGCGGCGGTGACACGAGCCCGCGCCTCAGCCCCCGCCGCCGGCCGCAGCCGCCGCCGCCGCCGCCTTCCCCGCACCATGGAGTTCTCGGAGAGGAAAAGAAGCAGGAAATCCCAGAGCTTCAAACTGGTGAGCCGAGGTAAGCGGCCGGCCCGGGGCGGCGGGGCGAAGGAGCCGGCGCCGCGCACTCGGCCCCGCGCTCCGGCCGCCCGCGGGGGTCCACGCCGGGGACGCGCCCTCCGCGGCCCCCCGGACCCTTCCCGAGCCCGGGGCCAGGGCCCGCGGCCGCACAGGCCGGCGGCGGGGAAAGTTGTGCGGGGGGAGGCAGGGTGTTGTTTAACGTAAACAAGTCGGAGGGCAGGTCAGGAAATTAGCAAACAATGCCACCGGGGGGCCCGAGCCCTCCTCAGGGTGCGCAGCTGCCGGGCTGGGGCGGCTGGGGACCGCCTGGCCGTCAGGCCGAGCGTGCACCCTCGGACCTGCGATTTCTTGTTTTTGTTTTGGTGGGGTTCCCCCCACCCCAAAGAGAAGGGAAAAAAAAGATGATCGTAGTTGTTTTAAGAAGGTGAAGGAAGCTCCTTAGGTGTCCAAGCCCAAAGCAGAATTGTTGACATCCAACATCTTCTAGCTAGCTGATCTGGGTTGGAAAGGGGTTTTAGACTAGATCACTTAGCAATCAGATAAGTACCATTCAAAAAGATAATAAAATCCAGCTAGTTCCTGACGATTTAACAGGTGTACACCACTCTTTGGGGCTTTTATTTTGTCAGGGAAGGGAAAGTTGAATACAGTCTTGTCTGCGTTCATTTACTTGTTAGAGCCTTTATCTTTTTTATTTGACTTTTTAAAAAATGATGAGAAGTAAAGGTAAGAGTCGTCATGAAAGTATGTCTGTCAAAAAGCATTGTGTCGCCTTAAATAGGAGGCAAGGGACTTTTTTCATTGTAATGTCACAAATCCTAATATTGAGTTTAGACCCACCCTGTCTAAATGTCGTCTTTGAACCATCTTGAGGTCAAAGCCAAACCACAGAACCTGTCCACTTTTCCTCTGTTGTTTTATCTAGCTTTGGCGTCAGAGTAGAGTAACATGTTGGATTGTTGCAACAACCTGCAGAAGTCACATGTAAACTGATGAAAATTAGAGTAATCTAATTAGATTGCAAGTAATTGAGTCTTTCAGACTAGGCTAAGCTAGCTATGATATGGATTCATTAAAGCCAACTTTCGGTTAGTCTGAAAAATGGTTGGACTATAGACATTTTGAAGATCTACAAATATCTGCTTCCTCTAGTTCAGTTTGGATACTGTTTAATAAAAGAGGCCTGAAATAGTTTTATGTACTCAAAATATTTGGCTTATCTTCTTTCCCTGTAAATTTTTTTCCCACACCAGTGTCGATTACTCAGTCATTTGTACTTTAAAAGTCTCTCTCTGTGTGACTGCCCTGTTGGTGCTATCTGATTCATTCAGGAATGTAGGCTGCTTTCTTATTTATGACCTCCGAGAACTTACTACTTTATCTTAAAAGTGAGAGTAGTTTTGTGGACATTGTCCTGTGAGATCTAAGGCTAAAAGAAAGGAATAGCTGTTAAGAAGGAACCTAGATGTTCCTACTTTTTAGAAACAGAAGATCGCCAAAGCTCAGTAGCCTCTATAGAGAAACTTGTCAAATAATGTATTTTAAACTCTGACTGACATAGCAAGTTTTTCCTTTTTTTTCTTTAAATTATGGGTCTGATTCTTCTCTGTGCTCTGCAGGTGTGTTTTTAGAAGATAAACTATTGCCTATTAAATAATGTGCAGTAGCTGAATGCAGAAGATTCACAGTGTGAAAGATGAAAATCTTGCTTTCTTATCCAAATTATACTATATCTGAAATAAGAAATCAGTATTTTTCACGTGTGCTTGCCTTTAAGCTGCTTAAAGGCTGAGATTTTCTGGAGAAACTCAGAAAACATTGCTGGATAATTCTAAAACATACTATTGATATGCTCATGAAAATGGGTTATGGAGATAAATTCAGAAACCTCCCCTGGCCTATGATTGGGCAAGATTTTTCTTTTCCCTGTGAACATACTTGCCATCTCAAAGAAAAGAAGCTTCGTAATTGGCATCTGTGGGCAGAATTACCGTGAAAACTGTGTGACCAAGCAAAGCTGTTTTCCAAAGTTAAAGTAATATTTCAAGTTTTTATACTTCACAGTAAGTAAAGTTTTAGGGATTATTATTATTGACTACAAATTCTTTTATTCACTGAGTTCTCAAAAAGTATATTTATAAGTTATAGATTATACATATTATATTGAATGAAACCCTACTCTTTATTGCTTTTTTGTATCTTGAGGGCATTAGAATTCTAATTTTTGGTTGTTTTCTCATGCCAGATTATCACCACGAGGCATATAAGATGTCAGAATTCAGCAACGATGTTAATGGGGAGGCGAAAGAGACACAACCCATTTTTTTAGGTAGGTTCCTGTGTCAATTAATTTCTCAGCAAAACTGCGTGGCCATTTGCAATTAGGGGGGAAAGAAAAAAGAGAGATTGTGCAATAGCGGGAAATGTCTGCCATTGCTTAATGTATGACATTCTTTTCAAGACCTTTTATTTTACAGATTGCCAATATATCCCTTATTAACATTGCTAAAAGTTGTAATTTCAGACATAAATGTTTATTAGTGTCTACACACAGTGCTAATTATCACTCGCTCTCAGAGCCAGATGCTGACAGTGCAGTTTTGTCGCTCTGTGTTCACCCCATTTACATCGCATATTTGCTGGCATGCTTCGCTGGCAATAGTTTGTGTAATTGGGGTATTACATCTTTGACATCTGGATAACAGAAATTCAATTTCCAGGAAGCTGCTATTTGTTTGGTTTTGCTTCTGCCTTGGGTGGGATAGAGGATTAATGTGCTGTCTTATTATAATGTCCCTTCACCTCTGTGACCTGGTTGCTAATCCCGCCATGACAAAATTAAATTAAATCTACAGTCAAAAAGCGTAAGGAAAATAAAAGTGTGATTGTCTGCCTAACCACATCTTGCTAGCGCTAGTTATTGTGGAGAAGCTCCTCATCTTTCTGGTTTCGTGTGCATTTCACACCAGCATTTTGGGTCAGAGGGAACAGCCATGCTGTTCTCCTGCCATCCTCATTCCCAGTTCACCTTAGGGCCAAGCAGAGCAAAAGCCACATCTCCGAGACCTTCCCACAAGTGCAGTTGCAGGATGGTAGGTAGCCACAGGTAGGGAGGTAGCCACGAACGTTGCCACTCTTTCTATGCATAGTTTTGGTATAAACACTGTACGTGAAGGACTTTGGATATGCAGTTAATTTGCTCACCGTGAGCCAAAAAGGAATCCATTTAGGATTTTACCTGTAAGAGTAAAGTACCCATCAAGTCTGCATGGAGAGTAAAGCATGGCATTTGGCTTCAACCCAGATACCTCTTCAACCCCAGGTAGTGGGGTGAGGGCCAGGTGCTGTGCAGCAATAAAGCAGCATAAGAGAGGTCCAAGCAAGAGTAATTCAAAGCAAGGGCCAGAATTGTCCTGTCACTGGGATTTCAGGTGGCAGGATTGCTGCTCAGACCCAGTGTGGGTAGTCCTTCAAATTAAACCATCCTGAAAGCCGGAGGGTGTAGTGTGCTCTCACCAGTAAATCTAATCTTTGTTTTGCTTTGAGACAGAGAGAGGGTAGCCTTGCAAAGAACTGGGAAGAAGTCAAATAGATACTTAAAGAGGTAAAATAGGAGGGAAGCATCAGCATTTCTTACATGAATGATCTTTGAAGGCACATGGACCTTTTCACTGAGGCCAGCATTGGGCTCAGCAGCTGTTTACTGTTAAGAGAACCAAAAACCGAAAGGTTAATAATCAAGTGGAATGCTGTGACCCGGAAAGGGAAGATTCTTGGATTGTACTCCTTTCAGTTCCCTAACCTTAATCAGTTGGAATTCTGTATTTTCAGTTCCCTAAACTTGGTCAGCTGGAATTCAGTATTAAACCACCACTCAATTTAGGCCTTTAAATAAGGAATTTGCCTTATAGTAGAAAATTTACATTTATCATACAAATGGAACATCGTGTTCTTGGTTTAGTTCTTTCCCCGCCTTTCTGCTGTGTGCTTAGAAGGTAGTAAGGACACTATTCAGTAGGTGAATTTTGAGGACACAAGAGGGGAGGCTGAAGGAAGTTAGTACTCAGGATCCAGTAAAATGTAAACTCTAGAAGGTGGCAGACGCTGCTGCTTTCCTTTTACCTAATCCAGGTCCAGGCAGATACGAGAATACCGATGAAAGCCCAGGCTTGGGATATGCTTTCAAAGTGCTTGGTCAAGAAGGCCTTCATATCAAGACAAATATTCAGGGCAAAGTCTGATACAGTTCCCAAAGACATTTTTATTTTGTGATCTTCAGGTCAATTAAAAAAATAGTGGAAGTGATTACACAAACATGATTTCTAGAGCAATTGGAAATAGTTACTGGTAGCATCTGAAATTAAGAATTTTGCTGTTCAGTGTTATAGTTTGTAGTTAACTCTTCTCAAAACATGAATTTAAATTGTGTGGATTTTATGAATTGCCAGAGCCTATCCATAATATTACTTATTATGGTGTAAAATTTGGTGTGAAGCTTACAACATCCAGGGGAGTTTGGTACCAAAATACAAGAACTGTTTTACCCATAATGAAGTACTAACACATGGCCCCTAGGATGTTATATAGGATTTTCTGCATTCAGACTTATGTAATCTTTGATATTATCTGCATCTGTAAAATTACACAGAGAGTGCTCCAGACTTTGGCAGAGGTTTCCACATCAAATCAATTTCTCAGGAATATGTTTAGGCTCTTAACTAAGGTAGCACATTCACCACGGTAGGGTTGTGCAGTAGTGTGAATGGCTTGGCTGAGTGCTTTGGGAATTACTCACACATTTTACGTTTGATAATAAGGTCAGAAGAGGTACTTTACCCTGTGGACATTGACTTTCTCAAGCTGCGATGGAACTACAATAAAGATTTGAGGGCTGAGCCCGTGGCGCACTCGGGAGAGTGCGGCGCTGGGAGCGCAGCGACACTCCTGCCGCGGGGTTCGGATCCTATATAGGAATGGCCGGTGTACTCACTGGCTGAGTGCCGGTCACGAAAAAGACAAAAAAAAAAAAAAAAAAAAAAAAAAGATTTGAGCACTGTTTGGAGGAAAACAATTCATTTTAATCTATTCAGTGATTGTTTTTGTGAGAAAATACTGTGAACTCAGCACTTTTGTGAAATGGGAGTGGGGTTGGGGATAGGCAAGGAAATGGATAAGACAGGGGACCCTGCTCTCAGGGATTAAAACCCAATTGGGGGGCAAACATGACAAATTCAGGAAATAGGGAGCAATAGTCAGCAATCAGAACAACTACAATTGTTGGAGCATTTATTGTGTGCAAGGCATGGAGTTGAGTACTTCACACGAATTATCTCATTTCTTCCTCAAAGTAGATCTGTAAAAGTCATTATCATCCCCATTTTGTAGGTGGAGCTTAGAGATGTTGCGGTAACCAGCCCAAGGTCTCTCAGTAGGAAGTGCCCCAGGCGGGCTTCCATGCAGGCCTGCCCGAGCTTTAAACACCCCACTGTACCCCTGCTCTAGGTGAACAGTCATTAAATGACAGTTGTGAATGATTAGGGCAACAAGCAAAAGCAGAGTTGGAGGGTAGGGTGGAGAGCTGTGCACAGCCTAGACCTTGAACTATGGGAAAGATTTGCATAAGCAGAGGGGCATTGGAAAAGATTCTGGGTGGGAAGGGTGAGTGAGCCAAGAGAGAGCAATAAGCATCATTAGAATTAGATTTTTAGTGTTGCACTTTGTAGTTTAGAAAGTGCATTCACGTCTGTTATCTCATAGGGTTTTTACAGTGTACCTGTGAGGTAGTTAGGGAGGATCTTGTTATGCCCATAATAAGGTGAACTGAAGCTTAGAATTGAGTGACTTGTTCATAAATAGCAGAACCTGGAGTAAACTCAGGTCTCCTCTCCAAAGATCCTTCCCCTCTACCATGTTGAGCCAGGCAAATTCAAGGATTATTGAGAAGTGCCTTAGCAGGTAGCAAGGCACTTTTAGAAATTTCAATGAGACAATTAACTTATTATTCATAACAATAATACAAACATTAAATGAAATCTCTTTTACACGTTGGATTTTGGCTTAGCTTTACTATTATGGTATATAAATTTGAAAAATATTTATTTTTCAGGTGTTCGGTCTCATACATTTATTCATTCAACAAATATTTATTGCACTCCAATTACTTATGTGCCAAGCCCTGTTCCAATGATTCAGTTCAGTTATACAACTTTCAGTAGGTGAAGCACTTGATGTGGTAGCCATGCCAGAAGAGCAGGGCCGAGATCTCTGAATATTTGAATCTCTTTTCAGTGGCTTTCTTGATGACAGCTGTCCTCAATGGGGTCCCCAGAACCTCCCCACTTAGGAGTTCCAAGAATGAGAAGCAACCTCAGATAAAATGAAGGGTCAAGGAGGCCAAGAGAGGGGAGAAGGAAGAATCCCCAAAATCCCATCATTTGGAGGCAAGAACATTTCACCTCTGTTTCTCCTCCCAGAAGCTATACCCTTAGCACCCTGGCCCTGCCATGTCCTTGTCCTTTTCTTATGTCAGTTCCCTCCTTTTTTGGTCGTAGAGTGAAGGGGACAGAAAACTAGGAGGGTCTTTTGGGGTTAGGAATGTGACCAATCATAGTAGGTGTTGTTTATCAAGAGTTTTCTGTGTGCCAGGCACCATACAAAGAGTTTTGTATAAGTTATCCCATTAATTGTCCCAAGAAAGGTATTGTATTCCTACTTTATAGATGAAGAATTTGAGAAGTTCAGAGTTACTCAGTGGTAGAGCCAGGATGCAAACCAGGGTCTGTCTCCAGGAACATGCCCTTAACACATGCACTCCCATGTGGGACCCCCCAGGACGGCCAGCAGATCAAAAGGGTGCAGAGCTGCTTGAAGAAAAAAGGTCAAGGAGACCCAGAGCACTTCATGCACATCCCACATTCCATTGCAGGCCTCTGCAGAATGTTAGGGTGCCCTCAGTCACTATTTAAAAACCCCTGGTCTAGATGGTTTCTAAGGTTTCATTCAGCACTCAAAATATGTCTAATTATACTATTGGTCCAAAGAATGGCTTCAAAAACAATTATAAGCAAAGTCAAAGTTTAGAGACCCTCTTGAGGAAACTTAAGCACTGAGGCCTTCTTTAAATATCCGCTCACATATAAATGTGTTTTGGTAGCTGTCGATGCAGACTTAGTTGTTCTTAGATAGTACTTGTTGCCTGAAGTTTGGGAGACATTCGTAGTTGGGCCTAAGTACTTTTTTTGTTTGTTTGTTTTTGGGTTTCTGTAAAGGTTTTATTCTGCACAGAGGAAAGAGGGGGCTCAGTCCTTCTTGGCAGCCACTTTCCTCATGGCAGCCAGGACATTGCTCAGCTCCTCTTGCTTCCTGTTGGTGCGGATGTGTGTCCCCACCCTTTTCTTGATGAACTTGAGGGTCCATTTGTCCTTAGAGACCTTGAGCAGCTCCATGGTGTGGCACTCATATGGGGCAAAGCCACACACCTCTCAGATCATGTCCCGCACGAACTCTGTATGCTTGGTGAGGCGCCTGCGCCAGTAGCTGTGCCTTGGCTTGCTCACGTTCTTGGTCACCTTGTGGCCCTTGTTGAGGCCTACGGCCATGGGGTAGCACAGAGTCATCGCTGCGGACAGCTGCTACTCTTCAGCGGCGTAAGGGCCCATCTAAGTGCTTTCATTCATCATGTAGTTACTATTCTGTCTACACCATAGCGTTGGTGTTGCGTCTGCCTCATGTTTTATAAATGGGGAGCTGAGCACAGAGATGACAGTGATTTGCCTGAGACCACACAGTAATTAGTAGTTGACCACACTTTCAAATCGGGGCTCCTGATGTCCAGTTCTCAACTCCTGTCACTATGTCAGAGCTGCCTCGAATCCTCTCCTCACATCCTGGGCTGATCTTTATGTAACTCCTCACCCCTTCCCTGTGCAGAGACTTTAACTGCCTTCTCATGGATTCTAGAATCAAGTGTGAATCCCTTAACTGAGCTTTCAGTGTGCACAGTCTGACCCTGTGTCTCCCTGTCTCCCACTTTCATGTAACCTCCTTCCCTCAACCAGCCTGCTCCCCACATGTTCCAAATATGAAAGGGGGCACTCAGGTAGAAGGAAAAGGGTGGGCAGGAGCTTGGACCTGGGAAAGCCCAGGGCTCCTTGGGGAAGAAAGGAACTAGGGTTTGTATACTGTCTCCCGTGTGCCAGGCACTTCCATATGTTACCTCACTCAACTGAGCTCACACCAGCTCTGAGAAGGAATTGCTATTTCCATTTTTTGATGAGGAAAATGGGCCTTTAGAAATGGTAATTTGCCCAAGGTCACAGAGCTGGGAGACAGGAGGCTGGATTTGGCCATGGTCTGGCCATGATCTTTCCACTTTTCCCTGCTTCTTTGGAGGAAGCGAGGCCCTGTTCTCCTCTCTCTGTTCACTGTTTCTGACCTGCCTTTCCAGACTCATCTCCCTCTTCGCCCTCACTAAAATCATGTGCTGGTGTCCAACTTGTCTCTCATCATTCCCCTAAAGCACCTTCCATTCTCCTCTCTGCCCTTTCACTGTGGCTTTTCTCCATCCTAGTCTCCCAGCACGTCTCACCCCATTGCCAGACTCGTTCTAGTAAAATCCCATCTCTCCTATAAGTTTTTAAAGCTCAGTTCAAATATTACCCCAGCCTGTAAGCCATTTCAGTTTATAGCATAGTAGAGAGAAGTCAGGTTTAAAGTCAGAAAATCTTGGTTTGAGTCTCAGGTTAACAGTATGTAACACTTGTACAAAACTCTTGAGGGGTTTTCTTTATCTTCTATAATAGAATACTAATGTTGGCCCTAACCACCTAATCAGGTTCTCCTTAAGCATACAGAAAATCCTATATGGTAAAATATTTTTTCAAACTGGAAAACACTATATTCTTATTTTTCTTTAAGCCCCTTCTCCTTTCAAACTAGAATTTATCATTTCTTCCGAACAGTTTAGTACTAAATGATAACAGCACTCTTTTCTGGCATTTAGCATGTACTACCTAATATTTACTTACTTTTGTGCATTGCTTTATTATGCTCCAAGTCACCCTGCAAATCCTCCCCACTACCCTTCCTTAGCGATTCCGATACTGAACTGTGGTTGTTTATTTGCATCGTCTCTCTCCTAATCTCTCCTACTGTAAATCGTCAGATCCTAGAGAGCAAGTGTGGCTTGGATTCTTTTTTGGATTCTTTGGACTACCTAGCACAGTGTTGTGTTCATAATAGGTACTCAAGTGATAGGAATGCAAATATTTGTTATTTAAATGCATGACTATATCAGAATTGTCCTATAGGACTCTGAAGATTTATCCTACAATATACTAATATATTGAGATTTTAGAGCCATTTACTGAGCCAAACTAAAATACACCCCATTTAACTTGAGGAAACTTTTGTAATATACTAAAGTAGAAATTTGAGATTCTGATTTGTGAGGTACACCTTGAAATCTTTTCTTTTTCAAATCTAGAAAAGACCAAAAAGGAGAACTCACATATAAAAGCCAATGACATGCTGAAAACCAAAATTGAAAAATCACGTGTTCTGCCTGTCCCATATTCTGCTGGAACACTGGTACAGCTTTATAGCAGTACTTAAGATAGTATTGACCTGTCTATGAACTGATGTTGATGTTGTCTAGCTCTCAGATTCCACATGAAGCCAGTTTTTGTACTTTAATTTAAGAACATAAAGCCATGCATTAAACAACACCGGCAATAAACCTTAACGACTGTCATGTTTCTGAACGAACAGGGTCTCTGCACACAGCTGCCCAAAGGTGCCCAGCAAGGGGCCAGTGAGGCTGGGACCCAGCCCACAGCTGCTCACCACAGCCCGTGTGGGGGCAGCATCTGTCTCCAGGAAACCTTGCCTTTTTCTGTTTCTCAGGAAGGCTCGGGGGATAGTTCTGTATCCACCCCGTCAGTGAAAAGTGTGATATGTTGTGATAGCTTACATTTCCTACAATGATCATGACCAAATCGTTAAAAAAAAAAAAAAAAATTCTCCATGAAGGTCAGAGTCTAAGGAGATGTATTGACAATTTAGCCTCTCTGATCCTATGGAAACATGATTTTACTTGCAGAAGAAAATAATAAGGCCATCTATAAGATGAAATAAAGATTTTTGAGCAGTTTGTTTTGCATCTAAGATTAAAAGCAGCCCAGGATGTAGACAAGGAAGCCTGCTATCCTTGTAAGTAAGAGAGAGAAAAGGACCCGGGAAGGATGATATCCACAGTAGCAAGAGGAGCAGGAGCCCAAACCTGCTCTGACTCATGCAGGGGTGCCTTTAGTTTCCCTAGAATATTGTGTGCAACTTGGGTTACTCCTCTGCCTGGAATTCTTCAAGTTAAGACCCGCAGTCCCTAGCTGGACAGCTGTCCTGTCACCTGTCTGCTTCCTGCAGATTGCTGACCCTTCCTGTCTCGCCTCCTGTGCTCAGCCATTCCATCGTTCACTCTTCAGTTGCCATTTTCACATTTTAGGCCGGGCACATGCTCACCTCAGTGACTCCTCTGCTTGGAATTCCACACTGCCCCCTCGCCCCTATTCTCCTCTTTGCCTGGCTCTCTCTCAATCCCTAAAGACTCCCAAGTTGAGGAGCTTCCTCCAGGTAGTCTACAGTGACTTCCCCCTCTCGCCTTCCCTTCCACACCATGCTGTGCACATCTCCACCAAAGCACAGGCTTGTCAGTTTACTTATATGTCTCTCCCACTGGATTGTAAACTCCCTGAGGATCATCCCTGGGTCCCCACTGCCCAGTACTATGCTAGTCACATGACAAACATTGGTAAATGCTCCTTGAATGAGTGAAAGAAGAGTCCAATTTAAATTTAATATAAAGTGGTGAAATCAGCCAATTTGAAACTTTATTACAGGTTGAATATCCCTTATCTGAAATGTTTGGAACAAGAACTGTTTTGGATTTTAGTTTTTTTTGGATTTTGGAATATTTGCATTATTCCTATTGAGCATCCCAGGTTCAAAAATCTGAAATCCAAGATGCTCCAATGAACATTTCCTTTGAGTGTCACATCAGTACTCAAAACATTTCGTATTTTGGAGCATTTGGGGTTTGGGGTTTTCAAATTTGGGATGCTCAACTTGTATTCAGCGCTTTTACTTCTAAGCTCCCACCCGGGCTCAGCTGGTGAAAATTTATATATCCTTCTTAGTAGCTAACTGGACATCACATATCAGAAGTAGAATATGTCAACACTAACAATGGAGTGTTTATTTTCCATTGTTATTGGGTTAATAACTGCCCCCCCTTTAAAGTCTTACTCTGAAATAGGATGTGCTGCTGTCCCACGTGCATAGCAGTCTCCGCCCCCAGGGCCATGTAGACTCAACAGCACAGTGTGAAGGCGTGTCTGGAATACTGCAGTATCGCAGCCCTGGCATATGCTCTGCTGGTCTCTTTGCCTCAGATGACCTTTACTACACTTGTCTGTATGATTCTTTATTTATCCTTCAAGTCCCAGCTTAAATTCCTTCAGGGCAAGATTTTGAGTTTTTTTGTTTGTTTGTTTGTTTTTTGGTGGCTGGCTGGTGTAGGGAAGACTTTGAGTTTTAAGTGTTTATTGTACAGTACTTGGCACGGTATAGAGTCTTAATTAACTCTTTTTGAATAAATGAATGAGTACCATGTTAAAATACGTTAAAATGTAATTTGCCACCAGTTATCAGCTGATTTGAGTGGGACAGTTTGTTGAGTTGAAAGAGTTCTTGTGCAGGACTGTCACATGCAGTGCACGAGGTCTTCAGCCCATCCTTGAAATGCTGGCAGCATAAATATACATAAATGTCAATAGACCTCACCTGGACATTTTGACAACCAAAAACGCCCCCTACATATGTGAGCTACAGTATGGTCCCCAGCAAGCCATGGGATGGCATCAGTCATCTTGTGGACAATTTAGCTTTGGAGAAAAAAAAACTACTCTATTGCCATCGACTAAACACCCTTCCCTTGTCTGTTGTCACACAGATGCCAGTATGACAGGGGAACAAATGAGAGGCTGTGATGAACCAATTCAAGCACAACCAGAAGAGAAAGAGCAAAGGGCACATTCCATGATGGTCAGATTACTGTGCCTCCTTCCATACCAAGGGTGGCTTATTACATGCATGTTTGACAATATATTTTTAAATCACTACAAAAGTTAGACAGATATCCTTTCAGTATTCCAGACAACCAGTGTCCTTGTAAATAAGAATCCATAAAATTGTTTTCTTAGTATTGCATTTTTTACCAAACATGTACAAATATACTGTTATTTGAATTCCAAGGGTTTCAATGTTTTTTACTTGGAAATCAGATTTTATATCTGAAAGGTTAATGGAGAAAACTAATTATGCTATCTGGTAACCAAATGTGTGATGAGACATTTGTCTCTGTAATTAACAGCAAGGAACTTTTATAGTTTCATAAAATCAAATGCTGCATAGAGTATTCTGTGAGCATTTGTTTGGACATGGTGTCCAAAACAGAGATGTTTATGGATGATATAAAGCTGAACTGAAATGTAATGCAGGTGTCTGTGCATCTCATAGCATTTCTCATTGTTGAAATGGAAGCCAGAAGATTAATAACTTTACTTTGTCATGATAAAATAAGTAATGTGTTCTTGGAACAGTGGTACAGTACATAAGTTACTCAGTAATTCCAAGAATTTATTCTGTTCCAGGAATAATATCCTTAACAATTTATTTTTACAGAAAAAGTTGATGCCACATAATAGACTGTGAAGTTGCTTGTTTGTTAATGGAATTATATCTCAAATATGACTTTACACATACATATAAAATGTAAAGAACCCCACAAAAATGCAAGGTGAAGGTACAACTTAAAAGTAAGAAATCAGAAGATGTAAAAGTTAGGGTTCTTCTGTTAACATTAATTCATTCTCCTGCACATATATAATTTTTTCAATTACTAGCAAGACTTTAATGGGCAGCTTAATATGCACCGTGCGAAATATGGTTGAGGAGTTGCTGCAGGCATGTTGGCTTTAGCATTTCTCCACAAATTCAATGTTCTTCTTTTTCGTTCTGCCCTGGAAGAGAGAGCCTGGGACAGGAGCACTGTCGAGACATGTGGCCCAGATCTGCTCTGGCCTCCCCTGGTCCACGTCAGTCATGGTGGGCAAGCAGCTTAGTCTTCTCATTTCTCTTGTGGGAGAAACTGTATGATCTTTGATGAACTGGGAAGAGGACGAAGATGAGACATGTTCCTTGGGGAAAGCTTTCATAAGCAGCCGTGATTGAGTATAGGCACGTGTATGGCCTCCGCCTGCCATCCCCCTACACACTCCATTGAAAGGAGGAGTTCGTTCACAGATGCCACAGATTTGGGTTTAGTTTTTGCATATCATATCAGAAGATTTTTTTTGTTTTGTTTTGTTTTCAGCTTTCCTCAAGTGTATCTTCCCACTGTATCTCTTAGGAGAATTTATTTTTGTATTTATTTTAGATATTTATTGAATAGCCACTAGTGCCAAGCTAAGAGATTTTAAAACCCATTAGGTTGTGATAAGGGAAATTAAGGATTCTCTGGGGACCCCTCAGGGGTCTTGGGGCTGAAGGGATATGAACCTTGAGGAAATGACAGTTAAGCTGAGACCTGAAGGAGAAGTGCAGGTGTGGGGCTGAGGACATGGAAGGGGCCGCGTGTGTAGAAAGCAGGGCATGGGAGTGCTTCTGGAGACTGGAAGGACTTGGCATGTCTAAAGCAGAGGCCTCTGGCTGCATGTGACAGCCACCGATTAGGTTCTGACTGGATTGTTCTGCAAGGGAGGCCTGGGGATTTTACAAAGTTGCCAGGTGGTTCTGATGTGCAACCAGACTTGAGAGCCACAACCACAGAAGAAGGGACAATGCAGTGAGCACCAGGGCTGGAGAAATAGCAAGGAGGCCAGACAAGGACGGGGCCTTGGGAGCCGGATTGGGAGCCGGGGCTCTGTCCTAAAGTTATTAGCAGTCCAGGGAGGTGCCTGATGTCATTAGATTTGCATTTTTGAAAGATCACTCTAGCATCAGGGTGGAATATAGATTGGAAGGGAGCGGTACTGAAGGCTTTTGGCAGTACCCCATCAGGTGATGATGGGAATGGCATGGTGGTGGAGGGAAGTGGAAGGATTCTAAAGTAATTTAGAAGTTCTCAGAGGCAGGACTTGGTGATTCATTGGCTGTGGGTAGGAGGGTAAGAGGGGAAACTCCAAGGTTTCTGTCTGCATAGTTGCATTGGTGCTATTTACCGAGGCTTGGGGATTGTCATGACAAAATATGTTTTTAGACATGACTTTACGGTTGCTTTTGAGATGTGCAAGTGAGGCTGTTTGGTAGGCAATTGGATGTGTGGGTCTGGAGTCCAGAAATGGGGTCTGGGCTAGAGTCCTCACACACAGATGGTCACTGGACACAGGGTGAGGATCGGTGGATAGAGAAAGAGTGTGGAGGGCGAGAAGGTGCCTAGACTAGTGTCCTAAAAAACCTGGACATTGATGGCAGTGTTTTACACATCAGTGGTTGTGACCTGTCAGTGAGTCATGATATCAATTTAGTGGATTGTCACCAACACTAACAATAACAAGAGCAATAGTAATAATAATAAAGAAATGGAATGGAAAATATCAGTGCATTGCATGCAGGAAGAATAAATTCACAAAACTTTTGTTTCAGTTCTGTGCACAATATGCATATATGTATGTATGTTCTAGATTATCATGAAGAATGTATTTCTTACTGTGAACCATGGTTGGAAAAGTTTGGAAGCCACTGATTTAAGCTGTCACTGCCTTAGCCCTAGAAATTTCCCTCTAGACTCACTTGGGAAAGGATGCTCCTCTCCAGGTGCCTTTGGACCCAAAGTTACCCAAGTTTCTCCAGGTCCTTGGAGGAAAAAGTCATTGTGAATGTGATCCATTTTTCATCACCATTAATATTATTTACATTGATGATGAAACTGTGCCACAGCATATGTATTTAACTCACAATATTTAAAAAATTTAAATGACTGAAGGAGTGTAATGCAGCCAGTACTTAGTCATGTTCATACTTAACTGATCCAAGATACACATATGTAAATTAAGATCTCAGGAAGGAGAGGAGATTTGCATTTCTGTATTAGGAGTTTGTTGGCTTTCTGTACAGTAGAACAGAGGATCAGCATTTCAAATTATATTGAAAAGAGTGTCTCTTTCCAAACAGTAAATTATGATCATTTTTATCTCTTGGTGAATGAAGGCAATATTTTGGTTATACTACTATAGGAATTCAGAAGCAGCTCTTATTTATTTATTTTTTTTAATTTTCTTTTGTCGATATACATTGTGGCTGATTATTGCTCCCCATCACCAAAACCTCCCTCCCTCCTCCATCCCCCCCGCCCCCCAACAATGTCCTTTCTGTTTACTTGTCGTATCAACTTCAAGTAATTGTGGTTGTTATATCTTCTTCCCCCCCCAGTTTTGTGTGTGTGTGTGTGTGTGTGTGTGTGTATGAATTTATATATTAATTTTTAGCTCCCACCAATAAGTGAGAACATGTGGTATTTCTCTTTCTGTGCCTGACTTGTTTCACTTAATATAATTCTCTCGAGGTCCATCCATGTTGTTGCAAATGGCAGTATTTCATTCGTTTTTATAGCTGAGTAGTATTCCATTATGTAGTTGTACCACATTTTCCGTATCCACTCATCTGATGATGGACATTTGGGCTGGTTCCAACTCTTGGCTATTGTAAAGAGTGCTGCGATGAACATTGGGGAACAGGTATACCTTCGACTTGATGATTTCCATTCCTCTGGGTATATTCCCAACAGTGGGATAGCTGGGTCGTATGGTAGATCTATCTGCAATTGTTTGAGGAACCTCCATACCATTTTCCATAGAGGCTGCACCATTTTGCAGTCCCACCAACAATGTATGAGAGTTCCTTTTTCTCCGCAACCTCGCCAGCATTTATCGTTCAGGGTCTTTTGGATTTTAGCCATCCTAACTGGAGTGAGATGGTATCTCAGTGTGGATTTGATTTGCATTTCCCAGATGCTGAGTGATGTTGAGCATTTTTTCATATGTCTGTTGGCCATTTGGATATCTTCCTTAGAGAAATGCCTACTTAGCTCTTTTGCCCATTTTTTAATTGGGTTGCTTGTTTTCTTCTTGTAAAGTTGTTTGAGTTCCTTATATATTCTGGATATTAATCCTTTGCCCGATGTATATTTTGCAAATATTTTCTCCCACTCTGTTGGTTGTCTTTTAACTCTGTTAATTGTTTCTTTTGCTGTGCAGAAGCTTTTTAGTTTGATATAATCCCATTTGTTTATTTTTCCTTTGGTTGCCCATGCTTTTGGGGTCGTATTCATGAAGTCTGTGTCCAGTCCTATTTCCTGAAGTGTTTCTCCTATGTTTTCTTTAAGAAGTTTTATTGTTTCAGGGTGTATATTTAAATCCTTAATCCATTTTTAGTTGATTTTAGTATACGGTGAGAGGTATGGATCTAGTTTCATTCTCCTGCATATGGATATCCAGTTATCCCAGCACCATTTCCTGAAGAGGCAGTCCCTTCCCCAGTGAATAGGCTTGGTGCCTTTGTCAAAGATCAGATGGCAGTAAGTGTGTGGGCTGATGTCTGGATTCTTTATTCTATTCCATTGGTCAGTGTGTCTGTTTTTATGTCAGTACCATACTGTTTTGGTTATTATAGCTTTGTAGTATAGCTTAAAGTCAGGTAGTGTTATGCCTCCAGCTTTATTTTTTTTGCTCAGCATTGCTTTGGCTATGCGTGGTCTTTTATTGTTCCATATAAATGTCTGGATAGTTTTTTCCATTTCTGAGAAAAATGTCTTTGGAATTTTGATGGGGATTGCATTGAATTTGTATATCACTTTGGGTAGTATGGACATTTTCACTATGTTGATTCTTCCAATCCAAGAGCATGGGATATCTTTCCATCTTCTTGTATCCTCTCTAATTTCTCTCAGCAGTGGTTTGTAGTTCTCATTATAGAGATTTTTCACATCCTTGGTTAACTCAATTCCTAAGTATTTTATTTTTTTGGTGGCTATTGTAAATGGGCAGGCTTTCTTGATTTCTCATTGTGAATGTTCACTATTGGAGAAAAGAAATGCTACTGATTTTTGTGTGTTGATTTTGTATCCTGCTACTGTGCTGAAATCATTTATCAATTCCAACAGTTTTTTTGTAGAGGTTTTAGGCTGTTCGATATATAGGATCATGTCATCTGCAAACAGGGACAGTTTGACTTCATCTTTTCCAATCTGGATGCCCTTTATTTCCTTCTCTTCTCTGATTGCTCTGGCTAGTACTTCCAACACTATGTTGAATAGGAGTGTTGAGAGTGGGCATCCTTGTCTAGTGCCTGTTCTTAAAGGAAAAGCTTTCTGCTTTTCCCCATTCAGGATGATATTGGCAGTGGGTTTGTCATATATGGCTTTAATTATGTTGAGATACTTTCCCTCTATACCTAACTTATAGAGGGTCTTTGTCATGAATGAGTGCTGAACTTTATCAAATGCTTTTTCAGCATCTATAGAGATGATCATATGGTCCTTGTGTTTGAGTTTATTAATATGGTGTATCACATTTATTGATTTGCATATGTTGAACCAACCTGGCATCTCTGGGATGAATCCCACTTGATCATGGTGAATAATTTTACGTATGTGTTGCTGTATTCTGTTTGTTAGTATTTTAGTGAGGATTTTTGCATCTATATTCATCAAGGATATTGGCCTGTAGTTTTCTTTTTGGGTTATATCTTTACCTGGTTTTGGTATCAGGATGATGTTTGCTTCATAGAATGAGTTTGGGAGATTTGCGTGTGTTTCAATCTTTTGGAATAGTTTGTAAAGAATCGGTGTCAATTCCTGTTTGAATGTTTGGTAAAATTCTGCTGTGAATCCATCTGGTCCTGGGCTTTTCTTTGTTGGGAGCCTTCTGATAACAGCTTCAATCTCCTTTATTGTTATTGGTCTGTTCAAATTTTCTACGTCTTCATGGTTCAGTTTTGGGAGCTTGTGTGTGTCCAGAAATTTATCCATTTCCTCCAGATTTTCAAATTTGTTGGCGTATAGTTGTTTATACTAGTCTCGAATGATTCCTTGTATTTCAGATGAATCAGTTGTAATATCGCCTTTTTCATTTCTAATTTTTGTTATTTGAGTCCTCTCTCTTCTTTTTTTTTTGTTAGCCATGCTAATGGTTTGTCAATTTTATTTATCTTTTCAAAAAACCAACTTTTTGATTCATTGATCTTTTGAATTGTTTTTTGGTTTTCAATTTCATTCAGTTCTGCTCTGATCTTAATGATTTCTTTCTGTCTGCTAACTTTAGGTTTGGATTGTTCTTGTTTTTCTAGTTCTTTAAGGTGCAGTGTTAGGTTGTTCACTTGCCATCTTTCCATTCTTCTGAAGTGAGCATTTAATGCAATAAATTTCCCCCTTAACACTGCTTTTGCAGTATCCCACAGGTTTTGGTATGATGTATCATTGTTTTCATTAGTTTCAATAAATTTTTTGATTTCCTGCTTGATTTCTTCTTGGACCCATATGTCATTAAGTAGAATGCTGTTTAATTTCCATTTGTTTGTATAGTTTCCAGAGTTTCGTTTGTTATTAATTTCTAGTTTTAATCCATTGTGGTCTGAGAAAATACATGGGATAATTCCAATTTTTTTGAATTTATTGAGACTTGATTTGTGACCTAATATGTGATCTATCCTGGAGAATGATCCATGTGCTGATGAGAAGAATGAATATTCTGAGGTTGTTGGATGGAATGTTCTGTAGATATCTGCCAATTCCAATTGGTCTAGAGTCTTGTTGAGATCTTGTGTTTCTCTACTGATTCTTTGCCTAGATGATCTGTCTAATATTGACAGTGGGGTGTTCAGGTCCCCTGCTATTATGGTATTAGTGTCTATTTCCTTCTTTAGGTCTAATAGAGTTTGTTTTACAAATCTGGCGGCTCCAACATTGGGTGCGTACATATTTATGATTGTTATGTCTTCTTGATGGATCAGTCCTTTTATCATTAAGTGTTGTCCCTCATTGTCTCTTTTTATGGTTTTTAGTTTAAAGTCTATTTTGTCAGATATAAGAATAGCTACTCCAGCTCGTTTTTCTTTTCTGTTTGCATGGTAAATCTTTTTCCATCCTTTCACTCTTAGTCTGTGTGAATCTTTATGGGTGAGGTGGGTCTCTTGTAGGCAGCATATAGTTGGGTCCTCCTTTTTGATCCAGTCAGCCAGTCTGTGTCTTTTGATTGGGGAATTTAAGCCTTTTACATTAAGAGTTGTTATTGAAAGGTGTTGATTTATTCCTAGCATTTTATTGGTTGTTTGGTTGTCTTAGGTGTCTTTTGTTCCTTGCTTTCTGATTTACTGTTTGGTTTCTGTGTTTGTTGGTTCCTTAGGTTGTAGATAGTCTTTTTGTTTGCATGTTTTCTCTTCATGAATGCCATTTTTATTATACTAGTGGGTTTTGATTTTTCTTGGGTTTTTATGGCAGTGGTAGTTATTTTTCAGGAACCAAACCCAGTACTCCCTTGAGGATTTCTTGTAAGGGTGGTCTTGTGGTAGTGAACTCCCGCAGTTTTTGTTTGTCTGAGGAATATACTATTCGCCCTTCATTTCGGAAGGATAGCCTTGCAGGGTAGAGTATTCTTGGCTGGCAATCTTTGTCTTTTAGTATTTTGAATATATCATCCCATTTCTTTCTAGCTTTTAGGGTTTGTGATGAAAAGTCTGATGTTAGCCTGATTGGGGCTCCCTCATAGGTGATTTGACACTTCTCTGTTGCAGCTTTTAAGATTCTCTCTTTGTCTCTGAGTTTTGCCAATTTGACTATAACGTGTCTTGGAGAAGGCCTTTTTGGGTTGAATACATTTGGAGATCGTTGAGCTTCCTGGATCTGAAGATCTGTGATTTTTCCTATACCTGGGAAGTTTTCTGCCACTATTTTGTTGAATAAGTTTTCAACGGAATCTCCATTTTCCTCCCCTTCTGGAATACCCATGACTCGGATATTTGAGTGCTTAAGGTTGTCTGATATCTCTCTGAGATTTTCTTCAATGTCTTTGATTCTTTTTTCTTTCTTTTTGTCTGCTTGTGTTATTTCAAACAGCCCATCTTCAAGTTCAGAGGTTCTCTCTTCAACTTCGACAAGCCTGCTGGTTAAACTCTCCATTGTGTTTTTTATTTCACTGAATAACTTCTTCAGTTCAGCAAGTTCTGCTACATTTTTTTTCAGGACATTGATTTCTTTGTACATTTCCTCTTTCAGATCCTGTATACTTTTCCTCATTTCATCATGATGTCTAGCTGAGTTTTCTTGTATCTCATTCAGTTTCCTTTGAATTATCACTCGAAATTCCTTGTCAGTCATTTCAAGGGCTTCTTGTTCTATAGGATCTAGAGTTTGAGATTTATTAACTTTTGGTGGTGTACTTTCTTGATTTTTTGTATTTCTGGTATCTTTTTTTTGATGTTTATTCATTGTGGCAGGGGGTTTCACAGTCCACCGGTTTGAGACTAATGACTAACTAAGATGTTGCTGTGGTTGCCAATTTCGTATGGCTCCCTCCGTGACTCCTCAGTTGGCCTCTAGTGCCTTGTGTGTATGGTTGCCTTGGGTCTTGGGCCTCTCTGGGGAGCCACCTTTCTGGTCAGCTTGGACTCTGCTGGGCTGGTGGATCACATACCACAGGGTGTGTGATCTCTGTTGAGCTTTCACTTCCTGTGCAGGACTTCTCCCTGTTCCGTGTGCTCTGGCCCAGGCTGTTGGATCGTGCAGTGGCGACCCCACAGGGTGTGTGGTTTCTGTCGAGTCTCCACCTCCCTGGCCACACGTCTCCCCATTTTGTGTGCACTGGGCTGGGCTGGGACGTGTCTTCTGCACCCCTCGTCTATCAGCTGGGCCTTCAAGACCCTGCTCGGCACCACCTCGCCCAGGAAGTCTACCAGGTTTCTGGTAGGCACAGACGACCGGTTGCTCTGGGTGCCTTTGTAGCACTGTGTAGATCTTTCTCAGGATTTGTTCACCTTTGTATCCCCCCGGCATGGATCGAGTCTAGCGCCCACCTGCAGCCAGCCCTCCGGCAGGATCAAGCGGACTTGGGAACTCTCCTACCACACTATTCCCAATCAGAAATTGGTTAGGCGTTTTTCTGAACTGGTGGCCACAGAGATGGTATCTGCCTCCCAGTAACAGGAAGTTTACCGGGGGCCGGAGTCCAGGGTGTGGTGGAGTGACAGTCGGCCCCGCCCGTACTTCCTTGCCCTCCCGACACTGGCCGGGGACGCCCCATGCCACCAGCCCCGCCAGAGAACCGCGGAGGGAGTGGGAGGGGAGGCCAGCCCGCAGGCCCCGGGAAGCCCCGCGCCGGGCCAAGCAAGTGGGAAGGCTCAGTGAGGGGCCGAGCCAAGCCGGGCCGGAGCTGCCAGCACCTGGGAAAATGGAGGCAGCCCCGGGGCGGTGAGTGACCCGGTGATGCAGGCGGAAGCCGGGTGGGCATCAGCCCCCCGAGCAGGGCTGGGCCAGGGGTCACTCACAGGGCTGTGCCAGGTCGGGCGCTCACTCTCTGCCTCTGGTTTGTCACCTTCCCCGTTCTCGGCCGCTGCCGCCTTGGGCTGTTCAGTCGGTCCCGCGGCGTGGCTCGGGCGCTCCCCCAGGAGCAGCTCTTAATCTACAATCTTGTTATATTTTTCCTATGTGTATTGTCAGCCTTTGAAGACTTTTGCTATGTTTCATAGAATCACAAACACAAATTCTTATTTTATTTTTCCCAACTTTTAATCTTTGGCTTTTGTAGAACTAACAGGATTCACATGAGAATCAAATTTCCAACTTAAAAGGAAATACAAGGGAATTTCAAAAAATGCGTGAATTAGGGGCCAACCCATGGCTCACTTGGGAGAGTGTGGTGCTGATAACACCAAGGCCACAAGTTCAGATCCCTATATAGGGATGGCCGGTTAGCTCACTCAGAAAGCGTAGTGCTAACAACACCAAGTCAAGGGTTAAGATCCCCTTACCGGTCATCTTTGAAAAAAAAAATGCATGAATTAAAAAAGAACATGAATCTTTCCATCAATTTTTTGAAGACCTCTTGTATCTGAGCCTCATTCTTCTTAGTTTGGAGCAGTGCAACCAAGTAAGACTCCATAAAGATAGTGTGGTCTGATGATTTCATCGTTCCCACCATTTGTGCTGATATAAGTAGGTGGTTAAGGTGCTAACTAGTTCAAACAGCCCCCACATTGTGTCACAACAGCTCCCTGGACCTCATACAGCTTGACTGTCTTGTGGTTGGCATCCTTCCTGCTGTTCAGCTAGTCACTTGGCGGGTTAGTAGAGTAGTGAAGCATGTGGACCTAGGAGCCTGGTGCATCCAGCTCCCACCTCTTACCTCACAGTCTGTTCCCTCCTGGGGAAAACGTATATGCCAGGGTTCGAACTTCTTAGCTTATTCTCAGGATTAAATGCAGGCGGAGTGCCTGCTACATAGTAAGTACTCCATGAACGGTAGCTTCAATGCTTTCCCCTGTATACGTCCAAACTCCTTTTTAAAATACATGGCCAATAGTGATTTTCAAGATAAAGTGATCTTAGGCATGTATTCCTGGGGTTGCAAAATATACCACACCCACACACTCTCCTTTCTTGACTTTCTCTTGCTGCCATCTCTAGCCACCTGTTAGTCATTCCTGCCCAACTTCATCTTTCTTGGGTGACATTATACGAGATGTTTTTATGTCCAAAGCTGCCACTACCAGTTGCCTTATACCCAGCTTTAGAACACCACAGGGAAAAGATTGTACATAATTCTTCTAGGTTATTTTTCTTCAAAAAAGTAACATATATTCATTTCAAAACCATTTTAAAGTTAAAATTAATACAGTTGAAAGCAAAGTAAAAAGTAAAAGATCCTATCTCAATCACAGTCTCTAGTGCTAGTAATGATGTGTGTGTAAAAAAAATGTGTGTGTGTGTATTACAAAGAAAGAAAATGAAATCACACTATGTGTTTCATCTTTTTTCGCTTAGCCAAGTCTCCATTTATTCCACACCTCTTGAGGGCCTAATTTGACTAGGAAGACTTAGGCCATGGTTATCCAGTAGTGAGTAAAATAGTCATGATCCCAACCCTCAAGGAGTTTATAGTTTATTAGCATATACTTCCAAATGACTATATAAGGGTCTATTTAATTCTTTGCAGATACGTAACAATATAACATAATTTCATTCTATTGATATACCATAACTCATTTATTTAATGTTGTATTGATAAATGTTTGGGTTGTTCCCAATGTTTCCCTAGTAAAATGATGCTGAAGTGAATATCCTTGTACGTATGTCATCGGTACTTGTTTGAATATTTCCATAGGATAAATTCCTATAAGTGGAATTACCAAATTCCACTCCAGAAGGTTTTGCCAGATTATATCCCTACCATCAGCATATGAGAGTGACTGTAACCCAACACCTTCTCCAAAATGGGATTTATGAATCTGTGGTCTTTGCCAAATTAAAGGACAAAGAATTTCACATTAATTTTTATTACATTGATAATTAGGAAGAGAAGAGATTTAATGTATTTATTGATCATTTATTTCTCTTGTGCATTACATGGATCATGTCCTTTGCCCGTTTTCCCATTATTAGTATTCATCTTCTTTATTGATTTATAAGACCTCTTCCATGTATTGGGGATTTTATCTGTTCGGCTTGATGATTATTCAAGATTACTTGAAGTGGTGGTTTCCGACCTAGCCACTTGTGATGGATGCAGTTCCTCGTCAGAGGGACACACTGGGCAGCTGTGCTATATTTATTAGAAAATAAAACTTTGTTTTCCATGATGTAAGAACATTTGGGAGAGAGATAAGTAGATAAACTCTTTGAATTAGTTGGATAGTTCTAATTGAGTCATATCACTGTCATATGAACAACTTTCATTGATTTCCTGCCACTTTCAGTATAGAGTCAAAGCATCAAGTTCTTTTTGTTTTGGATGTTGCCCCATTTTTTGCCTTAACTCCAACTAAATTAGCTTATTCACCACAGCCCCCTCTGTTTTCCTCTGCCATCAGGGTTTGTTCCACGCTATTCCCTCGTCTCTTCCCCACAGTGCCCAGAGAAACATCTTTTATTGACCACCTCAACTCTTACCATCTTCGTGAGGCTGGCTGTCATCCTCCCAGCTCAGAATCATCTCTTCCTCTCAATTCCTGAAACATTTGTCGCTTATACAATTTCTGAGGCAATTGTCTTATGTTACCTTGTTTTTATCTGTTTAATCAGGACAATGCATTCCTAGAAAGCATAGCTGGCAACATTTAAAAGCCCGACTTAACAAGCGCTTACCCTTGCCTCTGTAATGGCCCCACCCACCCCACCCTGCCACTGGCCTATGCCTTTCTAACTGGCGAACATGTAGCCGTGGTACCTTGTTCCAGGGTCTACAGGAAGCTGCACATCTCGGCGGGTGGATAATTGTTTTAAAGTTAAACACAGAAACAAAGAAAGTAAAGTGTAATATTTGCATTTATTTTTTGAGATCAGACATAAAGACATCAAAGAAAATTGCTTGTTCTTTATTCCCCTCCTAGAACTTTACCCCCAAACTGCTCATAGATATTTATTTTCCTTTGTCTTTCAGTGTTCTTTGAGGGAAAAGTTTGAGAAGCAGTGTGATAGCCCACTTTGAGTGGCTGTTCCTGGCTTTATTTCTTGGTATTTTCTTTGCTCCTTTTGGCTTTTAATACCCATCTTAAGCCCTTTTTGCTTTGAGGTCCTGTTTTCCAGCGAGGATCCATGGCATTCTCTCTTACTGCCTGTGCTGGCTTCACATGCTCAGCCATGGATAAAAAGAGCTCCTGCCTCCCACCCTGGCCGCAGTTAACTCACTAGTTAAGTCTGACCATTCACTAGAAGTGAGTCACTGAATAGTTAGAGGTGTGTGTGCATTCATGCCTATTGTCCCCGGGCTAGGCAGTAAACTCCTGAAGGGAAGAGACTGTATCTTCTCTTTCTTTCTTTTTTTCTTTCTTTCTTTCGTTCATTTGTTCTTTCTTTCTTTTGGTCCCACAATGTTTCATATTTAGTAGTAGTACAATAAATACTTACTGAATGGATGAATTAAACTGATGTTATCTAAATAAATTTGAAAGGAACTTAAATGTCCATTAAATATAAATGCCATGTGTATACCAGGCTGCTTAATTATTCTTCACCTATAGTTTTCAGCTTAACAGACATTGCAATACATTTGCAGTCTAGATACTCCTTATCATAGTATTAGAGCTAACCAATTAAATGATTCTGTAGCCACTTTTTTGCTTCTTTCCTTTTCAGTGGCATTCAGACTATGCTATGTGGAGCCCTTGGAATTCCTGAATGCACTCCAGGAGCTGTTTCAGGAATCTGGGTTCTGGGCACACTCCCTTCAGCAGAGCTTTGCTCTTTATTTATTGGGGTTCCACTTAAGATTGCATTTGAAAAGAAGGGTTCACTTGGAAAACCATCACTCTGTTCCACAGACTATTGCATTTCAAACCATTTTTTGCAGAGTTAGAATCCCAGTCTCGCATGTCCTTTGTAAACATGGCTCTTGTTCCTGAGGGCTGCCAGTGGGGACACCAACAGCATCTGCATGTTAATATGGGTCTGGAATGAGGATGCCAACCTCAGGTGTTCTCGTAGCGCAGAGTCTACTTCAAATTTCTTTTCTCCTTACTCATTGGTTGAGATTTGCGGTAAAGAAAGCTGCACCATAGGCACAAAGGGCTCCTCTCCTTTCTCCTGTCCTTTATCTCGTTGCTGCCATTTGATGGGCTATATAGTTCACTCTTTTCTATAACATAGCTCCATGCCAATCTCTACTAGTTTTTGAGAGGAAATATTTTGGACCCTATAGTATAATCCTGATCATCTTATTATTTCTCACTGAAAATTCAGCTCTTCTGTTTGTTTTAAATGCCATTACCTGAAAAATGCAAGTAGTTTTAAAATATTTTTTTAAGTACAGATGCTTCTCAACTTAACAATAGGGTTACATCCTGATAAACCCATCATATGTTGAAAATATTGGAAGTCAAAAATGCATTTAGTACACCTAACCTATCGAACAACATAGCTTAGCCTAGCCTACCTTACACACGCTCAAAACACTTAACGTGAGCCTGCAGTTGGGCAAAGCCATCTAACACAAAACCTGTTTTATCATAAAGGGTTGAATATCTCATGTAATTGCTAATGTTGTACTGAATGCGTATCATTTTTGCACCATCGTAAAGTCAAAAAATCATAAGTTGAACCATTGTAATTCGGGGACCATCTGTACATTCACAGTGTTGTGCAGCCATCACCACTATCCAGTTCCAGAACTTTTTCATCATCCCATATCGAAGAGCATTCTTATTGTCATCTCTGCTGCAGATGCTTCTGCACTCTGTTTCTAGTATTTGTGGACTAGAAGGGTCAGCTCTTTAAGACCATCTGTTGCCTAACCTGCAGCCAGGAAACTATATTTTCAACTTATTTTTTCTTTGTCGATCAACAATGTCCAGCTCATAACACCCCATAGTATATCTGAAGATAAGTCACTCAATAGCCATTTATTTCTTAGTGAACCAACCCAACTCCTTTAACCTTTCCTTATTCCTTTAATCTTTTTATCTGACTTATTCATTATCTCTTCAAGTTTCTCAATGGCCTTTTTAAAATAAGACAAAACTGGACATGATAGTATAATAAAAGTCTAACCAATAGTGAATGTAGTGGAAGGACTGTGCTCCCTTCTTTAAGATTCTGTCAATCTGTTCTGCTAAGATAAGTGGCCAAGCATGGCACCCCAGGGGATGAGTTTGATATTGGGTCAGAGAGAACGAGGAGTTGGTCTGACCAAGGGAATTGTTTTTTGCCTCAGAGATTAGAAGTTCAGAAGGATAGGTTTGACTCACTTTACCAGCTTAGAAACAGATGAAGTCATGTCTCTTTTAATATTTAAATGAATGTTTTAGCTCTGTCCATGCTAGAGTACTAGGAGATGTAGTATCTCCTATAAGATGTCCTCCACCCCAGCCCCCACCTGTTAGTGACCCTTAGGGGCTCACTTGGTCCCAAGGGGCCAGCCTACTAACAGCATAGTTCTGGAGTACTGCTTCATCCTCAGCTTTGTGTATCCCGCAGCTGCATTTCCAATTGCCTGAGTATTAAATTTTATTCATCAAAAGTAGGCTCACTGTATCCCCACACCCCTGCAATCTTATAATTCTGTCTGGTGTTAGTATCCATTCAGTCACCTGAGCTAGAAACCTTGGGTTGTCTTTCACTGGTTCTTCGTCACGACCCCCATCCCCATCCCCACATCCAATCACCAAGCCCATTAGATTAAACTTCCTCAGTGGCTCTCTGTCTATCTTCTCTCTCCATTCCCAACCCTAAAATCCTGGCAAAGATGGTCATAGTCATTCATGTGGCCTTTAGCAACAGCATTCCAGCTCGGTTTCTCTTTCCACACCAGTTTCACCATGATTTTGCCAAAAGTGTTTTTCTAGTGATTTATCTGATTGTTTACTGTCCTTATATAAAAAGAGATAATGAATTTGAAAACATCCTGCATAATAACCTCTCATCTCCAGTGTAAAATTCTTCTTCCTTAACCTGGCACATGAGGCCCTTAAGATGATGGTCTCTCTGTACCTTTCAGAATCATTGCCTGTAATGTCTCCCATGAATCTTAAACTCCTGGCACACAGAACTGCTACTGAGGAAGAGGGGTGGAAGGCAGGACAGCTCTGTGCGCTTCCTCCTGAGGCTGCAGAAGTGATGTGTTGGGGAGCCAGAAGGAAGCCAAGTCCAGCTTCCCCAGCCCCATGGCAATGGAAGAATGAAGAACGTTCACACAAGGGCTGCAAGGAAGGCAGGATCCTCAGGGAAGAGCTGGGTGTTAGCTCTAGCAAAGAAGCAGAAAGTTCCATCTGCAAATAGTAGGGTAATTTGCTAACTGGAGTTCCAGGGCACACAGTTAAAAGAGGTGGGAGTCATAGGCTGGGAAGAATTGGGACCATTTTCAGAGCAACAAATCAATGTAAAGGGATTTGGGTAAAAGATGTTGAGAGATTTGGAGGGAGGGTTACCTTTCAATTTGTACCTGATGATCTTTGTATCTCTGGGGCCCAGGAGGTGCTTGATAAATGTTCTTGAATAATTTATTTCTGATACTTTTTCACTCTTTCCTAATTATGTATTGTTTATTACCTTAGTGTTACATTTAATTCTGATGGATTTCATTCTGTTTTTGATGAGCCATTTCTTTCAGTTACTCAAGAAAGGTTTATGAAATGCCTACTATATATCAACACTGGCTCATTTGTAGGGCAAAGATATGGTGACTTCTTCCTGGTCTTCATAATAAGAAGATGGACATACGATGTTTATGTATAACCTCTCGCTATATGTTTGTATGTTATAGTCTTTTTCTCTTATCATCCCAGGCTATGAATAATCATGTTCTGTGTAGTGTGTACTCTTCTCTTCTGGCCAAGTCTTGGGAGATCCTGTATGATAACTTCTGTGTTGCCTTCATACTTATCCACATCATGTAAGACTATGTGTCATATAAATTCTTTATGGAAAGGAAAGTCTTGAAATTTAGCGGACAGAATTCAACCTGCAATCGTTTTTACAGCTTGTCCAAGGAGTGTAATTACTAAACACTCAAAAGGATTTCAGTTAAGGTTGTTTTACCAGTAAGGTAGCCACATTGCCTGGACCCACTATACTAAGATTTCTTTTTGTTTGTTTTTCCTAAACAGATTCAGCCTTTTGGAGTTGAGTGTAAGTGAAGACATAGATAGACTTGGAAAGAAATCAGGAAGAGTGTATAAGTTTCCTTATAGAATCTTGATTCTCTAGAGAGCCCATTGTTCCTAAGAATTTTTTTTTGTTTGTGTTTTTTTTTTCCTGGTATCTATACATGGGGAAGATATTGACTAATTTGCTCTGGAAAGACAAATAGAAATCAACCAATATTTCCAATCTCCATCTCATGTACTATCCTTCATTTTTTTTAAATCCAAGAACTAGGGCTTCACTGTGATAGCCAGATTAAACCCTTTTTCCTGAAGATACGTGACTTTTAGAAGCATTAGGTGTTAGGTTAACATCTTGGTAACTATGAAAAACCTTTATCTCTCGTAGACTACGTCTGTGTACCCCTTGGGTTATATATAGCTTGGGTCTGGTTCAAACCTTCACTTTCCGATTCGGGAAACAGAAGTCAGAATATTACGTGTCTTGTGTAATAGCCAGTAGCATGTTAGTGCAGTTGAGAAGCGAGTCAGGTCTCAAGAATACCAGCCCAGCCTCTGCACTAAACCACGCTAGCATCTGTTGTCTGAGCTTCCGGGCTCAGCCTGGGCTGTTTGTCTGTTTATAGCACCCACTGCCCCCTGTTTATGTAGGCTGACTTAGCTTTTTTGTGATCCCTACTTTTAGTCTTCAGGTCTCAGTTGTGACCCTCTGCCCCATCTGTCTCAAGTGTGCAAGGAAACTTCTTTCCTTCTTTCTGCCAAAGCCTGTATTCCCTGCTTGTGTGTTCAAGCCCCAGGACCTCCTCCACCCCTGTGGCACCTTTAGGGGTGATTCCCTCAGCTGCTCCCTGCTTCTTTCTTTAAAGGAAGTACAATTTCATTAACCCCAGAGACCATTCCCAAATGAGCAGTTGTTTTCTGGGGAAGCCCAGCCTTTCTCCTCTAAGAAACTTTCCACCACCAATCCTTCTTCAACCTTCCCCAGTCTCTCCACTTTCCTCTCACAAGAGACTTCTGCAATTATTGCAGATTTCTGCTTTCTGTCCTTTAGCATGCCCCATAGTCAGATAGTCCACATGCTCTCTTCCACATGAAGTCAATCAGGCTTGCTTCTGGCCTTCTGCTATCTTCCTTCACAGCACTGTTTCTTCCTCCTTGGTGCCCCCAGGTCCCAGTTTGTTTTGTTTTGTATTGCCTTTGGAAGACATGTTTCTGAACATTTTGGATGCAGCCCAGCATCTCACTTTATGCCTGTCACCTTCTTTCCTTGTCTCCACCTGCAGCTTAGGGTTCTGGTCATCAGCATGAAAATGTAAAGCTACTCAAGCTGTATTTTCTCTCTTGTGCTTTTTTTATAGGTATAAGTTCTGGAACTCTGAAACTAAGGTCATGACAAAGCAGATTTGCCCATAGAAGGTTCCAGAATCCTTGTGACTTTTTGCTTTCTCCTAATGAGAGCACTTTATCATAGAATTCATCTGTGGAGCAGAGATGGAACATTTGACAAGAGACCCATGCTTTTTTCCCGTGATGTGTCAGGGTTAGTGAGAGAAGCAAGTTGGCACTGCACGAGGGCAGATGTGAGCTACTGGCTGGTGGCAGCTCTTTCCACGGAGCCCCAAGGGAGGGAGGAGGTGGCCACCAGCCTGTGCCAGCGAAGACCAATCTGTGTGTCTTAGATGCACACATGATCAGTCTGATCAAGAGGGTTGAGGGTAGAAACTGTGCAGGAAAGATTCTTCTTTGTGCCCAAATTGTGCTGTGTGCTAGCCGGGAAAGTACATGTTTGGATGCTGAAATTAACAGCACATTTGCCTGTAGATTTATCTTTCAGAATTTCTCTGGGAGTTTTTCCGTACACACCCTGTTCCATAGACATCTTAAGGAAGTTGTAAATTTTGCTGATTCTGCATTATTTAAATCGTGCTTGGTCATTCATTCTCATAAAATGTGGAATATGATTTATTGTTTCTACGTGGTAATTTTCACACGTGTTTGAAGTAGAGTAGTTTTATTACAAATTAATATATTTCTCCTCTCAAGTATATGCCAACACATAGCAATATTGCAAATTTGGAAATCTGTGTTATTTCTGTGATCACCAATGTTTGATATTAATGGCATAATTAATATTTTTATTACCACTTTTAAAAATTGAAGATACTCATTTCAAAATAGTGTATAAAAATTTTTATATGAGTATTCAGTAATGCAATACATGTATTAATAAGCTAAATATTTAACTAGACAGCACAAAATACCTACGTTATTGTGCAATTACCAGTTCTACAAAGAAATTTGGTTTATATGCTACTAAGTGCATTAAAACATCATTATATATTAAGTGTGCTATATTTATTTGCAGGAGCTATGTTTTTCCTAATAGATACTTTATGTTGGCCTTTTCTTTTTCTCATGGTATAAATTTTAAGCATTTAGTAGGATGACTGCATGAGTATATATACATATTCTGGAATAGACTTTTAACACCAGGGTTAGAGGAAAAAAATCCATTTCTCTTAATCTTTGCTAAGATACTGGCTGATGCACAGTTTAAGAAGAGAGTATGTTTGAAGTAGCTTCTAATAGATATCAGACATCCTCTGATATTATTATTGATAGAAAATATTTTATATCTGTACAATTTTATAGTCATCTTTAAGTAATATTTATTAAGTACCCCCAGTGCAGTATAGAGATACCTTAGTTTAAAAAAAAAAAAAAATCCCTGAAGGGAAGAGAATCTTTAAAAAAGAAGTTGGTGCAGGTGAGGTGGGGTTTAGAAACAGTCTGTTTCCTTTTGCTGCAGTTGGCAGTGTTGGCACTGCAGGGGAAGTGGCAGTGGACTTGGTCTGGGCAGGTCCAGGGTGGTGGATTTGGTCTGGGCGGAGGATGAAGTGGAACGGGACTGCACTTCTGCCTTCTGATGCTCACACAGCCAGCTACCTGGAGTGGGCAGGGACCCCTTTCAGGTCACCAGGCTGCTGTGACGTGAGTCAGGGGATAAAGGCCTCACTTGCCATGCTGACACTGGGTGCATCTCTGTCTCCTGCATTATCCTTGCTGGAAGGGATGTCTCCACCCCCCTCTGTTACTGGTGCTGCTGGGATACCATACAGCCCACTCTCAAAAACTCTACATCCCAACCAGAACTGTGCATCTTCCTGCTGAGGCCAGCAGACGAGCCCAGCAGAGCCTGGCAGAGTGGCCTCTGTCTCCATCACAAGCAGACAGTTGGGGCAGGTCAGAGCAGAGGGTCTGGCCTTCTAGTCCATCCTTGGTCTTCTGTCTCAGCCTATTTTCTTATGATACCCTCCCTCAGAAAGTGCTTCCAAAGAGAGAACTGAATGTTTATTCATGGTGACACTCATGAAACCTTTTTTATCATAAGAGAACTTGGCCAGGAAGAGATCAAAATGAGATGCACCAGAAATATGATTGGTTTCTTCAGACCATAGCCAGCTTTCCTGCCTTTAGTTTTTATGGATTACTTAAGTTTATAGAATCAGTAATCTTTTCCATTTCCAAAGGATTGGTTTTGTTTTGGGGGGAGGGCAGGGATGAGGGCGTGGTGATATGGACTTTTTTTCTTTTGCTAATTTACAGTGCTAACTTTGGCCCTGTTTCCATTAGGAGATGAAAGCATGGAAATTAAAAAACAAATTACAGGAATGAGAAGATTACTGAATGACAGCACTGGGAGGATATATCAGCGTGTTGGCAAAGACGGAGAAAAATTAAAGGAAGAGCCCCATGATCTGGATTTGGTCTGGCCTCAGCGTTTGAACTCCTCTGCTGAAGGCCCACAGAGTGTCCACCCTTCTTCGCGTGGTGCATGGAATGAGCTACCACCCCAAAGTGGGCAGTTCTCAGGGCAGTATGGCACTCGTTCTAGAACTTTCCAGAGTCAGCCCCACACCGCTGCGAGCTCCAATGGTACGGTTGTATCAGACATTCAGAATGCATTCATGGGGGGGTTGCACTAACATGTTTTATTTCTAAATATTCAGCATGTTCTTTGAGTTCAATTTATGAAACCTTTCCTTAATTACCTGCCTTTGCTGAGTTATTTTAAAAGGCAGGGAAGATATAAAGGAAAAATGTAGAAGAATATTAAAAAAAAACAGAATTGAGAATCGGGAAAGATAGCGGGTTCTATATTATAAGTGAAGATTTTCTAGTAGAGATTCCAGCCTTTTAAGAAGTTAGAGCTGTCATTTGCTGACATTCAGATATTATTTCAAAAGAACATTAGAGTAGAAAGAGCTCCCCTTTGTCACTAAAAGAAGCTTCCTGGTCATATGGTATGTCACGAATATATCCTCTTGCTTACTTCTTCACTTTTCTTCATTATCAGAAGAGTCCTAATTAAAGTGAGGGCTGTTAACCCAACCTCCTGCGCAACACCCTGGCTCAGCCTCTGTTCCAGTACTAAACCAAATGATCCAAATTTTATAAATTGCTTCGTTAGCATTGAAAACTATTCCTTTGAAGTAAAATTTCCTTAATTTAAACTCCCTAATTGTTATGAAAAAAACCAAATGACAATTTTTTGAAGCTTAAGGAAGAAAATTGATGCTTTTTTTAAAAGTCACAGTCTTCTATCCAGTGATACTGGATGTTATTTGTTCTATAAATTATGTATAGTGCATAGATCTATAGTTTTCATAAAAAGAATAAGAAAGAAATTTAAAGGCATTTTCAGTTTCTTTAAAAATTTTAGCTAAGGGTTTTTTTTCGATTCATTTTCATTTCATGGTATTCTTCAAGAAAAAGATACTGTTTTGATATTTTTTTAAAATGCAATTTGCAGTAAACAGTTCAGAGGCATGAAAAGCCTTCCTGAACCACTGATGAGACAGCAGGGGGACCCCGGGGATGTACCGGTGTCTTCCCTTCCTCTCAATATTACATAAGCCAATATCAAGTTCGCATGCTGGCATGATTCCAGGTTAGAGGGAAATGGCTCTTTAAAGACTCCTCCATAAAAATAGGAAGTCAGTTCTCTTTAAAATTAGAAAATGATTTATAACAAGCTAAAAAAGTGTTGGTTTTGTCCTCTAAAAATGATAAAAATAGTACTTAGAATAGTGACTAGGAATATTCTATAAGGCCCTCCTAACTCTTCAGCCATGGAAGAGACAATAAGAGAATAAAATACTTCTAGGTATGTATGAAGTTAGTAAACTCCACATTGATAAGTTTTGGGTAAACAGTGTTGTGTTTTCTAGTATACAACAAGGATGGTGGATTTACTTTGGAAAATGTTATTAATGTTAATAAAAGTTATAAATATAAATTCTCCCACATCAGTTTGAAAATACATCTTTTTGTGTTTATTATTTGCATACTTTTAATAGAAATGTGTTATATAGAACTGTGACTACTTTGGTATTCCATTGGAATTATTTGCAATTTTAAAGTTGTAACATCTCAGTCTGCTGAAGTTTTGAATGTAAGTAGTTGTGCTCCTCCCATTAAGTTGTCTTTAATTATTTCACAGTTTTGCTGTGGTGGGTTTTTCTCTATAGTATCCACAAATAATGCATATTATAGGATTTAAATTACATTTAATATAATATAAAGCATATAATTGGAACAAAACCTTAGAACTTACCTTGCCCTCCTATGAGAAAACCTAAGCAGTGGCAGCCTCTTCAACTGCCCCATTTTAGGTAGTAGGGTGAACACTGATGCTGGAGGAAGTGTGATGTAACAGTGATTTTCCAAATGTTCCATCTTATTCTTAGGACAATAGGAAGATACTCGTTTACATATAAGGGAACCAGAATGGGATAGTTCTCTTAAGGAAAAGATATTAAATTTAAACTATGAAGAGACTATGGTGAGGAAAATGTAAGAAATGAGAATGGATAAAAGATATAGGAAGAATTCCTTTATTAAGTTGGAGAAAAGCCAACTCACCAACACCCTCTCACACATCTAGTTAAAATATATCCTCTCATCCTTGTTCGCCTGATTTTCCCCACCCCAAACACAGCACACACCGACAGTATTCTAGAAATTTTCATGTGTTCAAAGTTCTTCATTTATGAAATAACACCCTTAACATGAAAACTAATTTATAAGTTCAGCCTTATAACACCAAGGTCATGGGTTCGGATCCTAGTACCAGCCAGCTGCCAAAAAAAAAAAAAATCCAAAACTAATTTTTAATAGTTGGACTCATTTAATTCTTAATATGAACTCATACACAGCTACTAGCTTTTTTGTAAGGCTGTTCTCAGAACTAGTGTTTGTGCACACTAGCGTGAGTGTGTTGATAGTGAGTTTTTATGGTGGTATTATCTGAGATGAGATGAGGTGGTCTGACCCTAGGGAGCTGCTGTGACTGCACACTGTGTGCACATGTTCATGCAGGCTCTGGCACCTGGACATAGCATGCACCTTACAATAGAAAAGCCTGGATAGTTAGATAAAGTCAGACCCCAAAATTTAAGCTGTAAAGATGATTGGGTACATTTTCCTTAACACAGTTTCATAATAATTGCACATGCTTCAAAATCCTATTAAGATGCCTTCTTTTTTTTCCTTCTTTATAATTTTGTTGTTATTGTTTGGAGTCTGTCATTCTTTTCTTTCGTGCTTAGGAGAACTTCCAGTGGCGAATTCTTCAGTTGGATCAAACTGCTGTACTTGTAACTGCCAGTCGACGTTGCAGGCCATTCTCCAAGAACTCAAGACCATGAGGAAATTAATGCAAATTCAAGCAGGTACAAGGAGCAGGCCTTGGAATGAGTCCTTTGATTTTCAGTGTATATCTGACATCAGCAGTCGAGATGTTCATTGTGCTTTTGTTATAGAGTTCTCCCCACCTGCCTCCCTTGCTGTGCCTCTTCACGTAGCCATTTGCTGAGCTTCTTCTACAACCCATTTTTTTCTTTAGCAAATCAAACAATTTTTTTTATTGCTACTAATACCACTCATATACTTATTTGCATGTACTCAGTCTGCTTCATCTCATAATCTCCTAGTGCTTCACAAATGTCAGTTAATTACATTTCAGGACAGTTGTATGTGGAGGAGCCCTTTAGGAAGCACAGGCTTCACTGCTGAAGATGTCTAAGGATGTGAGCAACAGGAAGGTTGAGCCTCAGGCCTGCCTGTAGCTTTTCTCTCTCCCATTCAGAATAGAGAAGCTCAGAGACACCTCACATTCTGTCTTCAGTTATGTGACTCCTCTGTCTGTTTTCACCACCACTGGGCAAGTTGAAGAACAGAAGAGCAGTGCCTTGCAGTTTGGGTTTGGCAGCCCAGTTTCTCCTCTTATGGCTGTGTGACTTCACTCTGCCCCCGACTTCTCAAATTTGTAAACGGAGGATTAATATCTAACTCACAGGATAGTTTTCAAAATAGAATGAGATAGTAAGGTAGATGAACTGTGTGAGGCATGATACAAGCATAAGCTATTTCATTAGTGTCGCTTTAAAGACCGTGGAGCATTTCATAGAAGTCTGGAAGTCTAGGTCTTCAGTATAGTGGCTGTCTTTCCTAATCTCCATAATTGGGGGGAAAAAACAGATTTTTTTGGTTACAGGTATAAGAAATAATAAATCGTTTTATTAAACCTTCCCTCTTGTCAAGGGAAACTGCTACTTAATCTTAGTGTAAAGCAGAAATCAGACAGCACAGCCTATCTTGACCAGCTTCTTACCCTTTATTTGAATGGTATTCAGGAAGGTCATCATTTAGAAACTCTTCTTGGTGTCATTTAGTGAATTGTTGTAAAATTTTAATATTCAGTGATGTGGTTTTGATACAAAAAGCTTAATACTTAGACATATCAGTCACCCAAGATCACATTAAAGTAAGGTGAGCTAAAGGCTACCTCAAAAGCAACATCTTTTCAAGTTGAAAAAATCTGGTTTTATCCCAAGGAAAAAATAAGCATTTTGGCTGGGTCAGTAAACATTTGACTCACCTTGTTCCATCATGATCATCTGTGTTTTTATTAACCTGGCAAAGGTTAACATCTCCTAAATGAGGAGCTCAGAAAGAAGGTTACTTTATTATGTATGGATCCTTTTCTCAGAGGAAGAATTTGTTAGCACTTAAGAAAATATGCATATGAAATGGTAGTGGATTTATTTTGTTACCTAAGCTTCTTACTACTGAAATGGCAAACTACAAATTGCAGCCATTTAAATCCTTCTTAGAATCTATTAAATAAATACCACTTGGTCACCATGTTTTCTTTTCTGAACCTTTGCAGATTAGGGAGGTAAATGATTCCAAAGCTGTAGGGTAGCATAAAGGATAAACTGAATCAGTTACTCTCCTTTAATTTTCTTAAACTTAAAAATTTGTGTCATATGAGTAGATTTATTTAAGGTTTATTGCTTGTAAGACTTAGGTTTAAATTACATTTAGAAAGTTTCACCTTTATCTTAAAGAGAATAAAGGAAGAAGATCAAGTGGTAAGATCTGGGTGCCGAAGACTTGGGCTATGAGGAGAAGAAAAACTCTGATCAAGTCCCTGTGTTCTTTCAACCAAAGTTTTCACTTTTAATTAGGAATCATGAGGCTTAGAGAGGCTGCAGCCCAGACCATGGTGATCATTTTGCTTCATGATCCCTGTGACTCTGGGGATGTAGACCCAGCTTGGGGGGGAAATGCAGCTAGAACAGGGAGAAGTTCTCAACTCTGGCTGCACATCAGAATCACTGGTGAAGCTTTAAAATAATACGGATGCCCAGTCCCCACCCCAGAAATGTGTTCACTTAGTCTAGGGTGGGGCTGAGGCAACTCAGTTTTTTAAACTCCAGAGTGATTCTAATATGTGGCCAAAGTTAAGAACCAGTGAGCTAGATTAACTACCACACATAGAAACTTTTCTGTGCTCTTGAGGAGTGCAAGAAGTTTGTTTCTGATACTTTTAAATTGCTTCCCAGTCTGGAGATGAAAATATCAGGCTCAAAGTGTAAATATTCTTTATTTTCAGACTGATAGAAACTAAGTGAGAGAAAGTGATCCATGTTTATGTGCATTTAAAGACCTTTAGTTTTCACTTGGCTTATTTACTGGTTTATTTCTGTAAAAAAGGCAAATATATCCTGTGCTCATATTTGGAAAGCCGTATTAATACCTGAATATTTAAATAATAATGCCATGTTTTCCTATTACACCTTCCATCAGAGTATTTTTAAAAGGTTAACAAACACTACTTCTCAGAGTGCACCTGTGAAAACTGTATTTACCATCCTGGATTTTTTAGAGTATGTATTCAGTATGAGTACTTAGTTCTTGTACTGTGCTTTTCATCTTTGGAACTGAAACTGTTTCTATATTTTACTAATTTGCTTGACTTATACAGAACTATATTATTCCTATTTTTCAGCTATGTAACACTGAGGTCTGGAGAAGCAGCCTGGTCTGAAACCATGTAACATGGTGCTCTGGGGATAGTTCATGTGTGGAGAATGTGTGTTTGGTGAGGAAGGAGTTACTGGGCCTGATTAAGTGACTAACAGGCTTTTCCCACAGGCTTACTGGTCCCTATTATAGAATCATTCCAAGCTCTTTATTTTTATCAGTCTTGCCCAAGTGATCGTCATTGTTTCATCTTTGTCTATTTTGGCACCTGTAGATTATTAGCAACTGATCAGTTTAACCCCAAATGACAGTTTGAATATTCCTGAAATGGGCTTACCGGAAAGCATGGACATCTGTACCTGAATTTAAGTTCTGGAGTTCTCATTGATTTAAAAATGTCAGATGATTTATAAAGTCACTTTCAAATGTTTTCTCATAGCACATAATCCCTTCCTCCATTGGACCCAGCAGCCACAGTGCACTGTAATGATTCACCAGCATGTAGAGCAACATTTTCTCCTGGGTGTTTTTCTGCCTTTAGGACTTTAACATGCTCCAGAGCCTGCACTTGGTAGACCCAATGTGAGATTTACCATAGTGTGCTTCGTCCTCAAGTGGGCCTCAGTTCAGTGTCGGTTTATAGATCACATAGACAGTCCACGAATAAGCTGTCCTAAGTCAGACAACGTTCCTGTACCGTATGTTTGTTTACTGTTCACAGTTGGAACTCAGAACAGACAACAACCCCCAATCTCCCTTATATGCTCCCAGCGAACTGCTGTGTCACGCAAGAGAAATAAAAAGAAAAAAGTACCCCCAAAGACTGTTGAACCTCTTACTGTGAAGCAGAAGCCTAGCATGGTAGAAGCTGAGAAGAAGACCGCCGTGGCCTCCGGGCAGTCTGGTGTCCAGGCAGCCCAGCACAGCTTCCCAGAGGAAAGCCACGTCCTGGGATTTGGCATCGTTCTCCAGTCACCTTCCTCTGATGTAAGTTGATATTTTCTAGCTGCTAACTCTAATGCGATACAACTTTCTGGAATTTTATAGTATTAATACATTTTTCCCTTCACTAGTTCTGCCCAAGACATCTAGAAAAACTTGCAGGATACAGATGGGAAAGAGGAAGGGAAGACTAGTAATGATTTCTTGGCCTACAATTTTCTTTTCTGAAAATTATATGCCTTATTTATTTAAACACATTTCCATCTTTACCTCTGAAAGAAGAAAGGTGATATTGTAAATAATCTGCTCACTTCTTTCTTTAACATTTTTAATTTCAAAGTGGCAGTTTTCAATTTCCTCAGTGTAAAGAACCAAAAGAATATAATTAAATCTTTTGTGGATGGGCATAAATGAACAGAACCATACAGATAAGGTCACACCTTTCTAGAAACATAAACTAATAATAAAAAAGGAGCAGTAGTGCTAATTCTATTTTATAGATGCAAGCTACACTGCTAATTAGGTGGCAGTGCCATGCTGTTTACTCTGTGTAATGATAGGTTAATGCTCTGCAAAGGTTTTTCTATTTTAATATCATAGCTAGAATGTTGTTGTAGTCCAGGATGCTGGATTACATCTGAGATATCCATCTGACTTGCTATTTTATATTCATAGGACCATAAATAAATTTCTTTAATAATGTGCTATATCTGCAATTGCCTACTGTATTAGCAATATCTTTATCTAAGTACATTCATATTGTGAACCCCAACTTGTTGGGAGAGTTCTTAAAATAAACAAGAATGAGTGATCTATTATTATCAGATTGCATAGGATGAGAATCCTGCTGAGAACTCCCACAGGCCTATATAGGATTGGAGTTTGGCTCTACCTTTTAAACTTTAAATAACAGAGAAATCGCTGTTTTAAAAAGCAAGGTTCTCCTTCAAATTGTAGCAAGACAGTTTGCTAGCATATATCTACATTGGGTCTCTTATAAAGGAAGGTGACAAAAATAATTATCTTGAAACTTTTTTAGCCTAGAAAATCATTTGAACTTTTTCCAATCCTTGGTGTTAAAGGGGTGTTTTTTTAAATCTATGGACACATGCTACAGTCTTTAAGAAGGTCTTCTAGATTGAAACTCAATTTTAAAAAATCAATAATGATGATAGTGTTCTACCCAGGACCAGTCCATTCATTTGATTATATCATGTCATTATTGCAATTAAGCCCCTGTTTCAAACCCCAGATAGGTCACATATTTGGAAATGGGTAAATTATTCCACAGCATAAAGTACATTCAATCCTAAGCTGTTTTTAATCATACTTTTATCTTTTCCTTACATTGTCTAAGCATTCTTTTCTGATAGGCATTGATATAGCAGGAGCAATAATTTGAGTTGCACAGATCATCTCCCAAGGGGTTGATCTAATGCTAATAACTGAACTTTCTCCTTTTTTTAATTTTAAGCTCCAAGTGTACTTCAGAGATAAATTGAGGAAGATCTGATTGTTTTATTACTTTTACCAATATCAGTATTATAATTTTATTGATAATAATTTACATTTTATTCATGATTGTTTTTGCTAACAAGACCTATTAAATTTGCTAAAGCACGTTCAGAATTGTCTATGAAAACTTTGTTAGATGCTGCCTGTCTTTGACTGAAGAATAACGTGCTTCTAAAGAAAAGCAAGAAAAGGTGTGTGGATATTTACACTCTCCAGCTAATACCCATTTGATTCGTCTCTTGAGCAGAAAGTGTAACTGCACCTAGACAACATGGCAGTGAAGCCCCATGGTGGCTGAGGAAATGCTGTCTGTGGCCAGTGGTATTAGTGAGGCTGCCTATGTGGTCCTCAGGGGTTGAGGGCTGGGACATTGACTCCTGTAGGTAAAAGAGCCATCAGTGCTAAGACATCCAAATTTAGGTGCCCTGCCAGTCTTTTATTATGCCTTAGCCATGAGCCTTTTTAAATGTGGTGGAAGTACAGAGGAGAAAACAGAAAATAGGTAATAATCTTACAGGTATTACTTTATAAAATGGGTTGGAGCAAATATAAGCGGCTGGGAATTGTGTATTGAAGATAGGCTCTGAGAAGTCTCCAGTGGTGGGAGGATCAGGTTCAAAGTCGTAGGACTGGGCAAGTGGCCCAGTGTTGCTGGATCAGCTCTCTGGACGGCACTGGTGAACATAAGACGGGGCCAGAGAGGGACAGCCCTAACATATCAGCTTTGATCTTGTGGGCACTGGGGACCATTGCAGGTTTCAAGTCGAGGAAGAACTCTGCCTGGGTTTAAGAGTGGTAACTGCGACAATGTTGCCATTGTGACTGATAGAGAGATGGAGAGGGGAGATGCTAGAGATGGAGAGAGTGGTAGGGAGATAATTGCAGTCCACCAGGCAAGAGTTCTGAGGGTCTGGACAAGAGCAGTGAGCCTGGAGAGAAGAAAAATGAGAGCCATTCAAGAGGGACTGGGTGACCATGTGGAAAGTAAGACCCAAATTACTAGCTTAAAAACAAAGTTGGTTCCTAGCTGGCCCTGACGACTTTAACTGAGATAGGGAGGGCAAGAGCAGAGGCAGTCTTCCAGTATGGTTTTTGTGTTGAGTGGACATTCAATAAATAGTTGTTTAATGAAAATAAATAAATAAAAATAAATTAGCACATTAAGTAAAATCAAACCTAAATTACACAGAAGCATAAGTAGAAACCTAAAACCAAACTGCAGATTTAAGTATCATGTTTAATTCTTTCTTCATGAGTTCACAATCCAATAATTTACTGGGACTGAGACAAGACAGATGTTCATTTCTTATAGTTACTGTTTCTTTGATTCTGGATATATTGATTTGTGTTTTTCAGAACAAATATACATGGCCTGAGCTTGTTTTGTTGTTGTTGCTTTTTGTTTGGCTTGTTCTTTGGCTTTGGTGAAACTCAGACCAGTTTTTTAAAAATGCTTTTATAATAATTTTTGATAATCGAAAAAATTTTCTATTTGTAATAGTTACTATTAATATTCTTCAGTAGTCCTAGGTCACACAAATTTAAAAGTTATCAGAAGGTAAATCTATGGGTATTCATCAGCTTAAGATAATTTTGTTAATGTTTATTTTGTATCATTCTTCTTAAAATAAATAATTTTAAATGCATTGGTGCTTTTAACAGAAATAACTTCTGAATTCACCAGAAATAGCTTCTGAATTCAGAATCTGTTTTCTTAACACCTTCTTAGACTAATAGATAAAACGATCCACTGGGAACTGGTAAAGTAAATCAAGCAAGCGATTTTTCTTTTATTCATTGACACATTGAAATTGAGGCAGTATAAGTGTAAGTTCTAGCGTGGGCTGCTTGGGTTCAAATCCTTACTTCATCACGTCTTAGCTGGATGATCTTAAACAAGTCAGTTAACCTCTCTGAGCCTTAGTTTTTGCATCCACAAATTGGGGATAATAATAGTAGCCACTTCACAGGATGAGAATTAATTTAAAAATCCATGTAATGTGTGTTAGCCTAGGGCCTGGAATAAAGTAAGTAGCAAGTAAATGTTAATTATTTCACTGTTTTCCAGGGCATAGTTCAGTGAATGAAATAGCCCTTGACTTTCAAGGAGCACATGGAGGAAAATTTGCAAGCAATAATTATGGTATCATAGGATGTAAGCTGTAGCACAGGCAGGCAGAGGTCACCTGGAGCCTGCAAGAGCAGGACCTCCCTGCCTGGAGGATCATGGACAGACTCTCAGGGGAGACATCTCCTTGGAAGAGCATTTTTAATGGAGTTAGAAGGGAAGAAGCTAGATTGCAGTGCTTAAAACCTTATATATTATACATTTTGGCTCAAATATATTTAGCATAAATCAGGCCCTAGTCTTCAGTGTCATTAATTTATTACCTGAGAAAGGAAAAAGCTAAAAACATCTCTGAAAGACTTTGGAGTGTCTCATTATGCAAGTTCATGAAGAAACTTTCAAGGGACCAAATTGTCTTTTCTAAAATTAAATTCCTAATTCTAACCAAATTTTGTCAAATGAAAAAATCTATAAAGAATTGTCTCTTTAATGACTTCTTGTCATTTTTATCCCATTCAGCATTAAATATTTGCTAGCATATAGTTTATGCATACTCTCTGATAGAACTACTGGCTGAGCATTTTTACTTAATGCAGAGTATCCACCTTATAATACTAGTCCTGATGTAGTACATCCCACGAGCTTCTGCCCCACTGACGCTAGGATTCTCACACTAGCTCTACCATGTCCCCAGACCACACCTGTTCTGAGGTGCTTAACAAGAGTAGCTGGACCAGCTGGACCAACTGGAGCAGGCCCTTCAATCTCATGTGTTCTTGTGGCCACCCAGCTCACTGGCCATGTTCTTGGCATAGCATTTAATAAATGGCAACAGTAATTCTTGCTGAATCTACCTGGACCAGACCTGAGTTATAGAGAACAATCTTAGCTCTTCTCCAACAGAAACAGATCACATTTATGAGCAAAATAAAATCAATTGCGGCGGGAGACTGTTTGTGTTTTTTGAAATTTCTTTTTATAAACTAAAGCTCGTTTTCCCAAAAGTACATTTAATCTACTGCTAAATAAATTTGAAATGAGAATGAAGGATTGTTGTATACAGTAAAACAGAAAAACTAAATTCATATCCTTTAAATATTCTTATAAATTCTCTTATGTTTTTCAGTCTAAAATCAGTTAGTCTTATTCAGCAGAATCCTGCCTCATCATTCATGTTTAGGTCCTGAGCCAGTCTGAGATTTGACTAGCCGGCCAGCCTAGCCTCTCTAATCCCCATTAGCACATGATCTCAGACAAACAATCTGTGCCTGTGCCTAGAAATGTGAGCATTGTACAAGACACAGAATTTGCAAGCTGTTGAGTATAATTTATTAGTTTGCATTTGAAAATCTGGGGCTAGTGCCCAATGGGAATATTCATGCACTTCTTCTTACTCTTTTCACCAATGACCACATATAGATTTTTGTGTGTCCTACTGTAATTTGGTATTGATAATACCTTATATAAAATAGCCTATATCAGAAATGTTCCCTCTGTGATTAATTTGTATGATCGCTTTAAAAATTGTCTTACGTTTTTTTTCTTTAGCATATACAGGGGAGTCACATGATATGCTCAAAGGGACTTGGGGGCAGGTCTTTTCATTTACCTGGTTAGAGGATTCCCCACCCAAACTGAATGGTAACCCCAACTACTTCTAAGCAAAGGGAGACCAGAGATGCAGTGCAAACAAACAAAATAGCTAATGTCCATAGGCCTGGATCCAGGGACATTTTTGAGGGTCATGATGACTATATGCAGTTTTTGCCTCCAGAGCTTCACCCAGTATAAAATGTAACACCACTGGATAAGGAAAATTAAGCATTTGATGCATTGCTGTGCTGAGTGGCTGAGGTACCTAAAATAGGCAAGCATACATGAAAATCCAAATTTATAATGGGAATTCAGACTTAACTCTTAAAATGACTATCCGTGTTGCAAATTCTGCCCCATACTTTGGATGTCGTCATTTAAAGATTGTAGAACTTCAGTAATCAATGGAATCCTATAAGTTAGTATATTAGCTATCTGTCTTGGCTTTAGTATCAAATAGTGAATCTGTCAAGGGAAGTCTAATTTTAAAAATGATATTCATTTGTAATAGTGTTGGTTTCTACCATAGCTATCATTAGTAAACAGAGAAATCTCATTTAAACCAGAGCCAGTAAACAAAAAGAAGAGATTCAGTGATACAAATTAAAGAAAGAGTTCTAACCTGTTTTTAAATATATGTGCAAAGTGTGGATCATTCTATGGCAGTAATCCACTATGATTGTATTTCTTAAAACAATGGAGGAAATCGGTTTCATAGTGAAATTTGAGGTTAATTTACGTCTTCATGTTTGAGAAGACAAAGCTGCCCCCTTTTTTTTAAGGGACTTTGGCTTTGTGGCATGTGGTAGGCATAGCTCTAGCACTCATTCACTCCCAGCCAGGAGTTCTGAATAGGAGACAGGCATGAAGTGCAGGAAGGGGCAGAGCTCATCACCTTCGCCCTTGCTGCTGCTGCTGGTGGTGCTGCCTCAACTAATCACACCATGTACTCCTTTGTTAGGTGCTTACGAGAGGGTAAGTTCACATTCCCTGATCCAGAAAGAACAGTTCAGAAAAGCAATACCTGTCTGGCAGTAGAAAGTGGAGCAGAAAGCACTGACAGCTTCTGCACTGTATGGGGCCTCAGAAATCAAAATACTATTGTGATGCCATAGGAAGTGTCTCAGCTCCACAGAAACCTCCAGATATTTAGTTTTAGGAGTTGCAGCAGATGCCAGAAGCAGCAACTGTCTCTTAAATCCTACCTTCAATGCCCTGTTAAAATGCTGTCCTATCCCCTCCTGTGCTACCTGAGTCCCCTTACCCCCATATCCCCAGCAGCCAAATCCTGCCTAACACTGTCACAGACAGCACTGGCTCGGTACCTCTCTTATATGGTAGTTACTTCTGTATGTGTCTCATCTACAGAGCCAGCCTTTAAATTCCTGCACACAGAGGCTGCTCAGTAAGTAGGTACTGAACCAGTGAGGTCACTGTTCTCCAGGTAGTCTACTCCTGGAGAAGACATTGAAGTACTCAGCCCTAGCAGGGCAGATTTGCAATCCCTCTTCCTTTGTACAGGGATAAAAGATCTTTGGATCAACACTAGTCATTTCAAATGAATTCTTACATAGTGTTTTACTTATTGTGACAAATATCTGTCGAACACTGACAGGGTACTTAGCACTCTGAATACAAAGGAGTGCTCATCCCACTTAGAAACACAAGCTCCCAGCTAAATAAAAGCAATGTGAAAAGTGCCATAAACATAGTTCATAGAAAATACTGTGAGTGCATGAAGAAGGGAGTGGCTAGTTCTGCCTAGTGGTTCATTCAGGTCACTGTCTCAAACCAGGGTCCAAGTCCTACTGCATGAATTGAAGAGAAAGTCTCAAAGGGCAGGTGGCTGATTTTTAAGCACCTGTTTAATGGCATCAGAATCAAATTGAGGGTTATATGAATGAGATAAGTTGATATCCTTCCCTTTCCTCTCTTGCATTCTAAGAGCTTCTGTACCTTCCTAGACCCCCAAGTAGCTGCTTCTATAAGATAAACCTGATTTTTTTAAATGGCTTTCAAATGATACAGGAGCACTTAGCCAAAATCTGATATCACTTCATTTAGAATAAAATTTCTAAATGCAGCCATAGGATATGCAAAATAAAAGTGATTGTAAATAAAACTTCATCATAGATGGTAAATTCTCTGAATCCTAATATTTCTACATTGACTCATTTCAACAAATATTCACTGAGTTCCTGGTGTGTGCCAGACTCTGTTCTTGGAATTAGATATACAGCCTCTGGCTCCTGTCAGCTTCCTCTGCAGACCTTTGACCAGCAAGTAGCAAGATGCAAAAGTCAGAGAAAGAGTCTGACAGGCGCTCTTTTTATAGTGATATTTACGAAGCATTCAGAGACCAAATGTTGAATGGCAAAGTGAAGAGAGGAATGAGATGACTTTCTGTATAATCCAGTCACAAATTCCATTTTGGAGAGGCAGGGCCCAAACCCCTTCCTACATTATCTGAATAATATAAGCCATGCTCTGAGCACTCTTTATTTTAATCATTGCATGCTGGGCATTTTGAAAAGCAATAGAACAAACAAAAATAATAATTCTTGTTCTCTAAAAGAAACACTAAATTCTGAATCCTCACATTTCTAATATGATTTAGGAAACCTAAAGTAGCACCAGGTTTGCAGTGATAAATACGAGACCTAAGAGTAAGCTTTGACAGTGCATCTTACTTAAGTGAGTTTTCTTCTGACTTTTTTCCTAATAAAAGTTTAGGAATTGTGTTTTTTCATATTAAAGTTATTATTTTAGAGCTACTGTGTTATAACCAACAGAAAATGACTTGATAGTTTGGATTATGATGAATGAACTTTTATCTGTTCAACATAACCTTATTGAGTGCCTACTATGTGCCAGACCCTAGAGCTACAAAGTCTGAGTTCCAGGCCTCAGGAAAGGCTGCAATCTAATAAACAATTCTAGTACAGTGTAATAAATACAATCATGTACATGTGTCAAATGAACAGCGGTAACAGAGAGTGCATGGCTGCCTCCATGGGCAGGAAAGAGGTAGGAAAGGCTTTGGAGAGGAAATATGGCGTGAGCTGGGATGAAAGATGAGAAGGCAGATTATAGGCTGGCCAGTTAGCTTAGTTGGTTAGAGCTTGATAACCCAAGGTTCAGCATTCGATCCCTGTACCAGCCAGCTGTCAAAGAAAAGAAAAAAAAAGAAGACAAGTTGTAAACATCCATGACATGCTGCTAGAGACTGCATTATTAGTGTCCAAGCTTGTGTTATCATACGATACAGTCCAAGTCAAAAGTCACCATGTAGGTCTTCTAATCCTGTATCCCAGTCAGGAAACCCCTAACAGGGAAGCAATGTGACTAGTGCCTTGATTTCCAAGGGTGATGTGGGACATAGGTTCAGATTTTTCTCCCAAAAGTAGGGGTGGGTAGTAGATTAAAACTGCCTGGGAACCTGCTCATCATCTTTATTTTATGAATAGTTTACATAAGTTTTCACTGGGGAACAAAAATAGTTTCACAGCTAATAACCAACGGCATAGTAGAAGGAACAGGGAAACTGCGGGGTAGCCCTGTATTTGTGTTTAAGAACAAAAATTAATAGAAATTAAATGAAAGAAATTAAATTATTTGATGTATGAGAAAGCGATCTGTAAACTGTAATGTACTGATCACGTTTGAATTATGTGTAAGTCATTTTTGTTATGATCTCTTTGGACCTCAGTTCCTTTGTTTACAAAATGAGTGTTTCATCCAGGTGTCACAAGTCCCCTTGAACTCTAGAATGATATGATTTTGTGATTCTCCAACCATCTCTTGACTATTTCTAAGAACAGGAATGCTTTTTCAGTGTACTCTTTTCCATTGCTTTTGACAAGACTTAATATTGGAATTAGAGCATCTTGTTTTTTAAATTATAACTAATCATTGGTTTTATAAATTGCAAATACTGGCACACAGAGCTGAGACTGTATCATTTACAGGATATGGATATTTGAATAGTTAGTGATGTTTTTTCTTGCACATATGCCCAAAGTCAAATGCTTCAAATCTTGCTTTTAATGAAATATTTATGTTCTTTTGGTAGCCAGAAGTGCAACTTGCTGAAGGCTTTGATGTGTTTATGCCTAAATCTCAGCTGGACTCTATATTGTCAAACTACACTCGCTCAGGAAGCCTTCTGTTTAGAAAACTGGTGTGTGCATTTTTTGATGACAAGACTTTGGCTAACTCCTTACCTAATGGGAAGAGGAAAAGAGGACTCAATGACAACCGGAAAGGACTAGACCAAAATATTGTGGGTGCAATAAAAGGTTGGTCTGCATCATTTCATTTTATGGGTTCTTTGTCGAGTTTTGCCTTCATTCCATAAAGATGCGGCTGAAATTGCAGTAGACTAACTAGAGGATAATTTAATTTGCCATTGGCAATTTACCCATTGGCATGGCTTTTAGGTGTGAGCTCTGTAACTTACCACCTCAAATACCACTAGAATTTGGTATTTCAAGGTGATGTTAATTTGTAAAAATAATTTAAGAGCCAGTTTGATCTGCTGCAGAACCAAAAAAACTTATTTGACTTGTTTAATGAACGTATTTTTCTTCTCAGTAATTTCTAACTAAGAATGTCATAGAAATATGGTTTAAACTTAAATTTTTAGTTGTAAATAAGAATAAAGATATGATTTTTTTAAAAAAATAAAGTAAACCTGTTTTCTCCGAAGTTCAGAAGTTGCTTTACCAGGTCATTGCTTCTAAAGACATTTTAAATCTAAGTGATCCCACTAGGAAGCCAAACCCCATGTATCCCCACACATCCCTGGCCTGCTCTGCTCCCTCGTGTTTTGTGACATGTTGGGTCTGCCGTGGGTCTCTCCCCCTTGACTCCTTTGAGCATGTGTCTGTATTCCACTGTGTTATGATAACTGTGCAGGTGCATGGACAGATGTATCTTCATCTCTATCCAGTGCCTCATCCTAGAACTAGTTCTCAACTTTAAAATGTCCTTATTCGGGACTCTGATGAATGTAACTTTAAGAAGTAGAAGTATTTAAATATTATTATCAAAATAATGTAAATGAAGTCTCAGATCTAAACACAACTACCATGAAAATGAACTTTTGAAGCAAGCCTTAAAACTAGACTGCCTGATAAGGATGTTCTTCTCTGGCTCAGGTCCCCATTGTTTGGCTTGTGTAGTGGGAGTGAGACAGAGAGTCTCCCCTGCCCCTGCTTGCTCCCTGTTAGCTTGCAAAATGAGTAAATGAATTTAATAGTATTTGAAAGATACTTGGAAAACCACAATTAACTTTACAAAAATAATATGGCTTTTAAATGGAGTTATCAAGTACCAGACACCTTTTTTTCATGGCCAGGACATAGGCCTTCATTAACAGAAAATTTCATATGCTCCATCAGAATTTTTTTACTTAAAGTGACAGTTGAGTTGTGTAAAATAAGAAAAGCTACAGAGATATCACAATCTGTGCCATTTTTGAAAAGAATGATTCAGCCTGAAGTGACACTGAAAAGAAGATTACAGGACTTGAAAAATGGTCAGTGATGTAACTGGGACTGTTGAGGTGAAGAAGGGTCCTGTTTCGATTTAATCTTGCTGGGGCCTTCTCGAAACATGAAGGTCAAAGCTACTGATGCTTTTCTGAAATACAGCCAATATTTGTTGTAGTTTTTTTTTCTGGACAGCATATTAACATTATGGAAGTGTTTGGAAATTAGGGCACCCTAATAATAGATGGTAATGAAATAGATCATTACAAGTAGACTGATAGAGGTTTATTCTACCATGTTTGATCTAGACTGGACATCACAGAAGAGTTTTAAAAAGTGTATTACAGACAGAAATAGAAGACACACCTTAATTTTCTTCACAGCCCTAGTCTTTAGCTAGAAATAAAAATGGCAATGAGAACTTTGGTCCTAATACATTATAAAGTAAATTATTACATAATACATAATAAAGTTCTTAATATAAAGAAGAACTTAAAATTTCCATATTCGTTTTTATTATTGAATTAAGTCTGTCGTTAAAATTCTATTATAACAGCACAGTAACTTTAAAACAGACAGAAATCCACCCATAAGCTACCAACAACCCAAATCAACAAATATTTTATATTCACTTGCTTCCTTGCAGTGTTTATACAGACATATGTTTTAATTTTGATTTTTTTTCCTGATTACAGAAATAATCCATGTTTATAAAAAATCCAAATCTGAAAAATGTATACAAAACTAAAAGGCCTCCATAATCTCACTCCTCAGAGGTTATCATGTACATTTCTACAAGCTTTATTCAAAGTATGAATATGGTATCAGATTTGTCTTTTTTATAAGAACATTCTGTTCATACTGGCCAGCCAACATTTTTACCAGATTTATTCTAATAATTTTTTATAAGCTCCTTGAGGACAAGCTTTGTCTTAAGTATCCTTTACTATTACCTCTTGCACTTGAAGGAATTCACGAAATGCCACCCCAAAATGTGCCACATTGGTGTGATGATGACTTCAAACTCAGGGCACTTGGGAATAGCAAATGCAAGGAGGGAATTTCTGTGAACTCCCCTTATCTTCCTAAAGACAGTCTCCAGAAGGAACTCAATTGTCATGAATCCCTTCCCTGGGAATTTCATGAACCAGGGTAGGATCAGCTCAGTTCACAGGAGAAGAAATTGGAGGTGCATACCACACCCAGACTTTGACATTGGCTCTCACCTGTTCTTCTGAGCGCCATTCACCTTTCCCCCAAATCCCTTACTCTCCCCTAAGTTGCTCACATTCCTCCCACTGCCTCCCCTATGAAAAGGGTACATAAGCTTCTAGATCTCACTGAGTTTTCCATATTCACTGTTCTTTCACGTGATGCCACATGTGCGTAATAAATTTCTATACCTTTTCTCCCATTAATCTGCCTACTGTCAGTTTATTTAATAGACTCAAATATTGAACCCTCAGAGGGCAAGTTTTCCTTCCCTACACACTTAACTGAGAGCTTTATACAGAGTAGGGTTTCCGTAAATACAAGCTGGGTGAGTGAATAGGTATAAGTTTTTATTTTTTATCTTGATTTTAGCTTTAATTTATTGACATAGAGTCTAGTGCTAAACATCCATCTTCATATCTTCTCATAACTAATTTGGAATGATTGATATCAAAACATTGTTGTAAATTTCTCCCAGTTAACAAAATGCCAGTGCAAGTAAAACAGTGGAAACCAAAATTGAATATAAATTTCAGTACAACTCTTTTAACTCCCTAATATATTTTTCCTTTACCACACTTTCCCAAGCTAAAAGTTAATTAATGCACATATTACAATACTCATATAAAGTGATTTTTGGAAGTAGATATTAATTGAATAACTATATCCAGTTTTTCTTGCTATTGGGAGAAAGAAAAAGAGAAATTTATTTCCCTAGCCCAAGTCTTTTGAATCCAACTAATCAGGGAAAGTGATAAAACGATTACTTTCTATATATTAGTGCCCCGGCTATCAGATTTATTATTACTGTCTAGCACACACTTGGAAAAGATTTTATAAATATCCAGTCTTTCTTACTCTGTCCCTTGTGGGATAGTACATCAACAGTGTATTAATTTTAAAAGTCCTGTAACCTAGGAACATACGAAGACTGGTTAATTTTATAAATTCTCAGAAGTAAAAATAACGGTAGGGGCTCAATTTTGTTCTAAACAAAGGTAATTCAATTAGTTAAAACAACGATAAGAAAAAAAGATGAATAAAAATCTGTAAAATGCTTATAAATAGGAACAGAAATGGACTGGAAAATAAAACTTCATTGTAGGGATTATTAACAAAGCTTTTTGTAGTGATAATTAATATTCCCCTTGACAGTGTCTTGAAAATAAAATATAAGCCTCTTTGTAGAGATCATATTTTTCACGTAATCGCATCTGTTTTATGGTGACTAACTTAATGGTAATTCATTAAAAATTCTTTGATGAGTATGACCCAATGTACTGCTGATGAAACGATCCTTAATTGGAAACACTCACCTGAGCACTTTGAGCTTGAGTCTGGAAAGAAGGAACTTATTAAGTGGAGTCTTAGGCTTTAGTGCTGAGGATAAAGCTTAGCGTCTTGGATTTGATTCAGAATTGATTTCATAGCCAGAACACAGAGTGGAGGTTAGTTTCCAGCTCCTTTCTTCATGCTGCACCTGCTGAGCCTTCCCTTGGTCTACCACCTAATTCTTGCTATGACATACTCAGTAGACCACGCAGTTTGACTTTGAGTTACCTAAATGTGGTATAACCATTGAATCTCTGAATGCTGTTTAGAAAATATAGTTGGAATAAAGCAATTATTAGAGCCCCGGTTGTGATTTTTAGTTCAGCTTCATAGTTTTGTTACTAACAGACCCCTACTGGAGTCTTGAATCCTTTTGCATTTGAAGGGAACTACATATGCACGTCAAGTGACAGAACTGGCCGACAGTTCTTCGTTTACTCCATGCAGTGCAAACTGTCCCTCTCCTGAGAAGTGTGTGCTGCTCATCTGCTAGGTAGCCACAGGGATCAGGACTTCTCTGGGAGGGAACACATCTTGGTTGGTGGTACTCCAAAAAATTAACTGTGCTTCTTACAAGATTAGAAAGCCTGACTACATTTAATGTAATTTAATGTTACCCCTTCACAGTCTCTACCAAAATGACCCCCAAAACCTCTCTTTTTATTCCGGCGACTCTGGAGACTTGTAGGGTCCATATTTGTCATTTCGTAACACCTTTATTTTCTATTGTTATTATATATCATTGTTTTTTGGGGGGGGGAAGATTTAATCAAGAAATGTGAACAGCTGTTTTCTATTTGATTTCACATAGATTTAAATTAATATGGTTAGGGGTAGAGTTTGCATCTAATTTATCATTTCTTGATAGCATCTTCTCTGTATTCTCAGAACTCCCTGTGAAAACAAGGCTGAAACATCGGGTTGGATTTGAATATCCCTAAAATGTTCATGGTTTTATTTCCATTTTCAGTAGAGGACACTGAGGCTTTGAGAAATTGAGTAAACTTACTTAACGTTAAACAGCTAGTAAGCAGTGGAATCAGGATTTAACCCCAGGCCTCTCTGACTCCAAAGCCATTTTCCAGCACACTACACTCCTTCTAAAAAGAGTACAGGGTTTGAAAAGAAAGATATCCCACCTCTAAATTTCTATCTTAAAATTTAGCATTTTGGATTCTTTATAAATTCCAGTGGAAGGTGGCCATACTAATTATTGAAGAAGACCAGTCGGGTTGTCATTTTGCAAATCATATTCAAAGTGAATTTCTGGTTAAAGTCTCGCTACACCTCAGTTTATTTACTAGCTTCTAGGTCAGGTCTTCTCTTGAAGATAGAATCAATCCAGTCATGCTGGGGAAAAAAACACAAGTTTGATCCCTTCCCTTCTGAGACTCTTCCAGTACACAGAACTGCAAGAAAAGAGCTTGGAAGTAAACAATGCTTATAGCTTGTCTTCCAAAGTTGTATGTAAATTGAATTCTAGTTTAAAAGTTTGACTATTGAAACCAACTGATTGCTTTACTTCAAGAATCCTTTTCAAAAATGAGTAATTATCTATTCACTTATCTGTTCAATTTTTACATATTAGATCTGCTTAAAACAGGATATAACTATATAATACGGGGATACTTAAAAAATTTCACGGAAAAATAGAATTAAAAGATAATATGAATCTTTCCGTGAACTTTTTGAAGTACCCTCCTATGTAACAACTATATAATTACATCAGAAACATGGCTTGTCTCTTGGCTATGCTTTCAATTATCACCTGGTGGGTGTTGCTGTTGTTTGTGTTTTCCCACTTTTTGTGGAGGCCCAGTGACAAATAGTTCATGTTGAATCTCACAACAAGCTGTTCTGTATGTATAGACCTCTATTTTCAACCCCTTCCGTTGTGGTTCTCATATTTTAATGTGATCAGAATTACCTAGGATGTCATTTCAAAATTCAAATTTCTGGATCCTGTCTTCAGAGATTGATTCATGGGATAGTCCCAGAATCAACAGGCAACCGTGGGTGATTCTGATGCAGGTTGTTTACCTTCTTCCCTCTTGGAGAAGTAGCACCATCTCAGTTCCTGATTCTGACAGCCACGATGTACACTAACAGCATACAACAAACAGCCCACCTGTGAAACTTGGACTTCTTCAACTGTTCCTTGAGAGCACCCAGTTTTCTGAAGGTTGCCCTGCTTCTCTTCTGGAACAAATGAGAAGATAGCATTGTCTCAGTGGCCCTCATTCTTTGAACCTCTGGAGTGTAAAATTATTTTTTCTGTTGTGTTACACAAGAATCCTGGTTTCAGACATGCCTGCAGTGCCCCACCAGATCTTGATTGAATAACAACCAACTTCACCAAGGTGGAAGAAAGATGTTTGCTCACCTCTAACTTATGAGACACTTCACAAATGCCATTTAGCTTTCCATATGGCTTTGTCATTATAGCAAGAAAATGTAGTCTCCATTCTTGGCAAGCTCTTGGCCAAAGTCTCATTGATTGCATATTTGAAGCACTTGTCAGCCAACTTCTTCACCAAACAATGTGATGCACAAAACATGATTTTTGCTGCTTTTCATATTCTGGATACGTCTGGAACACCAAAATATTTACAGGATTTACATTGGCCTAGTAAACCTAGATATCATCAGCAGGCAGGACATTTCTGGTGACATAAAGTTGGGTGACGCATAGCCCCTGACCTCAAGGAATGTACAGTCTGGTGGAGCTATAGACATGTAAACGATGACCCATAGCGTAGAACCAAACTCCAAGGTAGAATAAAATAAGTATCCGATGCCCATTACCTAACTGGGAGAGGATGTGAAGCTCACCAGGGGCAGGCTTCACAGAATAGATCACATCTGAACTTGACCTTGAAAGATGAGAAACATATCACATGCAGAGAGAAGAGAAAGGGTTAACTACAGAATACATATACTGAAGCTTAAATTCAGTAAAACACTGGGTAAAAGCCTTTTTCCTCCAGAACTGTTTGAAGTCTACTCTCACGGATGAACCTTGAGTCTTTAGCAACCTGTTTACTTAAGTGTTTAACTTCGTGAATATTATGCCAATGAAATGGATTCAAATATTGTTTACCTCCAAGGGTTTTCAACCAGAGCTGAGGTTGCTTCGTCAAGCTGCCTAGGACCCATCCCAGACCTAATGAATCAGAATCTTTGGGGTTGAGGCCACACCAAGTTTGGTGTCTATCCCTGTTTCATCATCACTGGTCTTTCAGAAGCTCAAAAAAAGAATCTCATCTTCCTCAAAACTATAGATCCATCCATTTGCTATGTAAGGAACAAGTAGAAATGTAGAAGAATTTGTTTAGGAAGTTGTGGCTTTTATTGATCTTTCTTCAGCCTCTCATATAATGGACAGGAACCAGTTGTGGTTAACTTGCAAGGGTTCAACTCTAACTCCCAGTTACTGAGTTCTTACAAAGCCTGCATTTTAGCACTACTGTTAGAGTTGACAAAAACAGCCTCCTGTCAGAAGAGATAACTGTCTGTAACATAAAACAAGCACTACAACATGACTGTGCATTGCACAACATTATGGGCACCATTGCCATTGGTGACAGTGCCGATTTGTATATTTATTATGATGTTTATATGTACTTTCATCTGCCAGAAACTTGAAAGTCGAGCATCTTAAGGAAGGATACCTTTCTCATCTGCACTGTGGTGCCATATGGGCTGGCTGTGCCCCTGAAAATAGAAAGCGATGTTTTCTGCATAGCTCATCTCCATTTTACTTAACTTCCTGAATTGTTTGACTGATAAAAGATGCTCACCAGCATCCTGAGGTAATGCCACGTCGTCCTATTTTCATTCCTATCGTAGGGAAGCACAATGGTATAGTAAGTCCAGAATTGGTCAGATTACTTTCCTTGTAGTTTTTCTTCTGGATTTATAATTTGGTGCCAGTAATCCGGCAAATGTTTCAATTCAAGTCCGTGAACAATATTGACTGTCTCAAACAAGGTATGCATCAAAAATCTGAGAAACTCAGAAATTGTCATACACAACTATTTCTGCCCTAAAAGTGCATATACAATGATCATGGAATACTTGTGGTCATGTAGTACTATAGACTGATGATAAGCCCACAAAAAAACTAAGGGTGTATATAAACTCCCAATAAGCAAACCCCTTAAAAATCCATAGACCTTCCTTTAAAATTGAGCTGAAAGCTGTCATCGATTCTGCATGCCTGTAAGACATCCTTGTATAAGAGCAAGCCTGGCTGCATCTGTCTTGTTAAAAGCACCATTAGAAAGAGAGGTGCCGCCTTTTAGAATTAGTCAAGTCTTCCCACTGGCTGCTCCTCCAGTCAAGTCTTTGTTACATTGACTGTGTTTCCAGGTTGTTTCTTGCATCCTGCTCTTGGTTAGATTTTAACAACTCTCTGTGGTCAGGTCCTAGTATTTCTCAAAAACCTTTTTATATTCAACCCTAGCTTCTTTTTATCAGCACTGTCCCTTTGATCACAGAGTAAATCCAATTTTTTTTAATTTTAAGTTCCTCCCTTCCCACACCTCTCCTTCACCACATGTACCATTTTGAATCAGCTGAGCCAGGTACAGCTAAGTAGAGGCAAATCTCAATTAGAAATGTGGGCAGAAGCCAGGAGCAAATGAGCTAGTTGACAGGGCTAAGACACGCAGGACATTGCAACTTAATTGCAGAGCCTGGGGTCCGTCCTGGCCTCTCTGAAGAGTCAGGTGTGGCCCCACTTACCCACGTGGTGATCAAATGGCATGGGCCTTCTGACACTAATATCCCCTTGCAACCACACTATTTTTAGCAGAGGCATCAACATTCTCCTATTCTTTAAGTTTGAAAGCTCAGAATCGCCTTCAGTGCCTTTTTTCTTTGCAACTAATCCTCCTTAATTAGCCACCCTGTCAATTCCGTTTGTCCTTCCTCTCTCATTCCTTGCTCTTCAGCTTTTCTGACACCCTCCTAGTCCAGCCATGCACCACCTTGTCCTTGAAGTTCTGCAAAAAATCTCTTGAAATATCATCCCTGCTCCTCCTTCTCCCCTTCCGGTTCACGCTGTATACTAACAGCCAAGTAACACATTTCCTACTTACCTTGCCTTTGCCCATTAATTCAAGTCCAAACCTTTCCAGACTCTCCATAATTTGACTTCTCTCTCCTTGCAGCCATATTTGCCAGAGCTTCCTACCAGGTGAATCAGCCCAGTGTCCACACTCTTCCTCAAGTGTCCCATGCTTATTTTGGACATTGTGTGTGTTGTTCCCCTCAGGGCAACAATGCTCTTCTCTTCTCTCTTTTTATACAAATGCAGCTCATTCTTCTGGTCCAGCCCTGGACTCATCCCGTCTTCCATGAGTCTTTGTCCAGATGCCCTGACCTACGCTGGCTGCCCCTTTCTCTAAGTTCCTATAGCTCTTATTACCTTTACATGATTTAGCAGTAAATCTTTGCTTTGCTTCTAATGGTTTATGTAGAGGATGACCATGTTATTTATTGCCTAAATTGGGATACTTTTGAGAGTGAAAATGGTGCTGTTAATAATTTCACTGGGGAAACAAGCATTTTAAACTTGAACTGTCATGTGCAAATCAGGATATAAGGTTATCCTGTTTATGTTTGGGCATATTGGCTTCCTAGCAAGACTATAAGCTCTGATGGACAGAGATCATGTTTTATATCTGCTATGTATATTCCTTGGCACAAGAAACAACACCACTCACATAACCAATGATCAATAAATACAGGAAGAAAGGAAAGATAGAGGGAAGGAATCAGGCAGTTGATTTACCTTCACTGATAAAGGTGGTTTCTTAAAAATCAAAACACAACTTTATCACATTGGATGTATATAGGGCATGAATAACAGGATAACTACACAGCTTCTCCATGACAAATCGGAAGAGGGCAGCTGAAATTTGAGAAGGTGGAATATAAATTTGAAGATTAGAAGAAACAACAGCAACAGGCAAATCAATGGGTTATAGCAATCCAGGACAGAATAAACATTGTCAATCAAAAGCATCAAGGCAATCCCAAATATAAAATCCAATTTGTAACCAATGGGAGCTCTGAAAGCATTGATTATTGTTAAATATCAAAGGACAACCTTTCAAATAGACAGTGTAGAAGGTATACTTACTTTGTTATGCTTTTGTTCATACCAGAGAGTAATCATCTTCAAAAGGTAAGGTATAAAATTTTATTGTGGGATTTTGGTTTAAGTAAATCCAATAATAGAAGCCATAGTCAGGCTAAATGTGTTATTTCCTATTTTTACTATCTCAGGACTTCTTGACACATAGGTATACTTATCCCCCCACGTGTTTTTTTAGCATTTGTCATCATAGTGACTTGGTGCTTCAGAGAGAGAGTACCCAACAACTTTATGGTCAGCCTCAAAGTGTGAACCCCAAATTTTCCTAAAGCTGATTTCAATTAGAAGGGTGTTACCACCATATGAAAAAGAACAGGAAATAAAATCCTACCTCTGAGGCATCAGGCCTGTCTTAACGCCCCAAAATCTTGGGGCAGTGCAAAAGCCCCAGGGCATGGTGGCAGGGACAGGCTGGACCCTCCCCTCACTGCCTTCCGGGCTTGTGGCTCATTGTTCTTCCAGCCTCTGTTACCTCTGAATCTAGATGGTTCTGAGGGATAGGATGAGCCTTCTGAATGTGTCATAATGTATTCTGGTGCTGGAAGCATTACTTCCAGACTGGCTGTGGGATGAACTCATTACCTGATGGAATGACTTTGAAGGTTAACATGCCAAGAAACCCTAGCTTTAAAAACTCAGAGGAAAGCTCATTACTTTCTCCTCATTCATTTATCTAAAGAACAGGCAAGCATAGTAGCGTTCTGGGGTGCAGAGTGCCTGGGCAATGAGGAGCATTGGTGTGCATGCTGTTTTATGCCACCTGCCTAACTCTTTGAGCTGGGGATAAAACCCTTTGAGCTGATAACCTTAAATTTTGTTTAGCTTGAGCCCCAGCTTCCCGATCTATAAAATAAATAAGTTATACTAAATATTTCCAAAGAGGCTTTCAAGTACAATTTCTATAAATCTATGATTTTGAACCGTTTTTCTTTACTAAAAAGAAAAAAAATGGGGTAGACAGTAAACCACCATTACATCAAAGCTTGTTATTACTCAGATCTTAGTATTTAGCAGATATAATTAATTCCCTTGAAATATACCAAACATATTAAACAAAGGTGTGTTTTAGCACAGCTCACCAAAGGAAAATGTTAATCGTATTTCCCAGTAGTTGTATTGCAAATGAGTTCTGCTGTGGGCTTTCTGCAATCAATAAAAACTAAAATTAACTTTGTTTAATTGAGAAACCACTATAGGCACTTTTTGGCACTTGCTTTCCAACAGAGATGCCATTGCAGCAATACTGAATGAAAGAAGAGAAGCGATATTGTTGTTTTCCTCCAGATTTCCTCAAATCTTTGAGAATCGCTGAGATTAAACAATATTGTTCACATCTCAGAGTCCCACCAGTTTGGGGATAATGAAAGGAGCAGTGTGGGATACAGATTTGGTCCTGTCATTTAAGTTCTTGAGACATTACTTTCTCTAGAAAACGTGTGACTTGACTAATTTTTAAAGTCTCAGTTCAGAGATTCTATGGTTCAAAAATTTTAGCTCTATTTCTCAGAAGTAAACCTATAGAATTAAATAAATATGGCTGGGAATCAATTTTATGGATATCTGGGGCCCTTTTTGTTGCAATAACCAAATGAAATAATGGTCATGTAATAATGATCAGCACTAATTATTAGATGGTCATTACGATCAGCTTTTACTCTACCGGAACTGTGTCTGTACCAGCTGACTGCCCTGTGGATTCCCGTGGCAATCTCAGATATATGAATCAGTAGGATATTTTCATTTAATCAGTAAATAAGTTAGTGTTGGCAATATTGTATTTACTTAGTTTAAATTCTTTATGTTTAGGTGCATTCATTGAGGAACTGTGCTAAATTCTTCTTGCTAAACCAACTCTGAAATGAACTTCAGGGCTCAGTATATTTTTAGCCCTCTAGCTATTTACTGAAGAAATTCTTCCTTCAATTCTTTCAAGTTCAGTAACAGACCAGGAAAAAAAGGTTCTCAGATCTATTCTTTCACACATTCATGTTTGCCTATTCTGTGCCAGCTGTGAATGAGAGACATGATCAGTGCCCGTGGCAAACGAGAGATGTGATCTCTGCCCTTACTGAGCTTACAGTCTAGATAAGCACTAGACATTGTTACTTAAAAATCACTGGTTAATGAACTCAGGGAGGCATTATCTGCGAAGGTCACGTTTCAGCTGAGACCTGAAGGATGAGGTCTCCAATCTTTTATTCTCTGCAGGCTAATTACTGAGTCTTCTCTTAGCTTCTTTTAAAGATAGCTTTAGGTGCTTTTCCCAAAACAGAGTGTGTGTAAAGAAATAGTTGAAATCTGGTCAGTGTTTACATTTCTATCACATAGAACTAGAGAAATTTTCTGATTTGTTCATAGATTGACTGAAGAATGACATTTGTCCCCATTAGCAGTAATCTTTAGGTTAAAAAGTGGGAATAATAGTGTTTTTCTTCATCTTGAATGTGGTAAAGACATTTGCCAAGATTTGTTTTCTCTCTTTCTTACCCGTTTTAAAACAGATATTATATTTACTTCATACCCCCGTCTTTATTTTTTTAAGAATCAAAATATTCCTCATCCTACCATTCTCTTCTCTTTCCCCCGACTTCCCCAAAGTAACCTGAAGTTGGTGTGCATCTTCCCCATTCATGTTTTTATTTTACCATTCAAGTGTGCAGCTGTAAATCACATTTACAGTTGTTTTATGTACTTAAAAATCTGCATACACGGCATCATACTGTCCTTTTAAGATTTATCCATATTCCTATTATAACTCTAGTTTATTCATTTCAACTGCTAACCACTACCTGATAAAGCCCTTTCTTCCTCCAGTCTTCTATGAAGAGACAGTGAGGTTGGTGCTTCTGTTCCCCAGTTGCCCATGGCAGTGGTAATCTTTGTGTTTCCAGGTGCTCATGTGTGAGTTTCTCCAGGGGACACATGGGCAGCGGACAGGCAACAGCATCTTCAGCTTCACTGGTCATTGCCAAATGGCTCTCTAAAGTGATTGATATCATTTATATGTCACCAGGAATGTATGAGAAATCCTTGTTTCCCTCATTCTTGCCAACATCTAGTGTTAGACTTTAGTTTTCTCTAGCCTGATTGGACTCAGATGGCACCTCAGTGATTACTAATGAGGTTGCGTGTCAGCTCGTATTTGTCACGATTTAGTTATTTTTCCTCTGTGAATTTCCACCGATTTTCTATTTTTCCATTAAGTTGTTGCTTTCTTCCTGACTTATCTGAGTTCTGTCAGTTACACATGTTGCAAATATCACTTCATCTTCCAACTTGTGAAAACTTTGTATATAATGCCTTTTATCATACCAAAGTGGAGATTAGACATTCAGATAGATTTCTTTTACTTTATGCTTTGAGCTTTTTTGTGCCCTCACAGAAAGAGAAATACCACATGTTCTCACTTATTGGTGGGAGCTAAAAATAAATAAATAAATTCACACACACACACACACACACACACACACACACACACACACAAAACCCGGGGGGGGGCGGGCAGAAGACATAACAACTACAATTCCTTGAAGTTGATATGACAAGCAAACAGAAAGGACATTGTTGGGTGGGAGGGGGAAGAGGGAGGAGGGAGGGGAGGTTTCGGTAAAGGGCCACAATAATCAACCACATTGTATATCGACAAAATAAAATAAATAAATACATAAAATAAAAAAATCCTCCCTACCCTGATGATACAAAGTTTTAAAGTTTTATTTTTTATAATCAGGTTTTTAATCCACCCGGAATTTACTTTTGCCTAAAATGTGATGGAAAGATTTAATTTAATTGTTTCTCTCTATGGATAGTCGCTCTTTCAGTACTGGGCACCCCTCACCCACATGTTTACACTTGGTCTTTCATCTCCCTCTGAGCCAATGCTGCACAGTTGTCATTACCTGGGCGTTGCAGAAATTGTTCGTGTCATAGGTCATGTCCTCCTGTCCTTTCTTCCCTTTTCTCCTCTCCCTCCAGTTCTTTCCTTCTGTGATCAGTTTTCTTCTTCCTTAAGTGTATACCATTTAGTAATTCTTTGAATGAGGGTCTGTGTGGTATATTCTTTCAATCTTTGTTCTGAAACTTTCTTTATTTCACCATCACTATCAAATAATGTGGACTGGATAATTTATTCTAGATTGAGGATGATTTTTTCATAGCAATTTGAAGATATTCCAGCATCTTCTGGATTCTTTTGTTGCTATAAATCTGCTATCAGCCTGTTGTTCTTTGTAGGTAATCTGTCTTTCTGCTGCAGTTGCTTTCAAGATCTCTTTGCCTTTGGCATTCTCCAATTTTTTTATTACAGGTTTAGGTATATATTTATTTTTATTAATCTGCTTGGTTGTTGTGCTTCTTGAAATCAAGCATTCATATAACTCATCAATTCTGGAAATTTTTCATCTACTATCTCTATAAATTTTGCCTTTCCTTCATTCCTTCAATTCTCTCCCTCTGAAACATCTGTTAATGTTTATTTGGACCTTTTCATTCTGTCCTTCATATTTCTTAAGTCTGTTATATTTCCTATCTATTCATCTCTCTGTGTTACATTCTAGATAATTCTTCAGATCTATCTCTCTGTTATATTCAGTGATATTAATTTATTGACTAGCCTATCCCTTGAGTTTTCAATTTTTGGTTACTGTATTTTTAGTTTCTATAAGTCTGTTTGGTTCTTTCTGAAATCAGCCGTGTTATTTTCTTGATGAGGTAAGGCCTTCCGTAATCATGTAAAAAGTACTTATTTTGCTTTCCATTGCCTTAAGTTAGTGGAGATCTAATCCTGCTTCTCTTGAGTCTGCTGACTCTTGCTTTTGGTGGATTTCATGTGTTTCATTATTTTTAAATATGAGCTCACCTGTAGCGGGCCTATTTTTGTTTCCTTTCCTGAGACTGTTGTGGCCCAAGTTGCAGGAGCAGCCCTTCAGAGTCCTTCTGCGTCTCCTTTTATCTGGAGCCCAGGAGCATCAACAACGATGCTTGTGCTTTTATGCAGATGATGTCACTTCAGATTCCAAACCTCTGTGAGGTCCAGGCCAAGCATTTAGAATTCTCTAAGGAACTTTTTCTCCCTCCAAAGTCTAGAGAGCATGCCGGGTGCCTCTGCTTACTGGTGGGTTGGTTACTCTCTTCACAGCCTCCTGCAGGAGCTTCAGTTCCAGCTCCCCCTCATCTAGTCCCAAGACTTCATTCCCTGTTCCCTAACCTGAGCTACTCCCCCGCTTCCCTCAGGACAGCTGCGGGGCATTCCTGTGGCCTGCACATGCTCTTCCCAGAAGAGGTGAGGTGGCCCTTCTCTGTGGATCTCATACTTCTGTAATAGTTTACTCTGTGCAGTTTCTGACTTTTTATTTACCTTTATCCTTTACCCTCTGCTTCACTGCAAACTTTTTGAAGTCAAGGGACCATTTGTTCATTAGCACCAGCATAGTGCTGGCACATTATAGGTACTGGATAAATATTTCCTGTTATTTTAATAATAAGAGCACAGTGGGGTTCAGGTTGCAGATATGAAGCACCCCCAGTTTGTGTACAGGATCAGAAAATGTTCTCTGCTGTACCTGCTCTTAATAGGAATCAACACACGCAGGTGAGCGAATCCATCTGCTAAAGTTATCGCATCGCTAAAGATCGTCTGTGACTGTGTATCTGATGACGTGCTCCTAAGATTTGTGGGTGCACCAAGGCCAGGGGCGGGAGAGCCAAGAGAAAACTTGTTGGTGCACACTTGGGATGTGGAGGTCTAGTGCATCCAAGCAGGTGGTTGTAAGTAATCAGTTCATCAAGAATCAGGCTTCACTCCAACCAGTAGAAAATGCTCTCTTCCAGAAGGCTCTTTGGTTTCAAGAAGCAGAGTGTCATTCAAGTTCCCTTCCAGAGCAAATGTCTGGCAAGGCTGCCCTGGAAATGTTCGGGAGCAGAGGCTGCTGCAGAGCTCTGCATCCTTGTCTTGGGAGCCATGCTTTTGTCTCTCAGGGTCAGGGTCACTACTTCTCCTTGTACATCTGTTCTCTCTACTTACTTCCTGCCCCTCATGGTTCTGGTTTGCACGTGGCACATCATGGCTACTGGCACCACCACATTTCTGCTTTGCCTGCTAGTGCTGCTAAGGCCCTCACTTTCAGTGCCTGCTATTCTAAGGAGAAGGCCAGGGGAGGGTCCAGTGATTGTTTTGTGCAGTCTGTGGCTCGGCTTCCCTCGGGTCAAGGGTCTGTCACTGCTGCAGTCAAGCTGTGGCTTAGAGGGCGCTGGCAGCAGGGGAAAGGAAGGGCAGTTTCCTATAAGTATCCCAAAACTTGGCTGCCCCCAGTATCCAGCTGCCTTTGGTCTAACTCCATATTCACCAAGCAACCTTCTGTTCAGTTCTTTTTCCAACCCCTTGATCCCAAGAAGTGGGAGTACTGGATTATGACATCAGCTGTTACAGTTATAGAAAGGCACCCCCATGACACATTAATTAATTGCCATTCTGGTTGAATGATCGGTCTCTTGTAAGTTTAGGTATTGTATGTAGGTTTAGGTTCAGGCCTGAACCCCCTGGGTGGTCTTCTAAAATCAGATCTCCGAACCTGCACAGCCAAGAGCCAGTCCCTAGACCAGGAACAGGTACACCAGGATATGGAGGACCCTGTCTGAACAGCCAGCCCTTATTCCAGCTCTTTCCTTTTCTCTCACAGTGCCTTCATTGCCACAATGGCTGTTATTTTAATAAATTACTGGAATGGATATCAAGCCTACAATTTATACATTTTAGCTCTCTCTATGAAATTGGGGAATGATGCACCAGATATCATCAAAGAGAATATATATGCTATTAGAACCATATAAAATGTGGACCAGAGTCATCAAATCTCAGAGTTCAAAATACTTACACATCCATCCTACTCACAGCCCAGTTTCCATTCACAGATTCCCTGGCACATGCTCAGCTGGCCTCCTTGATGGAGGATAAGGGATAGGTGACCTGCCGGACCCCACCCAGTTCTCTCTCCCCTCTCCCCAGTTGTCCCCACAGTTCTGTTTTCTGTGGTTGAAAGTAACCCCAGTATTCTCAACTTTAGTGGAAGTATTTACTTAGCTATTGATCTGCTTCTACAAGGGTACTTCAAAAAGTTTGTGGAAAAATAGAATTGAAAGCCCCTTAGGAACTATTGTGTGAATAGATAGCTCTGTGAGGAATGTGCCAGTCTGTTCTGTTCTGAGAGTAGACCTCAAATTATATTAAACTGAATCTTTCCATAAACTTTTTGAAGAACCCTTGTATTTAGAATTCAACCATTTTTCTTTTACAATACCTGTGTACTCATATACAATTTTAAATTTAAAAGTAAGTAATTTGGGCTGGCCAGTTAGCACACTTGGTTGAGCATGGTGCTGATAATACTGAGGTCAAGGGTTCAGATCCCCTTACCAGCCAACTGCCAAAAAAATCAATAAATAAATTAAGTAATTTATGTGGGAAATAAACACTATTCACTGTACCACCTTGGGCCAATTATTTAACCTGCTCACGCTTTGATTTTGTCATCTCTAATTTAGGGATCCAATACCTACCCAGTTGGTAGGTATTACTTCAATTATTGTGAAGATTAAATGAGATACATATAAACCACTTAGCATGTGGGAAGTTTCAAATAACACCTTACGAGGAATGAAAGGAGAACGTGGGAGGGAAGCCTGTTGGGTTATGCTCACATGTGAGGAGGAAGCTGCTTCCCAGGATTCCCTCTCCTTTTGTACAACTCCAGCTGCAAGTAGTCCCCAGCCGGGTCGCTCTCCTTGTCACCTAGGACCCTACTGTGGAGATTGCTGTCCCTAACCCCTCATGAGCTCTAGGAGTTTGGCAAATCTGATGAGGACTGGCTTTCAGTTGTCCTTGTTTGTAAGCCTTGATTTCCACTTGTCCACAAGTTAAAACTGAGCCACCAAATCCCAAGTTGGGCTGTCACTGCTGGCCAGTTTTTAGAGGATTTCACAGTGAAATTAAAGCTCTGCAGACCTACTCCTGTTACTTAAAGTGTCTGTGTGACACAGTGACTTCCTCTAAAAGTCCATACCATATTCTGCTTTCCCAGCACGGGTAGTCAGAAAAGTCAAAATTCAAAGCCCCTTAGGAGCTCCTGTGTAAATAGATGGCTGTGTGGGGAACATGCCAGCCACTGTGTTCTCAGGGTGGCACATCGAGCATGTCAGACATGCTGCACACAGCCGTGTTCATAGATGATTATATGAAAAGCCGCATTCCCAGTGAAGGATCTGCTCCATCTCCACAAGCTTATTCATTATTTATATACAATTAAAGGGCATGGTTCAAATGAATGCGAGCATCTGGGGAAAGTCATTATTCATGTACAGATCAAATCGAGCATTTGTCATTTCCCTAGTGACTTAACATACTCTCTGAGCCTTGAGACCTCAAATTATAGTAAGCAGAGTAGATGCTTTAACTCTTTTATTTAGTTTAATTGGCCATATTCCACTTGTTCCGAGTATGTGGATTTGTTTAAAATTAGCCCTCACTTCTCCTTAATATATTAGAATAGGAAAGGAGGGAAATTTCTTTTTAGAACGTATTGCATAGTGAGGGTGAATGCAAATTATTCTACTATGATCCTTAATGACCGCTATTAACATAGTAGGAAACCTAGTGTGTTAAGGCAGTACCTCTTTTCACATCATTATTCCTAATGGAACTGTTACCAGGATAATCGTGTGACCTTTAGCTATAGATTCAGAGCGCAAAACTATGTTCTGCTTACTCGTTCTGCTTACTCGATGCCTCTATTCACATAGCACATTGACTGTTTTCAGATCAATGCAGTGACAATCTTTTGGCCTTGTTCTGAGGCCTCATCTGTGATTGTAATGGAGAGAATAGGATTTCGTCCTCAGTAGGTGAATTCTAGTTAAAAGTCTCTTTTAAGTTTGGATGTAATCCATGAACTAGAATGTCAGTGATGCACCCAGTAGAAATATTTATTTGTATAGGTATTTTTCAAGAAGCCTATTGCTGTGCCTTCAAAGGTCTTAGACACAGCCCCAGGAGGCAGCCATTTCTGTTGAAACCACATAAGTTTTAACTGAAAGGAGAAAAAAATGACCAGGAACGGATGCCTTCTTCGTGAGTGACAGAATACTTGATCTCAGGGTTAGATGAGAGAGGTTTGATCTGAAGCCCTTCATGGAGTGGGAGAAAGCGTTCCACAGCCACCCTCCCTTTGGTGCCCCTGAACTTGGCTGTGATGCACAAGGGAGTCTCTTTGATGTTGGCTCAGTCCAAATCTACTTTGTTAGTTTGGAGCCACTACTTTCTAATGTGTGACAATTTAGACACATGCATTTCATAATCTAAGCAAAGAGGGGTTGCTATGGAAATTAATTGTGTAAATAATATTGCAAGCGGGAAGATGTTCACCTGCTAAGACTGTATTCAGCCATTTTTGGAGTATACATTTTCATGTAAGTGAATAGTGTGCTAAATACAAATTTTTTGTATTTACTAAGACAGAACTTCAAGAACCTTTCAGCAGTTCTCTGTTTAGTGAATGTTATTGTGGGCATTTGAATGTAATAAAACCTTCTTTCTTTAAGTATAATCTATTAATTAAGACTTCCTACTAATTTAGATAGGCCAATCTCCCCCAATTAGTCTAAATTTGTGAGCTATTATATTTGTTTCCATTAGAAACAAAACTGGAAAATTTGTTTGTTTGTTTGCTCATCAAATGTTTATTATTGTTTCTATTCAGTACAAGGCACTCTGATAGGTGCTTTGAGGAAGACAAAAGAAAGGAAGACCCTGAAGTTGTTTATGAGCTGGTGCAGGAGGTTTACAAGCACTTCTACCTACCAGGGCCATCATTTCCCCTGTGTCTCTCCCAGGTCGAGACTGCTTCCCGTCCCCTGCCCCACATGGCACACATTGGATATTTCCCCATGCCTAATTCTGCTTCCTAACCATTGCTCCTCCTCTGCTCAGTTGGGCCTGCCGTGGAACCTCCCTGCGAAGGCTCCTATCCCAGCTGCACATCTTCCTCTCACTCCTAGGTCCTCCTGTCTTCCTGGATAACTTTGCCGTCCACACAAAAGACTCATGGGACCCCCTGGCTACATACTGTAGTGTCTTGGCCTCATCAACGGTGACCTTCACCTCTGCTACCCCTCAGCCCCACACCACCGCCACACCTGCACATTGTCACACATGACTGCTCCACTGCTGCTCTGTGCCCCATATCTCAGTGGCACTGTTCTAGCTGTCACCCACCCAGCTCGACGAACCCTTGCTTGCCAATCCCAGTGACGCCCCTATGTCTTGATCTCTGTAGACATCTCCAAGTCTGTGAGCCTCTTTCTGGCTTCACTGCCTTCCCAGATTAGGGCTGGGGGTGGAGAGGTGAGGTCACTCATTCCAGATGACATATTCACCAACATCTTCAAGTGCTTTATGTTCCTGTTCTTCTGCCAAAACTGTCCAGCAAAATCGTGACCTGACACTGTGTCCTAAGTAGGAGCCACAAGCTGCTGAGGGAGAAAACCTCCCATGCAGATGGTTGCCACCACAAACTAATACTTGTCTTCAGACGACTTCTTTTCCTGTCCTTCTCAGAGACGATTCCAAATCTGCCTCACACTCTCCATCCTCTGTAGCCCCTGGCTGTTGAGTTCTCGGAGGTCTCAGGAGTGATCACTGCGGCATAGATCTTCCTTCCCCTCTGAATTTGGAGGAGGACACTCCCTCCTTCTGTTGGAGAGCAGCCCCCCACTTCTATCCTGGGTCCCGTCGTCCCCAACTCCTCCTGGATGGCTCCTTCGATTGTGTCCTTCTTTTTCTCGTACCCTCCTGGCTCCACCGTCCTGGCTGCTCCCTCAGCTCCCCGGCCAGCCTTCCTCCCAGTTACCACGCCACCCCTCTGCCTCTGAGCCAGGCTTTCATGAGTGTCATCTGTGGCCCCCCCCACACCCTTGACCTTGGGTGGACACTTCCCACACCTCCCTTCCCACCCCTCTCCTCCACACTTTAGCTGTTGGCCCCTCCTCTTTATGGGATCCCCTCGGTGGCCTTTGTAAGACCCTCTTCCCAGGGCTCCTGACTGTCCACCCATCGCTCCTGGGCCCTACTGGTCTCCTCTGCCTTCATCTCCTTCTCCACGTGGGGTCCTCTGTGTGGCCAGTGCTGTCTGCATGCTCTGTGATCTCTCTGGCTAATGCTTTTTCTCTCACTGTAAAAAGTTTGTGGAAAAATAGAATTGAAAGATAATACAAGGGCTGGCCGGTTAGCTCACTTGAGGGAGCACGGTGATGGTAATACCAAGGCCACGGGTTCGGTACCAGCCAGCCACCAAAAGATAAATAAATAAATAATAGCAAGTATTGAAAAAAAAAGATAATATGAATCTTTCCATGAGCTTGTTGAAGAGCCCTCTTGTGTGTCTATGTATCTTCAGGCCGGCCCTGTTCCTCCCGGGGGCTTCTCTGTCTGGATATTTGCTAGCTGTGCCACAAGCACCCCAGACTCAGCAGGTCCTGAACCAAACCTGCTGGATCCCACCTTTTACCTCACAAACCTTCCCTTTCTTCTGTGTTTCCAGTGTAATATAATTCACCAAAATGCCAGTTCTCTGCCCTAGATATTTCACTAGCTCAGGCTACTGCAGGAGCTTCCTAAAAGGAACCCCCTCTTTCTACTCCAGCCTCCCCAAAACCTTCCTGCACAATAGGATTGTTTACATTGGTTTGATATGAGATCACATACATGGCTTTTTTCTTCTTTCAAATTATTTCCAGGGTAAATTTCTAGAATAAGATTACCAGTCCAAAGGCGTAGCAGTTTTATGTCTCTCCTTCTTCATTACTCTTATTTCCTGAAATGGTTTGGCTAATTTACACCAATAGGAATGTCTGAATGTGCCAGGTCCCCATAATTTTACAATATCAAGTATTAACTTTTTTAACGTTTTTCTAATTGAGTTGGTATCAAGTGTATTTTGCAGTTCTTTAGTTTACATGTCAGTTTAACATTTTTCCTAATGTTTTTTTGTTAAATATACTTTTCCCACTTATCTATGGGGACTTTTTAAGTTGCTGTTTTATTTGAATGAGCTCTTTCTCTGGTGGTAGATATTGAATCTTTTCAGTCATATTTAGTGCAACTAGCCTTTCTTGTTCTGATGAAATGTTTCTTTTTCATTCAATAGAAATTTTACATTTTAATAGTTGAATCTGTCAATATTTTCCTTTGTCATGTCTTCTTAAAAGAAATCTTTTGAAACATTAAAATTACCAATATTTTAAATACCAAGAAGGCAGTGGGCTATGACTGCCTCCTAGACCTTGACCTTATGGAGAACAAGTTGAAAAGTGCTCAGGAGTAGAGTTCATGGCAGAAATGTCAGCAGCAGCACCGAGGTGCGGTCACACACTGTGCGCAGCTTTCCTGAGATAATTGTCCTTTTGTCCCGTCATGATTCTCCATAGTTTCTTTTGTGCTTAACAGGGTGGCTCTTTCCTGGGAGCTAGTGCAACATGCAAGGGTTGACTCAAATTCGAACTGGAACGTTCATGAAGACACAGCTATATTGTTATGTACTTTGAGTACTGACTTAGTAGGAATCGCCGTGAGAGTACCAACTTTTTGTGTAGTTTTTCATTGGGTTTTGAATTGACAACAAAAAAGCAGTCTTTTAATATATTTGTTGAACTTTGTCGTGGGGCCAGTGGACCCATAGGAGGCATTTTCTTCTCTGCATATGAAACATGTTCACATGAATGTGGAGCAAGGGAAAAGAGCAGTTCCCACACTTGGTGTGTGTAGCCAGCTTCATTCTGAAGCACAGCACATTGTATGTAGCCAGGGTCCTGCCCATCTCCACCTTTGCCGAAGGAATATAATATGGATATTAAAGATATGCACTGCAGAACTTACATTCTTTAGAAATATACTGTTCTTTTCTTCTTGGGATATATTTCTATTTCAGATCTGCATATTTCCTTTGTTAAAGTATTTAACACTATTTTACATTTTCTTTCAGTCTTCACAGAAAAGTACTGTACTGCTCACCATGTGGATAAACTTCCTGGCCCAAGAGACTGGGTACAGATTCTACAGGATCAAATTAAACTGGCCAGAAGAAGGTTAAAAAGAGGCTCAGGTATGAATAAGCAGCAAGAAAATAATTGCAGACAAACTTTATTGAATTCTTAGACTATATAAAGTATAGTACTTTGCTCTAGGGTATTTCGGTGTCTTTTGTCTTTCAAAGAAGCTCTATGCAATACGCTATGGTTTCTTATCCTAAAGTCTTATTCAAATGAATTTTGAAACTCACCTTAAGATTAAATAGTAAAATCATGTCTGGTTATTTGCTTTGAATAGTACAAGCGAAAAAGATTGCTAATCTCATTTGTGGTCTAATGTGTCTTGTGTATGAAACTGGGTCTCTCTTTTGCAGTTTGCTTCTATTTGCCTATTGATTTTTGTTTGTTTGGATCTGCATGACTTTATAAAAGTACTAGTTGCTTAAGGTAAAAAAAATAACAATAGTCTTCCTACCAGAAACACCACATCAAATAGGAAGGGATGTTAAGGTGTGTGTGTGTGTGTGTGTGTGTGTGTGTGTGTGTGTGTGTGTGTGTGTGTGTGTGTGTGTGTGTGTGTGTGTGTGTGTGTGTGTGTGTGTGTGTGTGTGTGTGTGTGTGTGTGTGTGTGTGTGTGTGTGTGTGTGTGTGTGTGTGTGTTTAAAACCTGGGCTTGGGGCTGGCCAGTTAGCTCAGTTGGTTAGAGTGCGGTGTTGATAATACCAAAGGTTTGGATCTCTTTACTGGCCAGCCAAAAAAAAAAATCCGGGCTTGGCAGTTCTAGGATTATTCTTTCAGTAAAAGTGAACACCAGTAAATAGTCACAATTTAGATTGTTATTTGAAGTCTCAGCCTTCCCAAGGTGGCAAATGGGCCCCACCAGTGAAGAATCCTTTTGAAGTCCGTTTTCTCTCATTATAGAATAATTATCTCTAGGAGGCCTTAAATCTCTAGATATTATTTTTTAAATTCCATGTAAATTGGTACAGCCATTACGGAAAACAGTGTGAAGGTCCCTCAAAAAATTAGAAATAGAACTACCATGTGATCCAGTGATCCCATTATTGAGTATATATCCAAAGGAAATAAAATCAGTATGTCGAAGAGCTATCTGTACTCCCATGTTCATCGCAGCACTATTCACAATAGCAAAGATATGGAATGAACCTAAGTTCAGCAGCCAATGAATGGATAAGAAAATGTGGTGTGTATACCCAATGGAATACAACTAAGCCTTAAAAAAAGAAGAAAATCCTATCATTTGTGACAACATGGATGAACCTGGAAGAATTATATTAAGCGAAATAAGCCAGGCACAGAAAGACGAATAACATGTGATCTCACTTATATGTAGAATCTAAAAATGTTGAATTCATGGAAGCAGAAAGTAGGTTGAATGGTGGTTACCAGGAGGCTGGGGGGAGGATTGGGGTGATGTTAGTCAAAGGGCACAAAATTTCAGTTAGACAGAGGGAATAAATTCAGGATATCTGTTGTGTAGTGTGGTGATTACACTTGATAACAGTGTACACTTGAAAATTGTTGAGAGTAGATTTAAAGTGTTTTCACTACAAAAAAATAAATATGGGAGGTAATGCATATGTTAATTAGCTTGATTTAGCCATTCCACAGTATATGCATATTTCAAAACATCGTGTTGTATACTATAAATATATACAATTTTTATTTGTTGATTAAGTAAATAGATAAAATGAAAAAAATCCAGACCAAACATCAGGACATCTGCCTTCTTAGCTTCTGTGGCTGGAGTGTGAGATGTTTTGGGAAATAGATGGTAGTTGCTGCCATATTATACATTTTGGATATTATGGAGAAGTGTAATACAAAATGCATGAGACTGTGTATCTCTGTCTTAATCCTTTCTGTGTTGCTGTAACAGAATACTACAGACCAGTCAATTTATAATGAACAGAAATTTGTAATGAACAGAAATGGCTCACAGTTCTAGAGATGGGAAGTCCAAAATCCAGGGGCCACATCTGGCAAAGGGCTTCTTGCTGCGTCATAACTTGATGGGAGGGCAAAGAGAGGGTGAGAGAGAAAGAGAGAGAGAGAAAGAAGAAAGGGGATCGAACTCGACCCCAGTAACAGCATTAATCCATTCATGGGGGCAAAGCCCTCATGATCTAATCACCTCTCATTAGGCCCCACCTCCCAACACTTTTGCAATGAGGATGTACTTTCCAGCACCTGCTTTCTGGGGGATGCATTCGAACTATAGGAATCTCTAACAAATCCTTTTTATGAGAAATTCTTCCCACAATTTCTAGCCCTGCCCTCTTTACCAGCGTGGCCTCCTGCCATGGGCCTTCTCCCTGTTCTTGAAATGTGCCCTCTCTCACAGGCACATGCTTCCCCTCTGCCTCGGAAACAACACCTCCTCCTTCATGAGCTTCTCAAAGGTTGCCTTCTGGAGCCTTCACAGTGGCCCCAGCACTTTAACCTTCTGCCACCTCAACAGGTACATACCTGTTTCCTCCACTGGACCATGAGATCCTCAAGAGTAGGGACTGCATCTGAGTCTTGTTCATGTACTGAGTGACTACTGCAGTGCATGACACAGGGCTGACATTCATGAAATACTTGTTGAATGAACCAGTGAATCAGTCAGTAATTCCAGAAAGGAAGAGACAGTAGTCCACAAGAGAAAGGCCCTATTGTTTGCCCAGTCAAGGTCACATGAGGGCCTGAGGGATTTTTCATCAGCTCCTTACTTGAGGTTCAAATGCTTATCCCTTTCCCTCCAGATCCCATAGGTTGGCAATGTCCCTGAGCTCTGCCCTCGGGAACAAGGTCCTTAGGACTCTTGGGGACGCCTTATAGTCGTCCTCGAGTTCCCCTTACTTCCTCATGCCTTTCCTCTCATTTCCTTCTCTGTCCCCATCTCCTTAGTCCTGTTGCTCCCCCCCCAATTTCTTCTCTTCTCCCTTTCTCCCCCAGACTTTCATGGTGGCCTGCCTCACTCAGGACAGATTAACTGGAAAACATTTGGGAAGGTTAACCTCCTGCTAGCATGGCTATTAGACCTTATTATGCTAAAGATCTCCTGCTTCTTGAGTTACATCACAAAAACACCCTTTTATTACTGTAGCCGCCCCCCCCCCCCTAGGTTTTAGGCTCCTGGAATGGGTTAGGTTGGGAGTAAAAAGAAAAAAATCTTTTACAGTTGAATGGCAAAGAGGGTGTTACAGTGTTAGCAAAGAGGGTTGCCCAGTAGGTTTACCCAGTAAGTAATCCCTAAGTGAGCACTGATGTCGTGCCTTGGGTGTTGCGCCTCCTCAGTTTTATATCCCAAGTCAAATTTCCAGTATTAAGGTTCAGTGATGTCCATGCTAATAAGTATGAAGCTGCTCTATGCTGGCTAGATTCCATCTTGGGCATCTTGACTGAGTATGTAAGAACTTCCATTTACCTATCAATTTGCAGGGAGAAATGGTTGGCCCTCAAAAGACAAAGACACTAAATATATAATGTTCAGGTTTGAGAGACATCTAAATTTTGTCATAAGGTAGAAACCTAAATTTTATATCAGTAAGCCAAAGTACCCACAAACTAGCCACCTGCTACCTTGGTTCTCCCGCACACGGATCCCAACTGTGCCACCAACTGAGGAAGCCAGCAAGTGCTGAGCGTGTGCCTAGTTCCTGCCTACTTCACAGGAGTTAATGGAAAAATGTGAGAAATACTAAGAACTCCTTGGGAGCTTGAGGGACAAGAACTGTATACACCCAGATTGTTGATGTCACTCATTTAAGAGTTGCAGAGACCACCCAGAGAAAGGAAGAAGAGGGCCTTGTGTTCTAGAACATGTACCTCTCGCCGAGGAGGGTGATTAAAAGTCCCCAAAGAACTTGAAAGTGTTAAGCTTTAAGAGAAACCTTTGAAGGTAGAAGTCATAAAAAGTAGGGAGATGCTGGAGAAGGCTGTTCTCAGGCGCACAGAAACAGCCTTGCTGGTGTGGGACGCGTAACTAAAATAGGAAGTTTGGTTTAAATTTTGTTCTTCTGGTGCCTTTGCCTTTTTTTCTTTTACATATCTTATATGTAATACCCCCTTTTTTTCTTTCTATTGACAGATGCTGAGAACAATTATTATAAGTTCTGGTCTCTAGTCCCTTCCACCTTCCCACCAGCAAACACACACGCACATAGTAGGGACGTGCTTCCTTGTACCTTTTCCTCTTTCCGGCCAACATACTGGCTAGTAAACACATTTCTTAACCATCGAGCATTTCTATTAATAATTTCTATCACAAATTCTATCTTTCCCCACATTTGCCTATTTCTGCAGAATAAGACCCTAACTGTAGCCTGCTCCCCAACTCTTCCCTCCCTCTAGGAGCCCTTCCCACCTGGAAGATTGTCTGCTCCTGTTCTGTAGGCATCGGAATGTTTCACTTAGGACATTTTAACTTTTGACCACTGAGTTTAGGTGATCTGCCTAGATATTTGTGACTGGCACCTTGGCACTTCTCTTCTGCATCTGTGGCAGGTTCTGTTAGCCACCAAAAAGTGGAAGGCGGGTGAAGACAAAACCAGCCCTGACACACACACCAAACTAGACCATAATGATAGTGCATCAGCAATGACCTGCCAAACGGAGTTTGTCTCCCAATTTTGTCAAATACTGTTACACTTCCTTCTCAAGGAGCACAAAGTGGGGCCCCAGCAAATTGAAACTGGAGCCACTTGCATTTCCTCCATGATTCTGATAGGAACTGAGAGGCCGGATCAATAGTACTTGCTCTCATGCCTTTTGTCTTGATTATTTTCGATCTAAATGACAATACAAACAGTGTCTCATAGATATTGCACAACTCCAACCTTATTTATCATTTTTGGCTAAATTCCTGGAATTAAGTACAGACCCTGACTGGGCAAGCTAATCAGCTAACCGCTTAGGGAAGTCTGCACTGCTTCTAGAAAAAAGAAGTGGCCCACACACATTTGATAGGTTGCTGTGCAAATCCAAACAGAAATTCATCTGGAGCTCTTATCACATGTAATAATTTTTTTTCTATAACTGGAATGATCTTTTTCCTGGTATAGATTTTTGTCATTTTCAATAGATGATTTCCTTAGAGCTGAAATCACAATTTATTATTTGTGTTAAATCTAAAAGTAAAGCTGTCACTGCTATTAAACTTTCATTGGACTTGCTCAGTCTTTTCCAAATTTCACAACTTAATTGTCACCAGGGAAGAAAGACTGTGAGCTTGTTGTTATAGACAGATGTTGTAATTCAATTTTAAAAACACAGCGATTTTCATGCAGCTAGCATATACTAATTTGTATATATTTCTGGTTGTCCGTATTCTGTTCCTATAAAAGTGCATAGTAGCATAGGCCTGTTTTTAAAAAGTGAGAGTAGCTGAATTACAAAGGGAAGATCAGCTTATACCCAAAACTAATTTTTGCTATAACTAAATGAAAAGCAATTATACATGTAATGTAGAGAGAGTTACTAAAGTATAAAATGAACTAAATTTTAAAGATTTTAAAAATGAGCTCATAATGATGCTTGTGATATGTTTAGACTATTCACAGCAAAGAGATTAAGAGCCCAGACTTTAACCCAATTCAAACCCTTGGCACTGTCACTTAGTAGCTGTGTTACCTTGGGTTAGTTTCTTAACCTCTCTATATCTCAGTTTTCTCATTTGTTAAAATGGCCACAAAAACAGAACAGAAAAACCTTGTAGAGTTTTCTGAAGGTTAAATGGCACGTTGCATGTAAAGTGTTTAGTAAATGGTAAGCATTTCATAAATAGTAGTGGCTACCATCATTGTTGTCTTGATTATTATTTATTACTTTTATTGCAGAATTTTTAAAATCTTAGGCAATGAGCAAACTACCGTGTAGATCATCTACCCAATCAAAATCACTCAAGCCAATCAGAAGAAAATAATGTCTTGTAAATATAAAAATAATATATGTTCATTATTTTTAAATATATAAAATAATAAAAAACCCATAGAACAAAATTTAAAATACCTAAAGCCTTTCCACCAGAGAGAAACACAGTTTACATTTCAGTATGTCCTGCATTTTTCCTATAAACCCATTTACAAAATTTTAATCATGCAATTTAGCCTGCTGTTTGACTTGAATACTTTTGTTATTAAATATGCCTCTACAACATCATTTTTAGTGGTTTCTACTCCTCTCTGACCAAAACTGGTCTTGAATATTCTGTCCTCAGCCTTTGCTCTTGTGTGAATCTAGCCAGTCAGCAGACAATGGGTCTTTCACTAACTCCAGAGTGTATCCATCTGAGCACAAGATGTTAGAAGGGGAACTGGAGGTGGAAGCCTTTGAAAGTTTCTAGCCATATCTAAACTCCAATTGTGTTTAAAGCAACAACAATAAAAACAAGAACATAGTGTTAGTTTTTCTTTACACCAACTGAGCATTACAACGTGGGGCAAATGAGAGCCCTCACTTGACTGGCCTCACAAGGTCAGCCCCACGTGCTCACGTGCAGAAAGCAGGGAACGTCTGGGGGGACCACCAGCCCTGGTACATAGAGGGCACCTCCAAGACTATCCCAGTGACCGTAACAAAATGTTTTCCCCTGTCTTCGGCCTGTGGGGGAGACTAACAAGCCCACTGGTTTTCAGGAGACAGTGGGCACTTTCTTGTTTTCCGTTTAGAAGGTTTTTGTGACTGAAGGATCTGCCTTTGGAAGACTCCTAAGGAGACTGAAACATATTAGAGATGAGCAAAGGTTTGCATTTTAAAACACAGAAATGAAGACTCTTGAAGAAACACATACTCCTTCCTCATGATTTTCTTCATGACTGAACTGATTCCAAAGCTAGATTGGCAGCTCTAGGATCTGAATTTGCAGTCATCTCCAAAGAAGGTTCATTCTCAAGATTTCCTAAGGCTGCCCCCAGGAACGGTTCTGGGCATGACAGGGACAAATCTGCAACAGGAACCCACTGGCCCACATGTCATTGATGACCATATCTAAACAACTCACCCCAGGTGCTGGGTGGATATTTAAGCCTATGTAAATGAGTGAAAGTGAACTGAAATCATCAAAGATTGATAGAATAAGATGATTTAAAATTTTTTTAATATAGAAAAATTGATTTTATACCATTATCATCAAAAAATGATTATTTAAATAATAATACTAAAATCTGTAATGTAAACCAACCAACGTTCAAAAGGGAAAAGAAAGAACTATTATGTATACTAGAGTGTTTTTAATTGCATTACTGTATTTGGTAAAATTAATGTATTCAGTAAAATGCTCCCTGAAACTAATAAGATTTGCATTTTATGTTTGTAACCAGCAGAGGTAGCTGACGGTGATGAAAGACTGGATGGCATTTCTCTACCACCAACAGGTAAAACACATTTACATTTTCATCACCCGCTGGAATATACAGCATACAAAAATATTTGCATTGAAAATGCTTTTTAACATTAGAAAGACAGACACTTGAGCAAACTGCTCTGTAACAGGCCCAGACCCTAGTAATATTTTTCACAGAGTATAAGATGTATGAAAAATTACATGTTTCTCACACTCTGTTTCCTATTTATAAACATCTCGAAAGAGCAAATCCTAAGAACTTAATATCACGACATTTGGTCCCCCCAAACCTTTGGACATTAAAAAATATTTTAACACAAAATGAGATTTCCCATTAGAACAGGGACCACCAATTTTGTGTGATCAAATTCATGCCTGTTCTGTCTTCTCCCACCTGCTTCAAAAGGCCTTTGAGCCTCCAGCAGTTAATCATTGTTCTTCATGTAATGGGCACCCAGTGAGTACTGCATTTTGACTGAGTGACTGAATGAGCCAGTCCATCCACATGATTGGCACAGCCCTAATACTATAACCAGATCGGCCAAATACAGCGTCTCATTGAAGCTTTTGCTGCACACTGTTGGAGTAAGCCATACACACAATTCTGACTTCACATTGCTCAACTCTAGAGTAATACTTCTGACCTTGGCCTGTGTATCTGTTCATATCTGAGAGCCAGAGGGCAAGTATCTGGTCACTGAGCCACATATCAAACAATTTGCTCCCTCGGTTGCTCTCAGGATTCTTTACTGACTTCCCTTAAGAGAATACCTGAGGATTCTCTGCCCACAAAACCCAGACACCGGAAAAAACCCTCTAACTTTTTGAAAAAGCTCAACTCAATGTTTTTTCCTCTACATTTAGGGTGGTAAGTTTTAAATTAAATTCAGCCACTATTAGTAGAGTATCTAGTCTGTGTAGGAACTCTACTAGGTCACTTGCTCATTGATAGCACATATCCTGAGATGGCAGTAAAAGCAAAATTCCTAGGTGTAGGGTGGGCAAATGTTGGTGACCTTCAGAGCAACAAGAAGACACAGCCATGTCAATGCTACATTGCTTTCTCTGTCACTGAGTAGCTAAGTAACAGATCGATAGACAAATAAATGAAATGAATCACATACTGCAAAAAAGGTCTGCTTACATGAAGTTCTTACCATATGGAGTCATTGTATAAAAGGGGTTTCTCTTCTTGCTTGGCTGTGTTTCCACATTTGTGAATTAAGAGAATTGAAATGCATGATCTCTATTGTTCCTTCCCAATCTGTCATTCTCTGAATATCAGGACAGCTCATATCAGCCTTACTCTTATCACCTCCAGCCCATTCCCGGTAGATGCAAGAAATGCTAATCATAATCATGAAAGTATGCATTTCAGCAAGGCCCTTTGGAGGAAACAACTTGCTTTTCTCATCGTGCTTCCCAGGGTGCACCACCTGTGCTCTGTGTCATATGACGCAATGGGATTTTGTTTTGTTATTTGCAAACCATTCCCTTGAAATAATGCCTTTGCATTTTTCTATCTGAAGATGGAGACAGAGATGTTTCAGATAAAATTAAGCACAGGGGATGCTAGAACAGCTTCATGGAACTGAAAAAATTTTCAAGAAATCTGAGAATGAGAAGGAACTTGAGAGATCATCTACTCCAATCCCTTCTTTTTATCCAGTCCTTTTATTTTACAGGAAAAAAAGCCTGAGGCCCAGAAACATTAAATGACTTTCCCAAGGTCTCACAGCTGGTTGATGGCCTGGCCGGAACCCAGGTCCCTCGACTCTCAGCCATTACACTGTGTAGCTTTCTTATACCTAAGCCAAAGCCAGCTTTTCTCTGCATGTTTCTTAAAGATCCTCAGAGATGATGGATGTACTAATCCCTTTAGGATTCCATTTCAGTGTCACACAGTCTTCACAATTAGAATGTTCATTGTCTGTTCACTGCAGTTTAAACTCATTTATTCACGTCCTTTCTCAAATTTTGCCCAAGGCTGTGAGGTCACAATGAAGAAAGTAATGGAACACACCTGCAGATCTTTTCACTAGACTATTGATAGACATATGATGCAAATTTCTAAACAGTATGATAAATAAAAATGCTTATCATTTAGAAAAGCGAGGAAAAGAAGTCGCAGATTGGTGCCCAGATTTTGCAGGAATAAAATTAAATGATCCTGATAGTCTAGCATGTCTCTGATTGCCTCCCTAAAGTAAAATCCCCAGTTTTGGTTGGCTTCTTTGAATTCAGTGCAACCACTAACACCCCTACTTACATGTGCCCTGATAAGACCATCTGAGTGGTGAATTCCACCTTTCTTGCACATCCTTGGATTTGAGCTTCACTGTTCAGAACCACGGAGGCAACCAAGGACACTGACAGAGACCTTCTTTATCTCATTTATCTGGGCTGGCAATAGTTGGTCCTTTTCAAAGATTCAACAATGCCTTTATTACCTTTTTAAGGTCTATTTTCTCCTTCCAGATTTGTGTGTGTTGGGGAAGGGTCGAGGAAGGACTGTACCTTTTTAAGTGTTTCTGTGAACCGGAAGTGACCAGGGCAGGGTTACAGTCAGGCAGTAAAATGACCTTTCTTCTGATTCATTACATGTAAGCCACCTTCTCTTTGTCTCCTTTGAACAAAAATGGATGCAGATCCTATGATAGGGGTAGAAACATAATTTCTTCATTTGTTTTCCCTCAACCCCCTTCGGGAAACCTTTTTGAGCAGCTGCGAGAAACCAGCACTGAGTTGGGTTGTGGTGTAATGAGCCTGCCCTCAGACTAGCATGAGAGGTGGTGGCAGCTACGTAAATACTGCAGCCCACATGTGGAAAGAGTGCCTGGATAATAAAATCAAACCACCCAGAATCTGGGAATAATTTGCATCTTTAAAAAAAGTATAGAAAAAGTAAAATTGAAACAGTACTTTCTAAAATTTCAAATGGGGGGCCGAGCCCGTGGCGCACTCGGGAGAGTGCGGCGCTGGGAGTGCAGCGACGCTCCCGCTCCCGCCGCGGGTTCGGATCCTATATAGGAATGGCCGGTGCACTCACTGGCTGAGTACCGGTCACGAAAAAGACAAAAAAAAATAAAAATTAAAATTTCAAATGGGGCTTCTGAGTTTGAAATAGGGTGATGGGCTTAGCAATTTTTGTCGTAAATTGGCATTCTTTTATATACTTTTCTTTTTAAAAATTAATTAAGAAAAGTATAAGGAAGAGACAACCATCACTGGGTGTTTTTCCCCAGACTTTTCTCTATAGTTATTTCATTTATTTATATAATGGAGATAAAATACATAAAATTTTGGTTTTTGAGTTTTTTGTTTTCCACCTAATAAGCATTTTTCCATTCTACTACAAACCTTTATACTCATTATTTCAGTAGCTGCGTGTTATTCTCTTTTGCAGGTAAATCACATTTTACTTAGTCATTTTGTATTACTGGACAATATGTGGACATACTGTAATAGTAAAGCCCATTTATGGGCTTTCCTGTGAAAAATAACCATTATGAATTTCTAATTCATAAAATTGCTCATTGAGCACAACTAAAGCCTTGGCTAAAAACTTAGCGACTTAACCCTGAAAACACAGACTTCTCCCCATTAAGTTTTCCACTTGTCCAGAACACCTGGCCATGCCATAGAAGGTGTGCAGCTCGTCCTCAGAGAAGCGGCTCTCCCTCTTCATTTTCTTGTCTCTGTTGTAGGTGATACATTTGACACCAAGAGAGAAAACACGGAGGACACAGGAGCAGGTTTCATTCACATGAAAGCCTAGGCTTTCCTTTTAGTGACATGGTTCATTAGCATACGTCACTCTTCCGTTCGAATTTCCTCAAAGATCCACGTAGCAGTTCAGGTTCCTGCAAAGTGTGGGTGTTCTGTAAAGTTTACCTGTCATGTTTTAATAGTTTCATATACTTTCTTTGTAATATGTGATAATCAAGCCTCCAATTTGGTATAAGACTTTTAAAAATTATTTTTAGAGTTGATTTGTTACCCTTTACAAGCCCAGCGTATGAACCAGTCACTTCATCGTCCGTTATAAAGAAGCTGTTTTCTCTTCCCTGTTTTTATTCATAACCTCAATGTGAATGTATAGAGTTTTGAAGCATATTTATTTTTATGTAAATTGCTTAGCTGCAGTATAAGGGAGAATAGCTCTTCCCAGTACTGAGAGAGCAGTTGCAAAGGCCAAAATTAATTAACCTTCATCAGCTTAGAAGATGAAAAAGTAGTTTTGGGAGACAAGATAGCTCTGACCTATTAGATAAAATCATTTATGACATCAGTACCCCCAAAAATAACCATTTGTAACCAAGTGCAAATGACATATGAATTCTTAGGAAAGAAAAACCACATAAGTTGTGTCAGCACAGTGACAAAATAGCTAATTAAAAGTGAGAAGCTCAAACTAACCAGTTATCTACCTGATATCTGACAACCATTTTAACAGAAGGTTTTAACTGAGTGGTCCAGGATTTTGGCACTGAGTGGCAACCAGCCACAGACGTACTTAATGTGTTATAGTTCGTTTGGTTCTTAGTACACTTGCTCTCTACTTTATATAAAACCAACATATGAAAATCTGGATTTTTTTTTTTTTTTTTTTTTTTTTTGCGGCTGACTGTTACAGGGATCCGAACCGATAACTTTGGTGTTATAAGGCTGCGCTCTAACTAGCTGAGCTAACCGGCCAGCCCTGGATTTATTTTAAAGAGATATCTTGCCATATGGTTATTTGTTTTACAGAAATACTTACCTCCAGATTTCTTTTTCTAATAAGATGATAAATGTAAAATACTATTTAGAAACATTGCATTTACAAGTCATGTATTGTATAAAGCAAATTGCCTTGAATCTTTGGCCCTTGACCCAAAGGCCAAAAATTGGCATGAAAGAAATGTGGTCTGTAGATCCACCAAACCCCAGGGTTAAAAAACGGTAGTGCTGACAGTTTAACCTGTTTCCCTAGCACTTAGTTTATCAAACCATAGAATTTTAGAGCTTCGAGTTATTATAGAGGCCACTGGTCCCACCCCTGGCTTTGCAGTTGAGGACACTGAGGAGGAGGGGGTGAAAGGGGTTGCCCGGTGCAGGCCAGTTAACCCCTCAGTGGCTGGACCAGGTGTGGAAGCTGAATTTCCTTACTACCCTGGTACTTGTGTCATATCACACTGAGAAACTACATCTAGAGATAGAAGGGGCGCTCCGGAATAAATCAGTATTCCCCTAAAGACCAGCTAATCACCTGAAGGTGACAGAGGCATCCCTGTAATGTGACAAAAAACTGGTTTCAGATGTGGCTTGTGGAATCAGTCTAAATACCAGACAGTTACATCGCATATATGTGTGTCTTTTGTCTTCTTTTTGAACCTGCAAGGAAGGTTCAGAGAAATTATTTCCATCATATCTTTTAGTTAGCCTTTTCCATGTCTGGCCAGTAAGTCCTCTCTCTCCTGAAACCAGACCCTTTGTTCTCTGAAGTGGTCTGACAAGGTACTGCAAACCAGGGCCTTTGTTTTTCTGCAGCATATGTTTTAAATTTTGTCTTCTGCCTCCCAGAAGGAAATATTTCTCAAGGGAATAGAAAAGATTAATTAGTGACCTTTCACTTTATGAAAATATGATGAATATGTTGCTGGTAAAGGTAGGAACATTTACTTAGAAGTGTGGCTGTGTTAGATATGCAGCATGAACCTTCAAAAGCACTTCCTTCCAAGACTGGGTGACAGCTTGGAGTTTTCAATACTTGAGGGGGTGGGGATTGTTCAGCTCACAAGTATGTGCAATGGATTCACAAATTGGAAATACATATCAAAACTGCAACAGTAAAATCATATTTTGTAAATTAAAATTTTATTTGTGTTTATTTACTGTGACTACTGTTCAGACTTTATTCAGAAATCCTTTTTATAGGCTTTCTTAGCAAAAAAATATCCATATCTATGGATAATGTCTCAGTCTTCTGTATATATGTTTTATTAATATGTAAATATTTAGATTTTTAAAAATTACTATGTTCTTTAAAAAAAGAATTCAACGCAAGGCTAGTTGTGAAAATGGTGTATAACATCGTGTTGTGATATCAACTCCCAAGATGCTCTTTATGTTTGTTCTGGAAGAATACAATAAATTACTTTAATTGAACGTGCATGTGTCTTGCCTGTGTGCCAGTCTTCCTGTATTTATGAAGAGAAGTCAGTGCTGTTCATTAATTGAAAGGTATTTATTAATACTCTGGTGATCTTCCACAGAAGTTATGTCTCCTTATGAAGTTAATTTTTAAAAATAAAGAAACAAGCTAGATTGCTACCAGAAATGAGAGGCTTCAAAATGCTAGAAAGTCACTGGCTCTGTCTGGCAATTAGATCAATGGCTACAGCAAGTCCCACAAAAACACTTGAGCGTTAAGTACTGAGATGCTTGAAGCCTAATTTTAAATGAATTAGGTAGCTTTATAATCTTCACTTAAAAGGTTAAGCCCTGCTTCTATGGAAACAACACATCAGAAGGACAAATCAATCCTCTCTAATGCAAAATGGAGGCTAACACATCATTGCTGTATTCTCTTTGAACACAGGAGGGCGCTGCTCCTCACTGGGCACCTGCCCCTTCCTGCCTCCCAAAGGCAGGCCCAGCTTTGAGCGTGCTCCCAGCAATGGAACCCAACTCTGAAATCTGGCTCCATCAGGTCTTGATTCAGGCTGTTTCTGGGACCCTCACAGTGGAGGGCCCCGAGCTCGTCAGCAGCTCTGAGGAGTGGCAGACCTTGGGGGGTGGGGAGAAGCTGCCACATAAGAAAGCAGCTGAATTGGCGGAAAGAAGGCGACAGAGCAAGTTGCTTGCCAAAAACAAAATCTAAGCTACAGCCAGCCTGAGTCTTCCACACACCCACACCTCTGTGAAGCCGGGAGCTGGCACCAGCCTTCTCCTCCTGCCCCACGGCCTCTGGCTTCCCCTTGTGTCCACAAAATTGCTTGTAAGGTGCCCCTGTCATGTATTCTGGCCCAAATCCCCTGGGCTGCCCTTGTTTGGCCACAAGGGCAAAGGCGAGGGGCCCCTGTTTGGCCACAGGAGGCTCTGCTGGCAGGGGACACAGCTCACACTCCGGCCTCGGGGGTCTTACTCCTACAGGCCTGGCCTTACAGTGTGACTGGGGCGTGCAGCTGGCTCCCTTCCCAGCTGCACCCGAGCTCAGCTCCACCATTTATTGGATGCCAACTGGGAAGACACTGGGGGTCTGGGACAACTGGGGCTGAGATGCAAAGGAAAGGGGATGAGGGGCAAGGCTGGGGAGGACTTGGGCTGCAGGAGGGAGGAAATGTCAAAGCTGACACCCAGGTTTCTGGCTCAGGAGTCAGGGGGTGTCGGGCTCACTAAGGTGAGGAACACAAGGGCAGGAGCGATCTGGAGAAGGGTGACGGGAGTTCAGGTTAGATGCTACTCTGTTCATTCACGTGTTTGTGGTGTGCCCAGCGCCATGCTAGGGCAGTGACCAAAAAGATATTGTGAGGCTCACTCAGACAATGTGTCACTAGAAGAGTGACAGGTGGTGGAACCCCGGAAAGCACCAGCACAGAAGGCCTGTTTGTACTCCTGAACAACTTCCCCGGAGAGGAGGGAACTTAAACTTGGAAGCTTTGTCCCAAACTAGAGGTAGCCAGGTGTTGAAGTTCAGGTCTCAACTAAACTTCATCGTGCAGGAGGGATTCACAACTATCCATTCACAGGTAGGCTCTGGGCTCCATGAAATCAGTCTTTTACTTCCCCCACATCACGTACCACCCTCTGAAATTATCTTGCTTGTTTATGTGTTTGATTTTTATCCATTTTCCCACTGGAATCTAAGCCTGGCGATGTCAGGGATCTTATCTAAGAGGCCATTACAATTTCAGGCCCTGGTGAAGACATGTTTAGCACCCCCCTTTCCCTAGCAAGATTGGACTGGCTAAAAGTTGTGCATGAGGCTTGTATTAATAGGGAACCTAGTTGTCCTGACCTTGGCAAATGGTGGCCTCCCGGTACTGCTGGTTACAGAGGGTAACCCCCCTTCTTCCATCAGCCCCAATACTGAGCCTTCATCACAGAACCGAGGAGAACTGGGGCAGTGGCAGCGTTAGGCCCTGTTGCCACCAGGAATGATGGACAGGCTGGAGGAGTCAGGCCAGCTAGGGGATAGGGACGGATCGGGAGTGCTCTCCTTCCATGTCCCGTAGTCCTAGCTCACGTTGACTTCCTTTTTCCTTGTGTCATCCACCGCTCTTCATAAATTTTGGAGAAATTAGTGTCAATAGGTTGGCCAAAGAGATGCAGCCTGTGCTCCACGAGGATGTGATAACTAATGATCGAGAGCAACGCTTTGAATTTACACAGATCAACTCCTTTTATATTTTGTGACCTCAAATGCATAAATTTGATCATCCCCCCCAAAATAATATATGCACACATATACATGCACATATGTGTGTTTCTATATATTTGTTTGTGGTTTATTTGTTTCCATTTTATCACTGAAATTAAAAGAATGTTAAAGGAGTCATAGTGAAAAAAACAAGGAATGACCTAGAAACGAAATTTAGATGGGATGCTTTACACACATATTGATACTGCGAATAATCTTGATACTAAATAGCCTTTTTAATTGTTTTACTTTTTTGCCATTTTCTACTTTTTTGCCATTGGTCAGTTCACTGAGAAATTGAAGGACATTTGAAAACTAAACTTTGAAACTAAGCTACTTTAGCTCACTCCCGTGAAATACTTTCCAGAAATGAAGCTGACGCAAGCTGACTTCCGGTGCATGTACCCTCCACCGCGATGCCATCGCAGATTCAAAAAGTGGAGGGCCCTCAGTGCAAATATGGAGTGAAAATCAATTTTACGAGGCAGATTGAGCATTCTAAATTGTTTCAATGAAGCGGTGGGCCGATTTCATATTCTGTTAGAAAAGCTACTTTCTGCTATAGTCCAGCAATGGAGGGAGGAAGAGAATACATTGTAACAGAGGGCACTCACTCTGTGTATTACCGAATTAAGCAACCTTCCACAGTGATGTATTTCTAACCACAAGGTAGAGAAAATCAGAAGTGACTCAACGCCCATCTAACCCCGTCCCCCTCTGGTGATGAACATTGTGACATCTCTTGGTCCTTGTGTGAAGCAATGCCACCTTCTTCCACTCCTGCCTCTCGTCCATGCTGCCTAGAACATGGACTGATCGCTGTGGGCAGCTTTGACTCTTGTAAACATTTTGTGTTTGTTTCCATGATTTATGTCATATACTATTGAAGTGTGTTTGTCCTACCTACCCCCATTAGGGTCAGTGTCCCTGGGAACAATAACTGGTCATTCCCGTGCCTTGCCCCCAAGGGACTGGCTCACCAGTCATGGTGGAGCAAATGTAGTCTAAATGTCGGACTGACTCCTGGATGCTGGTGCTGACCAGGAGCCTACATGCCCCATGATCGTGTCATTACAGCTTTAAAAAATGAACAAACTCTCAAAGACTGTAAAACAACTTTTGATTGGAAGGGGCCCAGTGACTTTAGGGGTGAGAATGAGGAGGTGGTGGAAGTTGACAAAATTAGTCTGAATTCATTTGAAATATTAAATGCAGGAGAAAAGCCCCCCCCCAAAAAAAATCTTTAAAAAATAGGAGAGAGACTTACTGTCCTTGCCCCTCCCCCAATTAAACATATTGTAAAACTGTAGAAATGAAAGCTGTGGTCATGGCACGAGGGTAGACAGATCAATGAAATAGAATGGAAGGTTAAGGAGTGCTCACTTTAGCAGCACATACTCTAAAACTGGAATGATCCAGGGAAGATTAGCATGGCCTCTGTGCAAGGGCGACGTGCAATTCTTGAAATTATAGTGAATAATAATATATTGTTTAACTCAAAGTTTGCTAAGAGTGTCGATCTTAAGTTTTCTCACCACACCACAAAAAAAGGACACCTATGTGATGTGATGGATATGTTAATTAGCTTGATTGTGGTAATTATTTCACAATGTACACATGTATCAAAACATCCCGTTGTACACCTTAAATATATGCAATTTTTATTTGTCAAAAAAAGGAAAAACCTAATTGATATAAACATATATTAAAGATATTGTAACAATTAGCATGACATATGTTAAGCTGTTATAACAAAGGGGCCCAAAAATAAAGTGGTCAAATGAAAGACAAGCTTTTTTCTCTAATTCAGCAGCACCATGCTCTAACCAATCAAGCTAACCGGCCGGCCCTTTTCTCTAACACATAACAGGCCAGAGGTGGGAGGGTGAGTGGAGGTAGGCAGCTCTGCTCCCTGAGCTCATCCGGAAATCCAGTCCATTTTATTGTTCTGCCACCCCCTAGGACGTGTCCACACCCACATGGTCAAAGGCAGCTCACTGTGGGTCTGTATTTAAACCTATAGGAAGAGGAGAAAGCGGATGGGAAGCAATTGCCTTTGGACAATATTATGTCGGGGTTGCATGCGTCACTTCTGCTTACCTCCCATTAGCTAAAACTAGGCCAGATGGCTACACCTTGCAGCAAAGGCAGCAAGGAAATCTAGTCTCTAGATGGATGGCTACATGCCTAGCTAAAGCTTAGATTCTATTTCTATAAGGAGAAGGTGGAGAATGGATACTGGGGATGATTAGCTATTGGTACCATAGGTGCCACTTTAATTGGTGGGAAAAGGATGAATTACTCAATAAATAGTGTTGAAGGAAACCGGCTAGCCATTTATTAAAATAAGGTTAGGCATATACAAAAATTAACTCAAAATGGACCATAGACCTAAACTTAAGAGCTAAAACTTTAAAACTCTTAGAAGAAAACGTAAGAGTGGATCTTCATGTTCTTGAGTCAGACAATAGTTCTTTAGATATGACACCAAAAGTGCAAGTAACAAAAGATAGATCAACTGGACATCATTGAAATGAAAAACTATTGGGCTTTGAAGGACACCAAGAAAGTGAAAAGACAAGTCACAGAATGGGAGAGTATACTTGCAAATCATATATCTGCTAAAAGACTTGCATCCAGATATATTAAAAACTTTTACAACTAAAAAATAAAAAGACAAATAACCCAACTTAAAAATGGACAAAAGATTTGCACAGACTTTTCTCTAAAGAAGATATACAAATGGCCAAAAGGCCAAAGAGCACATGAAAAGATGCTCAATATCATTAGTCGTTAGGAAAATTCAAATCAAAACCACAATGAGATACTACTTCACACCCACTAGGATGGCTGTAATCAGACAGACAATAACAAGTGTTGACGAGACTGTGGAGAAATTGGAAACGCCTACCCTGCTGTTGGGAATGTAACATGGCTCAGGTTCTTTGAAAATCAGTTTGGTGGTTCCTCAAAAAGTTAAACACAGAGTTACCAAATAACCCAACAATTCTGCTCCTAGGTATATACCCAAAACAAACATACGTCCACACAAAGACTTGTACACGAATATTCATAGAAACATTATTCATGACAGCAAAAAATTGGAAAACACTTGAACGCCTACTCCCCAATGAAGGGATAAACAAAATGTGTTATGTCCCTGCAATGGAATATTGTCCAGTAATAAAAACAATGAAATGCTGATAGATGCTACGACATGGATGAACCTTGAAAACATTATGAGGAAAGAAGCCAGACATGAAAGATCACATATTCTGTGATTCCATTTATATGAAATGTCCAGAATTGGCAAATCCATGGGGACAGGAAGTAATTCATGGGAGGGAGAGCATTATTGGGAAGTGACTGCTGATGTGGGGAGGGTTTCTTTTTGAAATGATGAAAATTTTCTAAAATTAGATAGTGGTGATGATTGCAAAACTCTGTGAATCTATTTTTTAAAAACACTGAATTGTATACTTTAAATGGGTAAGTTTTATGGCATGTGAATTCTATCTCAATGGAGCTGTTATAAAAAATAATAATAATAAAGTTAGACTCTGCTACCTTACTCTGTCTGTGGCAATTAATTCCATATGTTTCAAAGACTTAAGTAAAAAATCAGAAAAATACTGAAAAATTTTTAAATTAATATTTATGTGAGCTGGAGGAAAGGATTTTCCAAACGTGATGCCATAGGAAGAAGTGATCAAGCAAAAATTAATTCATCTTATTCAGTAAATAGTTGAAGTTATATGTAGAAAATATTACAAAATTAAATAGCAATGACAATGTGAGAAAAATATTGGCAGAGTAAATGTGTTTTTAAAAAAGGTTTATGCTTATTGTATATCCAACTCAAATCAAATGGCTAATAAATATACAAAAATGCTAAAATTAAAGAAAGAAATACAAAATAAAATAGTAATATAAAGTATTTTGGGTATCCTATTGGTAAAATTTAAAAGAAAGTTAGCACCAGTGTTTCTTGTAATGAAAGGAACTCCTGTATTCTACTGATAGGCAGGTTAATTAGGACAATATTTCTGAGGGCATTGGCAGTACAAAAAAATTGTTCAAAATCTAGCATAGCCAGCAATTCTGCCTAAAGGAATTTATCTTGAAGAAATAATCAAAGATTGGTCCAAGGATCAAGCCACAGGGTGTTCATCACAACATAGTTTATTTAAATAAAATTTTATTTAAATAAAACTTACATGTACAAAAATAGTTTAAATTATAATACATCCTTAAAATAGAATACTATGTAGCAATTTTAAATGCTATTCATAGAGATCCACAGTCAATTAATTGAAAGAAAAGCAGTTCATAAAACAATATGTACTGTAGGACCCTTTTCTTTTAAATACACAAACTCACAGAAAAAAGTCTAAGACATACACCAGACTGCTAATAAATGTTATCTCTTGATGGTGAGAATACAGATACTTTTAATTTTTCTTCCTGTTGTTTACGTACATTAATTTTTCTGTAATGAACATGTGCTGCTTTTGCAATAAGATAGGAAGTTATTTTTAAACATTTTTAACAATGTAGAAGAATATTTCGATACATTACACTATACACCATAAATATGTACAGTTATTATGTCAATTAAAAATAAATGAATAAATTTCATTTCAAAAAGAATATTTAATGGCATGAAGAAATGTTCATGATATATTTACTGCTAAATAGTATGTTCAGACTTCTTATTTTTTTTAAATTTCAGAAGCATATTTGCTTTTGCAGTTAGTTGTAATTGTAACTATAAATGCAGACTAATTATAGCATATCCAAAAAATATACACCAACAACTACCTAAAGCTATAATGTGTTAATTAAGCATCAGCCTGATCATATTTTGTAACAGAAATGTTCATATGCATGCACAGGAAAAGGAGTAGAAGGAAGTTGTTTACAGTGGTTATCTCTGGGTGGTGGTATTATATGTGATTTTTAAAAAGTATTTGTATGCTTTATGTTTCCTAAAATGAATGTATAACATTTTCTAAAAAGAAAAAAATAAAGGAAGAAAAGGCTCAGTGTTATATATATCTGCATATACGTAATGCTTGCTGCTTGGATACTGTTATAAAAACCTGAAATATCTTGAAATACCTTGTGATACAGGCTTTTCAAGTATTACATAAACTCCAGCGAAAAATTCAGTTTCCAGGTCCTTGTTATTCCAGTAATATGTACATGGAACCTATTTACAGGATTCTGGAGGTTAATGCTTTACTTTGAAGGAAAAATAAAATCATTCTGCAGCTTAACAGGAAAAGGATATCCTCTCTGGAGCTTGAAAGGAAACTGGAGACAGTGCTTTATAAAAAATGTATTAGCTGCAAGATGAGAAGAGACCCATCTGAGGTGTAAGTGCGTTTGACACATCAGTTCGAGAAACAATACCATAGGGGCCTTCAGGATTTGGAGAGAAAGACTACCTGAGAAAATAAAACTCGGCCTGGGCTGTGACAAATGAGACCAAAAACCTAACAGTGGACCGTGGTAGTCTGTTCTCTCACACATGCTTCTGATTCATCTGGGCAATTCAGCACTGACCTAGCAGGTGATGTGCTTTGGGAAAACAGGTTTGTGACTCCCAAGGCCACATGTGACACCAACTTTCTGTGCATACTGGCTGACATGTACAGGACACATAGTGCAAGCTTTACCTGTACGGTATAGCTCAGGTAATCCTCCAAACCATCCTGCGAAGTACGTGCTATTGCTGTCCCCACTCAACAGATGGGAACAATGAGGCAACTCGTTCTAGTTCACACAGCTAAGGACTTGTCTTTAGGCAAGATTTGAACCCAGTGAGTGTGACTACAACTGCCACATTCTTACCATCTGTGTTGCCTCTTAAGTAGCCTTATTAGTTGAGAGAAGCATCCAGAATAACTGCAGTGAGGGCCCAGCCTCTATGATTTGCCTTTCCAGTGCTCTTTAGACTTCAGTTTGTACAAAAGCATTGAGCTAGGAACGATTGCATATTTTTATTGAGTGCTGCTTATAAGCCAGGCACTGTCCTAAGTATCTGACAGATAGCAATTCAGCAACTCTCCCTTATAAGCCTGGAAGTGTTATTATTATCATCCCCATTTTACAGGTGAGGAGACCGAGTTACAGAGACCTTAGATAACTTGCCCAAAGTCCCATAGCTAATTAGCAACAAACCCAGGATTCAAACCCAGGCATTCCAATCTAAGCCTGTGCTTGTCATCTCTAGCTATGGCATGTACTTCTAGGTGAATGTGTTGGATACTTGTTATATGTCTGGGTTCATTTTAAGTTTGTCATCAAATCATTTCATTTGAAATACCCCCAGCACACTGCCAGAAAGAGGCTGGGAGGTAGCTGGTGTCTTCAACGTGACAGCAGGTTCTTTATTAAAATGTCTCCAAGGGAATGTAGCAGAGTGATTAAAGGAGGGCGCTCTTAACTAGAATGACCAGGGTCTAAACATTGGCTGTACCATTTTTTTAGGTACCTTTTTTCCCCTTCATTTCCTTCCACTTTCCAGTGTCTGTTGATCCACTGAAAGAATTAGTGGAGACTGAAATGGAAGTCAGTCTATCCCCAGAATGGTGAAAGCCACTGAAATCACTTTGGTGGGGAGACATTTGCTGCAGGTGGCAGGGCTGGGGAGCTGGAAGGAAGGGATACCATGCACCAGTGGTCCCCAGGTGAGATTCTCTGGACCAGCAACAGCAGCCCCTGGAACCTTATTAGCAATGCAAAATCTCCAGCCCTATTCCAGACCCGCTGACTCAAGAGCCCTGGGGGTGGGCCCGGTGTGTTTTGACAAACCCTCCAGATGATCCTGGTGCACACTAGTTTGGGAACCATGGCCCTAGAAGATCTGGGAAATATGGCAAGGCCTCAACCTCAGAGCCTTGAGTGGATATGAGCGACTTGTGACTAATGACAGCAATGTGGGAATAATCTCCCTTAACGAATTAGAGGCAATTCAAAGTTTTCTCTCTGATAGCATCACTGTCCCTTACATTCCAATTGGTGAGATCCAGGTGGAATTACAGAAGCATCTTGGAAGTGCCAGTAACCCGGGTAAAGCCGTGGAGGTGGGTCAAGCACAGGAACACTGACAGTTAGGTGTGCTACTGGGAAAAGAGACACTCAAACCCATCTTTTAAGCCACTGGGATTGAGACCTATAGAGGGCAGGGGAGAGGTAGGGCCAGGACGTGATACCGGAACTCTCTCCCTCTCTAGGGCCACATAATCAGCCTGTCAACTCCTTTCCCCAGGCCCTCGTGGCCCCCTCGCCTGTTACCCTGGGCCTCTCTCTTCCCTCCCCTCCTGTGCTTGGCCGAGAGAGCCTCATGACCAACTCTTGGCCTTGACTATTATTCTGCCCCCCAGCATGACCCTGAGTCCCACCAACATTATGCCCAGGAGGTCAGGCAGCACCAGCTGGAGAAGAAAACAAAAACACAAGTCCCAAAAGATGTTTATCAAACCGACCATGTGCCTAGAGTGTGCAGGGCCCTGCACCCAGAAAGCAGCCTAAAGGACCCTAACATACTGTAGAATGAGACCACAGGCATCACATGGTGTTTTGCAAAAGGATGTATCAGACAATCAACAAAATTAGGGGTTCTGAGGCTGGGATGCCACTGGGAGTCTCTAGGGAGGAGAAGGGACTCCAGTCAGTCTTGAAGGATGAAGAGGACGTGAGTTCCGTGACTACAGAATGTTCTTTCTCGGGACTAGTGTTCCCAGAAGATGCTATTCAGTGGGTCTCTTCCTGTCGTGATCTCCACAGCAGCCTGTTAAGAATACAGCTCTGGGGCTCACCACAGACCTTCTGAAGCAGGGGTGAGGTGAGTCCAGAGTCTAAACAGTGTGGGAACTACTGGTTCCCTTCGAGGGCTGACTTCTAGGACTCCGGTGGTGACAGGAAGGGAAATAGGGGAGAGACAGGTGAAGGAACAATGGACAAGGCTGAAAGGATTGTATATGGAGGCACTGAGGGGATATGAGGACATGAAGGGGACACAAAGGCCCTGAGGGGATTGGAGTCACTGGGGGGACGTGGAGTCACTGGGGGGACGTGGAGGCCCTGGGGGGACGTGGAGTCACTGGGGGAATGTGGAGGCCCTGGGATATAAAGGTTAGGAGGCAAAGAGATTGGAAGAAAAAAACCTCATTTCATAATAGAAACAATACACACTTGTGGGTGGCTCATGGCTTACAATTATTTTCCAAAACACTGTCTTCCTCACACAACCGTGAGCAAAAATTGTTCTATCTCCGTTTTCCTTGGCTGTGGAATCCAAGGCCTAATGAAGGGGACGTGTGTCTTTTTTCTTTCATCCGCCCAGTATCCAACTTTTCTTTTCATTCTTAGGACTGACTAGTGGGACAGCATCTCACCTTCCAGCAGAGAGACTTGGGGACACCCCCTCCTCTGAGCAGCAGCACAGGCAGGCCAAGCAGGTGTCCTGACCAGACTGTGCTAGGGCCCGGCCTTGCTGCCGCTCCCACTAAGTGGCCCCTGAACGCCACATGTCCTGCCCCTTTTCAGATCTGGCTCTCAGCCTTCCTTCCCACGTATCGTATCATGTAAGCTACTCCCAGTCCCTCCATACAGTCCTTTTCCGTCCAAGTGAGCCAGAGTAGGTTTCCATGGCTTCCAAAAACCCTGACTTGAATCGGAAAGGTTTGGTGTGGGCATGAACTCCCATCTCCACATTTGAAATTCAGCACATCTGCCACTGTGCCAGCCTGTGGCACTGAAAAGAATATATGAGTTCAATTTTAGCCATGCAATAACGTCAGTGATGATGACTATCCAAGTGGCAATCTCCAGCAGGCATCTGAAGATACAGGACTAATACTGGGATAGAGGTCAAGGTAGAAATATGGACGTAGGAATCAATTCCATTAAAATCACAAGTGTTGATGAAATATCATGTAGTGTAGGGCAAGTTACGACAGCAAGGGCCAGAAGTACTCTGGGGATCTGAGGTGAGCACAGTAGTTTGGAAAGTCCTCCTGAAGCAGAAGGAACATGTCTTGGCAGAGAAATGTGGAGAGACAAGACATCTGAGCAGACTTAGAGGGGGAAGCCCCCAATATTTACAGAGCAATTTCTTAATACCGAAAAGAAAAGTAATAGTAACAAAAACAAAACTTTCGCTACAGTCTGCATAGTACCATTTTATTGTTCAAAAATGTATATATTTGCATAAGAGTCTGGAAGGATCTACATAGAAACATTTGCAGTGATGATTTCTGGATGCTGCAACTGCAATTTTTGTTTCTATCTTTTCTTACTTTCCTCAGTAAGCATTCACTGATGTATTTTCAGATATTCATAATACCATAAAATTCATCGTTTTATTTATTTATTTATTTTGGTGGCCAGCATGTACAGAGATTGAACCCTGGTGTTATCAGCACCATGCTCTAACCAACTGAGCTAACCGGCCAGCTCCCAAATTCACCATTTTAAAGTGTATCAGTTAGTGGTTTTTAGTATGTTTACGAAGTTATACAACCATCATCACTATCTAATTCCAGAATATTTTCATCTCCCCCAAAAGAAACCCTGCACCCATTAGCAGTCACCCCCAATATTGCTCCCCTCCCAGCCCTAGGCAACCACTAATGACTTTCTGTCTCTACTGATTTATCTGTTTTGGACATTTCATGCAAATGGAATCATACAATATGTGTTCTTTCATGACTGATGTCTTTCACTTAGCATGATGTGTTCAAGGTTTATCTACGTTGTAGCAGGTATCAGTACTTCATTGCTTCTTATTGCCAAATAATATTCCATTATATGGATATAGCACATTTGTTTATCGATTCATCAGTTGATAGACCTTCGGGTTGTGTTCACTTTTTGGCTATTATAAATAATGCCGCTGTGACCATCTGTGTACAAGTCTGTGTGGCTGTGTGTTGTCAGTTCTCTTGGGTGTCCAGCTAGGAGTGGAATTGCTGGGCTGTAGAGTAACTCTATGTTTAACTTTCTGAGGAGCTGCAAAACTGTTTTTCCAATGAGTTTGCCCCATTTTCCATTCCCACTAGCAACATATGAGGGTTCTTATTTTTCTCCATGTTTGCTAATACTTGTTTATTGCCTGTTTGTTTTATTACAGCCATCCTAGTGGAGATGAAGGGATATCTCACTGTGATTTTGATTTGCATTTCCCGAGGGACAAATGATGCTCCACATCTTTTTTAAAAAATATGTTTTATGTACTTAAAAAATTTTTAATGACAAATAATTATATAATTATGGGGCACAATGCAATATTTTGATATGTGTATACACTGTGAAATGATTAAATCAAGCTAATTAACATATCCGTTACTCACATGTTTATCATTTTTGTGGTGAGAACATTTGAATTTACTCCATGAGCAATTTTGAAATATACATTATCATTAACTACAGTTGCCATGTTATGCAATAGATCTCAAAAACTTATTCTTCCTGTATAACTGAAACTTTCTATCGTTCAACCAACATTTTCCCATTCCCTCCACCCTGCCTCCTGCCCCAGCCGCTGGTAACCACCATTCTACCTTCTGCTTCTATGAATTCACCTTTTTTAGATTCTACATGTTAGTGAGATCATGCAGTATTTGTCTTTCTGTGCCTACCTTATTTCACTTAATGTAATGTCCTCCAGGTTCATCCATGTTGTCACAAATAACAAGACTTCCTTCCTATTTAAGGATATATAGTATATATTGTGGATATATAGCACATTTTCTTTATCCACTGATCTGTTGGTAGACACTTGGGTCGATTCCATTTCTTGGCTATTGTGAATAATGGTGCAATAAACATGGGAGGTGCAGGTATCTCTTTGACATACTGATTTTCTTTCCTTTGGATGTATACCCAACAGTGAGATTGCTGGATTGTATGGTAACTCTATTTTTAGTTTTTTGAGGATCCTGCATACTGTTTTCCATAGTGACTGTACTAATTTACATTCCCACCAAGAGTGAATGAGAGATCCCTTTCTCCACATCCTTACCGACACTTGTTATCTTTCATCTTTTTGATAACAGCCATCCTAAAAGGTGTGTAATATCTCATAGTGGTTTTAATTTGCATTTCTCTGATCTGAACATCTCTCCCTGTGCTTATTGCAAGATGGAATTCTTATCTCTGTCTTGCTCAGGAGGATATTGATCCTCAAAAGGTTAAGTGCCTCCCCCAAAATCAGATAGTAAAAATAGCATAGTGGTTAAAATGTGGGCTCTGGAGCCAAAATTCTGGCTTTTCTATTTATTAGCTGTAAAGCTCAGGCCTCAGTTACCTCATCTGTAAAATGGGAGCAACTATAACTGCCTTAGAAGGTTTTCGTGAGATTCAGAAATAAAATATGTCAAGCCCCCACCACTTCCTGTCCCCTAATGATGGTCACTTGATCCATGGCAGTACGACCATCAGACCATGGTTTTTGGACAGGGCAGGGTGAGGGTGGCATGGTGTGTGGCAGGTTCTCCTGAGCCTTCCTGCTTCTGTGTGTCAAGACTGACTTCTCCCTCTGCTGAGCATTAGATAAAATGGAGACGCTTCCTCTATGGAGGGAAACAGACACTGATGTGAAATAGAGTCTGTTTATTTCAGATCAGTTGTTTGTTTAGAGAACTCACATAGCAACCTGCTATGGTGGTACCTGAGAGCCTGGGGCAGAAGGAAAAACAAGAGTTCTCATTTTTTGGAACAATGTTTGTCTTTGTCAGTCCTGGCTGTGATAACAAATTCTCATAGACTGGGTGGCTCAAGCAACAAACAAGTATTTCTCACAGTTTTGGAGGCTGGATGTCCGAGATCAGGGTACCAGCATGGTTGAGTTCTGGTGAGGGCTCTCTTTCTGCTTTGCAGATGGCCGTTTTCTTGCTGCGTCCTCATGTGGTGGTGAGCAGAGAGAGAAGCAGCAAGCTCTCTCCTATCTCTTCTATAAGGGCACGAATCCCATCACAAGGGCCCCACCCTCAGGACCTAATCACCTCCCAAAGGCCCACACCTCCTGATACCATCCCACTGAGGGTTAGGATTTCAACACCTGAATTTTGGGGGACACACACATGCAGTCCACAACAACCATGATCCTAATGGATCCCTTCTTTTCAATGGTCATTGGTCAAACTACCATTGTCTGTGCTACCATGTGACACAGTGATGTGGATAAAAGAATAATTATTATTATTGAATTTAGAAAGAACTGGGCACTGATAATTCAATTCAAGTAAGTTTGCTGACCACGGAATTCATGAGATATTGAGCTAAATACTGAAGCTACATGGGGGAGACAGAAAGCTAAACCTCTGCATGGTTTCTCCCTCCTGCCAATTCCGTGCTGGGGAGGGGAGGGGACGCCTTCTTAGAACTGACAGAGAGCACATGCTCAGGAGGCCATACTCTTTAGTTTCAACAAATTTAATTCTTTTCCACAGATGAAATATAAACATGCAAACATTCTCTGCATAATGATGATATAAAAGCTGACATTTATTGGATTCTTAACCCTGGGAGAGCTCATGCAAAACTCTCTGCATGAATTATCCCATTTAATATTTACAGAAAACCCTGAGTTCCAAACCTGTGCTAGAGATGAAGAAATTGAGGATGAAAGGCGACTAACTTGGTGAGCATTATAACTGCCCCAAAGCCAAAAGTCTTAAGCACCTCTGGTGACATCTAAAAGCCCAGCCTCTCCCTTCTGAGATTTTCTGGCTGTACACCTGAACATTAGTCTCAATAAGCCCCACCAGGTGTCATCTACATATTTTCCCTCTGGAAAAAAATCTTTCTCAAGATGGTTTTTCACAAATATGTCAGGTACAATTTATTATGCTCGGAATGTTAACAAATTCTGGGGATGCAAACCCCGTAGTATCTGTATAAATAATTTGACTCAGCAGTGTAAATATTGATTCACTCCTTTTTTTAAAAAAATGAACAATCTCATTTCTCTGAATTGTGATACTTCTTCTGTCCTTCTAGATTTTTTATTGGCTCACTGGTGCCAATAGGAACTGGTACTAAAACTGATTAGCCCCCAGAAAGTATCTGTAATCAAATAAATCTGAAGTTAGGTGTACTTTCAATTTTCTTTAGAAGTATGATATTTTTTTCCAAATAGGACTTGTTTCCCAAAGAAAGCTTGGTGTCTTTTTGTGTTCTAAAACATGTCTGCTTCTGTGATTTCAAAGGTCAATAGAACCAGTTCTGTTTGTGACTATGTAATTGGCCAATTTCAGTCCCTGTGAAAGACCCATGGAGAACGTGGTATGTGAATAAGATCTGAATAAAGCATATTATTAGATCTCAAAGAGAATCAATAGAGTCTAACGTGGTTTTCCTTGCGTTGCATCTATAAAGCAACGTCGTTATGAAGGCATTACCATCTTGTCGTGTCTCGTTGCTTTGAAAGCTTGCTTTTTGTTGTTGGTTTGCCTCTGGGGTGTCTGTCCTGAGGACTAATTTGTTTGGTTTCATAATGCATCATCACTGCAGCCATAACTTAAGGCTCAGAACACCTCAGAACATAAATAGATGTCATTTTCACTATCTGCGCTTTATAAATAAATTTTAACCTGGGAAGATGACTTGGCGTGCCCTAAGTCCCACATTCAGCAGCATTTGGAAGGCTGAGCACAGTTCTAGTCTGAGCCTTAACAGGCTTAAGGTCAGGAGGAATCTAGAGGATCTCAGGCTCACCCCTTATTTTACTGCTAAGAAAACTGAAGCCAGATGGGTTAGGGACTGTGAGGGGCTGAATTGTGTCCTGCCCCCCAACTCCCCAGAATCCATATATTGAAGTCCCAACCCCCAATACCTCAGAATGTGACTGTGTTTGGAGGCAGGGTCTTTGCAGAGGTCATTAAGTTAAAATGAAGTCTTTAGCTCCAATCCTAATCCTAAAGACTGGTGTCCTAATTAGAAGAGGAAGATTCTGACACAGGCACACACACAGAGAGAAGGGAAATGTGAGGACACAGGGAGAAGACATCATCTACAAGCCAAGGAGAGAGGCCTCTTACAGATCCTTCCCTCACAGCCCCCAGAAGGAACCAACCCACGCCTTGATCTTGGACTTCCAGCCTCCAGAACCGTGAGAAGATAGATTTCTGTTGTTTTAAGCAACCCATTCTCTGTACTTGGTTACTGGAACCCAAGCTAACTCACATAGGGGCCTCTGCTACCACCTCCTCAGTGAAGGTTCAGAGGCCCCAGGTCACAGCTCCATGCCCCAAGATGGTGCTTCTGAGGCTAACTGTGCCAGACTCCCAGAAACATACCAGTCATCTGGTGCTTACATGCCCCACGGCTGTGCCAGATACTGTGGAGGAGCAGGAAGAGCCCAAGCTCCAGTCTCCTCCTCGGTCAGGGCTTCCTGCCCCAGCAAATCTTAATGGAAGATTTGAAATTTGAGCCTTCTTGGCCAGCTGGTCTGAGTTGGGGTTGATACCCTACCTTTCTCTTCTTCCTGGGAGAAGTTTCTCTTGGAAATTTCACTCACATGTGGACTTGCAGAGGTTGCACCCACCCAGACCCTCTGTTCTGACATCCAGTGATTCTGTTAAAGAGACCCACTTTGTTGTGCAAAGCACGCAGCCACACTGTCCGCTCCCCCAAGTCCTGCCTATTCACTGGGGCCCTGACTTAAGTCATTTTCAGGAGGGGGAGGAATAGAGAGTCACGAGGCTCTGTGCTAAGTGCTTTCCAGGCACCATCAAATCTCATCTTCAGAGCTTCCCTGACTGGACGGCATTCTCATCTCTATTTGCTAAGTGGGGAAACTGAGGCACATACAGTTAGGAATGTGCCCCAAGTTCACATAGCTCACAGGCAGGGCAGGTAGATTTGCCTTTGAGTCTCTGACCCCAAGGCCTGTGCTTTTGCCACCACAGATGCTCTTATCCTGTTGAGAAAGAGGGAACCCCATTACCTTAGGCCCCCCTCCCTTCAAGATAGCAAAGGTGAAAAGGCCCAGCCCCATTCCCTCTTCTGTAACCCCTGCCCTTGCCCCTCAGTGGTCTGGACTCCAAAAAGCCCCAGACAGTGAGGGAATGTAGAGACCTGGAATCCAGTGAGGAATGCCTCTACAGTGCCCAGTAGAAGGACAATCTGAACCAGGAGGATCAATTCTCCACCTGGGGACCCAGAAGGCCTCCTTTCCACCTAGAGAGCAGATTAGGACCACGTGAATAACATCGTGCACTGAGCAAGTCAGTCTGTGTAAGTCAGAAGGCTGCCCAAACTGCCAGCTGGGCCTGTGAGGCGTCACCGAGCCCCTTCAACCAGCGTTTCCTTTTGTCGTCTCTCCTTATTGTTTGTTATCATGACATTGGCCCAAAGGACACAGTCCAGCGCTTCTGGGGCCCACTGTGGGCTTTCAGGCTGCTGGAGAAGCAAGGCATTCAGAAACACGTGACGGGGCCTCGCTGCGCTCGAGACTTTTAATCTCCTTAATTGAAATTGATTGGCCTCTGGGGAGGCAGCTCTACATTGGCCCTGAGCTTCAGCATGTGATCAACTTTTGCTTATTTCTTTTGAAGACCAATTGACACACCACAGCATCCAATCTTCTCCCTGAATACCGGGCCCTTTTCTCAACCAGGAGCAAAATCAGGAACATGCACACTTACAAAAACAGCTCAGGAAATAAAAGTGCCTGATAAAAATAAGGGGAGAATATTCTCGTCTCATGGTGGCTTAGCATTATACAAAAGGCCGGTCAAAACCCCATTACCAAGGAAAGATGTAATCAGATGGGAAAGGAGCGATGGGAGGGGTAGAAGGAAGAGCTTGCCTTCTAAAGCTCACAAGATAAGTAGGCTGGACTGGAGCATATCTAAGAACCAGCTGCAAAAAAGATAAAAAGACAAGAAAGGTGAAAGACCTTTTTAAGTTAAAAGAAAACCAAACATCAGAGAATTGTTTGAGCATTCAGGTTTCTGTTCATTCAGACACACACACACACACACACAGTCACCCCAAAGGGCCTGCAGCTGGTTTACAAACCGGTTTGGCGGGTCGTATCTCTTGGAAAAACCTCTGATAGGGCCCCTTACTTGCCAGACTGATCATATATCCTGGGATACACCTCTGTGGGCTCTCCTGTGCCATACTGGTGGGTCATTTCATCAACTGTGCACTGGGCTTGAGAAGGGCTGTGCTGGAGAGACTTGGACCACCTCGAACAAGCCCTGGATTCTGTTCCTGCACCAACTGCAAGAGGCTTGCACTAGGACACGAGAGGCATTCAGCAGCACCTTAGAAGCAAGGAAGCACAGCATTGTGAAGCAAATCATTAGTTATGAATGACAAACTCATTCTAATAACACCTTGCTGCCTGGCCTTCTGAAAATCAAGTCCAGAGATCCAGATTTAAAAAGCAGAAATATCCAACTTGTTTGCTGTTGGAAAGCTCCATTCTCAAATCAATTCAAGCAGAAAGTGGTTTTCAGTCTCTGTGTTCCCTAAATAGAGGAAGAAAAATTTTTCCTCCACCCTCTCCAGTTTAGTTACTGGGGCCTGGGAATTAAACTGACAAAAGCCAGATTAACTAGAGAAAAGTATAAATTTTGTGTGATATTAAGGTTTTTAGTTGCATGAGGGGGAATCACACAAAAAAGAAGACCCCAAAGAAGTGGTCAGACTTAGGGTTTATATACCATTCTGACAAAGGGCAATAAATCATAAAGTGACTAGACAAATAGATGGTCTGGGCTTCTAAGGTGGTAAATTGTGGGAATGTGACTAGGAAATGTGTGGTAGGTGTAGTGAATTGAATTATGTCCCCCCAAAACTCATTGAAGCTTGAATTGTGTTCCCCAAGTTTTATGTATTAGAAACTTAGCCCCCACTGTGACTGTTAAGAGGGTGGGAAATCCTATTATGATCATTGAAATGTGGAGCTTGAAGAGGTGATTGGATTGCAGGACTGTGCAGTAGTGAATGGGTTAAAAATGGTGGTCAAGGGCATATTTCTGAGGGCTTTAAAAGAAAAGAGAAGTGAGTCTGTGTCTTTCTTTGCTCTCTCTGCTCTGCCATTTTTACAATGTGATTCTCTGCTGGAGCCACCAGCAAAGAAAGCCTTCACCACATGTGAAGGACTGGACTTTGGACTTTCCAGCCTCAGAAACTGTAAGCAATAAATTTCATTTTCTTATAAATCACCCAGTTTCAAGTATTTTATTATATGTAGCAGAAATGGACTAATACAGTAGGTACGGGTCGTCTAGTAAGGTTTGTTATATAGACTAAGCTTGGTGCTGTCTCTAGTGCTGAGAGTTATCTCCAGTGATTAAGAGTTGCTTTTCTCTCCCTGGCATGGGAAATAGGAACACCTTTACAAATGGAAATTTATGTCACTTTTATCAAGAGAGATTTATGCCCCGATTTAGGCAGAAAGGGGGAGGACAGGGAGCTTTTCCTGTGTCTGCATTTTCTCAGTTGCCTTCAGCTCAAAATAATCCCTATACCAAAGTGGCATATTTTGCAGTGGCATATTCTGGACCCCTTCCCCTAGCAGCAAGAATGTCACTTAAGTGTAAAGGAGAAGGTAAGTTTTGTAACAACAAGGACTATATCTTTCTCAGTCATCATTAAACCAGAGTCTAAGTGTGCTAACACAAACTAAGCACTCAATAAATATTTATTGAATGAGTGGGTAAATCAGTGGATGAATGGGTGGATAAATATTGGATAAAAGAGGATTGGAGCAACTGCACAGTGTGGAAAGGGAAATTGTAGCTTGCTGAATGCTGGCTCCTGTAAAATATTACTAAGATAACCTATTCATAAAGTGAAGCTCAGGGTGGTAAGAGAGTTCACTACCCTGGTAGTCTTGACAGTGTCTCAGAGTAGGGCGGATAAATTCAGGATATGTATGATGTTTAACAGTATGGTTTAAGGTAGGTCTTTCAGAGTAAGGCAAATTAAGATTGAGTCATGAAGGGCCGGCCCGTAACACCAAGGCCACGGGTTCAGATCCCTATATAGGGATGGCCGGTTAGCTCACTTGGGAGAGCGTGGTGCTGACAACACCAAATCAAGGGTTAAGATCCCCTTACCAGTCATCTTTAAAAAAAAAAAAAAAAAAAGATTGAGTCATGATTATGATATAATAGCTCAGGATCATGCATATAGCAAGGTGAGTTAACAGTCATTTGATACTATCTTTCAAAAAGCTAGGCAGTTTTAAGTGGGTTTTGGACAAGTTCCTGAAACAATGAAGTTACTCACAACCTTTGTCTTCCTGGGCAAGTATTTCCTGCCATAGTAAAATCATGTTGGTAAAGAATAGTAAAGTCATGTCAGTAAAGAACATCACTAACGTGACAGTAGTCATGTTAATGCAGACGCACATAAGCTATGTGAGCGTTGAGAATTTCAGTCCTCAAGCTAGTGACCTCACATAAACCATTCTCCTTCCAGTGCAGCGTATACAAACAAGTAAACCATGTACATCCACAGGAGGACAAGCAAACCTAAACGAGCTCAAGGATAGGTGTGCTGGCTTATATCTGATTGTATAGGGCTGACACATGCTGACCCATATAAGAGAGAGGTAATTGAAGTATGACTTAGACTTTAATGCTCTTTGACAATAGCCCTGAGGGGCAGGACTGGCTACATAACTTGCTGGCCCCAGTGAATAATGAAAACACCTTATTCAAAAACTAAGAATGTCAAACAGTTTGGCAGCTCCTCAAAAAGTTAAACATAGCATCACCAAATGACCCAGCAATTCCACTCCTAGGTATATACCCCCCAAAATTAAAAACAAGGACTCAAATGCATCCTTGTATACCAATGCTCCCAGCAGCATTATTCACAACAGCCAAAAGGTAGAAACAACTCAAGTGTCCATCAACAGATGAGTGGATAAACAAAATGTGGTATATACACAGAACGGGATATTACTCAGCAGTGAAAACGAACAATGTTCTAATACATGCTACAGCATGGACGAACCTTGAAAACATTATGCTAAGTGAAATAACCAAACACCAGAGGACAAATATTGTGTGATTCCACTTATATGAGATATCCAGAATAGGCAAATTCATAGAGACAGAAAGTACATTGGAGGTCAACAGGGGATGAAGGAGGGGAAATGCAGAGTTAGTGCTTAACGGGTACAGAGTTTCTATTTGGAGTGACAAAAAGTTTTGGAAATCGACAGTGGTGATGACTGTACAACATTGTGAATATGATCAAGGCCACTGAATTGTACACTTAAAAATGATAAAAATGGCAAATTTTATATGTATATGTGTGCTTGTGTTTCATTTTTAATTGTGGTAAAATACAGTGTTATGTATATTTTACCCCAATTTTTAAAAGTTACTAAATAAGAAAAATTAAGAATTCCACTGGGTCACTGAAGACTAACTGAAACTGCCCAGGACTCCAGAATCCACTTGGTGTTCCACAAGGAAGGATAAAACCTCAACCTCTCACCTTCTGGCTGCCATTCATTCCCTCCCTGGCCTTCTGAAGGTCGAGTCCAGAGATTCAGATTAAAAGTTCAAGAGACTTCACCACGTCAGCCCTGGAGGGAGCAATGTTTATAGGATGTTTTTCTTCCTACTCTTTTACATCAGTTGTGTTACTTTAATCGTCTGGTACTGATTTCAGGGCAGACTTATTTAGCCAGGGGTGCAGAAGAGAGCAGTCATCTCCCTAAATCCCTCGGCTGATAATTAGGTGACCATTCACTGCCCCCACGTCTTCATTTGGTATTCACTGAGCACACTATGAGGGGACTTCAAAAAAATTCATGGGAAATGGAATAAAACATAAAAATTTTGAATGTTAACTTTATTTCTCATCATAAGCTCCATCAAAGTCAAGACACTTTTGTAAGTGATGATACAAGCCATTTAGTCCATCCCTAAAGAACTGGGGGTCCTGGAGATTTAGTCATGTCAATGCAGTCTTTTTTATGTTATTAACTGAAGAAAAATGGGTGCCCTTTAAAGATTTTTTTTAAGATTAAGAAATAAAAAGAAGTCAAAAGGAGCCAAATCAGGACTGAGAGGTAGATGCCTAATGATTTCCCATTGGAACGCTCATAAAATTGCCCTTGTTTGATGAGAGGAATGAACAGGAGCGTTGTCACTGTGGAAAAGGACTCTCTGGTAAAGCTTTCCTGGGTGTTTTTCTAAAAGCTTCTACTGACTTTCTCAAAACACTCATAATAAGCAGATGTCATCATTCATTGGCCCTTCAGAAAGTCCACAAGCAAAATTACTTGAGCATCCCCAAAAACTGTTGCCATGACCTCTTCTCTTGACCAGTCTGCTTTTGCTTTGGACCACTTCCACCTCTTGGTAGCCATGACTCTGGTTGTGCTTTGTCTTCAGGATGGTACTGGTAAAGCCATGTTTCATCTCCTGTTACAATTCTTCCAAGAAATGCTTCAGGATCTTGATTGCACTTGTTTAAAATTTTCATGGACAGCTCTGCTCTAGTCTGCAGCTGATCTGGGTGTAACTGCTTTGGCACCCATGGAGTGGAAAGCTTGCTCAGCTGCAATTTTTCAGTCAGAATTCTGAAGCTGAACCAGCTGAGATGTCTATTGTGTTGGCTGTTGTTTCTGATGTTAATCATTGGTCCTCTTCAATTAGTGCATGAACAAGATTAATATTTTCCTCACACATTGATGTGAATGGTCTGCCGCTGCAGGCTTCTTGCCCCTTCTTAAAACAAGCGATCCATTTGTAAACTGCTGATTTCTTTGGGTCATTATCCTCTAAACTTTTCGTAAAGCTTCAATGATTTCACGATTCTTCTACCCAAGCTAGTCAGTAGTGGAGTTGGGATTTTTATTTATCCACATGCCATCAAGATCCAGAATGAGACCTTTATCCTCCTACACTCAAGTTTTAATTCAGAGGAATCACTGGGCAACCTTCAATATGGTCATAGTGAGCTGATTAGGAATAATAACAGCCAATATCTGAGTACCCACTATGTGCCAGGTCCTATACAATTAATTTTTCATTTGTCAGCTCAGCGAGGTATGTATTTATCCCAATTTTATAGGAGAAGATCCTGAGGCTCAGAGTTTGAGCAATATCCCTGACATTGTGGGGAGTCACTGATAACTTGGGCTCTGGAGCCCAACTGGCTAAACTCACTCACAAGCTGTGTGACCTTGGACAAGTTATTTAACCTCTCTATGCCTTTGTTTCCCCATCTGTACAACAAACAATGATAATACTTACAGGATTACTACAAGGATTCATTGAGTTAGTTCATGACGGGTGCTTAGAACTGTTCCTACTCCATAGCAAGAGCTCAGTAAAGGCAGGCTATTGTTATTACCCCAAAGCCCAGGCTTTTTTCCATGAGACTGCTCTGTTCCCCAGTCTTTACTGAGATAAGAATAAGTTACACTTTAAAATAAACACAATTCTTTTACTGCAATCATGCTAAATGCTTAAACGACAGTCTGAATTCATCTATATTACAACTAACCCCAGATGCAGTGAAGCCAACGAAATGCAAGCCCAGGAGAAGTGCAGTTCACAGTGAGGATGAGCTGCATTTAAATCTCTCTTCCATCCACCCCCATCTTCTTCCTTTCCCTTCTCATTGGGATCCGAAGGGTGCATTCATCTTTGTGGCATAGCAAGGACAAATTTGCTGTAAACTCCTGCACTCACTGTGTCTTCCTAGGCCAGTCCCTTGTCTGGTACTGGAAGAAGGGTCTAAAAGTAGGAGTCTGAAGATCTAGGGTCGATTTCTGGTCCAGCTTTTGTGTGACAGCTTTGCGTGACCCACCAGGAGCCTCCTAATCCCTGAGCTTCTATTTTGTCATCTGGGAAAAACATCCACCTCACCAGATTTATATGGGAATCAAATTAATAATGTGTGTTAAGATGGAAGATGCTTTGTCAACTGTAATCACAGTGCACAGGAGACACTGGGTCCCTCGACTGGCCTGGTGGAACACCTTGAGTTGGCTTTCCCGGACATCATACTCAGGGAAGGTAACAGTCAGCTTCCTGAGCACGTTCCCTAAGAAACTGCCTGGAATTTCACCTTCCTTGGGGTGGTGGGAAGGCATTGGGGAGACCCTTGTGGTAAGAGCTTCTCTTCTGAAAGAGCTTTTAGTGGTGGCAGAGTGAGAAGGAGGGATCTGTATTTGGGGATATGAGGATGGGGTAAGGGAGAACCCTACTAGTAAAAGTGGTTTAGAACAGCCCAGTGCCCACTGGGGTTAGTTCGAGGAACGAGTGGGGTACCTTATCAATTCTGCAACAAGCCTCTTAGGATGGGAAACTTGACTTTACTTAGGGAGATCAGAAAGCTCTTAGGGATAGAACTGGGTGGAAGTATTTGTTTTTGATACAGAATCTCTCGATTTAAGTGAAAGGTAAATGCCAGAGAAGAGACATACCACACTCTGAAAATGCCCAATCTGCCTACACCACAGTAAGAAAAACTTGTCGTTTAGTGCTTTGCCCCAAGAACTCTGGCTCTACTAAAGGAGCTGTTATCTATGGCAAGATCAGCCAGGACACATCTGGGTTCCCTGCTAACACAGAGTGTGTACACAAGGATGGACATGAGGACAGAAAGAATCAGGCGTATGAGAGCCCCTCATCCAGCAGAGGCCTGGAGGGATGGTGCGGGGAGGGCAGACCCAAGGGGTAAAGAGGAAACGACCACCCAGAAGAGCGAGAAGAAGGTGGCAGAGCCTGAGGAAGGAGCTTCCCCTGAGAGAGAAGCCCACCGTGGCCACTCACTACACTTTTCTGCAAAGTCACTATTATGCTCCTTCCACATGGCTTCCTTTCAAAAACTCACGGAACCCAAATAGTCCATTAAACTATCTGCCAACTCAGATGTCAGATATAACTGTTAGGTACCTGAAAATTATCACCTGGAAGACAGGTGCACCCCACCTCCCACTCCCCCCCGACACGTACCTAAGAGGAAAGGGCATCACGTGCAGTTCCTTGGTTTACATGATTCGGAGCAGCGCAGAACCAGGTGAGCAACTTTTACCGGCCATTGACATAAATGGCTACTCAAGCCAAAATGTTCCACCACAGGCCAGCTCTCACAGCCTGAACGTTACTACATCACCATTGTCCCAACTTTAAGCACCTCTAGGGTCACATGATACGCAGGCCATAAAATTAGACCTTGTGATTAACAGTCTCACCTATACTTACAGGCAGCACAAAGACCAGAAAAGCTACAGGGCTGGTCTTAAGTCATCAGATGATAAGCAGCTGTCGAAGTCCAAAATTTAACTACATGGAATATGTTCCCAGCTTCCTGCAGTTTCTAGTCTCTGGGTAACACACCTTCCCCATGTTTCTCTTCTGAGCCCTTCTGCCAGCTTTTTAATTTAAATCCCTGTATTAAATCCCTCTCTGTTTGAAATACCTAAAAAGCAATTCCTGCTTTTTCTGACCAAACACTTCCTGATAAACCCTTCTTCAATTTTGTTCCCTTTATAAATTTATATGAATACCCAAGTTTTTGTGTTTGGATCCCTGTCCTTTGTCCTTTTTGCTGGGTTTTTCAATATGACCTTTCTGTTTTTCATTTTTTGTTGGTGTTGTTTCTTCCCACCGCCTTCTCAACATTGGCAGGCAAAGTTAGATGCCTGCCCCTAACTGTGCTCCTCTGCGTTTAGACCACTATGACATTAAACCACAAAACAGCTTTAAAGAACAGCAGGCCCAATCCCTTTCTCTGGGGACTCCACTGCCTACGAGCATCACTGAACATTTTGTTCCATTAGGTCATCAAAAACAGAAAAAGGTCAGCCACAGCAGGACTTTGCTCCTGTTGATGGGAACTATGCATAATTAATGAACAGGAAAATTGGTATCAAAACGACCTGATCAGTCTCAACATGTTTCTAATGATTTCCAAATCTCCCAAAATATGAGGTAAAGAATGCTAGAGGAGTTTACTACTTGAAAAAGTCACATAGATTGTAGGAGACAAAGCTGGATCTGAACCCAGGTCTTTCTGATGCCACAGCTCCTGCCAAAGACTGCGGTCAGCCAAGAAAAAAAAGCAAAAGCAATGCATTGTGAATTCCAGCAAAATGCTACCACTACTCTCTCAGATGGAGGTACTTCTTGCATGAATATTTCTTTCAGGTATTTCCCAGCAACTCTAGAAGCATTATCAGGAAAGCCTCCAGTTCAGAAAGGTCTTTCAGAGTTCACTTCTCCTGAATCATCCATACATGTAGAATACAGCTACACAAACAAAGAAGGAGGTGTGATTCACAAGGAGCAGAAGTGAGGGGAAGCCAAGGAGAGGAGGGAGATGATTACTCTCACCTTCATCCACCTAGGTTCCACCTGCTGCGACAAGCATGCATTCTTTTATAATTTGGAAGGCATCCAATAAAAAAACATTAACAGCTCATGGCAAAAACAATACTATACGTTCACCAAATCCCACTTTATTTCCTTCCTTCTGCTTACACAGAAGGGTACAATTCCCAGCTTCCTTTGCCCTTAGATGGGGCCTGTGTAACTGGGTTCTGACCAAAAGCATGTGGACAACATTGAGGTATAACCACTTGTAGGCCTGGCCATAAAATCCCCCCTACAACATCATCACCCATGCTCTCTCTTCCTCATCTGTGCAAACATTTGAGGCCACATGATGAAGATGACACCATTGCAAGATGGATGGAGGCTGGATCCCTGAATCACTTACTGGAGGAGAGCTGCTGAGGAGAGCCACTTGACTTACATCAGACAATGACTGTATGAAGCCACTGAGGATATGGGGTGTCTTTGTTACTGTAGCATGGTCTTACCTTTCCTGACTTACATGGAGCTCACATATACCAGGAATTTTCAGTGTCCCACAGAACACCTGAGAGAGTCTCTTAGACACTTTGCACATGGAAATAGCCTTTCAGTGTCTTTGCTAACTGTATTTTTTCAGATTCTAAGTTTGTATGAAAACATATTTGTGTGTAGCTCCTTTCCTTTCTTCCACCTCTGAGATAGCTTCTTATTCTTGCTTTGCTGTGGTGTGTTTGTTCCAAAGAAAAATAAATCAAGGACTTCATCAGAAAGCACATAGTATGCATACTTTACATTCTCATTGAAACCAGACCTGAAAAAGGAGGTGATTTTATTATAATTTTATTCCCCTTCAGGGACCATTCTGAATTCTGGTACCCTAATATTTATTATTTGTTATTTATTATTATAGTAAAATCTTGGATAAACCATCAGGGAATGAGTTGTTCTAGACAAGTGTTTCACATAACTGGAGTCCATATATTTAGGCATTGAAATGCTGTTCACTTTTAAATATTTTGAAAAAATACTAAATGTTAAATATGATGCATTGTAAATGAAGTATGATGATATGGTTTACTTTTTCTTGATGATTCAGGGTTAACCTAAGTTCCTTGAATGTGCCCATGCTCCCGGCAGGGGTTCACCGCTGCCTGGAAACTCTTTTTTTTTCCCCTCTGCCTGGTTAGATCATTCTCATCCTCTAGTTGTCAGCTCAAAGATCAGTTCCCTCAGGCCCAAGTGCATAAATTTACTGAAACTTATCAAACTATTCACTTAAAACAGGTGAATTTTCTGGCATGTAAATTATACCTCAATAAAGCAGTTAAAAACAAAACATACTGCCAAAACATACTGCATAACACCCACCTCCAACCCTTCTTAAATGTGGGGTGCACATAATGACTTCCTTCCAAAGTCTAGGGAAGAGATAGGGAGGGAAAGCACCTTCACAGTGGGGAAACCTGAAATATGCACTCTACCTTATCCAGGTGTTCCAGGTGAACATCTGTAGTGATAAATCATGTTAATAGTGTGTACCTTTGGTACGTTGTGAGGAAAATCATGCTTCACCTCTGTGGTCTTCCTGCCAAAACCCATAACCCCAATTTAATCATGAAGAAAACATCAGACAAATTCTAATAGAGGGCATACTACAAAATACCTGATCGATACTCTTCAAAATGGTCCATGTCATCAAAAACAAGGAAAGTCTGAGAAACTGTCACAACCAAGAGAAGCCTAAAGAGACATGACAACTAAATGTAATACGAAATTCTCAAAGGGACTCTGGAATGGAAAAAGGGCATTAGATACAAAGGAAGGAAATCTGGATAAATTGCAGGCTTTGGTTAATAATAAGGTATCAATATTGGTTCACTAATTGTAACAAAGGTACCATACTCATCTATGATATGAAAAACAGGGGAAACTGGGTGTGGGATATATGAGAATTCTTTGTGCTATCTTTGGGATTTCTCTGTAAATCTATAACTATTCTAAAACATAAAAAAAATTCCCCCAGCTCCTCAAACCAGATCAATCTATACTGCTATATAATCAATCTATACTATTGACTCAATGGATTAATTTATCACCGTATGCAATTATATGTTTGTGCATTCTGCTCACTGTTGCATCCGTAGTGCAAAGTCAGCCCCCGGCTCTTGATTGGTGCTTAGTCATAAACATAGTATAAGTGCAACATCATAGAATATAAGTTCCATGACAACAGGATTTTGTCTGTTCTTTTCTCTGCTGTATCCCGTCACCTAGAGAGTGCTAGCAGATCATAGACGCTCAATAAGAGCTAATCCCTCCCCACGTTGAGCCAAGGAGTCCGTTCCCTAGGGATTTGAGCTTGGGACAAAACCATTTTAGTCGACCTGCCTGATTTCCTTAATAAAGCATATGGAGATATTGATGGCAGTAATATTTTTCACCAGGTTAACTGAGAAGGACAGGGGATTGGTCTGTAACAAGAGAGGAGAATGATGTCAATACTCAGAGAGAAGATAAGAGACAAGAGCCAGAGGCCCGCTGGATTCCCAACAGGGATGTTCCCTCTGGTCCCATCAATTCCTGGGGCCCTCTGTGTCTTGCGAAACCCCCTCGTTCTGTGTAGTCCCAAAAGCCCGGACATGAGTTCCCACTACTTAGAATCAACTTCATCAAGACGTTATTTGTGTGCTGTTTGTGTAGTCTGTGCTTCTGTTATGAAAGATGTTGAAACAAATTGATGTAGGGGAACATATCTGTGGTATGATGCAGACAGGGAAAAAAAACCACAGGGAGTGGCAAATGGGAGCAAGAAAGGGAAAGCTGGGGATACAAACAGGAAAGACGGGGAAGAATTAGAAATAAATGACCTCACAAGTACACAGAAACAGGTAAGATACAGGTGACCAAATGCTGGTCATTCATTCATTCCACAAACATGAACGGAGCACCTGCCACGTGCCCCATTCCACTCTGGTGTTAGGAATACAGCACTCAAAACTACGGGAGTTTCCAAACAAACTGGATATGTAGAAAAAAAGAAGAAGAGGGAAAAAACTGTGGGAGTTACTGCTTTCAAGGAGCTTATATTCTGATGGGGGCAGGGAGAGGAAGAAAAAGTAAAAAATAAATGATTAGATAAAGGAGAGATCAGAGACGGGCAAGTGTTTATACAGCTATTTAAGATAGAGTGAGCTGGTTGATAAGGAAATCCTCTTTGAAAGGGGGCATTTCAGCTGCTATCTGAAGGAAACCGAAGTGCTGGCAGGGGGGCTGGTGCAGGGTGTGGGGGTGCCCATCCAGCCAGAGGGAAGAGCTGGTGCCCTGAGGCTCCAAGGCAGTAGGTCTCAAGAATGGGGGGCTGCCGAGGTTTGCTCCCCCGAGCACATTTGTCAGTGTCAGGAGACATTTGGGGTTTCACAACGTGGTGGGAGGGCATCAAATATCAAATCGTTAAGAGGCCAGAGATGCTGTTGAACATGCCACCATGCACGGGACAAAGCTCTACGCAGAGAATTGTCCCCAATGTCTATCCCCAACTCTACCCTGGAGATATCACAGGTGTGGCATCTTCCAGGTTTGGGAAGCAGGACACCTTGGCCAGAGCAGCCCCTTATCCTGAGTGCCGAGGGGCAGGTGAGTGTTTTCAAACAGAGCAGTAAACACAGGCTATTTTATTTAGAAACAATTACTCTGGCTCTCGTGTGGAATGGCGGTGGAAGGGGATGATTTGAGTTTAAGAGACGAGTAGGTGCTGTTTACGGTAGAGAGGTAGTGTTGGCTTGGACATAGGCAGCAGCAGTAGAGATAAAGAGAAGTAAAGGGCCGCCACGTAGTTTAGGGGTAGAATTTGCAGGTCTTGCTGAGGACGTGGAGGGGAGGGAGAGAGAGGAATTGAGGCCAGCCTCGTGGGTGTGCAGCCAGCTGGCAGCTGTCCCCACCCGGGGCTGGCAGGCAGTGGCTCCTGTGGGTCAAGGTACTGAGCACGTCCCAGCACAAAGGTGGCCATCCCTTCAGTTGGGGCCACAGGTTTGTGGGAAGTGGGGATTGACCTCCCTGTTCCTGGCTGCGACTCCACATCTTCACTCTGCACTGGGCTCCACAGAGTATGAAGCTGGCCCTGCCTGAAGGTTTCCCGCTTGAGCAAGTAGGTGCTCAGTCAGTGTGCCATTTACCAAAATGGGGAAGAGCAGGAGGTGGGGGAATAGGTTGTACGAGCAGGTGCAGTTTGGGCAGTGTCTGTGATCTAACTGACAAGATCCAGCAGGCAGCTGTGTGCATCTGTCTACAACTCAGAAGAGGTGTAAAGTTGTAGGCATACAGCTGGAATTCAGCAGGCTGGAGATAGTGCTTGAAACCACAAGAATGATGGTAGAAAACAGGGCAGCGGTTCCTCAAAAAGGTAACTTACAGCTCCCATACGCTCCAGCAATTCCACTGCTGGGTGCACACCCATTCATATACCTGCCCATACCCTTCACCTGGTTGACTCCCGTTTTTCTTTTGAGACTCAACCCAGCCATCAACTTTTTAAAGGTGACTTTCTTGACTAACTCCAACCTCCCACCAAAAAAAAGAAAGGAAAAACATTGAGATAAGTGCCTACTCTGTGCCCCCTGTGCCAGGACTACACTTCACTCCAGCATGAAACTCATTACTGTGTATCGTAACCATCTGTCTACTGGTCTCCTCCATCAGACTGTGAGTCTCTGGAGGACAGGGACTTGGTCTTCCTCTCCATGGCCCCACCTTCTAACACAGTAAATGACTTTTTGAATAATCAGATGTGTGACATTTGGAGCAGCATTTTTTAAGAAGGGCACAAACAACACAGTGTTTGGAGGAAAGGACTAATAGAGAGAGGAGCATAGGAATCTGTCATCTATGCAGAGGCCACTTGCCTCTGTTGACAGCCCAGGCTAAGCCGTGTGAGCGAGCATCTTGGCCACGTAGCTCAGTCAAGCCTTCAGATGACACGTGACTACAACCACGTGAGACCCCAGGTGAGAACAGGCCGGTGCACCCCCTCCTGAGTTTTGGACCCATGAAATCATGAGCAAAATTAAATGGCTGTTGTTTTGCCCACTGTGTTTTGGGATGACTTGGTACCTGGCAATAGTAACCTGGAGACCCACTTCCGGTCTTTCCCGCACCCCCCCCCCCCCCATCTATCCTTCCTCCAGCAGAGTTGTTGTTTTTTTTAACGTAAATCAAATTGTGTCAGTTTCCTGTCTGAAACCTTTCAGTGCAGCTTCTTTGTCTTAGAATGAAATTGAAACTCCTGCTCATGGCCTACAAGGCCCTGGTGCCAGTTTTCTCATTGGACACCATGCCCCCTTTCACTGATGATTGAGTGCCTTGGACATGCCAGCCCCATTCCTGAGGGCTTCAGACTTCCCCGGGCCCCTCGTGGCTGGATCCTGCTCCTCACCTGGGTCCATTCCAAGACGTTAGTTCCTCTCAGCAGCTGTCTCTGAGCATCCTTCCTAGAGAATTCTTCCTGATTCCGCCTCCGTCCCTGAGCTCTGTTACATCCACCTGCTTTACTTCATGCATAGCACTTGTTACTTTCTGAAATTACCTTGTTTGTTTATTCTCTGACTCTCTCCCCCGTAATGTAAGCTCCAGAGAGGGTGGACATCCTGTCTACTGTTCACTCCTGGATTTCCAAAGCCTCGTGTAGTACCTGGCACTTAGTAGGGGCTCACATATGTCTGGTGAGTGAATGAATAATTAGATTGAATGATGACCATCCAGATACTTCCTAAGCAATGGGCCAAGTGTGTAGAAGTGATTTATTCTTGGTCTTCACTTTACTGATTTTTCTGGGAAATTGTTTGGTCGGTGTTTCACCCTGAAAAATGTTTTTGGGGTTTTTTTGGCAGCCAGCTAGTATGGAGATCCAAACCCTTGACCTTGATGTTATCAACAGTGCACTCTAACCAAGTGACCTAACTGGCCAGCCCCCCAAATTTTTTTTTAATTTCACAAATAATAGTAAAGAATTCAGAAAAGCAATAAAAAGAAAGTAATTCACCCAGAATCCCACCATTTGGAGATAATCATGTCTCACGATTAGCTATATCCTCTCAGTATGTTCCATGCACACACACATATATTTCTGAAATAGGCTATACAGTATATGTTGCTTTGCAATCTGCTTTTCTTTCTTTTAATGTATTCTTACATATTTAGCTGGAGTAAATTTCTGAACCTAAGCTGGCTTTATAATCTGTGCTCCGTGTGGTCCTATTCTGCCACAGGCTGGGGCATACTTAGGGCATTTAATGGGTACATCTAGCAGGAAAAGCTCATTTTATTACTAACCAAAGCAGAATGTGTTTAGAAGCTAACAAATGCCCATTAAAACAATAGTACATTTCACACACACACACACACACACACACACACACACACACAGAGACAAGGAGTGTTGGCAAGGGTGTGGAGAAGTTAGAATCCTTGTGCACTGTTGGTGGGAATGTGAAATGTTGCAACCATCACAGAAAACAGTATGTTGGTGACCCCAAAACTAAACATAGAATCACTATATGACCCAGCAATTCCACTTCTGAGTATATACCCAAAAGAATTGAAAATAGGGTCTCAAAGAGGTATCTGGTCACACATGTTCACAGCAGCATTGTTCACAGTAGCCGAAAGCAACCCAAGCGTCCATCAACAGATAAATGAATAAAGAAAATGTGGCATATACATACAATGGAATGCTATTCAGCCTTCAAAAGGAATGAAGGACTGATGCGCTCCAACGTGGATAAACCTTGAGGACATTACACTATGTAAGATAAGCGAGCCACAAGAGGAGATATACTGTATGATTCCACTTATATGAGGTACCTTGAGTAGTCAGATTCATGGAGACAGAAAGTAGAAAGGCCATTACAAAGGCTGGGGAGAGGGGGAGGCAGAGCTGGTGTGTAATCGGCACACAGTTTCTGTTTGTTTGGGGAGATAAAAAGGTTCTGAAAATGAATGGTGGTGACAATTGCACAACAATGTAAACATAGTTCGTGCCACAGACTGTGTACTTTAAAATGGTTAAAATGCTAAATTTTATGTTATGTGTATTTGGCCACAATAAATAAGAACTTATGTATTGAATGCTTCCTGTATGCTTGGCACTGTTCTACGTGCTTTCCACATTTCAAACTCACATAATCCTTATTACAGTTTTTAAGTTAGGTACAATATTATCAACCCCATTCTACAAACACAGAAAGTTGTAATCAGAGAAGTTAAGTAAAAGGCCTAAGCTCACACAGCTTCTAACTGGCCAGGCTAGGATTTGGACTCAGGCAGTCTGGTTCCAGAGCTCAAACTTTTTATTTAACATACTGTACTACCTGTCAACAGAGATTACGTCACATACTAGAAGAATGCCTGTTTTACAATAAAAACTAACTTTTTGTTTGGATGGCTGGCCGGTGAGGGGATCCGAACCCTTGACTGTGGTGTTATAACACCGAACTCTTAAGCAATCGAGCTAACCGCCCGACTGAAAAACTAATTTTTTAAATGAAAGGCTAAATTTACAACCCACAAGCAGCTGGGCCCTGGCCTTTCACTGAATTCACACAGTACTTCCTAGCACAGGGCCTGGGACTGAGAAGGAAAGCGGAGTCAGGGCAGGAGGAGGGGGAAAGACAGCTATTGGCTGGCAGATCATTTTATCATTTCTGAAAATTTGCTTTATGGCCAGAGAAACACCCCCCTACTCTCCCCCGGAAATACATCTGGGAGGGATTCCTGCTGCATGTGAAAGGCCAGGATTGCCCCCACATCTTTTTCTCCTTGGCCGTTAGTGGGGGTTCAGCCTAGACTCAGATGACCCAGGCCAGGCGTGCAGAGCCCCATCCCCCAAGACAGGTGCACCTGGAACGCAGATCTACAGGTCCTTGCAGGGAGGAAGGTGTTTACTGTGCTATTTTGGGGTTGCTCCTTTATGTTATCAATTAAACCTCTCAGACAAAAGCAATGCCAAAGCCTGGATAGAAACCAGGCCTGCGGCTCGGAAACAGGCAGAGGAAGTTGGAAGTTCTCCTGTATGAAGCAAAGTGCAAGCCGACTGGCAGCGAGAAAGTGTCCATTTGTACTCAGTTGAGAGATCAGAATTCTCCCTCCCTCAAGAAACATCCCAAACTGTCAGGAACCCATGGCTGGTTCTGGAGCCAGACAGTTCTGGGATGCTGAAGTGGATTAAAAAACAGCAAAGGACCAGAAGATGCAAAATGCTTTCCTAGCTCAGGTCCCAGTCCTCTCAAAGAGCAGGAGTGGTGGCTGCAGACCCAGGGGGGACCAGGCAGAGTCAGACCCTTCCTGAGCCTCTCTCCCAGTTAAGTGGGATCCCACCCTCCCTTCTTCCCAAAGTGGGAATTTAATCTGACCAATCGCCACTCCTTTTGAAGTATTCTTTACTTGTTCGCCACCCCACCCCCCCACCCCGGTGTGGTGGGAAGGCCTTGACTACAGTCACAGGTAATGCCCTAAAGCCTGAGGCTGGGCAAGTCCAAGGTCCCTCACAGTGAGTGAGTGTGCCTTTAGTTACACTCATCAAAGAGAAAGGGAACGGGAAGGGAGGGCACGTTGCTGTAAGATCTAGCATGTTTTTTAAAAATCAGCCTCTCCTTGCTTTACCATTCCTAAGCTCGGAGCTCTAACCCTGTGCTCGTCTGAGCAGGCCCCGCCCCCGCAGCGCCCTCTTCCTGGCTCTGCTCCATATCTACTGCTGTCTGCGGGGGGTTGGGATCCTCAGAAATTGACACATATACATTTTAATGTATTTGTATGTGCATTGGCTTGCTAGGACTGCCATAACAGTATACCATAGACAGGGTGACTTAAACAGCAGAAATTTATTTTCTCACAGTTCTGGAGGTTGCAAGTCCAAGATCAAGGCAGGTTTGGCTTCTGAGGCCTTTCACTTTGCCAATGGCTGTTTTCTGACTGTGTCATCACAGGGTCTTCTGTCTGTGTGTGTGTGTGCCCTATCTCCTCTTCTTATAGGGATATCAATCATACCAGATTAGGGCACACCCTGATGATCTTATCTTAACATAATCACCTGTTTAAAGACCTCAGGGCTTCAACTTATGAATTTTGGAGGGGACACAATTTGGCCCATAACAGTATATAAATGACTCAGGAAGTCCTGCTCAATAAAGCATTAGCGTCAAACCAATCAAAGTATTTAACTTATTGGAAATAGCTAAATTTTTGGCGAGGGGGCAGAGAAACTGAATTGTTTTGTCTTCATTTTTACTCTCACTGCTTTTAAACAAAATTTCAAAAACAACACCTATAGTAGTTTAAAATCTCAGCATTCACAAAAATTAATTACATTGTAAAATGTTGAATATACTAACTATCCTGATTTGAACATCACATATTGCACACAAGTATTGGTATTCAGTGCTGTACCCCACAGATATTTACAATCAACTATGTTCCAATAAAAATAAAATAAAATTCTAAGGATACCAAAAAAAAAATCTCAGCACTCTTTAGCTATGGTTTTCTCCCAATTTTTTGTAATGCTTCATCTCTACAATCCATCCCCAAAGGAGGGCAGATATCAAAAACAACCCCAGACATTTTACCATCATCTGTAGCAAATACAACAGAATGAGCAGGAGTATCCAGCCTCTGTGGTCATTTAACATCATTGATAATTCCACCACACAGAAATAACTAACGGTAACATTTGGTGTACTCTCTAGATTTTTTTCTTTCCATCAATATTTTACATTGTTGATAACATCCTTTATATTGAAATGAGACTCTTGGTTTTTTTTCTGTTAATTTTATTGTACTGATTTCCCAGCATCATTAAAAATGATTCATTTACATGTCGAATGGCTGCATAGTGCCGCATGTGTTCCACACCATCACTTACTTCACCGTTTTCCAATTGTTGAACATTTGGGTTGTTTCCAATTTTTGGCAATTACAAATGATGACAAACATCCTTGGTATGTATCCTTTCCAGTGATTTCTTCAGGCTGGATTGCTATAAGTGAAATTATTGTGTCAGATGTGCACACATTTGCTTGTAAGGCTTTTGGAACACAGGAAACTGTCTTTTCAGGTTCCTAGACTTTGTGGCCCAGGGAGTAATCTGTCTGGCCCTCCCTCGATGCTAATCCAACATTTGGTTCTGTGTTCCCACACAGGGTGTCCTCACCCTCTGCCCACCTTCCCTCCCAAAGCACAATTATTAGTTTCAATAATCACAGGGTGCTGTGATAGGTGTTGGGAATAGAAAGGCAGAACAGCTGCTAGTAGGGAGAAAAGGTGGGAAGGGGCGTAGACATACTTGCACGTGTGAGGCACTTCTCTGAAGAGCTCAGAGGTTTTCAGAGACATGGCGTCTTTAACCTTCATAGGTTTATTTTTCCTTCTGATACAGACACAAACATAATCCTTATGTGCTGGCTTGTATTTACACATTCACTGTGCTCCCATTTTCTTATTATTCCCTAAAATGGCTTTTATATATGGGACTTCTGATTCATGCAGTTGACAAAAGCCCTAAACTGGGTCTGTTCATCCCTCACCCTTAAGACCCACAGGAAGAAAAGAGGAAAGACAATTAGTGCCATTGTAAGAATGAACAGAGAAGTTAGTAAATCAGCACAGGGCATCCCTGGCAGAATAAAAAGGGGGTTTCAGGGCAAAGCCTAGGTGAAAGCTGCACATAGTAGGTAAAGTAACTTTTCACCTTTTTGCAAAAATAGATTCACAGTTTCTGACTTCGTAGAAATGTTCGAAGTGGATTGTAGTAGACAGAATAATGGTTCCCCAGAAGATGCTTATGTCCCAACTCAGAACCTGTGACTATGTCACCTTACATGGCAAAAGAAATAGACTTTTCAGACGTGATTAAGTTAAGAATCCTGAGATGGGGAGATTATCCTGGATTATTGGGTGTAATTAGAAGAATCCTTACAATAGGGAGGGAGGCAAAACTTTTGTGCATCAAAAGACACTATCAAGATAGAGAAAAGATAATCCACAAAATGGGAGAAAATACACACAAATCATATATTGATAAGGGTCTAATATCCAGAATACACAAGGAACTCCTACAACTCAAGAACAAAAAAAAAAAAAAAAAAGAAAGAAAGAAAAAAATAGCAAAGGTCTTGAATAGATATTTCTCCAACAGCTGACTCTCCAACTCAGCCCACTCACTTTTCACTCCTAGATTTGACTTCACCTTAAACATTTGGGAGCATCTGAAGTGAAGTATTTCAACACAATTTCACTTTGTATCAATGTTTTTCTGACTCACCACCATACCACCATCTTTCTTCCCTTCTCAGGCACACAGATCCTTCCTTCCTCCCTCCCCCAGGGGCCCTCTGCCTGAGCTCATGTTTTTATTGGCATCCCTTCAGATAATACTAAGACGATCTGCTCCATAGGTTATCTCCTCTCTCTGTTTATTTCAGTCTTTCCAGACATATTAATCAATCTGATTGAAAGAGAAGCTTACACCTGTTGTCTTCATCTCCTTTCCACACTCCGCATCCTTAACCTCCTGTAATCTAGTTTCCACCTCAACCCTAAGGCTACCAATGACCTTCTAGTTGCACTAAACGAAAGCCTTGTGCTCAGCCCTCAGCCTTCTCCACCTTTCTACGGCGTCCTATACTGTCAACTAGAGTTGTCGACTGAACAACTACTGTCAAGTACGGTCTCCTTGAAATTCCTTCCTCGTTTTTCCATCCACCTTCCCTCAGCCACCCTATACACTGAAGACAGAAAATCTTTCTAAAGCACAACTGTGCTCATGTTAGATGAATTTAATTTCTTTCTGTGGCTCAACCAGTAAATTACAAAAGAGTGTTGGGTCAGGACTTCAGTGAGACATTTAACAAATCTCTCATCCCTGGAGAGAAGTTGGGAAACATGGGCTAGGAGATAATACAGAAGCTTTTGAGCAGAAAACCTTTCACAGATGCAGATGAAGCTGGCTCAGAGTGAAAGTTCAGCAGTGTCTACCCACTGAGGCAGAGTAGGCACGGCCACTGTCCGTGTTCAGTAGTCTCTGGTGAACTGAAATATAATAAGGGCCAAGGAATGTCCTGCAAACTGACAGAAACTTGTCACCCCACCTGTCTGTTCTTTCTAAACTTACCTTTAGCGCAGCAACAATGGCCATGTGAAGCCAGACATCTGATTTACCATGTGCTTAGACCTGAGCCAAGACTGGGATAGACAACAGATCAGCAATACACAAGGTCTCTAGCACCCAGACCTTCCTCACCTGCTCTAATTCTCATAACCCAAGCCTTTCCCATACAGGAGCTCATCCTCTGACTGTGAAAATTCCCCTCCCAAACTCCTCCTCTCCTGCCAACGTGCAGCCACCAAAGACAGACTTGCTTGGGACCTGATTATTATGTTTACTTTTCTCATTATAATATCATCACCGTCAGGGAAGGGCCCCATGTCCAGTGACCTGGCGCAGGATATACGCACCATGCAGTGTCTTCTATTCCCTCCCCTCCATTTGGTCCCATTATGTTCTCAGCTGTCTCACATTCGTGGAGCCAAAAATGCAAAGGCTGCATTGTCACAACTGCTTCTTCTCTGTATCTTGCTGGCCTATCACATACTTAACTTCACTCACTTATCATTTTGTTTCTACTAACTCTGGAATTCCCTTACTCCAAAGCAGTGCATTTCTCCCCAGTACTATCCAACAAGATCCCTAAGGACTTTCAGCAAAGGTGAAATTGGTCACTCTCTGCAAAGGGTGTCCATTAGAATGTAAATGAGCAAAGAGGAGAAATCGGTGCCTGATTTTAAAGTTATGAAAGTCTGACCTACACTCATCATTGGTGGGAATGCATCTGGGGAGAGCAAGTTTTAACCTCTCTTAAACACTTTGAACTTAGGAGCAAATGAAGCCATGAGCACCTGTGTGTTAGTAGAGGCATATCAGTATAATTAAGTGGGTTAATATCTGGTTGAACAACTTTACCAAGAAATACGGGCTGGTAGGCCCATGTCAATCTAAAAGGAGGTCTCTATTGCGTGACCAGTTCTGTCCTGTTCATTTCCAATCTGTGGTGAAATAGGAAAATCAGAATTCAATATGCTGTATCTGAACCGTTACAGATTTTTAAAAGCAAGAATCATGGTTCTCATGCAAATATAAAATGAGCATGTGTTTAAGATTGTATTTAACTCACTAATTAATGATGGAGGCAGTAAAACATGACAACTGGTTCAAAAGAGAATCCAAAGAACAGATACATATACAAGCAATCAGGAATGCTGGAATAAATTTGCTAATAGATGCAGGACTGGCAACCTCTTTCACAGGGTAGAAAGCAATTGCATCTCCACCAGACAAAATTCATTTGTCTCACTATGGAGAAGATTCATTTGCATAACTCCATGTTGTCTGTAATTTACAGTTGTCAAATAGTCCAGTCAAAAACAATGAAAGACACAGACCCCTGTAAAATCAGACAACCCAGAAGAATCTGCTAGATAATACCCAGAAATCCTTTGAAAGGGAACTCAGTAATCCTTTTGTCCATTTCAAGGCCTTTTTCCTGACAATAAAAGGAAATTTAATAATCATAAAGCAATCTGAAGTTTTACGCTGGGACCAAGTGTGAGAGTGGAAAATGTTGTCACTGAATAACGCATATGGGAATGACCTAAGAGTTTGAATCAGCATTACATTCATTGCGGTGAGGATGCCCCCCAAATCATAGTTTCTGGGTTTTGTTTTATTATTTTCCAGTTCAGGCATTATCTCTACAATGAGAGAAGGGAAGGGGTCTGCTCTGGTCAGCTGTGATCAGACAACTGGGTTCTGAGTACATTTTACAAGGGCTAGAGAGAGTCTGGAAAGTAAGGGAATGTAATACACATCCATGGGGTGGTGGAAGAAACCAGGATTATTCGGTCTAAAGAAGAAAAAGCTCACATAGGAGCAGGATAGCTGTCTTCAAATACTTATAGGACAAATGTGGAAGAAGGCTGAAGGAAAACCTCCTTAAATAATAACACACTGACTATGATGATGACAATATTAGTCAACATTTATTGAGCGTTACTCCACGTCAACCCTGGGCTAAGCACGTTGAAGTGGTATCTCATTTAATCCTCGTGACCATGAGAAATTAGTGTCCCAGCCTAGACTTGGCAGTCTAGAAATGTTGAACTTTGGGTGGAACCAAATCTTTTAAATCCCGTTTGAGTTTTAACATTACACCGTTCTGTGTCACTCTTTTCCTCAAAGACCTTTGATGGAACCTTATTGGCTACTAAATTAAGTACAAATTTCTCAGTCTGCCAGCAAAGACTCTTCACAGCACAGTCCAAATCAATCTCTCCAGGTTTGTCACCCAAACACTACCACCACCACTCCTACCCCCACCAAGCAAACCAAATCAGCCATGCAAGATATTTACTCAACTGTCAATCAACTCAATCAGCTTTCCAATCTCTATAGTTCTACTCGTGCTTTTCTCATGTTACCTCTTCCACAGAGTCACTCTAGAATGTTCTTCTCTCCTCTTCCACCATCTCCCTCCCTGCAATAGCCCTTCACTCTCCTTTCGCCACACGCTGGTCACTATCACAATTAATGAGTACTTGTTTTATCTCTTCTAGATTGCAAATTTCTTGAGAGGAGGGCTGTTGAACAGATTTGTTGGATGGCCCAAGAAGATGGGATATGGATAGGGAGAGGGGATCTTGAGGAATAGTCCAAGGCAAGAGAAACAAATTCCAAGTTCTTAACTGGGAAAGCAATTTTTGAAATACTTCTATTACATGTGCTTCGTTGAGAGCTACTCTGTATTGTTTCTCTCCTCTTAACAGTATGAGCAAAGGTGCCGAGGAGAGATTGGGCATTTTGTTTTCTGAAGACAGCTGGTCTACCTGGAACGGAGGACATCCTAATTAGATAACAAGGGCAGAGCTGGGCTTCATTAGGCAGTCAAGAAGCATTTGTTCAATGATTTTATTTATCATAGCGAGGGTCAAGACTAAACAGGTACATTTGGGTCAAGATCATAGAAGGCCTTGAACACCAGGACAAGGGAAACACATAAGGATTTTTGACCAAGAAACTGATTTCCTTACATGATTTTCCCTAATGCCTTGTATGTACCAGGGTACTTCAAAAAGTTCAAGGAAAAATAGAATTGAAAAAATATTTCAAATCTTTCCATGAACTTTTTGGAATATCCTCACATTTTTTGCACATATTTTGTTGTATGTATTTTTTTAAATGTGCTCATATAATGTTCTTATTTTTGACCCCTCATTCAGCCAGATCTTGTTCTATCTAGTTACTCTTAACACTATCACAGGCGTCTGACAGTTTTGAGTTTCCTCTGCTTTTTGTCATTTCCCACCTAAGCTTAGAATATGCTTTTTCACTCTGCTTTGGACGTACAAATTTCCTTTGCCATTCTTTCCCTCCCCCTCCCCCAAATCCATAATAGCTTCTTTATGTCCCTTGATATATCTGCTTTTCTTTTGAAGATTTTCCATTTTTCCTCCCTTTGCTGTTTAACTGTCCTGTTTCAACTCACTGTCATTTACTTTGGTTTTGGGCTCCGCAGCTTCCAGTACTGAAGTCCTGCTCGTTTCCTGTTGAAGGCTGCCTAACCCAGGAAGCAATCAGGTGGGTTATCTGAACTTTTAACATCTCTTGCTCACGCATGGGATGGGCAGTATCCTGGAGCCCTGGCCATCCTGCCCAGTGGAAATAACTTGAGGGTGAGGTTGTGAGCTACCACTTCACTGGCTGGCCATTATCGACAGGAGCTTGGCCTATATGACTGCAACCTTCACAACAACCCTGTCGTGGGTTACTGCCCCCCGTTCCACTGATAAAAATATTACAATTTAGAGAAATCGAATAATTTCCCCAATGTCACAGAACTAGTGAGTGGCAGAGCCAGGATTCAAACTCCAACCTTTCTGACTCAACATGTACACCCTCCCCAGATGACAAATTGTCTTCATATTTTGCACTGTGGTTAGAAGAAGACTTCACTTTTCTTTAATGTGTTCCAATTTTTAAAAAGTAGAAATAAATCATTCCATTTAAAAAATTTGCATTTGAACACTCTAACACCATAATGCTAACCCTTCTGCAAACATAGTAGGCATGTTGCCTTACAAACATTCCTTATCAAAACTACCCTTTTTCTGGTTCACATTGTGAAGGACAACCACCAAATAAAACCAAAGATCAAAAAATGTTGATTAAACAATGTTGCCTCAGGAGTGCATTTGCCATATTTCCCACAGCCTTCTTTTCCTCACTTCTTTTTCTAGATTTTTCTCCCCATTTCTGTTTGCAGAGGTTTTCTTTTTTAAATTGCCAGGAATTATAATGAACTTGCTCACTTCCATTCCCTGATCTTAACAGCTTCACCAGCACGGTCTTCCATCTTTGGACCAGAGATTGGAAAGGTCCCTCCCTCCCTTAGACACTGTCAATTTCACAGCATCTTCAAATTTTGCTAAACGGAAAGATGACGTGTTAATGCCTTTCCCTGTCCGTTCTCTGATGTGACTTTATGTCTAAAACATAAATTCTATTTTTTAGTTAATCCAAAAATTATTTAGTAAATAATTCAAAAGGTACAAGAGGGTCTATCCCCCATCCTAGTCACTAGGTTTCCTACACACAGGCTACAACTGTCACTAGTTTCGTGTCGCTCATGGACTGTTGATGGTATTTGCCAATTCAAACAAGAAAGGTTTATGTGAATAGTTTACTGTCCCCTGTGACCTGAAGCTACTTAAAAGAAAATTCATGCATTCGTTTCAGCAAACATGAATTCCTACTCTCCTTTCAGTCTCTACATAAATGCGCTTCCTCCTGGAAGCCATTTCTGCTCCTTCCAAGCCTGGGTCAGGTGACCATCCTTCATGCCCCCCAGGACACTAGATACTTACCCCATCTTCAGTCCATCGTGCTTATAGAGCAGAGCAGCAGAAATCACCTGTCTGTTTCTTACCTCAAGGCGTATAGGAGAATGTCCTTATTCATAGAAAATACATACTGAAGTATCATAATGTTTGCAAATGTTTCCGAAAAAGAATATGTGAGTTTGGGTAATGTGTGTGTGTGCATACAAAGAAAGAGAATGAGAGAAAGAAAGAAAGCCAATATATCAAAAAAATTTTAAATAACCTCTGATTCACTTATTACTGTCATTTCAAATTTCCAAGAGTGCATTAAAACCCTAGGAGCAAATACCGAAAACTCTTTTGTTTAAAAAAAATCAACAGTAAGTCTAGCTGAACAAGAAACACGTGCTTTATCTTCTTTCTTACACTTCAAGCTATAATTTTGGCCTTTACACTCTAAATATTCTGTCCTATCTGCATCATCTTCAGAAGAAATTCTCAAAACTTCCAAGTATACTAAAAATTATATCTTTTAAAAATTATTTTCATGAGCTTGTTTGTCCTGATTTTTATCAACATTTTGACTCTCTTTCCTTCTTTTGAGGGTTCTTGCTTCAGGCTTTAGCTGGGAGCTGCCCTGTCTTTCTTTCTTAGGTCTGATTCTTAGTTTGTGTCTTTATCTGCACCTTCGTGTCCCTTGTTTTTATAGAGTTCCCTCTGTCTCCCTCGCTGGCAATATTTTCCTGTAGATTGTCCCTTTCATAACTCTCTTCTACCTCCCTTCCTCTGCCTTTCTCTGGGACAGCCAGTCTGCTGAACTCCTTTGCAAACCTGGGTTGGTTCCATTTAAAATACGTATTTCACTTAAACATTTTTAACAACAAAAAATTAGTGAGCTGGCTGGTTAGCTCAGCTGGTTAGAGCCTGGTGCTGATAAAGGTCCAGGGTTCAATCCCTGCACCCGCCAGCCGCCAAAAACAAAAATTAGTGAACCGCCACAGCAGAAGGCATTTTCTCTCCCAGGGTGTAAAAATGGAGCCCGCCCAGAAACACAGTCTCCCACTTTCATCTCCAGGATGGCCTTGTCTCAAGCCTATTGGTTGACAAGTCGCTTTGAGGGGAGAAAGGCGGCACCCCTCCATCTGTCACACCTAGTGGCAGAGAGCACCCTGAATCACTGCTTTCCTTCCTTTCTCCTCTCTCCATGTCTCTCTCCCCTACCCCACCCCCAGCCACTCCCAGGTCCTCCTGTCATTTCACCTTTTCTCTGGTTCACAGAACCCTTGAATGATAATCCTCTTTTATTTGCCTGAACTTCTGAACCCTTCCTGCGTCTTCTACCTCCGGTCTTTGGCAATCTGCCTCGGATTCCTTTATCTGCCCTTGGCCTGGCTGAAACTTTTGCTGATGGAGAATCAGACAGACTAGGGCTCACTAATTCTCAGTTCCTTCTTGCTTCTGATCACACTTCCATGGTATGCAGCTGCATTTTTCTTCTTCTCTCTTCTCTCCCTGAGCAAACTTTTCCTCTGGCCTCGCAATCCAGGTTTCTTTTTCCTTGCAAGCTACCTCATTGTGCTTCCCATGCACCTTTTCCACATGGTTCCTGGGCAGACTGTACTGGCCTTTAATCCTGCAAGTGACACCATCTCACCACCTCCCCAAAGAATTCCCAGCAGCTTGGTCAGTTTCAGGAGTCCCACATTCAAGGGCTGGATAAACTCGTGTTTAGAGGCTGTGACTGCCCCACCTCTGCTCAGTAAGCGGGTAGCCTCGCCCCGCTCTCAAAGGTGGAAGGATTAATCCACCACAGGACGTTCTTCCATCCACACCCTATATCGGCTCAGTATTTTCCTTGGCTGGAGTTGCAGTGCCTTGCTGGCCATTCTAAAATAACATCTTTCATCACCATTTTAGTTCTCATTTAAGACGTGAAAGTTTTCTTGTTTTGCTTGGTGGGGTGCAATTGAGAAATTAAATCAGAGACTCCCATTTTTATCCCCAAATATTTTTTAAGGTGTGTCATGAATTCTCCATCCCCAAAGGCTAGTTACACACTTTTTCCAGGGACCTAAATTTCACAAATGTGCCTTTTGGGATTACAATCAAGAGATTTTGTAATCTAAATTTGACTCACAAAATCCCTGTCTTGGAATATTTTTCAGATGACAGTGTCCTTTCTAAATAGTAGCTGGTAAGTTCTCTTCAAATCAGCCAACAACTTGTGTAAGTCACTTTTCATTCAGTGAGTTTCCTTTTTTCTTAAGCAAAATGAGGGAAACTAACAGTACCACTTTGTACCTTTGACCCTTCTCAGTAAGCATAATTTTTCCTATTTTTCTCCTAAGTCCCACCTCAATGTCTGTTTCCTGCTCCTTTTTCCTGCTCTGAGTCTGTGACTAGAACTCAGAAGACAACTGTTCCCTGCTAATTTCTGTTAGCATGTCAGTCAGCCATTTAGTCAATAGGTATTTACTAAGCAATTCTAGTGGAGAGTCATCATAAAAATAGCCTTGCCAAATTCCCATGAAGCCAAGGCATTGAATCAAGTTGTCAATGAGCTGCCTCGCCTCCACGGCAAAATGTGTTCCTCTGGGTTGTCCCCTGATATTGTAGGATGCATGGGATCAGGGGGGAAACATTTTTCTCTACCCTCTGACGTACCTGGGGGCCTGCAAATTAAATTGACAAAAGACAGATTGATAGGAGAAAATGCATATAATTTTTATTAAGATTTTATTTACAGGGGAATTCACAGAAAGGTAAAACTCAAAGAATTGGTTAGACTCAGGGGTATATATACCGTTTTAACAAAGGAAAAGGGGTTTGGGCTTCAAGGGACAATAAATTGTGGGTGGTAGCTAGGATATGCAAGAGGTCTTCAAAAACTTCATGGGAAGATTTGTATCATCTTTTAATTCTATTTTTCCATGAACTTTTTGAAGTACCCTCATACACAGGGGAACTGATGAAAGATAAGGGTTATTTTAGTAAGAACTGTTAATGCAGACTCAGAGTCAACTCTCCATCTGTGCTGGTAAGAGTCACTCTCCTCTTCCTAGTATGTGAGAAGGGGATATCTTCACAAAGGGAAATGGATGTCACCTTCACAAAGAGAAATTTGTGTTTTGCTTTTCAGCAGATGAGGGGAGAACAGAGTACTCTTCATGGTTCCATTGATTTTCAATTGCCTTTAGTTCAAAATAACCCTTATGCCAAAATGGGATATTTTGGGGTGCCATATCTGATCCTCTTCAATGGCATCGCCAGTGAGTGCAACCAATGCTGACACTTTCTACTGACGCCTTACACGGGGCAGTGCTTTTCAACTGTCATTCGCATTTTCCAGCTGAGTAGAATGCAGCTCTGAGGGGTCAGTCTTTCTAATTCTTGAATCTGATCTCCTAAAGACTCAATCACCTTGTACAGTTCTATAACCTCACTCTTCTTCATTCCCCACTTTCTCCTTGCAGTTGCCACTGAAGTTCTGTTTTAAAATCTACCTGATCCTAAAAAAAAAAAAAAAAAATCTACCTGATCCTTACCTTCATCGTGGGGACCCATGGTTTCTTCTCCCTGATTTCTCCCACCATCCCTGTGGTGAAAGAGACAGAAGCAAGGAGAGGCCCTAGAGAATCGTGATTCTTGTAGCACTGACTAGAACCTGCACCCGTGCTCTCTGGGTCCCTGAGTCCTGGGCTTCAACCACAAGCTTTCTTTGGGGACTTCCTCCTGTAGTAGGTCTCAGGTGTTCAGGGCTCTAAACCATAGCTAATCCTCATTGCCTGGGGTGGGCCCCCCCACACACACTGCTGTTCCTGCTGACTCTTCTAGTACACTAAAGATTTTTCCCCAAACATTCCGATAGGAAGCAAATTTGAGCTCTACTGGGCAGAAGTAAACTAGGGACCTACAGAACCACAGATGTTTAGAGTTGGAATAGCCCTAGGCAGGCAGTATTATTTTCCAGTGGGACAGAGTGTGAGGCTATGTAAGTGTTTTTATTGATGATGGCCGAGGCTGACAAAAGGCCACGATGGTGGCATAGGACATGCCTCAGACATGAATCAAGTTTATTTGGAGAACTTACTCATCTCTATTTTCCTTTATTTATTTATCTTTTTAATAAAGAAAAAGAAATTTACTTGTCACAGTTTTGGAGGTTGGGAAGGCTAAGCATGGCGGTGGCATCTGACAAGGGCCTTCATGCTGCATTATCCCACAGTGTAAGGGCAAGTAAGCATGAAGACAGAGAGAGGAAATCAGGCCAAACTCATCCTTTTATTAGGAGCCCACTCCTGGAATAAGGGCATTAATCCATTCCTCAAGGCAGAGCCTTCGTAATCTAATCACCTCTTAAAGGTCCCACCTCTTAATACTATTACAATGACAACTAAGTTTCAAAATAAGTTTTGGAGGGGACATTCAAACCATAGCAGTAACATATCCTGAAGGCCAGGATACTGCCACAGAGGACCAGGTCTTGGTCATCCAGGACAAACTCAAAGGGGAAAATTAAATATCCAATCAACAGGCTAAATCTGCAACTCCAGATCAGGCTAGTGCACAAGTCATTGGGTCCTTCGGCCTGTTTTAAATTCTGGGAAGTAGAAGCATCTCTGGTGCATCTGAACTAGCAATGTGCACGTGTAAAAACCATCCTATGGATCTGTAACTTTAACAGAGTACAACTGTAAATGAAGTTTCCAGACAATTCTAATATTGAATTTTGTCTGTGCCTCAACTAGACCATAAACTCTTTGAGGGCAAGAAACATATACCCGATTTATCCCCAAAGCTTTTGCCATAATACTTCATATTCAACTCAAAATTGTATTGATGGTCAGACTGATGATGACGACACTGAAAAGAAAACAGGAATTCTGGCATGTTTTCAAAGTCAAGTAGCAGGTGATACCAATGACTCATCTCTATTTTCTTTTGCCAATAATCCTTCATAGTACCCAGATTTCATGATGTTATTTGAGTGGAATTAAACTGGAGCAGCTTACATTATATGATTCATTAGAGTCAGCTTTGACTACAGTGACTAATAGGTCAATCCTGTTAGTGTAACATTTTGCCCCTGTCAGAAAGTGGTTACATAATGCACTGAAGGGTTGGTAGAGAATGTTGGCCTCTTAGTTTCTGGATAGTAAGTAATTAACTTTAACTTTGCTTTAAAAATTTTAGGCGAGCAACACAATAGAGTATTATTCAGCCCTAAAAAGGAATGTAGTACTGATATGTGCTACAACATGGGTGAACTTTAAAACATTATGCTAATTGGAAGAAGCCAATAAATAAAAGGTCACATATCATATGGTGCCATTTGTTTGAAATTTTCAGAATAGGTGAATCCATAGAGACAGAGCACAGATGGGGGGTTGCCAGGGAGAGGGAGAGGGGGATGGAAAGTGCCTGCTTGATGGGTGTGGGGTTTCCTTTCAGGTGATGAAAACATTTTGGAATTAGATAGAGGTAGTGATTGCACAACACTGAGAATGTATTAAATGCGACTGAATTGTACACTTTAAAATGGTTAATTTCATGTTATATGAATTTCACTTCAATTAAAAAAAATAGAGATGTTCTGGAATTAGATAGTGGTAACCGTTGTACAATATACTAAACTTGTGAATATACTGATACACCTCAAGTCCCAGAAATTCCACTCCCAGATATGTACCCAAGAGAAATAAGACATATGTCCACACAAAAACTTGCGCGGGAATGTTCACAGAAGCATTGTTTGCAATAGTCAAAAGGCACATCCCAGGTCATTCTGATCACATTTGGCCTGCAGGTGTCAGGAGTCCACACCCACATCCCTCCCTACCTTATTGACAAGAGAGGGAGGACTAGAGAGCATACATCCCAGGGACAGAGTTAGCTTGAACCCTGGCTCCCACACTTCAGAGTTAAGACCTCTTTCCACTACTTTAACCAAAGAGGAATTGTTTTGATCCTTGTGACCATGTCTTTAAAAACTACTTACTGAGTACCTAGTATAAGCCAGACATGCAGCCTATTTCATTTCAGGTTACGGTCCTGCCTAAATGGCCCTTTTCTCCAAAGCACATAGTTATAGTATTGGTCCTGTTCTAATTTTGATCTTTAATTTTTGTGTTAGTTCTTTCATGGGCCCAAGTAGCTTATGATCTAAAACTGTTGCCGTAGGACTTAAAAGGGTTTTTTGTTTTTGTTTTGACTTTAAAATTACCAGAAAATGGTTTAGATGAAAGGAATATTTGACAAATGTGTAAAGTTTCTAAGACTCCCAAAAGGTTAAATCAGGTGTCTCTAAGAGCAGGTCAGCAGACGAAGTTCCCATCAAGGCCACAAGCATGACCTGAGGACCCATGGTGTTCAAGGCCTACTGTCCGACATGATGAGGGGCGGGGGGACCCAAGATGAACCAGCCCCCTAAATTTGACATTCTCAAGGAGGGTGTGGGCATAGGAAGGAAGGTCCAGGGCAGAGTACAGTAGTATCAAAAAAAAAGAGGTAAACCAAGTCAGACAGAGGGTCTAGACTTCAGTGCTTCGCAGGATGGTCTGGGAGGACAGGAAAGACTCTGTAGCGGGAGGGGGAGATGTGACTATTCCAGGCAGAAGCATTAGCATGAGCACATGGGGCGGGAGTGGGGGGACTGAGGGGAGCATCCACTCTTGTTCAATTTGGACTGGGGAGATTAGGAATTGGGGTGAAATATATAGCGTAAGAGGTGGTGTTTTCTTGCTCTTTTCTTTTGGTGGTCGCTGGCCAGTACCTGGATCCAAACTCTTGAGCTTGGTGTTATCAACACCACACCCTACGCAGATGAGCTAACTGGCCAGCCCGTAAGAAGTGGTGTTTTCAATCTTTATTTCAATTCTAGTCTGCAGCCCACTTTATGTTCCGTCAAATGCATCATATGTGTCGGGACCTGAAGCAATGCCAATTTGCATGTATACTGAGGTACCTACTCAGTATTGACCTGTGACCTGGTGTTTTCTAACAGGTAGGCAGTTTAAGTCATCCCCATCTCTTAAAACCCTTGCCTACTTGATTCTTAGGCTTACGCTTATTTTCCAGAAGGCAAAGTTGTCATTCTATAATTAAAGCTCAGGTTTAAAATGTAGAGTACAGTGAAAGAGATGATGTATCTGAAATAATCCTAAACACAAGCAATCAAATAAAAAAGTAAATAAATAGGACTTCATTAAAACTTAAAACTTTTGTGCTTCAAAGGACGCTATTCAGAAAGTGAAAAGATGACCCATAGAATGAAAGGAAAAAAATTGCAAATCAGATATCTCTGATAAGGGTCTAGTGTCCAGAATGTATAAAGAACTCTTACAACTCAACAATAAAAAGACAAATAACCCAATTAAAAAAATAGGACCTGAACAGACATTTCTCCAAAGAAGATATATAAACAGCAAACAAATGTTCGATGTTATTAATCATTGGGGAAATGCAAATCAAAGCCACAATGAGATGCCACTTCACGCCCACTAAGATGGCTAGAATCAAAAAGTCAGACAGCAGCGAGTGTTGGTGAGGATGTGGAGAAATTAGAAACCTGCATACATTGTTGGTGGGACTGTAAAGTGCTGTAGCCACTTTGAAAAACAGTTTGACAGTTGCTCAAAAAGTTAATCATAGCATTACTATATGACCCAGCAATTCCACTCTCAGACACATAACCAAGAGAGATGGAACTTATTTCCACACAAATACTTGGACACAGATGTTCACAGAAGTATCATTTGCAATAGTCAAGAGGTGCAAACATCACAAATGCCCATGAGCTGATGAATGAATAAACAAAATGAGGCATATAGATCCACACAATGGAATATTACTCAGCCATAAAAAGGAATAAAGTACTGATTCACCCCACAATATGGATAAACCTTGACATCATTATGCTAAGTGAAAGAAGCCAGTCATAAAAGGTCACATATTGTGATTCCTTTTACAGGAAATGTCCAGAACAGGCAAATCTCCAGCGACAGAAAGTAAATTAGTGGTTGCCAGGAGCTGAGGATGAGAGGAATGGGGGGTGACGGTTAATGGGCAGTTTCTTTGGGGTGACAAAGATGTTCTGGAATTAGGGAGTGGCGACGGTTGTACAATCTTGTGAATATACTAAAACCACTAAATTGTATGCTTTAAAAGGGTGAATTTTATGATATTTGTATTACATGACAAAAACAAACTTAGGTATAAATTACCTTGATCAACTTTCTTTTTTTCTTTTGGGGGTCAGCTGATTGGTACAGGGATCCGAAACCTTGACCTTGGTGTTATCACATCACGTTCTAACCAACTGAGCTAACCAGCCAGCCAAGATCAGCTTCTTTTCTGAGAATAATTGTGAACAATAGGAGAGAGTAAGGTTGAAACAGGAGGTCACAGGACCCCCAAACTGGTGATGCAGGCAGCCCAGGCAGGAGATGCTGGGGTACCTTGCTCCACGCTACTCTCCGTCACTCTTCCCAGGTCATTTTTTCCTGCCCACCTCTCTTCTCCCATTGTTGAAGCAAAGTAACCTCAACCGCGGGAGGTAAAAGAACCAAAATCAACATTCTTTGCCTTAAAAGTTGTTTCAGGCACCAAAAACCAGACGAGGAACTTTTGGAAAGTGCAACCAACAAAATATGTATATATTTTTCTTACAGCTAAGAAAGGAAAAAAGTAAGAAAAATCCTGGCTTCACAAAGTGCTAAGTTGCCAAAAACATTATTGAAAGCATGTGGTTCCAATTCAATTGCCTGGATCTAGGCACCAATCTCAAGATGACTGCCCAGAAGCTTTAGGTTTACATAAAACAGGTTCCCCCAAGTCCAGCAGATGTTCACTGCCTTCCAAGAGCAGCAATCGGATAGCTGTTTAGTTATGTCACATTGCCCACTTGAGAAGGTAACTCAGGAACTCAGCACTCACCGAGCACCCTCAGGAGATCTACCAGCTCGGATCAGGTGTCTTTCAACCTGGCTGGAATAATTACGCACCTTCATTTCCTAACAAAAAGAGATAGCCATTCAGTAACCTTAGAGGGGGATTTGACTTTTAAATCATTAGCAGACTTTGGACCAAGAGAGATACGTGACAGGGGAAAGCAAACCTGCTCTGGGTGAGTTTTATGGTGGGTTGGAAGTTCTCCTGAAAGAACTCATAGTCTGATTAAACTTGTGCCATCTTCCCTCCTACACACTTGGATAAAGCAATAATCAGCACCATTTAGAGAAAGGTCTTTTGACTTATGGTCATGGTTCATGGTGCAATTATGCAGCACTGATAAAGAACCACACTGATTTATATCCAGGATCACAAAACATTTTTTAAAAGGCATGGAAAAGGAAATATTTCAGGGCAGGTTAGGAGGGGACCAAATATTTCAAGTTTGTTTAATAAGAACTACAGGCACAGCATCTTCATTTCTGTCTGGGGGAAGAAAGCTGGCCCAAAGATGAGACAAAGGTGGAGGCCAGTGCTGATAACACCAAGGTCAAGGGTTCGAATCCCTGTACCCCCCAGACGCCAAAATAAAAAAACCACAAAAAACCAAAAACCATGGGGACTCAGGACAAGAAGTATAGAGAATGTCAGCATCAGACACAATGAAAAGTTTGGAAACCAGAAAAGGGGATGAGACACGGAGTTAAAATTGTCTCTTGCCAAAGAGTTCAGAAGTAGTTGCTGGAAAGATACATCATTTTTAATAAATAGCTCTATGCTCCACAGCCCCATCCTTTAGACACCCAGAAGCCACAATTCAACTAGAAGTCCAAGCAATAAACAAGATTATACCATCTCCCGGCCTGGACCACAGCACCTATTCTCGTCCCTGCCTGGGATCTTAAGAGAAATACTGAGCACAGTCATTAACTTCTAGCAAGCTTTTATATTTGTGAAACAGAGTCATTTAATACTTAACCTTATTGTCATCTAAGCATTTTCCTAGACAGGGCTTCTTCTAACATCTTGGCCTTTAAATGAACTTAACCACACCTTCTCTTCTTTTCCACTGTTTCGCCTGTAACTTCTTGGGGACTTTTCAGGTTCTGCTTGCGATTCCTTCTGTGGCTCAGATTCTCAGAGCCTGTGCCGTCCAATAAGGTATTCACAAGCTGCATGTGGCTACTGACCGCTTGAGACGTGGCTAGTCTGAATTGAGGTGGTAATATACACACCATATTTCAAAGATTTAGTAGACATTTAAAAATAAATGTTTAAATGTTGGTTACCTGTTGAAATGATACTATTTGGGGTATATTGGGTTAAATAAAATAGATTATTAAAAGAAATTTCATCTGTTCCTCTTTACTTTTTTCAATGTGGCTACTAGACATTTTAAATTGCAGCTGTGGCTCACATTGTGTTTCTGTTAGACAGAGGTTATATTCCTATTGGACAAAGCTGCCCTGAGCTTTTAATACACTAAAGCGCATTATAAATCTCTAAGAGACTGCAGTAAGCAAGGTTTCTAAGCACATATGACCGTAGAACTATTTTCACATAACATCTTGTTCTAGTTCTCTACTTATTCTCCTTCATGGGGACCCCAAACATAATCAAATCCATTAATTCCCTCAATTTGTTTGGAATCTCCTTTAAAGAATGGCAGTAGTTTCTGTGCTCTGCCCAGAAGTATGAGGGTACTTCAAAAAGTTCATGGAAAGATGTGTATTATCTTTTAATTCTATTTCTCCATGAACTATTTGAAGTACCCTCGTATGCTTTTTTAAATTAAAGAGGTTAATTTACTGAAACAAAGAAATTGAGAGAGAGCGCCGAATCCTAACCACTAGACCACCAGGGACGCTGAAACAAAGAAATTGAGGACGTTTGAGGATGTGGCTCGTTATTCTGCTAGCTTTAACGTGGTCAAGGCCAGAAGGAGCATCTTTCATGTAGGTGTTCAATGTGCAAGTGATTTTAGTAAATCCAGAATGAAAGTACATTTTATCATTTCACCATATCCCATAGAATCACAGAATTTGAGATTTGGAAGGTATCTAATCCAATACCCCAGGTTACATGCTTGATTAGGAACCAAACACCCCACTGCCAATAATATGCCAAATAGTTATTGAGTGTCCACTATGTGCCAGGCACTTGTTTCACACTCACCAACAAGCTTATGAAGTTGGTTCTATTATGATCAGTTTAATTTCGTAGGTACTGGGAAAATCAGAGAGGTTGGACCACATCTCTGAGGTCACACAGCTGGAGGGATGGGCTGACATACCTGTCCACTATGCTTTGCTGCCTCTGGGAAGCGGAGAGACTAGCAAATACATCAGACATAATATTCCAGCTACTGAAGATAGCAACATATGAGGGTACTTCAAAAAGATCATGGAAAATAGAATTAAACAAAAATACGAATCTTTTCGTGAACTTTTGAAGTACCCTCATACAGTGCTTGTACTAGATAAATGATGGCTGCAATGTATTCAAAAGAGTAATATAATTATCTCTTAATTTTATAGTACTAAGGTCATAATATAGAAATGGAAACTGCCAGAAAAAACCTTTCTTTTCCATTGTTTTCATACCTACAGGTGGAAGTTTGCTGTGATGATTTAGTTTAGTTACATCTGCATACTGGAGATCTACAAGGCGTCTTTCCCTAACTTTACATTTTTTTTTTATCTCTTTTGTGAATTTACACACTAGACTTTCTATTTGCATAAATGGGAACAAGACTCGCTAATTAAAAGCACTGAGCTTTTCAGATCCTAGGGCCAGGTCAGAGCGCCACATGGAGAATGGTGTTACTTTCAGCTGTGGCTTCTGCAGTGATGCCTGGCACCGCTGCCGCATTTAATGTCTTGAAGATGCTTGGCTATTTGTTCATTCGTACCTTTTGCAGGACATATAGAAGGAACTAGAAGCACAGAGCTGAGAGGCAGCTCCTCCCTTAGGCCGGATCTCTGACTACAGCAATGAGGAGCCTTACTCAGAGCGTTGGGTTATGCTGCCTCCTACTGGCCAGAGTGAGACACTGCACAAAACCGTCGGGTAGGAAAATTGTAATTCAGAGGAGTCTCGGCTTGATTAATACACAGACTCTTTTTAAGGAAAACCAAAAATCTCTTTTGAATATATCTGAAATCTCCAAAGTGAAAAACACCATTCTAAATCATGCAAATGACGAAGTTCAAACAGCAACCAAGCCATAAGTTGTAAGAGGTGATTTCTATGGTAGATCCTACAAGGCACAGACGTAACCTTTGTTCTCAGGGTTATGTACTCCACGACTCCTACAGTAAATCTTGCAGTAATGATGACCTTTTGCCAGGGCACCTCTCTACTCAACTATGGTGCTGTTTATAACTCCGTTTTTATAGAAACAAACTCTTTGCCTGGCTTCTACACGTATTTCTCTTCTTTGCCCTATAAACATTGCTGTCTTCTCTCACCTAAAATAGGGCGGGATTTCTTTGCTGTGTCTCAGCCTTCTGTCCTTTTACACTTTCTTTTTATGAGATCGTATCACTTCGATAGCTTCCAGAATCACCTTCTCCCTAAACTCTTCCCACCTCCATCTCTCCACCTGTGCACCAGCAGTTTCAGTCCCTCTCTCCTCTGAGCCATCACTCTGCCGTGTCCTAAGCTCCATGACAGCTGCTGTCACCCCATTCATAGATGTCTGCCTCACCCCCTAGAGCTCCAACAACTTGAGGACAGAAGACTGTGTCTTACACATTTTTGAATAATACACTTATTGATATCCGTTGCATTTGAAAATACAAGGGCTCTTCAAAAAGTTCATGGAAGGATTTGTATTTCTTTTAATCCAATTTTTCTATGGACTTTTTGAAGTGCCCTCGTATGCTCAGCGTTATTAAAGGAATCATCTTGACTAAGATGTTTGAATAAGAGGTTTACAGCCAATAACACATACACATAAACAAGTGGAATACAAGGTAAAATGTGATAGATAAATGGCGGTTTACAGAAGCTGATAAAGCTGTGCAGTTAGCTTCTAGCTGGAGAGGGAGGAAATGACGTTTGAGGCTAATCTGAAATGATAAGCTATGTATATGGAGAGGGGGTGGGGTGGGAGGGGTGGGGTGGGGTGGGGTGGAGTTGTCATATAGGGAAGCTATCCCAGACAGAAGAAAGAAAAGTAAAATAAATAAAATAATAAAATACAAGCTTCTGAGACAGGAAAGTGTGAATACCTCCCATGAGCAAGGAGAAGTACAGTTTTGCTAGAGCCTCGGGTAATTTCAGGGGACAGCCCGAGAGAGGCAGATAGGGCCAGATCACTGGGGGCCTTAAAAGTCAAACTAAGGAGGGTAGCAGGGCATCTTGACCAGGCAAGAGCTGGGTGTAGTGTCTACGGGCCAGTGGAGCACAGAGACACCCCTCTACCCAGGTACCCCCTGTCTCCCACCTTTCCTGGGAGCTGTAGCACCTCTGGGAAAGACTTGAACTCTGTCCATCACTGGGGTCTGGACATATACAGAACATGACTTGATGTGGGCAGCTTCTAGCGAGGATCCACGGGGGACACTGAGAGGGAGCTCAGCTTGAAGGAAGAGTCTCACTTGGCACACCAGGCACAGCCCCAAGGCTGAGCACGCATGGGTGAGGTCCCCAGCACCACACAGGGCGTTGGCACCAGAGCTCATCCTGGGGCAGCACGTGCAACCGAGATGCAAGGGCTGCACACAGGATTCTGGTTGGCTGAGTCGGTCAGAGTGCGGTGCTGATAACTACCAAGGTCCAGGGTTCCATCCCTGTACTGGCCAGCCGCCAAAAACAACAGAGAGAGCAAGAGCATTTTCTTTACCTCTGGAACACTTCGCAACCTTTGGAGGGACATCTCTGCCTTCTTGCTCTGATTGGGTGTAGAAAGGAGGTGGCCTTCTCGTCATTATGAGAGCAGTAGCTTCCAAACTTGGGTGTGCACTGAATCACTTGGAGGGCCATCAAGCACAGACTGTCACCTCCCAAGTGTCTGACAATAAGGCAGGTGGGTGGGGGCCCAAAATGTGCATTTCCAGCAAGTTCTCAAGTGAGGCAGATGCTGTGGGTCTGGTGACCACCCTTTGGAAACCACTGTACGAGAACATTCCTGGGAGGCAAATACCGTCTGAGAGTAGGACCCATGCCCGTTTTGTTCCCCACAGAGTACCGAGCACCTTGCAAAGTGGCTGAGATATAAAAGGCCCCCCCAAAATAAATAGATAAGATTTGTCATAAACAACTGCAATACCAGATAGCGTGTGACAGAGAAAGCCCCGTGTCACATTCGTTTCTGTGTCACATTCAGACAGACTGAGCCTGTCTACAGATGGAAAAATACAGAGAATAATGTAACACCCATTTTGTTGAACATCTTAACCTATTTCCTTAGATTTTTGAAAGAAATAAAATGTTACAGATAGAGTCCAGCATGACCCCCAGCTCTGGCTTTTCTCCTCTCCCTCTCAGAAGTCAGAATATTCTGCATTTTATGTGACTCCTTCTCATCCTTGTCTTTATCCATTTATCATAGACACACACACTTGGTAAGTAGTAGTTTTAACATTTAAAAATGTCATGAGTGGCACTATAAAATGCATTTGATGGTGTGCTTGTTCTGTACATTCAACATTATGCTTCTTTATTGTGGTAAGATATACATAGTATAACATTTACTATTTTAGCCTTTTTTAAGCATACAGTTCAGTGGCACTAAGTACATTCACATTGTTGTGCAACCGTCACCACCACCTATCTCCAGAACGTTTTCATCTTCCTGAAATGAAACTTCAAACTCATTAAGAACACCCCTAACATTATGTTTTAAGATTCCTTCATGCTGATCCATTTAGAGTTGTCTTCTCATTTTCACTGCTCTATAGTATTCCATGATATGAACATGCAACATTTATTTTCCCACTCCCAATTTGACAAAAATTCTTAGCTATTGCAAACATCCTTGTATATGTGTGTTTGTGCACACAGCCCTGGAGAGGCTTTACTGAGCCTGAGGATATGTGAGCCTTCACCTTTACGAGACAGCATCCAAGTGCTCTCCAAGATCGTGTCACCAATCTGCATTCCTGCCATCAGCACACGAGAGCTTGTCTCCCCAAGTTCCTGACAACACTTGATCACAGACTCATGGACTTTTCATTGCTGTCAATGTGGTAAGTAGAAAGCGGTACCTCATTTTACTTTGCATCCTCCTGATTACTGGTGAGGTTGAGCATCTTTTCATATATTTATTAGCAACTCAGATGTCCTCTTTTGTGAATTCCCTATTTATATCTTTGACATTTTTTAAAATTGATTTTTTTTATTTTATTGATTTGTTGGAGTTTGTTACACATTCTGGAAAGTGTTCCTGTGCTGATTAGATGCAATACAAATATCTCCTCCCACCCCGTGACTTGTCTTTTTACCTGGTTTAAGTATCTTTTTATTATGCAGAAATTTTAAGTTTTAATATTGTCAAATTTATCAATATTTTCCTTTCTGATTTGTGCTTTTTGTATCTTCTTTATGAAATTCTTTTCACTCTGAGGTCATATTCTCATACCTTTAGAAGGGTAAAGATGTACCCTTCTTTTATAAAACCCTTAATTATCTTGTAATTAGCACAATTATATTGCATTGATTTTGTCTGTGTGAGTGTATGTGAAAAGCATTAAATTATTAGACATATACGTTCTGACTATACCACTCCTGTTTGTAATTTTTGGCATTTTAAATTTTTTTAATTAAAGCTCAAAAGCTCCAAAAATGGAAAAGATGCTGGCTATACCTTTATGAGTCCCTGGCATTCACCTTTCACATTTCAAGAGTACCTGGCTTTGGGGCCAGTACCCTGCAAGGAGCCAGTGTGAGACATAACTAGTCTTGATGCAGGACATGTGAGCACGTTGGGCATTTCCAGGAATTTCAGAGAGGGAGGCATTGCAAAAGGCCAGCCAGGTTAGTCTTGGAGTTTTGACATTGAGTGTTAACAACAATGAGGCCCATGTGTACTTTACCACTGGCCGAGCAGGGTTACTTGGGTTCAAGGATTAGGAGTTGCAGGGGGCGGGGGGGGGGGGGGGGGCAGGTTTTCAGCCTGGGGTGTGGCATTCTCTGAGCTGTGCCACAGGACAGGGGGCTTGGGGGACTTGAGGGAGAGGTATGAAAGGGTTGGGACAGACTCTGAAAGCAGAGACATTAGCTAGGAGACCATTGTGAGTCATTCAGGCAAATGGAATGTGAATGAAGGTGGAACGTGGAACAGGGCGGAGAAGACAAAAGTGGATGGATTTGAGCAATAGTCAGAAAAGGAATCATCAGGAAGCCAGACTGAGCACAGGAAATCACCACCAACATGTTGTCCACTCCCAATTTGACAAAAATTCTTAGCTATTGCAAACATCCTTGTATGTATGTGTTTGTGCACACACTGCCCTGGAGAGGCATTACTGAGCCTGAGGATATGTTGTCAGGGGAGCACCTCCCTCCCCAGCGAATCACAGAACCTCCAGGCAGAAGAGGATCTTGCTGCTCATTCAGCACAGCCCCCCATCAGGTGCTTGGATCCCCCTGCCAAGCACTGAAATGGAAACACCCCAGCTCGTGCTCTTTGAAGGCAAAGTACCACAGAGGACAGAGGAGGACGGGCTGTGCTCAGAGAAATTCCAGCCAAGGGGGTCAAATGTGAACAACATCCAAACACAGACATGGGTCCTGTGTTCCAGATGTGTGTTCTCCGAGGGAGTTAAAGCAAAACCTATTTTTGCTTCCACCGTTAGTTACTTATTATCCTCATCTTGCATCCTCTCTGTACAATGTTGAGTCAGGAGGCCCTGAGGCCAGGTTTACTCCTGAAGTGTTTTCAGCATAAGGCCAAGCACACTGCTGAGGGACAGTAAGTGTCCAATGAGGACAGTAACATTTGGGCAGGATGAACCCAGTTTGCAATTCTTTTCCCAAGTGGCTTCTGACTAGGGAAGATCATTAAGGGAAATGGTATATCTGAGAGTGAAGGATGAAGTCTGCCATGGATTAAACAATGGAACAATGTGAATACATAGCTGCTCCAGTGAGTGGAGAACAGTGAACTCCAGTTAACTTAGGATTTAGTTCTGGAGCCAATTTTTATTTAATCATTTCTTAGAGCAGGATATAGTCAGCCTGAAACAAACAGGCATTTATCCTTGACTTGATTGTCCCTCAATCTATCTGCTCTGCATTTTTCTCTCCCTCAATTCTCCTCCTTTCTCCCCCTCCCCAACCAAATACTAGGGGGGAGTTTATGTCTAACAACACGACCACATGCAGATGGTCTTAAATACTGGGGGACAAAAGAGAGCCAGTTACATTTAATTCAGAAAACAAAAATTGTATCAGTCTGTTTCTGTTGCTTTTAACAGAATACCTGAAACTGGGTAATTTATAAGAAACAAAATTTATTTCCTACAGTTTTGGAGGCTGGGAAGTCCAAAGTCCAAAGAACACATCTGGTGAGGGCCTTCTTGTTAGCGGTGACTCTCTACAACAATGCAGAACATCACATGGTGAGAATGGGCTGAGCAAGAGAGTTAACCTCCTCATTCATTTTCCTTATAAAGCCATCAGAACCATGCTCATGACTCCATGAATGGATCAATCCATTTGCAAGGGCACAGTCCTCACGATCTAATCACCTTTTAAAGGCCCCACCTTTCAGTTACCATAATTGGACTTCCTACTCTCGTAACACTGTTACCGCAGGGGGTCAAGTTCCCAACACATGAACACATTTAATACATAGCAAACACATGACACATTTAATCCATAGCAAATATGAGGGACTGCACCAGAGCAAGGGTAATCACGACTTCATTTATTATATTGCAGAGCCCCTGGAGGACAGGAAGCTGGAAACGATGGCATTGGCTGGGATGGGATATCTGGCTAGAAGGCAAGAGCCACTATCCTTAAAATAAGAGGGAATGAAATGTTTGAGGGAAGGACTTGGGTAATAACCAGGAGTGGATGGATACCAAGGTCTCAGGATGTGGGTAGGCGGAGTCTGTGCATTTTTTGAAACAAAGAGCAAAACTTCTCTCATTTCACCAGTAGAGGCAGGAGGAGAGGGGCCTGTGAAAACGCAATCAAAGAAAATAAACCATTTTTTTTTTCTCAGTGTTACCTTTCATGCATCAAAAAAGATAGAGGGAAACTTAATAATTTTGTAACCTTTAACACTCTCTGGGTGCAAACAATGAAATCTTCATTTCATTAATTTTATAGCACCATTTTTTGTGTGTTTAAGAAAAATGGAATTCAGTGGGAAGATGCTACGGCAGGCACGGTGGAATTTTTATGGAATGTGGCTACGTCTGGGGAGGTGCAGAGCTGGAATTTCTGAAATCATCGTATTATTAATTGCATTTCAATGGAGAGTACCCCTCACTCCTATCACACATGGGGTGTGTTTCTGTTCAACTTCATCAGCACAGATACCCCCCATGTTGGTGCTTAGATTGAATTCAATTCCCATGTCCTGCCATCGTTCTGCCACCTCAGGATGGTTTGGTGATCTTTCCTGAGCCCAACCACAGAGCCCCGCACTTAGCAGCCCTGAGAGTAGGGACGGAGGTGCCACTTGCAGACCCTGAGGAACGCCTGAGGGGGCTTCTGAACTACAGTCGACCCTATGGCGTATCCTTCATTTAGAAATCATTAATTTACTCCTTCTGAAATCAAACACAAAAGTGCCAAGACCATGACTTGTTTCTCATGACCTTTTTTTCTTGGCAAAAAGCTACAGTTTTACCAAAAATCGTAAAAGACCGCAGATGAAAATGAATCATGATTATTGAAATTACTGTAGCATTAGTGAATTCATAGAATAGCAATGTACTCTATATTTCAAATTTCTCCCTAAAATTCAAATTCTGTTCTCTCATAGCACTTGCCACTACATTACTTAATCTGGGAGTCACAGACCCCTCTGGAAGCTCAGAACTCTCTTTCCAGAAATGCATAAGTAAATGCACCTCATTTCAGAAGATTCGTAGATATCCCTCCTTTCCTTCAAAAAACAAAACAAAACCTGAGACCTCAACTTAGCACTCCATATTCCAGCAATTCTCTTTCACGGATTGGGATTCTGACATGTTCACAGGGTCCCAGTACTAACCCCAGTGCCTGCAAACTAGAAGTTGCTCAATGATAAGGCTTATTGTTCACCTGACTTCTTAGGCAAGAGTGGTGGGAAGAGAGAATTGATATTTCAAAATAGGGAAAAGCTTATCACTGTTGTTCAAGAAAAAAAGTCTTATTGGTCTTTCAGCTATTGCCATTTTTAATGGGATTTGGATCACTTGGAAATTTCATAGCCTGAAAAAACAGCCAGTTTCTCTTATATAGACAGAGATCCAAACCTTGCCCCTGAAAGTGTTAAATTGATCTAGAAAGATGTGCAGTTACAAGAATAACCCTAGGCAGGGGCCTAGGGGTAAACATAGAGGGCCCCCAAAAGATCAGAGTGCAGCCTAGAATTTGCCTTAACGGTCTTGTTCCTTTACAGAATAAGCCCACCAGGAAAATGCTGGCTTCGAAGGCACAGACAGTGTGTGGTTCCCAGCATGGGGATATAGACCAGGCCACGTCTCTCTCCTACCTGACCTGCCAAGCCTCCTTCTTATCTTCCCCGTTTCTCTGCCTTCCTTGGCCCCAAACTTATCCCCTGTGAACGTCCTGGTTCTGGATCTGGATTTCTGCCTGATCTGGATTTCTGCCTCCCCCTTAGACACCTACCTTCAGCAACATTCTGACATTCACTCCTGGCCCTAAGTGCTGCTAGCAGACAATTCTAGTGCTGTAGATCCTGGTCTGCGGAGGGCGATGGTGCTGGTGAGGAATAACCAGCCCCGAGGCCCCCAGGGGCCTCTTCAATCCAGTGACCTATTTTCAACTCCTTATCTTACTTTGCTTTTCTGTGGCATTTGGCAATGTTGACTCTTACTACCTTCTTAAAATTCTTTGTCCCCGAATTCTAGAATGTCGCTTTCCTTTCATTCCCAGCACATTGCAATGCGCTAGGAACTGGAGGGCAAAGATATCCAAGTTCTCTATAGGAGCGAAAAGATCTCTACAAGGCTCTCATGGTTTGGTGGGGGTTATGAGAGACTAGGTATATGGAATATCCTTGCAAATCAGTGGGACAGGTTCCGCAATGAGGAACAAGGTACAAAGTGATGCACAGGGGATGGGATGTTAGTTTTCTACGACTGCTGTAACAAATAGGACAGAAGTTCAAAATGGTTTGGCAGGGCTTCTGGAGGCTTCAAGGGAGAATCCATTTCTTATGAATTTTCCTGCCTCCATTTTTTCCTATAAGAACCCTTGTGAGGACATTGAGCCCACCTGGATAATGCAGGACAGTCTCCTCATCTTAAGACCCTTAATATAATTGCATCTATAAAGCCCCTTTTGCCATGTAAGGCAACATATTCACAGGTTCTGGGGATTAGAATGAGGATATCTTTGGGAAACCATTATTCTGCCTATCAAAGGTAGGAATTCACTTTCCCTAGAGTGTCCAGAGAACTCTTCCAAGAGAAGAATCTTGGAGCTGAATCTTATAGGTTTAGTTATCATTCTCATTCACCAGGGCAGCGGGGCAAGAAAGTGCAAGCAAAGGAATAGTACTTGCTGGAACACTGAGTGGAGAAAGAAAACTGAGCCCAGAGATCTGGAAGCACCTCAGTATGACTGCATGGTGGAGGAACAGGAAGAAGGAAACTGCGGAGATTACTTTAGAGCATAAAAGTAGAGTCTCAATCATGAAGGTTTGTTACGGTTTGGTTTGGTTTCTTACAGTTTAAAGGAGTCTGAAATGTATCCTGTAGCTATTATTTACTTGGCCAATGCTATTCCCTTAGCCTATGCTATTGTCTTTAAATTTTTCTTTAAATTGGCTCACTTTTTTCCTGAACAATGATGTCTGTGAAATCACAGGTTTTATATGCTAGTTACAGCTTTCCAGTGGGCGTTTATATGAATACTCAACTATAAAAATGAAATGTTCTACTGTGCATGACCTAAACTCATCCATGTGGACCCGTGCACGAGGACCAGATTTCGAGAAAAGGAGCCGCAGGCATTGGGAGCCACTTCATGGTGTTAAGCAGGGAAGGAACACAATCAGGTTTGCCTTTGATAAATATCATTCTGGCAGCAGGAATCACTTTGGACCGATGCAAACAGGCAAAACTCACAGCAAAAAAACCTGCAGACTAGGGTCCGTTCACCCTAGTGGAGGTGAGAGATGTGGCGATGGTCGAAGACAGGAACAGTAAGGAGTGGAGGGAGGATTTGAACATGAAAACTATCAAGCAAGTAGAATTGACTAATAATGGGGCCAGACTGGGAAGAGAGGGACAACTGGGGACAGCGACCAGGATTCTAGCACACCGTGCAATGCAGTAGATGATTATCCATTAGCCAAGAGAGGAAGTGGGGGATGGGGGGCAGGGTTGGAAGGGAAACATTCATTTTGGTCTGTAACATGTTGAATTTGAAGTGTTTGTAGAACACTCACCTATGTACTTGAATGCCTTTGTCCGGGGCTCTGGGGACTGGGGACTCCTCTAGAGCAGCGCTGTCCAATAGAAAGGGAATTTGAGCTACATGCATCATTTGAAATGTCAAGTAGCCACACTGAAAAGCGTGAAAAGAAACAGGTGAAATCAATTTTAATAATACATCTTGTATAACCCAACATATTCAAAATATCATATTTCAAGATTAAAAAAAAAAAATCCTTGGGTGAGCCCATTGTTTTGCCTGCACAGGGGGTGTCCTATACCGTTTCTCTGAGAAGCCCCAACAGGGCTAGTCCCCGTTGCCCATGGTGGTAAGCCACTTGTCAACATTCTTCTTGGCTTTCTCTCTTCCCTGTCTCATTTTGCTCACTTTGTGACTTATGTTTCCTGGGATCACCTCCCAAACTCACTCCCTTTCCCTAGCCTTGTCTCTAGATCTGCTTTTGGGGAACCCACACTAAGATAGTGACCTTGGGCAAGTTACTTAATCAGTCTGAGCCCCAGTTTCCTCCCCCATGAAAGGAAAATACACAATAGTACCTACCTTAGGGGGCTTTGGGGAGAATTCAAGAGATGACACTTGTAAAACACTGTACACGTAGTCAGTCCTCAACGAAGGTTAGCTATTGTTGGAGGGATGGGGGCTGGGATACAGATAGGGACCAGCCTTGGACAGACAGAGGGCAGTCCTCTTTCTCAGACACTGACCCTGGTGGTCAGAGGAGTGGAGTGGGGCTGGGGTAGGAAAGTTAGGGAAGTTTCCCCCAGGATCATCCATTTTCTTCTTAAGGTGCATCTGCTCTTGAAAGCAGTAAAATGTGGAACAGGCTTTGGGGAGAATAATGAACATCCAGAGTATCATATTTAAGGATTTCTGAGTTGTGGAAAAGCAGAGCTGGCACTGGAGGTCAAACATCCAATAATGGCACAACCTCCAAATTCTGAGTTTTCTCCAGTACAGTGAAAGGGAAGAGAAAAGGGTGGATGGAAGGGATATAAGGCTGAACATTTGAGGTTGAACATGGTAAAAGAAGGTGGTGAGGAGAGATGAGGCTGCAGAGCTAACAGTGGAATCCAGGCTGGATGGAAAGGGAAGGGACCACTTTGGGAGACTGATGGCCCCCATGGGGTGTCATGCAAATGTCAAGGTGTACAGAAAGGAGAGGACTACAGGATAGGAGAGAGGGTGTTGGTATTTAAGATTTCCGGGGCTCGGAAGGCTCATGGTATGGCCATGAGAATGGGTGGCTAAAGTGGAATGAAGGTAAAGTCCACTAGATTTGAGTGCCCATTGCCTACTAGGTATTGGTCATGATAATGAATGCCCCCTCCCCCCATGATGATAGGTCAGGGGCCACTTTTGGATGGGTATGACTCAAACAGTGTAAGAGAGCAGCTGCCCTGGCAAAGAATGGTAGTAAAGCTGGACAGCACGAGCCCTGAATGGGAGAGGCAGGTCAATAGGAAAATAATGTTGCCAGTCTTCTTTGGGGTAAGCAGAATGTGGGTGCAGTGGATTGAATTGTGTCCTCCCAAATTTTAATGTGTTGGAGGCTTGGTCCCCACTGTGACAGTATTAAGAGGGTGTGAAATCCTATTATGGCAATTGCAAGGTGGGGCCTTCAAAAGATGATTAAGTCGATGGTTTAATGGTTGTCGTGGGTGTGGTTCTGAGGGCTTTAAAAGAAGAGCACGTGAGAAGTTCTCTCACTCTGCTCTGCCATCTACCACTTGAGGCCCCAGCATCACTGTCACCACGCCTTCACCAGATGTGTTCCTTGGACTTTGGACTTCCCAGCCTCTGAAACTGTAAGCAATACAAATTGTTTCCTTTTAAATTCCCCAGTTCCAGATATTTTGTTATAAACAACAGAAACTAATACAGTGGGGCACAGAAGAACGTCTTCTCGTTCCTCTGGGTTTCAGAGGAAGCAGAATTCTTAGGGCAGTGGTCCTCAAAAGCATCAAGATCACCTGGGGAACTGTCAAAACATGGATTCTTAGCACCCTTTGCCCACCACATATACCTCACACCCACTGGGTTAGCTTCCCCAAAGTATCACAAACTGGGTGTGTAACTTGGGGTTCAGGGTCTCCTAAACACCCAGGCACTCATCCCGCTAAGAAGTCAGAAGCAGGAAGTGAACCAGTCATAACCCCTTGTTCTGAGTTTCTGTTCTTGCAGGAGTCAGCAAGAAGTCATGAACCATGAAATACTAGACTGCCCTCAAAATTTATGGGCTGAAACTGAAACACAGGCCCCAGAGATGAACTTTCGTGAATCTCCACCCAAAGAGGAGTTGGTATTTCCACAGCTACCTGCCCCTGTTTTATGTCATAGGTCAGCCATGACAGGAAGTCTCAATTTGCCATCTATGGACTGTAACCTGTACTTCTCAGGGGTTCAGGATTTAGCCTGTGGGACAACTTCCTGAAGCTCCACTGTTGCCCAAAGGCCATATTCCTTCCCAGGTCCAGAACTGACCAAAGAACTAAGTCTCATCTTCAACCAATCCAAATTGAAAAAGCTTTTGTACTTCATTTTCTTTCCCTTGTTCAGGGAGACTCTGCTTTGGGAGCCATCCCTAGTGTTCTCCTTTCTTGCAAGTAATAAAACCTGCTTTGGGTCGAATGTCCCCCCAAAACTTAGTCCCCACTGTGACAGTGTAAAGAGGGTAGGAAATCCTATTATGGCAATTGAAAAGTGGGGCCTTGAAGAGGTGATTAGATTCTGAAGACCATGCTGTAGTGAATGGATTAAAAATGGTGGTCAAGGACATAGTTCTGAGGGCTTTAAAAGAAGAGCACATGAGAGGTTAGTCTCTCTCTGCTTCACCATTTTCTGCCATGTGAAACCCCCAGGTCACTGTCACCACCACCAGAACCCTCACTAGCTGTGCTCCCTGGACTTTGGACTTCCCTGCCTCCAAAACTGTAAGCAATAAATTTTGTTTTCTCATAAATCACCCAGTTCAGGTATTTCTGTTATAAGCAACAGCAACGGACTAATACAAAGCCTTTTCCTCCTACGCTGGTCTTGGTTGTGCTCTCTGAGGGACAGATCCCCGTTGTCTGGTAAGAGGTAGCTTAAAACAACAGAAATGTATTTCCTCACAGTTCTGGAGGCTGGAAGTTGGAAATCAAGTCGTCAGCAGGCCATTCTCCCTCTGAAGACTCTAGAGAAGAGTCCTTCCTGCCTCTTTCAGCCTCAGGTGTTTGTGGTGTTCCTCGCTGTGCCTTGGCTGGTCCCTGCATCCTCCAACCTCTGCTCTGGTCTTCAAGTGGCTGTCTTCCCCATGTGTCTCCTCTTGTCACTGCCTGCAAATCTCCCTTTTCCTATAAGGACACCAGCCATTGGATTTAGGCCCCGCCCTGATCCAGTATGACTTCATCTTACCTTCGTTACATCTGCAAAGACCTTATTTCCAAATGAAGCCACATTCACAGGTATCAGGGGTTAGAATTTCAAACTATCTTTTGGGGTGGCACAGTTTAACCCATGCCACCTGCTAGATGTCATCTTTTGAGTGGGGCTGGTAAATTGGTATTTCTAATAACCCTCAGCCAGGTTATGCCATCCAGGGGAACCATCTCTCAGTTGGAGCCAGTATAACCTGAGAACTCATGGGTGGTGGCTTCCTGGAAGGGGTTCTGGGGAGCCTTGGGGGAGGACTCAGAACTCTGAGTGGGGGGAGCATGAGAGCAAAGCAATACAGGTGGCAAAGGCTTGCGTCTAGGGCAAAGGAAGGCAGGACGAAAGGCTTGCTGGACAGCATGGGCCCAAAGTTGGACTCTGGCTCCAGATAAATCAAGGCATCTGTAGCTTCATCAAGGGTCTAAAAATGCGCTCAAGAGAACAGCGTTGGAACAGCTGAAGAGCTCCAGCACGCGTGGCTGGGCGGGGAAGAGCTGGTTCCGAGGATGCTTGCCTCCTACAGACTCAGCAGGGATCAGCCACTCTGATTTCAAGCTTTGCAGAGCTCTGTCCAAGGTCTTTCACTTTTTTCCTGAACCCTCCCTCCAGGTTAATCTCATCTCTTTCCGAGGCTTCAAACACTATTTACATGCTGATGGTGTCCAGATTTGCATCTCAAACTCAGAGCCCTTCCCCCACCCCAAGCTCCAGAACTGTTTCCCAATTACTCTCTGTCCCGCATATCCGGCAGGCCGGAGGTTTAACATTTCCAAAGCTGAACTCACCCCCAAACTTGTTTGCCTTCCGGTAGTTCCTATATCAGTCAGTAGCATCACTACGCACCCAGCCCCCCAAAACTAGAAATCTGGGGGTCATCTTATGCTTCTCCCTCTATTTTGCACACACAAAATCACATCAAATCCTTTGCCCCGGCTGTATTCTCCTGCTTTCAGTTCAAGGGCATCTCCAGGCTTGACCAGCACAATAGCCTCTTCACTAGAAACGTGGCCCCCTCTTCCCTTCTGGGAGAGAGTATCCTCCACCATTGTCACCAGAGGTAAACTTGTAAGAAACAAATCTGATAAACTCTGCTGACCAGGGCATAAATGCCAAACTCCTCAGAGTGACACACAAATCTTCACATAGGGACCCACTCACCTCTGTGCATCACCTCTCCCAACCCCCAAAATCATTTTTTCTAGTTGTGAAATTTTTTGCTAAAAAAAAAAAAACCTCACAGGGTCCTAAATACAAAATCAGTTTTAAAAGAGAAAGCGAGAGGGGAATAAAGATATCTACCCTCCTTCCCTGATTCTGGAGTCATGGAGTATTGCCTGGAGATGAGTGTCTTTCCAAGTGATCTGGAAGGAAATTCAGGTTTGTCAACCACAGGGTCATGCCGTTCTTACAAAAGTCTAACGTATCGCATTAAAGAACCCAAGCTACTATGTTCTTTCCAAACTTATTGTAGAGTACGGGGAAAGGACACAAAGACAGGAGGTGGCTTCACTCCTACATACACACCTATATTAAACCCCAAGGAACTGGCAAGCAGAAATTTTAACATCGAAAAGGGCAGCTGCGTAGCTTGCAAACCTCACGCGCCACATAAAGCACAGTTCGGTTTCCCACATTTCTTCCCCAAAATACGTCTGGAAAATGCTGTCCCACTGGCTAGGGTTGGTCGGCACTCCTTTACACTGCTCAGTTTTAAGGGAAGCCGTCAAAGCTGTCGCATTAAAGCATTTTGCTTTATTTTCGTCAGCAATGCATCAGAAAGTCGAAAATCGGGAAAAAGGTTATTTCACGAGCTGAAGCTCTCCCATCGATGTCAACTGAAACACATACGAGGGTTAGGCTGCCATGTTTACTCGGACATGTGAAGAACCAACAATGCAACTGGGAAACCTGAAGCGGTGTTTCAAGACTTCCTGCCAAGCATATTAAATGTTCGAGAAACTTTGCAGGACATTTGCGTCTTCCACGGAGGTTCCTATGAAGTCCGGGCCCAAGCTAAACAATAGGAGGGAGAGAAGTTGGGAGTCGGGGTGAATCCGACGCCCGTTTGTGTGTTCAAATCTTTCCCTGGAGCGGAGGCGGCCTTTCCTCGGCTCCCGCACCCCTTTGCAAATTGCGTTCTTAGCCACTGTCTTCCAGCACGAGCCGCCGGCAGCGCTCCTCGGGGAGCAGGTACCGCGGCGCACGGGTGCAGCGCGGCCCAGCCGCCCGGGATGTGGCAAACACTCCCGGCCCTTCCAGCGGCTCGAGGAAAAGGAGGTGGCCCGGGCGCCAAAGGCTGCTGCCAATGCAACTCGCAACTTTTGAAATCAATCCTTTTTGCATCATGCAACGGATGCCACCGCGCCTCGGTTTGCAACCCCCCACCCCTCCCCCGAGACCAATCATTGCCGCGCTCGGGCCTGCACAGCGCCCCCGCCCCCTTCCCGGGCCGCACGCAGCCACCGAGCCACTCCGGCCGCGGCCCGCCGCCTCTTAAAGGGAGGGAGCCGGCCTTCAAGGCCCCTCGCGCGCCCAGCCGGCGGGAGCGCGGCGGCCCGGTTCCCGCAGGGCCGCGCCGAGCCAGGCCGAGCCCCCGCGGCGCCCAGGCGCGGCCCGGCCTCCGCCGCCGCCGCCGGGAGCGGCATTTTTATTCAGGCGACGCTTAAGGGAGCCCGGCCGCGCCCGGTGCATTGTGGGAACGGCCGCGGCCCGTTTTCGGGAGGAGGCGGAGGGCGCAAAGCGAGCCGGTAAGCGGCGGGCCTGGCGAGGGGGGGCGAGACACCAGGCTTAAAGGGGAATCCGGGTCCGCAGGCCCGCGGCGGCCGTTGCAAGTCCCCCTCCGGGCCGCCCGGGACCGCCAGGGACCCGTGCACGGCCGGCCCTCCTCAGCCCTGCCTGGAGAGGGGCAGAGCCAGGCTTGGTGGGGCCGCTTTAAAAAAGAAGCACCGCCCGCGCCGCCGCCGCTGCCGCCGCCGCCGCGCGGGCCGGGGAGGGAGGGAGGGCGGGGAGGAGCGGAGGGGAGGGCGGCGGCGGCCAGGCAGGGGTTAATTTTTTCGCCCGCCGACATTTTTGCGCGGTGGTGGCGGCGGCGGCCCGCGCGCGCGGCGGGAGAGCCCAGCCCGGTGGCCTGGGCGCGGCGCACGGTGCCTCCGGGCCCTCCCTGCCCCCCCTCCCCCGCGGGTCCCGCGCCCGGACGCCCGGTTCGGGCCTGTGGGCCGCGCGCCTTTCGTCGGCCGCCGCCGCCCGACGGTCGGGGTCCGGCATGGCCCAGCCGGCGGCGCGGCGCGGCACAAAGAGCGCGGCCCAGGCCTGCTGTGCCTTTAAAGGCGGCAGCCTGAGACTTAAGGTGTCCCCGAGTGCCGTCCTCCGCGCTCGGCCGCCTGCGACACGGGGCTTCATGGAGAGCGCCGGGCCCCTGCGCCCACGCGCGGGGCCCGCCCCATTGTGCGTTCCGGGGCTTGGGGGCGTGGGGCTAGGTAGGTACCGGCCGGGGCTGCGCGCCCTTCCCACCCCCTGACTCGGCCGCGCGGCGCCCTCGTTTCAAAAAAATGGAAACGTGCTCGGGAAGGAAAGGGTTAAACGCTGTTTTTAAATATTCATATCATTGTTTTAAAGGTGTAAACATGCGGCTGCTGGGTCAGAGTTGACTGTCTTAGATTATGTACATCTCCCTCTCTTCATTAATGACTCCAGATTTCCCCAAGGACCCCTCCCCCTTTCCATCCCCTCCAAAAATGTCAGAATTTATTTTTTTGTGAGGTGGGGACTTCAGTCTCTGATTTGTGACCCTCCTGCATTTGGAATTGTAAAACTCCTGAGTGCCTTCTTGATCGAAGGTGTTTTAAACTGACCTTCCTCCCCGCCCCCCCTTTAAAGATCTGGGAAAACAAATTTAAAAGGAAGTTAGTCCCCTAAATTCCCCTCCCTGCCTTTTGGAGGGGGCGGGGATAGGGATTGGAGGTAGGAAAATAACTGCGTGCCTCGTGAGTTGGATTTTTTTTCGTGAGTTGGATTTTTTTTTTTTTTTTCCTGGTGTTCAGTGCAAGGCATTTCGCGAGGAAAGAACTTGGTTGTTTTTGTTCCTACCCCTTCCAAGTTAAGGTGCTATTCGAACTTTTTCTTAACTCTAAAATGACTCAAAATTCCTGTGTCTTATAACGTGCCTCCCTCGCCTGCTCTTTTTGGGCAGATTGGTTTCTTGGAGCCGTGTTTAAAGGTTTATTCCTGTACAGTTGTACGTTTCCCACTGAAACTATTGCTCATCCCCAAACATGTTTTTGTAACGAAGGTTTGGATTGCTGCCCAAATTTGGGCTTTGTAAGATTTCTTTTAAATGAGCAATGTGCTTCCTAGGGGGTGGAAAACTCTATAAATGGGAATTATGTCCTTAATCATGAATTTTATAGGGGAAACTGACCCTAAAACTTGGGATGTCAGTAATTCTGTGCACAATAAAGTATCAATCTGGAGGTTTGTAAACCCTAGGAGCACATGTTGGTTTTTGCGTTAACCCCAAAGGCTTCAAACACAGAAGGGCTTGTTCCAGAAACTTGTGGTGGTACCTAGTTCCATAAATGTTAGTGATTTAGTGTGGTTTAATTTATTGTTTTAGTTCTGCAATGAAATGGTAATGAGCAGTAGCATATTTTGTTAGTGATGTGTGTACTAGTTTGTTGGGCGGGATGTTTGCTTTCTAGGAAATAACGCTGCATTAAAACATCAGAGAACTTTCCAAGTGCTCTCTTGAAGAACACGAACCTTACTGTGTTAAACTGCCATTCCAGTTTTAAGTTGTTTCCTTTAGTGAGGCCTCCTGTTAGTTTTGAACTGTTGTATACTTCTGGCTTGGAGGGAAAACATGTTTTTCTAAAATTAGGATCTAGCATCCTGAGGAATATCATCAAATACATTTGCATTAATGTCTTTTTCTGCAAAGTTTCTATTAGGCATTTTATTTTTCTGTGTGATATAGCAAAAGATATCTAAACCTTTTCCAGAAAAGTCACTTTAGCCAGGACCTAGTGCTTCCAGGTTGACAGGTAAGTGACTAGCTGTGCTGTTCCAATGCTGTGCCCAGAAGAATCTTTGGGACTTACCATTCATGGTGGCACTGTGTCATGTGAGCCTGCTGGCCCTTGTAGTCACATTTATAACCATACTCCAGTTGTCAGATCATCTTCCATCCATGTCTGTGGTGGTCTAGTTCCTTTTTATAGTGATTTATTCTGGCTTATGTATCACAGATGAACAAGGTATTGTGACCCCAAATTGCTGTTTTCTTGTGGTCTTGGTGATTTAAACTCTGCTCACATTTACTTTTCCCTATCATGTGTTCACTTAATTGTTGGCAAGTACCTTCCGAATTCTGTTAATGGTGTCTTTGTGTTTTGGTGATAACTAGGTGGATCCCTAAAGAACCCAGCCAACCAGGAGAGGGAGGGGAGGGGCTGAGCAGTGAGGAGTGTGGGCCCAAGAACCATGTCTACGCGGGAGTCCTTTAACCCGGAGAGTTATGAATTGGACAAGAGCTTCCGGCTAACCAGATTCACTGAACTGAAGGGCACGGGCTGCAAAGTGCCCCAAGATGTCCTGCAGAAATTGCTGGAATCATTACAAGAGAACCATTTCCAAGAAGATGAGCAGTTTCTGGGAGCCGTTATGCCAAGACTTGGTATGTACACCATCATTTCTTTGATAGTCTGCAATCCAGTTGGTGAGTCAAAAACCAGACTTCTCTCCTCCTACGTTGTTGTTTTCAACATTTAAAAAAATTTTTCTCTAAGAAGGATTTAAAGCACAATCCGGTGGTAACTGTTAGGTTATTGCAACTTGCTAGAGGAAGTACTTGAAAAGCATCAAGACATGTACTCACAGTTTTTAAGCTATGGGGTTTACAATTGAGGTAATTATATTATAGTAAAAGAATTTTTCTAATTTAATTGAATTTTCTAGTTAGCTGAGGATTGAGCAGAAAATCATTTATGCCTTTTTCCTAAAGTGCATGTATTTTCTTCATTGCCCAAGAAAAGATGGTGCTTTAAGCACCATGTTTAGTACTTTGAGAGCAGTGACTGGGGTGGGGTGAGGGGTCCTCTGCAGTGTGCATCATTTGAAAAGCTCTTTCAGGGGGAATAGGACTGCTCCAGACATAGAAGGGGAGAAGACTGGACGAATCTGTAGTTGACCCCAGGATGTCATCTGGAATTGAGGGCACTGTTTTTTTCTTTACTAAATCCCTTGTGTCATTTGTGATTTCTCTTTTCCTAAACATAGAAGGAAATTCTAGGCTGTTGGGATATTGTTTGTTAGTGTTCGTTGTACAAATATGGTTTATTAAATACATGATGCAAGACTGTGATCACTTTTCCTTGTGGGTGTTTGTTGCATATTTTAGGGGTTTGGGTCTTCTGTAGTTACAGTGTGACTTACCAGTTTTCTTATGCAAGGTTTTTATTTCCTTTATTTTTCCCGTTATTTTATTGTAAAGTCTTGTCTTACTACTTTGGTTTTGAGCCCAGGGTACTCTTTTTCTTTCCCAATATAGAAAGCAGGTAAAGCAGAGTTGCTTTGGTTGGGAGGGAGGAAAACTTACATTCCATGCTCTAGCAACCTGCAGGACTCCCAGGAGCTCAGTTTGAAAACAGTCCCTCTCATCTGGCTGATGTCTAAGCTGTGAAGAAATACTAGGTGAATGAGTTAGATTCTATGTTGGCTTACTTGCCAAGGACTGAGATATACTGAGGGAGTTCTTAGATAACTGTATCAAGAAAAAAATAAGCTACTTAATGGTCAAAACCAAATGAAATAAAACCCATATGGATAAAGTAATAATTCCTATTTATAACCTCCCCCTATTGATCTCTTGAGCACAAGGGCCTGCTGTAGTGCTTCAACGTGGGTGGGATCGTTGCTCCTTCCAGCAGCCCATGAAGCTCAGGAAGGTGGCCCATTCTGTGGGACACAGGGTCACTCCCTGGAGTCCACACCTTCCAATTTCTCCACCCGCTATCCTGCTTGTCTTCTGGTTTCTAAGAGGACAAGCGATAGAAGCGGGGACAGGAGGTGCTTCAGCCTAACTCTTAGCGGTGGCAAAGAAAGGGATGTCCTACAGCAAGGGAGGAGGCAGTGAAAAGCAGATAGAAGAACACAACAGACTAGCAGTAGGTCACATATGGCTTTTGAGAAGTGAAACTATGATCCTTTCCCAGAAAACCCCACATGCCCCAGATTTTGCATTCATGGCATTCCCTGGGGGTTGACAGAGCACATGAGAAGCGAATGGATGGTGAAGGAAGCATAGTAATAAAGCCTCGTGCAGAAGTGGTGGATTTTAATGGCCAAAACTTTGCCTTGAAATCAGATCTGGATTCATATCCTGGCACAGTCACTTACTAGTCACTAACAATACTTTGTGCACATTACTTAATCCTCTTGAGCCTTAGTTTCCTAATCTATAAAATGGGATAATAATACTGTTTGAGATTGTCATGAGTACCAGAAATTTTCTGTGTACGTATACTGTGTCTGTCTGTCTTAAATACAAAACAAATATATGTGTGTGAGCGTGTAAGTATGTAAGTATGTGTATATACACATGTATATACAGTATGTTTATCTGTCTTTAATTATTTTTCTAATTGCATGTCCTATTTCCTGGATTCTAAGATGGTATTAATTGAGAGATGAGACAAAACAACTTTTAAATGTACACATGCTTTCTAGATCTATACAAAGTAAAGAAATGTTAAAATAAGTGTCTAAGAATCTGGAACTTCCGTTGTCTGGTACTTAAGAACTATTAAGTATTGATTGGTTATGGTGGTGGTGGTGGTAGTATGGTGATTTGGGTTATTTTTCGTGATGCAGGGTTTCAGTCTTGCTGGAAACCTAGCATTCTCCATTGTCTGCTGATAATTAAGCAAACTGCTCAGTCTGGGATTTAAAGCTTTCCCACTCTATGGCATTTCCTTTAGTTCCTGCTTGTGCTCTACCTGGACTGTCCCTCTCTCTTTCCATTTGAAACCCTACTTTTTCAAGGCCCTTGGCCCATCTCAGGCTCATTCCCTCTCTCTTCCTTTCTTGAGATTTGGTAGGTGATTTCTAGTTGTTTGGGTTTATTTGTTTTGTTTTTTGGTGTCTGGGCGCTATGGAGATGTGAACCCATGACCTTGATGTTACCATCACCATGCTCTAACCAGCTGAGCTCACTGGCCAATCCAGTAGGTGATTTCTAAACCAATCTCTTTAGACCATTGCTGTTCAAAAGAAATAATGGTGCAAGCCAGATGTGTAATTTTAAATTTTCTGGTAGTTTAAAAAAAAAAAAAAAACAATGAAGAATCAGGAAAAATTAATTCTGATATATTTTATTTAACCCAGTATGTTAAAAATATCTTTTCAACACATATAAAGCATTGTTAATGAGATGTTGAGATGTTGGGGGTTTTTTGGTACTAAGTGTTTAAAATCTGCCATCTGTTTTATACTTACAATGCATCTCAGTTTGGAGGAGCCACATTTCAGGTATTTAATAACAACATGTGGCTAGTGGCTTCCCTCTTTGGAAACACTGGACCCTCATTCTAGTAGATTATGATGGTCACGGTTGTGAAAGAAAATGTGGATAATGTGAGCTTCTGTTCAGCCCTAGGAACATGCTCGAGTCATCAGTTACCCTGATGAAAGAACTTGCTAGATATAGAAATAAAGTGTTTTACAAATCAGACATATATAATTCAAATTTAAGACTACCCAAATTAGAAACATTTAAAGCTAATACTCAGCAACTGTTTTTAGTGTCTTTCAACAGTCCTATAGTTTAAATAGAAATCCAAATGAAAACTATATGTCACTGTTTTCCAAAGTGAGTAGTAATATAATCAGAATAACCAGTTGTTGGAATTATCAATTAGGAAGTAGCTATGTGAGTTGAAGTGCGGTTCTTGCCCTGTTTCCACTTAGTCACTAAAGAGCTCTGTTGCATGAATTTCAGATGCGTTATCACACATATTCTTGTTTGACAAATATGAAAACTGATCACTAGTAAAGTGTGTCCTATTGTCTCAAATTTGTGAGACTTGCCATTCTGAAATTAAATTCTCCATTCCCTAGCTGGACCTTCCACCAAGAGTTTCTGCTTTGCCATCTAGTCTAGTCAAAATCAGCTTGTCTTCACAGTCTGTGCCTTTTTATTAAGTGTGATTTTATTTTTGCATTAGTAATAATGGACCAAGACTAAGAAAAATAAGGTGTGCCCATGACCAGCCTTTGCTGGATTTGTCACTGTGGTTGTATGAGATGGTTGTTCCCAGCAGTTTTGCTTATGCAAAATATGAAAGACTGTTTTAATGTGATTCAGATATGATTTATTCTTGTTTCATTTGGAATCCTGAATTTACAGGCTAGAGCCCACTTCCTTACTTTTGTCCTTCGTCCCGAGTTATTCCCTGCTGTTGTGGCTGTTGGGCTGCAGAGTGGAAATGCTTCATAAGAGGGACAAGGCCATCCTAAGAGGGCTGTAGAAAACCCTCTGTGTTCGGCTTACTTGATGGGAACGCCAATCTGAATATGTAAAATGTCTGCATTGCAGGTTATTTAAAGAAATGTAGCCTGCATCATCTAGTCTTGACTACTTCAAAACTGATTTCAGGAAAAAAGGAATTCTTTATAATTAACCCATAAGCCGTCTATACTATCTTCCTAAATATTCATAAACAATTTTTAGTAAACTGAAATATTTTGAACAGGCTTGTTAAGCAATTTTTTTTTAGTGGGCGAGAAAGCAAACTTAAGGCCAGTCCCTGTTCATATTATAAGGTAGTAAAGGTGATATTTCTAAGTTTTTCACTAGGGGAATAACATGGAATTTTAAGGTTTTCTCTTATATAATGCTCTTGGGAACCTATAAAACAAATGGATTACATAGGGGCCAGAGTGTTAATATACCTGCCTGATTGCAAATGATGCATTGCTGTTCTTTCTGGCTTTGTCCTTTTCTTTTTCTTTATTTTTGTCATTTTCATTTTTGGCTAAAATGTAAAAGCAGTACAGGTTAAGAATCACTAATCTGAAATCTGAAATGCTCCAAAATCCAAAGCTTTTTGAGCACCAATATGACACTCAAAGGAAATGCTCATTGGAGCATTTTGGATTTCTGATTTTCATATTAGGGATGACCAACTGGTATGTTTTCTGCAAATATTCTAAAATCCAAAAGAATCTGAAATCCAAAACACTTCCCATCCTAAGCATTTTGGATAAGGAATACTCAGCCCATAAAAGCATTTCCTGTATGTAAAATATTTTACAAATTTTCTGTTGGGGAAATAGAATAATGTTTAACGATGTACTCAAAGTAACTATCCATAAAACAACCCAAGTTCCAATTATTCTATTCTCATCTTTAAAGAAATTCTATATGGTGCCAGTCACATGATAAAGTAATACAGTAAAATAATACAATAAAAAATAAAACAGTAAAAAAGAAAATTTTTACTGAAGACATCATTCAGGTTTAAAAATTGCACCGGATTGAATTTGAGTCTTGATGGCTAAGTTTCTATTCATATTTTCTGTCTTAAGCTAGTTATGTTTCACATTTATTTCAGTTACGCTTCTTGATAGGAAGCACGTGGCTTCATTGGCAGCGTGCAGTTCCATAGGTGTCTCATACAGAGCGCTTCCTGTTCAGAACGATGGTTGTATTACATGACATGGCTTTCCCATTTTGTTTTTGGATGCTGATGACTTCCATCTTCACAGGCATTGGAATGGATACCTGTGTCATTCCTTTGAGGCATGGTGGTCTTTCCTTGGTTCAAACGACAGATTACATTTATCCTATCGTAGATGACCCTTACATGATGGTAAGTTTGATCTAATGTTTTTTTATAACTGTAACTGCTTATTCACTTGGTTTTTGGTAGTGGTTTCATATATGTGTCTGTGGGTTCTTTGATTTTTGTTTCTGTTATGTCCAAATTACACTAGCCCAGCCCTGGCCTGACTCCCACAGTTGCTGCAGTCAGGCTCGCCCTCTCTTACACTTGGCACCATGCATAATGCAATTAAGGCAGAAGCAGAGAAGTCTGTCTTTTGTACCTGGGCATATGTCTGTGCATGAAAACACCTTTGTTTTAGTAGCATGTCTGTGGACTCAACCTTTTTGTCATTTTGTTCTTTCTTTCCTTGTACCTTTCTTTTTTTGACATTTGTAAACTCCACCACTCCTATGTTTCAAGCTACAGGTGTTGTTATTTTCTGTAATAGGACTGATCCTCATTGTTTCCTTCCAGAAATAAAGGAGCCTGGCATCTCATCACAATTAGACTTCCTGAGCATTTATTCTGATACCTGGACACTTCCAGCCACCTGCATACCACTGTGTCATATGCACTGTGTGTCATGTGTATCTGACCACTGAATTAAAGTTCCTAGTTGTCGATCATGCAGTGCTTAGATATATTTCCCAACTGTTCATGGCGTGGTTGCAGCCAGTGACCCTTTGCGCTGCCCAGCCTTTAACCCCACTTCTGTACCAGCCAAGAGGAGCCAGTGAAGATTGGGAATATCCCATTTGTTATAAAATGCCAGTTGTCCTTCCTGTGTGGCAAGGGCACTGGGATCAAACTACACACATAGGGACTTGGGCCATGAGGTAGCTAAATGGGGGGTGTTCACCTCTCAGGTGCCAGTGATAAAGTAAACAGGTTATTAGAAACCTGTATTCCCTCTGCACATCCATCTGTTCTCTCCTCTAGAGTAATACTCTTGAGAATCTGGGTAGGTAAGCCATACCCCAGGTGTCCCACCCAGAAAGCATCCCTCCCCACATCCAGCTGGCTGATTCGGGTATCCACACCCATGACCTTGAGGTTATAAGGCTGTGGTCTAACCAGCTGAGCTAACTGGGCAGCCTCCAGAATGCATCCTTTTCCCAGCATCTCTTGAAAGCATCTGAGTGCACCCAGAATAGAAGGGGCAGTAAATCGCTGCCACCCTGTCTGGTAATTGGCATTTCCAAGTTGCAGACCACCTGTTGGCCTGTTGGTTAGGGTTGGTAATGTTGAAAATGGGTCTACAGATGATTATTAAGCTGCATTGTCGAGCTACCAGGAATTCATAAGAAAACATAAAACAAATTAAACAGCCATTGAAAATGGTAGTATTTTGGAGTTTGACTGTCCTTATATCAGAAGAAAAATTTATCTTCTCTTTACTGTCTTTAGAAAATAATACACTGGCAACTTAAATTTTTTAAATCTCCAGTGGCAATAAAAAGTCTTTATTACTACATTTCTTTTAAATACAATTTTGAAGTTTCTAATAAAACTACGTAGTTTACTGGGATGCTTCTCTTTAGGAAATAATCTGACTTTGGCCCTGGATATTTTTTATTTCTTCTGTTATTTGTGTGTCCTAAACAAGATGGTTTTCCTGTTTATTTCCTACTGCCTTGAAAAGAAGTTACAAAAATTTCTCAATCCAAGTGCATTTAAAACCATCTCATTCTCTATAACCAGTAAAGTCACCACTTTTTAGGATCTGTTTAGGATGAGTGGCTGTTCCCAAGGTTGCTCTAGGACAGTTGTTTTCAGACTTTTTCACTCCGTGGCTGTTCCCCCCGGACCATCGGTTCTAACCTTGCTTCTCTGCCTGACATTCCCCCCACATCCCCTCCCCTAGCTAAATAAACTGCGGACTTCTCCTGGTACTCAGAATGGAGAACGTGTAAGTCTTTATTCTGCACAAGAACAAAGAGGTGGTAACAGGAACGTCTGAGAAAGAGTGAACAGCCTGTGCATGTGTGATTCAGGCTAGGTAACTAGTCTGCAGATTGTAGAAAGTACACCCATCCCACTAGCTGCCTTTCCTGGAAAGTCCCTGAGTTCTCCTTGGAGGCTGCACCCTAGGCTTGCTCTTTGTTACGATGGAAAGTCCCTGGTTGTCCTTCCTCACATCTCCCCTTTCTTCCCAGGGCAGGATCGCATGTGCCAATGTCCTCAGTGACCTCTATGCAATGGGGGTCACGGAATGTGACAACATGCTGATGCTCCTTGGAGTCAGCAATAAAATGACCGACAGGGTAAGTAGGAGGTCCTCAGCTCCTCACTGCTGTGTTGTCTTGGTCATGTCACTTGACTTGGTTAGACTTCATTTCCTGTCTGGAAAGTGAGGAGCCCAGGCCACCTGGCTTCCAATATTCGTTCTGGCTCTCCACTTTTCGGCAGTTATTGTAAATTAAAACTGGTCTGGCCTGTTCATCTTTGCACTTCTGCCACTGCTGCTCTTAGCGAGGGCATTGGAGTATCCGTGACCCTCACAGCACTTGGCCAGTTTTCACACTCCGTGGGGAGATGGAAGCCTGCTCCAGGGCAGGCTGTGTGTGTAGCTAGTCTTGAGGTCTGTGAGGACCGTGAGAGAGCTGCCTTCTCATGGGCATCAGACTTAGGGCCAGTCCTGTGGACCGAGTCCCGTACAATTTCTTCTCCTCCATTGTCTGATCTTCATTCACACTGTAACCTGGAGTATCTTCCAGCATTTGATAAAATGGTCACAATGTAAAATATTCCTTAACTTTTGTTACATACTGCCATGTTGTAAGCTTTCAGGACTTCCTCAGGATTTTATAATCCTTTTTATAACTACAAGTGTAAAGCCCTCTTTTCTGGGTTTTGAATAGAATTATTTGACTTTTCATTTATGTCCTTTTAAACCCTAGGAAAGGGATAAAGTGATGCCCCTAATTATACAGGGTTTTAAAGATGCAGCGGAGGAAGCAGGAACGTCTGTAACAGGTGGCCAAACGGTCTTAAACCCCTGGATTGTTTTGGGAGGAGTCGCTACAACTGTCTGCCAGCCCAATGAATTTATCATGTAAGTGGATTTTTGTTTCATGTTCCCTGGCCGGTTTCTCTCTCATTCTCTCTCTCTCTCCCTCTCTTTTAAAAAATAGATGTATTGAGGTATAATTTGCATATCATACAATTCCTCCATTTAAAATGTATAATTCCATGGTTTTTGGCATATTCACAGAGTTGTACAACCATCAGCAAAGTTGATTTTAGAATATTGTTATCACCCCAGCAAGAAACCCTGTCTCCTTAGCTGTCACTCTGCACTCCTCCTACCCCCACCCTGTCTTCTTTCACTTAGCATAACAGGAAGGTACTGCAAAAAAGTTCATGGGGGGGCCGACCCCGTGGCACACTCGGGAGAGTGCGGTGCTGGGAGCGCAGCAGTGCTCCCGCCGTGGGTTCGGATCCTATATAAGGATGGCTGGTGCACTCACTGGCTGAGCGCGGTACGGCTGGTCACAAAAAGACAAAAAAAAAAAAAAAAAAAAAAGTTCATGGGGGGCCGGCCCATGCCTCACTCGGGGGAGTGTGGTGCTGATAACACCAAGGCCATGAGTTCAGATCCCATATAGGGATGGCCGGTTGCTCACTGGGTGAGCGTGGTGCTGACAACACCAAGTCAAGGGTTGAGATCCCCTTACCAGTCATCTTTTTAAAAAAAAAAAAAAAAAAAAAAGTTTATGGAAAGATTCATATTATCATTTTATTTGTTTGTTCACAGCTGGTGAGTATGGAGGTCTGGACCCTTGACCTTGGTGTTAGCAGCACCACACTCTAACCAATATCTTTTAATTCTATTTTTCCATGGACTTTTTGAGGTATCTTTGTATTAGCATAATATTTTTAAGGTTCATCCATTTTGTAGTATATATCAGTACCTCAATCCTATTCTTAAAAAATATTAGTTTTTTTATTGAAGTATAGTTCACATAAAATTGCACATATTCAGCATTTTAAAGCATACAATTTATCGGTTTTTACCATTCACAAGGTTGCACAGCCATCACCGCTATACAGTTCAACAACACTTCCATCACCCCAGAAAGAAACGCTGTATCCACTAGCAATCATGTGCAAGTCCCTCCTACCCCCATCCTCTGGCAACCACTAATCTACTTTTGGTTTTTAGGGATTTGCCTGTTCTGGACATTTTCTATAAATGGAGTCATGCAATATGTGACATTTTGAGTCTGGCTTCATTCACTTAGCAAAATGTTTTCAGGGTTCATCCATGTTGTTGCGAAAGTCAGTGCTGTATTCTGTTTTATGGCTTTTTTAATCTATTGTATGGATATACGATGATTTGTTTATGCATTCATCAGTTGATGAATCTTTGTGTTGTTCCTGCCTACTATGAATTATGCTGTGAACATTCATGCACAAGTTTTATATGTGGACTTAAGTTACAATTCTCATGGGTTTGTGCCGAAGAATTGCTGGGTCACGTGGTAACTGTGTGTAACTTGAGGAATCGTCAAACTGTTTTCTAAAGCAGCTGCGAGTTCCAGTTTCTCCACAATCCTCCAGTACTTGTTTATAGTGTCTCCTTGATTACAGCCGTCCTCCGGGTATGAAGTAGAATCTCATTGTGTCTTTGATTTGCATTTCCCTGATGACTAATGATGTTGAGCATCGTTTCAGTGTTTTTCAGCCATTTCTATATCTTCTTTGGAGATGTGTCTCTATTAACACAAGTTATCACTTTCCATGTTTGGTATCTTATTAAGAAAAACTGCCCTGCCCTATTTTCTGGGGGAAGTAGAAACTCCACTTCTTTATTTTTTGAATAGGTGCTGATAGGTATTGTGTTCACATGGGTCAGAATTCAAAAGGATCTGCAGTGCAAAGACTTCACTTGTGCCTGAGCCAACAGTTTCCCACCCCAGAGGCACCCTCTTTACCAGTTTTGTATATTTTTAACCAGTCTACTGTTGACATTTAGATTATTTTCAATTATTTTGACGTTACAAGTAATATTACAGTGAGTAACCTTAGAGTAACATAGAACATTTTACACGTGTGACTCTTATTTTTTCGGGGCGGGGGGGCAGTTGGCCGGTATGGGGATCCAAACCCTTGACCTTGATGTTATAACACCACGCACCTAACCATCCCAGCCAACCAGCCAGCCCTGTGTGAATCTATTGCTAAGAAATTTCTCAAAATAGAGTCTCTAGGTCACATGGTATGTGTGCTTATAATTCTGATGGCTGTCTCCAGACTGCACTTCGTAGAGGCTCTGCCAGTTTAAGTTCCACCAGCCATTGAATGAGCATGCCAGTTCCCCATGTCTTAACCAACACAGTGTGTTAACAGACTGCTGGGTCTTTGCTGATCTGCTGGGTGGTTTTAATCTTACTCTTAGGATTAAGGTTGAGCATATTTTTCACTCTCATATCTTTTCCCCCTTTTTTAATTGATGGAAGCTCCTTTTAGGGCCAGTATCTGACAGCTTTCCTGTAAAGGATCTTGCATTCTCCTTACATTGAGGTTTTATTTTCCCAACATATGTTTTATGTCAGTAGTTCTCAAACTTTCCACTTACATCCTAAAGTCTGTCTCACCCATTCCAGCTTTCCAGGTGAAAAAATACTTAGTGGTAGCAAAACACTGGAGAGGGGAAAAAAAGATAAAACAAGCTTCAGTGAATTTCTTGCCAACAGCATGTATGTTTACTTTGTAAAAGACAAATGAGCCTGTTCACATATTTACCTTCTGTCAGATGTTGCCCATAAACTTAAAAATAGCCCAATAATTTTATCACACTTACCTTGTCGATATAAATTCATAGGTTGCACATAACCAGTGAATCATGAGAACATATCAGCTTTAAGGTATGGATTAGTCAGAACTGAAAGACATTTATGTCTTAAGGTCTAGTTTTTGGAAAATGAGTTTCTTGTATGTCATCACAGAATTATATTTTTCAAAGCTGAGAGTGGACACAAATATTATAGGTTCAGTTGGGGAGCAAGGTGTTGGTCTTGAAGTCTGTGTCCCTGGCTTTTTTGTTTTCATTGGCTTCTGTATTTGAGAAGCCTAGCGCTGGGGAGGGAACGGTTTTGCAGACCTCTTGGAGCCAAGACAAGAAGGCTGCTAGCAGGACCCCCGTGTCCTGGTGGCAAGGACACAGATAGAACAGACGCTTTCTTTGGGGGATCAGTCTTTCTCTTTTTGGGGCTGGCTTTTTAGTATTTACCTTCTATCTTCAAGACGGACGATCCAGGGAGTCTGGGTGCCAAGTGGGAAACTCATTGGTCAGTCTGAGGTTGAGAACCTGGATGCAGAAAATCACCAACATCTCAGACCCACAGATTCCAGCCACATCCCGCCCAGGTCTCCACCATCTAAGTGATTGTAAACAGGCAGTCTTTGTTTCAGAGGTCTTGTTGCCTGAAATGGGTCTGTGTTGAAAATTACACACAAACATGGCTGAAGGGAAATCTGGGCCTGATGAATCCTTTGAAGAATTGTACACTTTTTTTACCCCCTTGAAATCTACTAGGTAATTGGTCCATATACCCTTAGATCTCTGGAATCTTCCATTTTCTTTTTAATGTTTTGTTCCAGCAGTAGCCTCGGTAGCAAGTCACAAGGCTCTGTCTAATACATGGTGGTAGTTGGCTTAAATATAAGTGCAAAAACAAATGTTTTTAACCGAATTTTCCTTCTTCCTGTTTTAATAAAAATGAGTTCATGTCCTTGGTGAGTTTGACTAGAACATGCGCTTTTTCTTTTCTTCAGGCCGGATAATGCAGTGCCAGGGGACGTGCTGGTGTTGACTAAGCCCCTGGGGACACAAGTCGCCGTCGCTGTGCACCAGTGGCTGGATATCGTGAGTGAAACACTGCTTGTGAGGGGCAGGGGCTGGACAACAATCTTTCAGGGTTGTGGGCATTTTCATTGGAGGGTTTGGAAAGTGAAGTCCTGTAGTATTACTACCGTGGAGTTTCGTATTAGTCAAGTCCTTAAAGAAATCCTGGGGATTGTCTGTATCTTTTTGTTAAATGAGATTCATGTATATGGAATGTGTGTCGGTAATAATGTAGGTAAACCCCAGCTTGAGGCTTCAGCGATTTTCTGCAAAGAATTTGGGAGGCAGGGGGTTAGCTTCGTCTCTTTCATTCTAAAATAGCTTCATCTTTCACATCTTAAAATATCTCTAAAAAATAATATGGAGGAGAATTTGTAGAAAGTGTAGTGTTTGGGGTATTAATAAAGTAAGGGTTATTGGCAATTTAAATTATTTTAGTCATGGGGTTCTTGGTTGTTTTTGTTTGGTAGTTTTGTCTCTTTAAACTGATCAGTGGGTCGGAACATTTTGATAAATACTTCTCTCTTGAAGAGTGAATCTAGAATAGGAGGATATTTCCACCGAGCTATAATCATACTTTACTTGAGATTGTGGGGTTTTTTAAATTGCCATAACAACTCCCAAATTAATAAGATTGTGATACATTCTCACATATCAGAGCACATTTAATTTCTGCAACTGTCATCTGAAACTACCAGTCCTGAGAAATAGCTTTAAAAGAATAATAAATAATTTCATGTCATCCATAAACCAGGTATATCTTAGCTTGTAATAGCAGAGTAGACAAATTCTCTTAGGCTGCCACGTTCTTTAGTTATTTTTCCTTCCTCACCCAGTGATGGAAACAGATTGGAAGAACAGAAGATAATCATAGAGGCATGTTCCAATACAACTGCCCAGGCCTAAACAATCTAGCGAGAGACTGGAGCAGGCCAGGTGGAGGTGTCAAAGAGGAGGGGTGTGGGATCCTTCTGTTCTCCCCACTCCAGCTTGGCACCATCTTTGCCCTTTTTTTAACCAATTTTTAAAAAATGCTCAGAATCGAATAAAGCAAGTTCCAAAGGCTATGTAACAGCACAATATGCTTTTTATAAAAGTTAGAAACAACCAAAGAGTATATTGTTTAGGCACCTATATTAGGAGAATACTACTTTTTGAAAGGCAGGGTAATGGTAAATACAAAATTCAAAACAGTTGTTATTCTGGGGAGGAGACGGGGGCAAGGGGGTAAGCGTAGACTAAAGTTATGCTAATGTCTGGTTATTGCATTGGGTGGTAGCTGTTGGGCATTCTTTATATTATCTTTATATTATTAATTCTTTATAATAGAAAATAAGAGAATGCATGAATGGGGACAATTAATGGGCCATGAAGACAGGGTGCTGTGAACCCATCATGATGCTAGATTCTTTGACAAGTCCGACTGAGGAAAGCAGAGAAAGGCCTTTTGTTGTTATGACATCCCTTTCTGGTCACCCAAGGCTGTCCTCAGTACACATGCAATTGAAGGTGTTTTCACATTCATCGTCTATCGAGATAGCTTGACTCCAGAATTCAGTTAAAATCAGAAAAAGTGTAATTAGAATATGAAAAATGAAAACCATCAGTTCAGTAGGGGAAGCGGAGGGAAATCAGAGGACATTCAGAGCTACTAACAATGTGATTTACACCCTGCTGAAGAGGCACTGACTGTAGCTGAGTGTTTAAAACAGTGCAGCCGTATGTGCTGCCAGGTTCTGCACATCCAGTGGACCGCAGTATTGATTACAGAAATGTGGGCTGAGAACAGAAAAGATACCATGATTATTGGTGTAACGGACACTTAAAATAATCATCACAGAGAAGTAAAAGAGTTAGAAAACTTCATTTTCTGTACGAAATTAGATAAATAAAATTCCCCAGAAGATGACTAAGTAGAAAGGTTCTCTTTTTGTCAGTGGCTAGAAGTGAAGATTAATCACATTTTCCCCTCTTTTCTCCCTTACCTATGTTTCTATTATTAGCCTGAAAAATGGAATAAAATTAAATTAGTGGTCACCCAAGAAGATGTTGAGTTGGCGTACCAAGAGGCGATGATGAATATGGCCAGGCTCAACAGGACAGGTATGGGGGCTGGGGGCTCCTCTGTCATAGGGGTCGGCAAACTTTCTGAAAAGGGCCTAGAGGAGGAATGCTTTAGGCTTTATGGACCACATACGGTTTCAGTTGCATATTGATCCCCCCCCATCCCCACCCCTCACAACTCTTTAAGCATGAAAAAACCATTCTTAGCTGGGGAAACAGGCCATGGGCTAGATTTGGCCAGTGACTACAGAGGTCTTCTCTTGGTACCTGGTTTAGGTTCTGTAGATCACTAATGGGAATCCAAATACATTGCACGTTCTGGGCAGAAATGAGTGTTAAATGTGACTTGGATTAGAAAAAAGCTTGCCAAGGGAATCACTTGTTGCAGTTTAAGCATCATACACTCATAGTTTTTATTGGCTTTCATACGTGTATAGGGAGCACCAGTTATGCTTTGTAATTGAGAAGAAAGCATTCTCCTGGGTCTGTTGGAAGTCCTGACATCTGGCATGCCAGACATGCTGCCAAGGACATGGAGTGACAGGAACTCTCTGATTGCTAGTGGAAATGCAAAATGGTATAGCCACTTTGGAAGACAGTTTGGCAGTTTTTTACAAAACTATGCAATGTATTATGACCATATGATCCAGCAGTTGTGCTCCTTGACATTTACCCAAAGGAGGTGAAAACAGGTCCTCACAAAAACCTGCACATAAATGTTTATAAGCATATTTATTCATAATGGCCAAAACTTAGAAGCAACCAAGGTGTCCTTCAGTAGGTGAACGTATAAACAAACTGTGGCACATTTATCCTGTAGAATATCATGGAGCAGTAAGAAGAAATGAGCCATCAAGCTGTGAAAAGACATGAGGAACCTAAAATGCCTGTAAGGAAGCCGTTCTGAAAACGGCTAGAATACAGTATGAATCCAACTATATGACACTTTGGAAAAGGCAAAACTAGAGACAATAAAAAGATCAGCGGTTGCCAGGGGTTGGGAAGAGGAGGGTAAACAGGCAGAGCACAGAGGACTTTTATTTTAGGGCAGTGGAATTGCTCTGCATGATGCTGTGATGTTAAATGCATGTCATTACTCATTTGTGAAAACTCACAGAATTGACAACACAGAGTAAATGAACCCTGATGTAAACTGAACTTCAGTTAATAGTAACGTGTTAGTCTTATCCAGTTTTATCCAATTGACTTATCCAGTATCCAGTGCATGCTCTAATGCAGAATGTCAAATAGGCAAAACCTGGCAGGGGATATGTGGGAACTCCCTGCACTCTACTCAATTTCTCTAAACCCAAAACCGCTCCATTAAATAAAGTCTGAATTTTTCTAGTTAAATAAAAAAGAAATTAAACTTTCATCTTTAGTGAGAATACGTTGGATTTTAAGTCAGGCATTCTTAAAAAGTCCTGTTCTTTGATTTTAGGATGGTTTTGACAAGTTTACCTTCCACTGAGATGGTAATTCCTCTGTAGAGTTTTTTTGTTTTCTGGAAAATTACTATTGATTGAAGCTGTTGAGAAGTTCCAAGTGGTTCAGATTGAAATAAGAAATCACCTTTCAGAATCCACTCTGGTTTTTGTTGGCTTTACCTTACATTTTCATTGTTCCTCTGTGCCATGTCCCTGACAAATGAGGAGTTTGCAGGTCACTGGTGGAGGTGAGAGTCTGAGTTGAGGACATGTGGTTTTCTCTCCGTGTCACCGCTCTGCCCTCTCTCAGCTGCAGGGCTCATGCACACATTCAACGCCCACGCGGCCACCGATATCACAGGCTTTGGGATCCTGGGCCACGCGCAGAACCTGGCCAAGCAACAGAGAAACGAAGTGTCATTTGTGATCCACAACCTTCCCGTGCTGGCCAAGATGGCTGCCGTGAGCAAGGCCTGTGGGAACATGTTTGGCCTCATGCACGGGACCTGCCCAGAGACATCAGGTACAGGGACGCTGGGCCCACTCTGAGGAGTAGACTTGTAAGGCTGATGGAAGGTTCCTGCAAAGGACAAAGCCCATACATGAGTATGACCACAGCTGGGGTGAGGTCGGTCCTGGTAGCCTGGGCCTCCTCCCTGTTGTGGCTTCTAGACCCCGTCACCATCCTCTGACCAAGCAGCATTATTTTTAGTTGAGCGTTCCTGTGTTCTCCTTTTTGGTGTAGGAATATGGTTGATGGTGGGAGAGGGAGAATGTGGGAAGAGTAAGGCATTACTCAGTTTTCATTGGAAACTTAGTATTTGAAATAAACTAACACCCATAGATTTACACTGAGCAGCTATATTTTTTCCCTGAAAAAATGTCTAAAATTATTGTTTTAAGAAAGAAGTAGTATGGCTTCAAAGTGCCATTTTTCTTTTTGCCCCATTTTTCTCTTTTCCCTTTACCTTGACTCTTCCGTTTCATCTTTTAAGGTTTCCTATTTTTTTCCTTTTTCTCACTTTCTCTCTTATTTCTGTTTCCTTTCCTCTTAATTCTAGTTTTCTATCCTGGTGAAAGAGTGGAGTCACCCAGGGATTTAAAAAATACACATGTCTAGACCTGACCTCCAGAAAACCTGATGTAATCTATCTGGGGTGGGCCAGTAACTCTGAAAGCTCCCTGGACAGTTCTGGTAGAGGGCCAGGGCAGGGACCACACTGCTCGGACTATGAAGCCCTGCCCATTTTAGCTCCTGGGTAGTGGTTTGGGATTTCAGAACACTGAATTCTCACAATCTTTGTAGAGAACCCTTCAACTTCTCTGTTTTAAAAAAATTCTGTTTTCTAAAAGTAAGCACGAAGAGGGTAGAGATTTTTTCCCTGTTGTCTAGTGGGCACTGAATAAATGTTGAAAGAATTAATGAAGATTACCAATCCCTTAAATTTGTTTCCTAAAAAAATAAACAAACAAATAAATAAAACGTTTTCTTTATTCAGAAATGGGAAGTTTTTACTTTTTAAAAAGTAGAGTATAAATTCTTTCTAGATTGTGTTATTTCTACTTAGAAATATAAAAATAATGTTCTGGCTTAACTACTAGAAATAACAACAAAGGTTTATTTTAATGTGTTTTGTGCATATTCTATTTTGGGATAATAATAGAGCTGGACTGGAACCTAGATACTTTAAGGCAACACTCATTTTCACAGATCTTAATGTAAAAATAAAAATACAGAAAAGCATTCTTGGTAAGATGAGGAATCCATAAAGAGAACCAAATTGGAAAAGAAAAGCTATCTTTTTGCAAATATTTCTTTCAGTGTAGCATGGAAAAAATAGCTACTCCATACGTTATTGAGGCCCCGAGCAGCTTACTCCTACACAGCATTAAATGGTTCTCAAATAGGTCATTTTCAACATTTGAAGTTTGTTGTGTGCATGTTTGTTAGTACAGTAGAAGTTTACCCAGAAATTGCTTAATTACTCTATTGAATATAGCAGGCTTCTTAGTTGGACAGGAAGAGCAACTCGCATATAGACAACTTGTTGATTGAACTTAGATCTGTGCTGGAGTCTCTTAGAAGGATAGAGGCTCTTGTAGTGTCACAACTAATGGTGATTTTTTTTTTCCTTTGCCAGGAGGCCTTCTAATCTGTTTACCACGTGAACAAGCAGCTCGGTTCTGTGCAGAGATAAAGTCCCCCAAATATGGTGAAGGGCACCAAGCATGGATTATTGGGATTGTAGAGAAGGGCAACCGTACCGCCAGGATCATAGACAAACCCCGGATCATCGAAGTCGCACCGCAAGTGGCCACTCAAAATGTGAATCCCACACCTGGTGCCACCTCTTAATCTAGACAGAAATAGCTGTTTGGTTTTGTTTTTAAATAGATCTATTTCCTTTATCATCACTTCAATTAAAGACTATAAACAACAACAAAAATCTCATTGTGTCTACACATCTGGTGACCTTAGGTCAATTTGTGAGTGGATACAATTAATAAAATAAAATCCATTGCCTTTTTTTCCTGTTACATTAACTGAAGATGCACCTAATCTTGAGGCAGCTTCTGAGTTGAAAATTATATTGTTATCCAATACTGTTGATTCATTTTGAATCTTTAGACACTTATCTCTTGCCGCATAGGCTCTTTTTAAAGGTGCTTTCACATGGCACAGACATTACCAATAGTAGTGTCAAATAGCAGTTTGTGTCTTTTCATTTTATGTATATTTATCACATAAGTCTGATCTTTTTTTAAGTTTCTTGAATGGTATTCTGGAAAGACAGAATTGGTAAGTGACATGATGGTATCCCAGAAGTAAGAGGGTTGCATGATTCCTTTGAGTCTTTGATTTGTAAAGCGTAGTCTTATCATTCAAGAGAATCTCTTTGACCCAGGACATTCTCCAATAGTGCATTCAGTCCAACAAGGCAAGTGCTTCACTCTGCATGGAAAGCACTTTTGAAGACAAAAAAGAAATTTTATTTCTTTTTTTGTTGCCTTCCTGATATTTACAGTAATATCATTAACGGTTTTCCTTATTGATAGCAAAAAAAAAGATACTTTTTGCAATGTAATTAGATGTTCTATAGTGCAACAAGGAATTGCCTTCCGAAAGAGGGTTCATGTATAATACTCATTTACAATTCAGTATATAATTAACTACACAAATAATTTTTAAGTATAATCAATAATAAAGACTGTTCTGTGGATGGTAGTGTTTAATACATTTTATATTTTGTATAGTGATTTCAGGGCTTTTGTTTTCTTGAAATCAGCAGCTATTTAGCCTAATTCTTAGCATTATTTTGTCCTTCGCGCCAGTACTTTTTTGTGCACGCTTTTTGTGATCTGTGTTAAAAAATCTGCATTGCCAACTTGCAGCTCAAATTTAAAACTTGTTATTCAAATAAATATTTAATTTTTTTAATTGCTCTTGTATAATCAGATGCCCCTTTTAGTATTATTTTAGAAGCATTGGGAGGGTTTTGCCTAAAGTACAATTTAATGGGGAAGACTAGATTTTAGTTTTATAAAACTTTTAAGTCTTTCATGGGACCTATATTTTCTTGGATTAAATTTTGTAGTTCTAGAACAAATAGGCAGTCTAAAAAGGTGTTACCTGTGTTACTTAGAACCAGAGGCTTCCTTATATTTTAATCTATTAAACAATTAGGAGGGATTCCTGTCATTAAGCACAAGGGCACTGAATCCTCAAGTGTCTGTCTGCATTAGAGAAAAAGCACCACATCTCTGCAAGTTTCTGAATGCTTCCTGCTTACAGGCACCAAAGCCGCACGGGTGAACCGATCGACTTCTTGCCAAGGGAAACCATCACTGGGAAGATGAAGCTGCCTGGAAGAGGCTTGAACTTGGATGCACCCTCCCTCAGGACCCAACAAGCAACCTTGATGCACGTGTAACTGGAACTCCTCCAGCAATGAGAATGGTATGCAGTACAGAAGAGACTGCGACAGGACTGAAATTAACTGGACGTTGTATAGCAACTTATATACATGATGGTCCTCAAAAGCTACAATCCAGTGGTCTGCAAAATAAAATGTGTTGGAAACCTCTGATTAAGATAAGCATACTGTTGAGCTTTTTTTTTTTTTTTTTTTAAATACTGATGACTAAATCTTAACTACTTTTCGTGTAGTGTGTCCTGAATGCTGGTGTTTTCCTCGGTGGCAGGCCTATTGAGAGGAATTGAGTTAAACAGATTATGCACTTGAGGAAATCGTCTTCGTGAAGATTCGTATTTATAAAGAGAAAATGTTTGGTACTTAAAAGTCCGTGTAATTCATATCCCAGGAGGAAAAATGTGTCTTTAAAGTGGTATTTCTCAGAGAGTGGTCCAGCTTTACCTGCATTAGAGTCACCTGAGGATATCATTCCTTCCCCAGGCCTACAGAATCAGAATTTCTGGGGCATGGGACTAGGGACCCTAGTCTTTCAAATGAGGACCCTGTGGGGCTATGCCAGTAACCTTTGAAAACTGCTGATCTCAGAAGGAATGTTGCAGAGGGAAGAGAGGGAAAGAAAGTGGACTTATTTTTGTAATATATTTTGCAGGAATTTTTCTTTGAAATCTCGACCCTTCCGACCATTTTCCATGTCTGAGCTATGGTCCAGCAAGGGGGTTGGGGGAACAGGTATCTTGAAAGTTCCTTGAAAAATCAGGTGATTGTCAGTGAGTATTTGAGTTTTTGGCAAGATCTACTAGAACATTATAAAATTCAGTGAACAATTAATAAATAGACAATTATTTGACTTCCTGGTAGAATTTTAAAACTTCACATTGAAGCGTGTTCATTTTGGTATACTGACTTTTTGTTAGCTGGTGGGATCAGTTATTCCTTTCAGGCATCAGGAGTTATTCATGAAGCAATAGCAAAGCCTAGCAGGTTATTTGCACAAGCTGTGTTGAAGCATTTATTATTTCAGTCCAAGAAAAATTGAAATAGTGTATAGCAATACGTACTTCTGATTGGGTCAGTATTTTAACATTACATGGTATATTATAGTCTTCCAAGTTCTGCATGCCTTAGTATGAATAAATGCAAATGTTTTAAATTGTTTTGATTATAGATGTATGAGCCAGCCATTCTCAGTCTGAATTTAGCATTGCCTTTAAAAGGGTTTTATCTGTGTAAATCTTAGTTTTATTAGTTTTATTCAGCTATAGTGTCCTTTATTTTTAGAAGTAATAAAGCAAGCATGGACATTGATGCTTTGGATACCTGTCATAGATATGAGAGTACTTCAAAAAGTTTGTGGGAAAATGGAATTAAAAGATAATATGAATCTTTCCATGAACTTTTTGAAGACCCCTTGTATGTATGTGTGTAACTACTACTCACATATGTATCTCCTCAAGCTGCTCATTACCCTTTTTTTCTGGGTTACGTAGTGGTCACATAGACAATATAACTTATTTTCAACAGTAATTTGTACCTTTTCTCATTAAGAATCCACATATGAACCAGGTAATCATTAAATATGCTACGGGGATCACAGTGAAAATCAACAAAGCCCTGTTAAAAGTGGAACCTGGGAATGTTGTTTTGCCTATGCTTAAATCTCTGTCTTAAATGAGGCCAGGAGTGGGTGGATTAGACAAAGGCTTCATCAAGTAAAGCAGTTGGTAAGACTGGGTGCTCCTAGGCATCTAGACGTGTTGGAGAATTGCGGAAGCCCAGGCTTGCTGTGGGTGCCATGTCCTTTAGTCAGCGAATGCAGGATAGATTCGGTCTTGGAGCTGCTCTCTGTAGGGTGTCCGATGTTTCATAGTTCTTAAGTATGATATCCAACTCTGGACACAACGTTGATGTTTTCAGTGATTTTTTTATTTTTTAATTTTAACGTTCACTTGTACATATTTGTGGGGTGCAGTGTCGTTTCAGTACATGCATATACGCAAAGTGATTTACATGAGATAGACAGCCTGTTTTGTACCGGCTAGTCCACCACTTGACTTCGCTGACATCAGCATTAACCAAGTGAGGTAACCGGCCGGCCCTTCAGTGGTTTTGGGGAGTCTTTAGAGGGAGTTTTATGCTTAGGAGAGCTGTATCATAATGAAGCCCATCAAAGCTTCATGAAAGAAATAGAAAATTCAGTGTAGTAGTGATCTGATTGCAGAAAAGCCAGTATATTTTCTATTATTGCATTTCAAGAACAAGCATATGTGTGTAGAAATTTGTGGGGACCTATAAAATATTATGTTGATATTATCCATTATCTAGTTCTATGTTTTGCCTAGTTCTTAAGTAGAGTTGTATAAAATTGGTGTCTAGAACATAGCCCTGTTTTGGAACATTTTGAAAGATTAAGAAAATTATAGTTGAACCCTCGTGTTTTTATTTTTTAAAGAAAAAGCTAGATTTCATATCTTGCACATTAAGAAATAATATAAAGAGAAATCAGAAAATCATATACCTATAAATTTCTCAAATATTAGAAGAATACAGTTAATGTGGACAGTTTTAAAAGTTATAAAATCAAGCATCCATCATCCACTTTATGCCAGTCAAATCAGTCTGTTAAATCTGCTTGCACTAAGTTTTGTGCTTAAGGTCCAGGTGGCCTTTATTTTCCCTAGCTTTTTATTTTGAAAAAGTTTAAACATACAGAAAAGTTGAACAAATGGCAGAACAGGTACTCCTAGAAATGTTAGTTTGTTGCTATTTCAGCACATTTGCTTTCTCTGTTCATATGTAACATGCATGCGTACACACATACATATACATACACAGTCTCGGCAGAGCCACTTGCATAAGTAAATTGCAGCATTCGTGACGCTATCAAGTGGGGTGGGGGATAACCACACTATAGTAACATGTGCCTTCCTCAGGTAATCAGGTTGCCTGGCACCTAGCCATATGGTTTCCTGGCAGTTTTTAATAGTTTAAAGGGAAGAATAAAAGATAATTTACATTGTATAAAGTAATTGAGTGATTAGCAAAACTTAAGTACCAAATGAGGGCTGGGCTTTTTAAAAATTGGCATGTACTATATATTACTGTTGTGCAGCTTGTTCCTTTTCACTTACTATATCCTGGGTATATTTTCCTATCATATTTAATGATAGGAAAGTCCTCAATTCATTTTAATGCTAACATGATACATTTCACTGTATGACTGCAGGATATTCAGGCATTGAAATATAGATATCAAAGATGTTTCTGTCTCCACTTTTCTTGAAGTTTTTTTTATTGTGGTAACATAAGACTTACCATTTTAATCATTTTAAAACATAAAATTCCATGGAATTAATTACATTCACAATGCTGTGCAGCCATCACCTCTATTTCCAAAACTTTTTCATCATCCTAAACATAAACTGTACCCATTAAGCATTAACTTCCCATGATTCCTTCCCTCCAGTTTCTGCTAATCTCTAATCTACTTCTGTCTCTGAATATTTTAAACTTATTTTTTAATTGACCCATGATAATTATATATATTTATGGAGTACAGTGTGATATTGGGTACATTTATACAGTGTGCAGTGAGTATAGCTGGGTAATTAGCATATCACCTCAATCATTTGTCATATCTTTGTGTTGGGAACTTTCAACATCCTCTTACTAGGCATTTGAAACTATACAATACGTTGTTAACTGTAGTCTCTCTACAGTTGTTGAATGCTAATCATTGAAATGTTGAAAACCTGAATGTTGTTGTACTTCCATACCCTATCTAATAAAATTTGAGGATTTGGCTGGCCAGTTAGCTCAGTTGGTTGAGCTCAGTGTTATAACACCAAGGTTAAGGATTTGGATCCCCTTGCTGGCCAGCCACCCCCCCAAAAATGTTTTTTTTTGAGAATATTCTTTAAAGTAGCTATTTACATAGCCCTCCATGGCAGTATGCCAGAACTGATTTCAGATAAAGGCAACAAGTGTTCATTGAACATTGCTACTTGCCAGTCCCTCTGCTGGGTGTTGGGATGAAAATATGAGTTACAAGGCCGGCCCGTGGCTCACTCGGGAGAGTGTGGTGCTGATAACACCAAGGCCACAGGTTCGGATCCTATATAGGGATGGCCAGTTAGCTCACTGACTGAATGTGGTGCTAACAACACCAAGCCAAGAGTTAAGATCCCCTTACCAGTCATCTTTTTGGAAAAAAGAAAAAAAGAAAATGTGAGTTACAAAAAACAAAGGCAGAAAACTTGGGTAACAAAGCTATTGAACTATCACTAAATTCTTCTCACCTTCTGTAGTAATGAAGTTCTTCCAAATTCCCATTCTGCCTGTTATTCAAGAACAGGAAAGTGATTCAAATGTAAAACAAACATTTGCAAATCCCTAGAAGCCACTACTGCTCAGAAAGTAAGGGGGATTACATGGGTGGGCTAGAGTTGAGGCCAATGTTTGTTTTCTATGGCTGCTGTAGCAAATTACCACAAATTTAGTGGCTTAAAACCACACGTTTATTATGTTACAGTTCTGTAGTCCAGAAGTCCGACCTGGGTCTCCCTGGACTAAAATCTAGGTGTGTGCAAGGCTGTGTTTCCTTCTGCAGGTTCTAGAGGAGAATCCGTTCTTATGCTTTTCCAGATACTTCTGGAATCTGCCTGAATTTCTTTCCTCGTGGACCCTTTCCTCCATCCTCAAAGCCAGCGATGTGGTATCTCTGACCCTGCTTCCATAGGCATAGTCTTTCTGGCCACAACCAGGAGAGGTTTTCCAATTTTAAAGATTCATGATTACATTGGGCCCACCCAGATAATACAAAACAATCTCCCCATATTAAGATCTTTAACCTTAATCACATTTGCAAAATCCCTTTTGCCATGTGAGGTAACAGAACCACAGATTCCAGGGGTTAGGACATGGACATCTTTGAGGAGGATCACCCATGGAGGAGCTTCCAAGAAGCTGTTTGCAGCCATGAAGCAAAGCTGTTGGCTCAAACACAGTACTTTTTAAATCTATCGACAAGAATTGCTTTATGTGGCCAGGTCAAGTGGGATGCAGCTGGGAGGAAGATCTATCTGCTACTAACTGCCCAGCCTTCTGTGCAAAGCAAACCTGGGCCACCAAGTAGATTGTGGCAGAATCTACCTTTCTGTAAGGCAGGGATAATATAGCAGTCTGTGGCCAATATTTTAGAGACACATCCTATCCGAAATACACCAAAGGGTCTTCCTGTCCCCCAGTTTATAGTATTTTTCTCTGACTCAACAGCTTCCTGAGTCTCATTTTTTTTACCCTTTGACTTGATTCCCAGTTTTCAGAGGTTGGGCACTTATACTATTCTGTATAATTGTGTCAGGGGCCACCTGTATTATATATATATAAGCTTCTCTTTCAGTGTTGGCCTCAGAAGCCCAGGCTCAAAGTGGCAGCATCACAAAACAGATTCATGCATCCCTGAATCAGGGCTTGAAGGAGAGTTGTTGAGAAGTCGACTTTTATTTTGTTGAGCCATTAGATTTCAGGGTTTACTTGTTACTACAGCACAACTTAACCTACCCTGACTAATACAGAAATCAGGCAACTCACTAATATACATGATCAATGTGTAGATAAAAACTTGTTCAGGGCTGACCCCATGGCTCACTCGGGAGAGTGCGGCGCTGGGAGCACCCGAGGCCACGGGTTCGGATCCTATATGGGGATGGCGAGTGTGCTCACTGGCTGAGCGCGGTTGACACCAAGCCAAGGGTTACAATCCCCTTACTGGTCACAAAAAAAAAAAAAAATTTGTTCAATCTCACTAGGCAGGCAAATCAAAACAACAATAGGAAGTCTTTTTTCTTTTTTGCCTACCTAATTGGCAAGAATTAAGAAGTGGATAAAGCCTAGGGATATCTTATCAATGCTCATTGATAAGAGCATTGTGGAGGGTAGTTTGGCAATTAAAATGTTTAATAGCCTTTGACTAGCAATTCTACAGCAAAGAATTTATCCTAAGGAAATAGTCATGGAAGTACCCAACAGTGAAATAGGATTCTCATCAAATTGTTGTTTACAATTGTTAAAAAGAAAAAAAAAGGAAACACAAATAATAAGAGACTGGTTGGATGCATTGCAGGAAATCTATAGGATAGAACACCAGGAAGCCATAAAAAAATAAGGTCTTTATGGCATTTAATAACATACTCACAATATAATATTGAGTTAAAAACATTGAATTTTTATATGCAGTGTGATCCCAATTTTATAATTTTAAAAATGTATAACACACAGAAAAAATGGACTAGAAGAAATGTTATCAGTTATCCTCAGGTAGTGAAATTATGAATGCTTTTAGTTTTGTTTTGTTTTTAGGAAACAAATTGTTAGGGACAACACATGATTACTCTCAGATGGTTGAAAATGCAATGAAAAATTTTTAAATTATCTGTAACTACACTCCAGGAAATTGTGTTTTTAGAGAATATTTATTGATGGTAAAATGTTTATGTTATAATGTAAGGCGAAAAAAAGAAATATAGAGTGTTTGACAGGATACCAATTTTGTAAGGTATATATACATATATACCTATTCCAACTAAATATGAGTGGAACAAAGTACGTTGAATTTTAACAGTAGTTTTCTTGGCAAGAACAGGAACATGAGTGAATTTTAGGTTTTTAAATTTTTTTCTATGGGCTGGCATAAATAAGTATTCATCTATATGAGTATGTATTCATCTCACATTAGCTCAGTTAGTTAGAGTGTGGCCTTATAACATTAAGGTCAAGGGTTCAGGTCCCTTTACCAGCCAGCCACCCAAAAAATAAATAAAATTCTTTCTGCAATTTTTCAATTCTTCTACAATGCATATGTATATTTTCTATCACAAAACATTGGGCTATTTTAAATATATATATATATGTAATATATAATGTAAATTAATAAGATTTATGCCAATATGAAAGCATACACAAAGGCCCATGGAAGTACAAAATTTTCCAGGGAGACTTAACAGTCCCTTTCTTTCTGCATTTGTGGGCAATTTAGGATTACAGCCCCTCCCTAAACCCCCAGGCATTGTCTGATCCCAGCCTCCCACCCTCTCCTCTCACACGCTCCCCATATCGTTAGACCTGTGTCGTGCCTTGTTTTTTTCTCTAACTAGTTGTGAGCCTTTGCTAACACATATCATTGCTCATGCTCTTTCTATTTTTCCCTATACTTTGTAGACAGCTCTGCACAAATTAGGTCCTCAATTATCTTCATTTCATGCTAGAAAATTTACCCTGGTCCTCTTGATATTTTTCAGTCTAAATAATTCCATAAGTGATAATTTTATTCTTTCATCTTCTCCTAGATTTACACACACACACACACACACACACACATGTATTAGTTTCTAGTTTATGCTGAAAGATTAAAAATCTCTATGCACCCACACCATGTCAATTCTTCAGACTTGTCTTCATTAGAGCTGATGTTGGAAACAGGTCTGGAGAAAATAAGCCTGCATCTCTTTGTCCCAAAGGGATTATAGGAAATTTGTCTTATAGCCACAATATACAGTTTAATTATATTTGTGCCCTTAGAAATATCTTTATCCTGTTTTTCTTAAATTATTCTTATGTGAGAAGACTGATTTTTATGGAACAAATTCTGAAACTGTAATTCAGAGCTAAAGGAATGGAAATGAATGGAAAGTGAAAGAGAGACTGTGCGCGTGCGTGTGTGTGTGAGTGTGTGTGTGTTTTCCTTATTTTCTTCTCTATCCCGCCTTCCCCACAAAATACCATACATCAGTGGTTCTCAACAGGATGGGAGTCAGAGAAGGGTATATCTCAGTCATCTGGAGAGATTTTTCCTTGGGTTTAGGGGCTACCCAGATAATCCACGAGGAGCTCATCTCGAGTTCCTCAACTTAATCGCATCCGCAAAGACCCTTTTTCCAAATAAGGCCACATTCACCCTTTCCTGGGGGTTAGGATGTAGACATATGTTTTGGAGGGGGTAACCATCTTTTGTGTGTGAAGATCAGAATTCTATTTTGAGGTGTCTGTTGGAAATCCTAGCTGAGCTGGGTCTGGAGTTCAGTGGAGGATCCAGGCCACAGATACACATTTGGGAATCATCAGTTTATCGAATGATCTAGAAGTCACAAGACTGGAGATGACTGAGAAACGGGTTTAAAGAGATGTCAAAGGACTGAATCCAGAGGTCAGGGGAATGAGGAAGAATCAGAGAGGGAGGCTGAGGAGAGAGGTTGTACAGTGCTCCGCAGTCCACCGCTGCTCAGGGGTCACGTAAGTTGTGAATGAGAATCGACCATTGGATGCTCCTGTGGTGGCCACTGGTAACTTGACAACAGCAGTTTCAGCAAAGGGAAGAGGGTAAAAGATTGGCCGGTTTCAAAAGAAAATGAAGGGAGAGAAATTGGAGAAGTGAATGCATACAATTCTTTCAAGATTTGCTGCAAAAGGATGGAGAAAACTGAGTGAGAACTGGAAGGGAAGTGGATCAAGAGGGGACTTTTGTAAGATAGGAGAAAAAGACAGCAGGCTTGTATGTGGATGGGGAAGATGAAGGAGAGGAGCATTGCTGGGACAAAGATCTAGAGCAGCGAGACAGGGATGGAAATGAATGCACACGGGGAGTGCTGGCTTCTGCTAGGAGCATCGAAGAGTCCTCCCACTGTAGAAGATAGGTTGCAGGTAGACGGCAAGCGGGCTTGCTTCTGCTGGTACGTGAATGAATTAAATGAACTTTAAAATTTGCGACCAACTGATCTGGCCTGCAGTCATATCTATTCTCAGAATTTTTGAATCTGGAGTTGATTACAGGCAATTTCTCATTCAGATAATGACATTTTCTTAAGTGTGCACAGCACTTGAGAAATTTAACGCAAGATTTTTTAGTTCATACTATTTTTTCTTAGCTGCTCAAATATTGATGCTATTTAAGGAATCATTTTTCTTTTTCTTTTTTTTTTTTGACAGCTGGCCTACGGGGATCCAAAGTCTTGATCTTGGTGTTATAACACCACACTCTGACCTACTGAGCTAACCCGCCAGCCCTGAATCATTTTCTTTAACTTATGCATTTGGAGAAACTATTTCTTAGATAATTTTGAAAATTGTTGTGTTTCAAAACTTGTCTTCAAAGTTACTTTCAATATTTGGGAAAGCCAAGCACACTGATTGAAGAGGGGCAGGAAAAAGCTAATTTGGAAGTTATCTTCAAAATCCCAAGTTTAATAGGAAATGGATAAATATCAAATGCTGAAAGGGAAAGAAATGGTCGTTCTTGTGGTGATGTTTATGTTCCATTTGTTCTGTTTCAATAGATCCAGAATACTCTTTCTCCAATAACACAATTACTAAAGTTGCCTACACAGGGAATTCCTAAATAATCCAAATCGCTATTTAAAAAAACAACCAACATTCGTCAAATTACCTCTTTACCTAAGGAGGAATTTGTTTTAATTCCCCATGAGATCTTAAATTAAAAAATGTGCACCCAGCATCCCTCTAATTTAAAAAAGGAAATAACAATTGAAAGGGCTCAAAAATTTCCTTCTTCTCTTGGTAACAATTATAAACTTAAACATATCCTTTGTATAAATGTTATGGAAGAGAGGGCAGGGACTTTCACGTACTTGTGAAATGAGGGCATTTTAAAGGAACATTAAAAATACAGGTGTAGGTAGTTTCATCTCATTTGATTTCTCCCTTGGTCAGGGAAGCCCGTTGCTTTCAGGGCCTGTGAGAGAAAGGGCCCCGATCTTTTAGTAATAATTCGGGAAGGGTGAACTGAATTCACATCGTTAGTTTTTTTTCCTCCTCCCAGCAGTCTCCACTTTTCACCAGGTGAGGGCAGTAAGGAAACGTGGAGAAGCGGAAAGATGGAGACTCTTCCTGTATCCGCCAAAGACCAGGTACTTAGCTGAGGCTGTGATAAACATGCGTGTCTCCTGAGAACCCCAGCGATCCCCATCAACTGTTTCAGGGTCAGGTTCCCACCACTGGATGATCAGGTTGGCCAGAGAAAGTGAAGGGCTAGTAAGGAAAGCAGAGGCTCTGCAGTCCTTCTGTTAACCTAAAAGGCTCTGGGACTCTGGGTGAGGAGGAATCATGGAAATGAGATAATGAACCCAAAGGTGAAGGCCAAAGGGCAGGCCTTGCCTGATCGCTGACTTTCTCTCTGCCCTGGGGACAACAGGCAATAGCTAGTAATTCTGGCTGCTGACCTCTCTCCTGGACTGTGGCATTGTCACCAAATTATATAACGACGTAATTTAAGAAATAACATGTTTATGAAAAGTGACGTTCAATAAAAGAAAAAAAGCGATGAGATGTTAATCATCTGTAGTTATTGAATGGAAACGAGATCTTACAAAAAGAATTTCTAGTTCTGCAAGAAACTTAAAACCATGCTAGACTGTGTGGATCATACTTTTTCTGGGAGTTAACTTCATACTTTTTTTTTTTAATGACCAGCCAAACTGTGTCTAATATTTTGGACAGACTCCCACTAAGTTTAAACACCTTTCTTTCTTTCTTTCTTTCCTTCTTTCCTTCCTTCTTTCTTTCTTTCTTTCTTTTTCTTTCTTTCTTTCTTTCTTTCTTTCTTTCTTTCTTTCTTTCTTTCTTTCTTTCTTTCTTTCTTTCTTTTTCTTTCTTTCTTTCTTTCTTTCCTTTCTTTCTTTCCTTCTTTCTTTCTTCTCTCTCTCTCTCGTTCTTTTTGTTTGTTTTCGTTGTTTTGTGGGGGTTTTTTGTTTTTGTTTTTCTACGAAAGTTTGTTCTTAAATGCACAACAGGCTCCAAGACAAATCTTTATTCTAGCATTCTAGCTATAAGTGGCAAAAGATGTTATGGCAGGGAATCCAGATGTTAAATAGGAAAGGGATCCAGGGTCACCATCGCTTCCTAAACTCCTCTTTTGAACAGCACATATGACTTTTAGGCATGAACGTTGAAGCAGTTCGTGGAAGGAACAGTCATATGGGATAAACAGGTTGAAGTTACGAAGTTTGGAGTGTGGGTTGGTCCCGGCTCAGCCATCTGTCTCTGCGTGACCTCCGCCCGGTCACTGAGCCCCGAGCTGGGTGCGGCAGGCACGGTGCTGGCGCTCGGTTGGAAGCAGCGTGTGTGTGAGGACGTCAGCGCCGCACAGGGCCCGGGACGGCTCCGCGCACGCCCCGCAGGCCGGCCCGGTAGGCGGCGCTGCCCGGGAGTCCTGGCGGCCTCGGCGGGTCGCGCCCCCTCCGCCCCGGCCCCCGGGAGGCGGGGCCGCCCACAGGGTTAAGGGAAGCCGAGGGCCGGCCCACTCGCCTCCTCGCCACCGCCATGGTCGAGCCCCGCGCTGCCGCCCGCCTGCGCGTCGTGCTGGGACACCTCCGCCGCCCCTCGGCCGGGGACGTCGTATCCTTTGGGTTGCGCGGGGCTCGGGTTGGACCGACGCCGCCGCCTCCGCTTTGCTGGCGGCCTTGGCCAGGGTGGTGGCCTCCAGGGCGCACGGCACCGCCACGCGCCGGCTCTGCCCCCTCCGCGCACCTGTCTCCACATCTCTTCTGGGCCCCCGGGGGCGGGGAGAGGGGGCTGCATCCCCAGGCGCCGGTGGCCCCCAAGTCCCCAGAGGTCACTTGCCTGGCCAGCGGGCGCGTTACTGTCCTGGCCTCGGTGGCTGGCGGGACGTCGCTCTACCGTTCTGGGCACCGTTACGACCTCCGTTTTTGCTTTGTGAAGAGTGAGGGGTGGGGAGGTCATCACGAAGTGGCCTTGCCATTTTCTGCACTTGGCCGTGCATGACCTCTGCGGCTGCCCAGAGACCTAGCAATGTCCAGGCACGGTCACACTGTAAACAGGAGCTCAGAGCTGCCTGGAAGGGACCAAGCAGGCGGGCAGGCAGGGGACGCCAGCTCTGGACACACGGGCGCTGCCAGGGGCCGCCCTCTCCAGCTGGAGTCCGCCTTGCACGGCCCTCCCGCTGCCTCCCTTCTCGGGGATCTTGGTGAGCTGTGGCTCGGGTGCCTGAGGACCCCAAGCGAGCTCAACACTGTTTCTTGGTAAAGGACGTAGTACCCTGCGTCTGTCTCCTCATTGGGTCTCCAGAAGTGAATCTCGGAAGGAATGTGTGTGGTAATGGTGGTGTTAGTGAGGTTGGATCCAGAAAGAAGTCACTATATGACATATAAATCAAATTGCTTTCTTAAACTGTTTTTGCCTGCTTGGATTAAGTGTTCTCCTTCAGGGCATGCTTTTGGAAGCTCCGTAGAAAACTCTGCCTGGGATTTTTTCCTTAAGCCACCTGATTAGCCTCTGTTGCGCTGTGTTAGCACCCTGACATCTCTCCTAAGTTCGACAGTAATAGCTGTTTCTTTTACTTTATTGCTCTCCTGGCTGAGTTTCCCAGCAGCAGTGTGTCAAGAACTATTGCCAAGTTTAAAATTCTGTCCATGGCATGATAAAAGGAACCCAGGTGATGATATAAACTCATTTCACAGCCCAGAAAACTGAGAAACCAAAGCTAAGATGAAAAATCTTGACCAAGGTCATTTAGCTAAAGCAGCGGCTGTCAAAAGGTGTTGGCCGGACCAAGAGCCCTGGAACTTGTTAGATATGCTTTTTCCATTAGCTCAACTCAGACCTATGGAGTCAGAATATCTGGGGTAGGACTCAGCAATCTGTTTGAACTTGGTAATTCAGATGCATGCTAAATTTTGAGAACCACTGATAAACTGGGACAAGGATATATTTGGGAATAGAAGTGAGGTTTCCTGGTTCAGTCTCTTACTACTTTTTAGATTTTTATTTTCTAATCCTGCTGGTTGTTGTTATAATAGTATAACAACTATTGTTATACTATTAACTGTTATATTGTTATACTATTAATTGTTATACGATTAACTTGTTATTATAAAGGTTAGAGCTTATTTTTTTCATGTCTTTCCTAGAGCAGTACTGTCCAATAAAATCTTCTGCAAGGATGGAGATGTTCTATGCTTGTGCTATACAGTACGGTAGCAACTAGCCACATGTGGCTATTGAGCACTTGAAATATGACTAGTGTCATCAGGAAACTGAATTTTTTATTTTCATTAATTCCAATTTAAATAGCCAGGTGTGGCTAGCAGCTATGATATTGGACAGCTGTGGCCTAGATTTTCAGTGACTGTGTGGTTAGTCTTAAGTCGACTCCCAGACATTTGTGACAGTTTCTCCCCAGTCTTAAGTGTTTCTAAAGAAATGTGAATTTTGTAGTAAGGAATGATTTTTGAAGTATAAAACATGTGTTTTTTAAATGCACATAAGTAGAAAGAAGGAAATAAATATAACCCATCACAAATCACTTGTAAACTTTTTGGTGTTTTTCTTTCCTGTGCATATATTACATAATTAGGACCATACTGTATGTACAGTTTTTTGCATCAATTTTTTCACCCAACTTTGTATTGTAAGCACTTCCACATCATTAAAAAATTATCCCAGAAAGAGAAAAAAGAAACCATGATGCAGGAGTCATAGACAGTGAAGAGAACGTTGGCACAAGGCTGCAATCGGGATATCTTTGCAAAGACTTTTTGCTGAGAATAACTGACCGAGGGTGTTAACCTGTCTGCCTCCTGGACTGTGGCATTGTCACCAAATTATATAAAGACATCACGTAAGAAATGATAAAATGTTTATAAGAAGTAACATTCTGAAAGTAACTCTTTGGGCTAAAGGAAGAATGAGGAAAAAAAAGAAACAATGAAATGCTATGTCACTAATCTGTGGTTAGTGGATAGAAAAGTGATATTACAAAAAGGATTTCTAGTTCTTTAAGGTATTTAAAATTATATTCGACTGTGTGGATCATACTGTTCTTAGAGCTATTGTTTATTTTTATAGACTTTTTGGGGTTTTTTTAATGACCAGCCAAAGTGTTTCTAATATTTTGGACTGAATTATCAGTAAATTAAATACCTCTTGTGAATAACATGTTTCTCCTTACTTCTAGAGTTGAACCTTTGAATTTTTATTTGGTTCAACAGTTTAGTGAAGGAACAGTCATGTGGAATAAAACAGATTGAAGCTACAAGGTAGAATGTGGGTCAAATTCTAGCTCAGCCATTTCCCACTAGGCTACCTTGGCCTACCTGAGCCTTTCGTGCCAAGGTTCCCTGCTCTGTACAGCAGGAATGGCGATCTTCCAGCCACCTCCTCAGGCTATTTTGAAAATGAAATGAAGTGATTTAAGTAAAAGGACCTTAGGCCGCATTGTGTAACTGTCAGAGGTCATGTGTCAGACTGTCTGGTATCTGTTTAGGAAATCTCCTTTCTTATGAAAACCAATCCAGGACAGACTGTTGTTTCTAGAAAAGGTTGGCTCCTAAATTTTACATTATTTGCCTTAATTCTTATCCTAGGTAGCTCACCCCACTTCAGGGACTATTTCCACTGCCAGTTTCCCTCAACAATTCCAGTAAGTAGATCTAATTTTAATATTTAATACTATTAAATTAATTATTAGTAATATTTGATATATTTAATTTTAATATTTAATATTATGGATATAAACATTTTTCAAATGGTAACTAGGATATAATGTACGATATAATATGTTTCTTAATTAGAATTCATTATCCAAATCCTCCATTTCCAGGACTTGTTCTAATTAGTACAATTGTGGAAAAGTTTGAAGACACTGATTTTAATTTTCTGTATGTGTTTTGAAATTCAGAAAGAAGGAAGAATACCAGAAAATACACAATCTGACTCTAAAAAATTCAGGCATGATATATAACATTAAAATTAGCTTGTAGTTTGGTTCTATTGACATGTTAGCCAGCATCTTTGGTTTAACTTCAATTGCCTTTAAAGGGGAAGACCTTGACCTTCATAAATACTCTCATACAGCCGCAATTCTATTCTTAAGGAATGGATTGGGTGATTTGAGTTTGTGGGTATACTAAACACTAGTTTGGATTTTGTTACTTTGATTACTACTGAAAATGCATCAGCTAGACAATTAAAAAATATATAATTCATTAATTTTTTTCCATCTGAAAAACTATGTATATTCATTACAGAAAAATTTTAAACATCAGAGAAATAGAAAGAATTTTTAAAAGTCATCCATAATTCCATTATGGAAAGACAATCACTGTTAAGAAAAATTTTGGTCTGTTTCTTTGCAGTCTTTTTTTTTTTTTTTTTTTTTTTTACAAATAGTGTCTTGGTTTTACATCATTGTAATCATATTTTATTATAATAAGCATTGTCCATATTATTATATGCCCTTGATTTTTAATATCTGAGTTACATACTTCCTTGCATTGATATAATATTATTAGTTAATTTTTCTTCCATTAAATGCACATTTTTTTGGTGACCATAGTTAATGTTTTGGACTTACCATTTTTTTAATTTCTCAGATTATTTCTTTAAAGTCAGAAATAGAAATGTTGGATTTTGAAGAGAATGGATATTTCTCAGGTTCTTAATACCTATTATTAGGTTGTAATTTTAAAACTGGACTTCTTTGGAGATTTTTTTTCCCCCCTTAGGTATACCCTGGATAATAATGTTCTAAGCCTAGAACAGAGAAAATTTTATGAAGAAAATGGATTTCTTGTCATTAGAAATCTGGTGTCTGATGCTGATATTCAACGCTTTAGGTACAGTAGCACTATTGGTTATTTTATCAAAATATGTATTATATGCACGTAATGGGAGTACAAGTTAGGTTAACTTCGGTGTATTCAGATATTTTTTAATGGTTTGGTTTGTTAGGAAGCATTTAGAAGCATAGGCTCAGAGCTAGATGGTCTGGTTTTATTTCTATTTCTTTATTTTTAGTGCTCCAAAGTTTATTACAAATTTTAAAAAATCTGTATGGCTTTAATCTCAGCTCTACCACTTAATGTTGTGTGTCCTGGGACAATTTACTTAACCTTCCAGGCCTCCATTTCTTCATCTGTGAAATGGGGATAATAACAGTACTTATGTCCTAGCATTATTGTTAGGACTAAATAAGGTAAAATACATAAAGAGCACTTCGAACAGGGTCTGGCACTTGGTAAGTGCTATGGAAGTATTTGCTATTATTATCACAATGTAACCACATCAGAAAAATATTCCCTGCTGGTATGCTAAGCTAAGGAATACTTTAATTCTGGCAGTGGATTCCAGCCCAGACCTTCTGAGTTGGCCATTTTCTCTTTGCTCTCATCAGAATTATTCTACCTAGAGCTGGAAAGCAACTTAGTGCAGAGAAACCACCCCTGAATCTACGAATCTTTCTACGGCGGGGAGGTGAGGGGCGGGTGCCAGGCAGGTTCTTGGAGCCAGCAGTAATGACATGTTTTACAAATTTCATTTTCTAGGAATGAGTTTGAAAGAATCTGCAGAAAGGAGGTGAAACCATTAGGATTAACACTCATGAGAGATGTGACCATTTCAAAATCAGAATATACTCCAAGCGAGAAAATGGTTGTGAAAGTGCAGGATTTCCAGGAAGACAAGGAGCTCTTCAGATACTGCACTCTCCCTGAGGTCAGAGACCGTCCTGCCTTATGTGTCTGTTTAATGCCAGTCTGCACGCCCACCTGTGCAGTCCGCTGTTTTTACCCAATCTAACCTCTTTCTACTTATGTGTCTAAAGCAGTGGTTCTCAGCCAGAGGTGATTTTGCGCCCCAGTGGATATTTAGCAATGTCTGGAGACATTTTTGGTTGTCAGGACAGAGGGGAGGGTATCTTCTAAGGGGTAGGGCCCAGGGATGCTGCTAATGGGACCCAGAGATCCTATAATGCACAGAATAGCCTCCTCCCCCAAACAAAGAATTATCCCACCCCAAATGTCAATAGTGCAAAGATTGAGAAACCCTGCTGTAGAGTTTGCTAATTATAGTTTTTCCTGTGTTCAGGAGAGAGAGCCCCTTCTAAGGCTTGACACAGGGGTATCAACAGGTGAAGTTGCAGAGGCTATTATTTATAAATTCATTTATTTTTCTTTTTATTTTATGAATCTGGTCAGTAGAGGTGTGTATGTTTTAAATTTTAAAAAATTTTTTAATTTAAAAATTATTATTCTTTTAGTGATTCATGTTTATGAAAACATCCAAGCAGCACAGAGGGGCATAATGCGAAAAGCAAATGTCTCTCTACCCCTAGCCCCACTCATTGTTAAGCTTTTTGTGTATTCACCTAGAGTTATTTCATGCATATGCAAGCATATTTGTATGCCCCCATCTTTTTTGTGACACATAAGCACACTAGCCGTCACCTTATTTTTTTCACTTACAGTGGATCCCAGACATCTTTCCATTTTAGTATCTATGGGTCTACTTCATACCTTTTAAACTACTGCATAGCATTCCATTGGGTAAATGTACCACAGTTTGTTAACCATTTGTTTAGAATGATTTTGAAGGAGACTTTCCATATAGTGCTTAACAGAGAGTATAACCAAGTGCTTTTAGAAAATTTGACTCATGAACAAAGACTGTACAGGTAAGTGACCTGAGATGTCACATCCAGCCCGTTGGAGACAGGACCAGAGGAAGGTGGCTCCTCTGGACCATCCATGCTTCCCAACCTCAAGTCCTGTGATAGACATGAAAGTTTTGCAGTTGGATCGTGGCTGAAAAGCTTGCAATCAGAGGCAAATTGTGGCGGATGAAACACCAGCATGACTTTTAGATTTCCTACATTTCTAAAGCATGAACCAGGTATCTGGGGGTCCATGCAGTAATTTTAGGAGGTACACATTATTTTAATAGTCAGGTATTTATTTTAACATGTATTGGGAAAAAATCACTAGCACAGCAAATCCATGATTTCAAGAATGCTATTAATCAGGATAAGATTAAGTAAAAGAAGTTATCTAATTAATTGAGGAAAACTATTGGCTAAATAACAGTACAAAGTATGGCAAAAATTGTGCAGGTGGCTCTTGAATAACTGAGGTTTAGAAAAGACCGGCTTGGGTGAATGCCAGACAATACCAGACTTTATAAAAAACAAGCACGTGGGCTGGCTGGTTAGCTCAGTTGGCTAGAGGTGGCGTTATGACCCCAGAGTCAAGGGTTCGGATCTCCATACCAGCCAGCTGCCAAAAAATAAAAAAAAAACAAGCATAAGGACTCGTAGGCTTTTTGTAACATCTCAAGAGTTTCATACACAAGTTGCCTATATTCCGTATACACCATATACATGAGATCAAATAGGAAGCAGTAGAATGTGCCTCATTTTTTGGAGTCAGAATCAGAGTCTGAATACCATCTTTTTCACTTATCTGTCTTTGCCAACCTGGGCGACTTATTTGTCTCAAGTCGATTTGCATGGGACATTAATTTTAAGGGATTATTCACTAACAGGAGCATGAACTTTAGGCATTATCATGAGGATTGGACGGGCTGATGTGTTCAGCCCACATAAGCGTCACCACAGGCACGTAGGCGGTCAGCGTTGAATCTTTTCTGCATTTCCCCATCCTCTCTGGGTTCTTTTTTTTTTTTTTTAGGAGAAAACCATTTTTCATTGAAAAATAAAACAATACATCTCAAGATTTTGTATTTAACAACATAAACTGTAATTTGTTGAGAGAAATAGCTTTCCTAAGTAGTACTGTGAAATTTAGGCATTGGAGTGTCAATATAGTTTCCCTCTTTTATCCTGACTCAGCCATAAGCAATATTAAAAATAAGGATTTTTTTTCTATGAATTTAATTTCCATTAAATTAAATCTGTAAAGCTTATCCCTATCCCCAATCCACTGACAAAAGGAGAGGATACTTTTAAAAATCTTTTCCATACTGAGTTGTTCCGAGATAAAAGCAAATAAAGTCAATATTTTTTCTTATGAAAAAGCTTATATGTAAGACACACAAGACTATTAATGATTTTTAACTCATCCACAAAACTTGAAAACACAATTTGATCAAAATCATCTCTACCACAATTTTCCTTTAAAGAACTTCTCAAATCCCAGAATAGTTTAACTTAATACATTGGACATATTAAACTTTCAAAGAAACTACTGAAGTTATTGCTTTAAACTGGAAAAAAACTATGGTCGAAAGTCTCTTTTTAAAAAAAGAGTTCATTATGCAGCTTTTCGTAAAATTATACTCATGTAATTGCAGAGAAAATATTCAAGCACATAGTAAACATCACTCTTCAGAATGAACAGAACAAAGGCATATGTTCATTAAGATGTATGGCTTTTTTTGTGATTGTTATTACTGTCCATAAATAAAGTCATTACTGTTTGACTGAAAAAGGTTTTTACAAAACTCCACTTCTAAAATTAACATTTTTATTAAAACAAGTTTAAAGAAAAAGTTCACTGTAGAAAAGTCAACAAGGGTTTTAACAAAAACAAAATGTACCTTTGCATACAATGTATATATATACTTGCAGAAAACTACTTCTGAGATTTTATCTTGTTTTAGTTATTTTAAAGAAAGCATAAACAATGCATATTAATGTCAGCTAATCCACTCTTCATCCTTTATTCTGTGATTTGGACCTTCTACAAATTCTCATTAGTGAATACTAAGAACAAACCCAGTTTTAACTAAAAAGTAGTGAAACAGAGTGGCTAGTAAATCTGTCTCATTACATCATAGTCATGCATTATCTTTAAGAACAAATGAGCACCATATAAACAGGTGATTGTGTGTGTAAACTCAATTTTTAAGGTGTAATAGCAGCCAACTAGACGACTTAGTACGTGACTGTCACCTTTTAAAAATTTGGTAATATACAAAATTTTAATTAAATCAGATAAACACCTCAATTCCCTATTCCTTGTCCATTTTTAAAATCCTTAATAAAAATTCTGTATATAAACTGGTAAACAGCATGTATACATGTATGCGTGAATACATATACACACACAAAAGTGTATTTATACATACATGTACGTCTTCAGCTTTGAATGAATTTCTAAACTGAGATGAAGCCAAACATCTCATTTAAACACTTCTGTGGACTATATCACCAACTGAAAGTTTCTAATAACAATTTCATCTCAGCTAATTAGAAATACTGGGGGCCGAGCCCGTGGCGCACTCGGTAGAGTGCGGCGCTGGGAGCGCGGCGACGCTCCTGCCGTGGGTTCGGATCCTATATAGGAATGACCGGTGCACTCACTGGCTGAGTGCCGGTCACGAAAACGACAAAAAAAAAAGAAAAAGAAAAAGAAATACTGGCTATTGAAAATTCTGAGGCCAAAGAGCTGTTACCCAGCTTAGTATATTTCAGGCTTACAAATTAGTCAAACAAACAAGATAGAAATTACTAAATGCCCACCAAAGAAATAAATTTGTCTCTTGATATTTCCTTCTAATAGAAAAAAGAAAATACCTTTACAATGAGCTTTCACTTTTTAAAGAGTTAAAATTATTAAAGAAATTTCACTAGTATTCAAAAATACTAAATGTTATATAAATACTATTTTTTATAGTTGAATTCTTCAGCTAGAATCTGTATTTTTTAAATTTCCTTTGGATTGTACCATTTAGCACTTCAAGTTTCCATTTTGCATTTCTGGTAAGGCTCAGATTTGTTAGGTTTATATCAATCACATCTTTCAGAATTTGCTGCAGTGGGTTACCTGTGCACAACAAAGTAAATGGGAGGTAATGCACAAAATCTCAAAAGCAACATAACAAATTCAAGAATATGTAATACTAGAAAAAGATAAAGTACAACAGAGATTCCCTTTTCATCATTACATTAGTGAAATATAACCCTTTTTATGCTTTTAAAGCTGATGTCATAACTTTCATTTTTTCATTTACCAAGAGGATGAAGTTTTTAGATGGCCCACTTTTATTTTTCAGTTAAAAAACTGAAACAGACTGAATTACTTTTATTAATATACACATCAAGATATTGAAATGGTGACTTCATGTAGTTTTCCCCTTAAAGATGGCACTTGCAGGTACAAAGATGCAGAGATGTCTACAGCCTTCAGATGTTTACTTGAAAAGATTCTTCAACAGCAGTTTGATATTGGGTTTCCTCATCTAGTTGAAGATGCACAAATTCTCTATAATCAAATTGATGTCTTTGATTTAGATGACTAACAAAATTTCTAGTAATCTGGCTAGGATCTCCCCAAGGAAGAGACACACAAATAGGACATGTCTGAAATAGGTGATTACTGTTACAGTGATCCAGTAAACCCTGTCTGGTAAAATTTGATTCTTGACACAAGGGACACTTAAAGGTGGGGTGCCCAGAAGAACTGGTATTTTCTTGGTAAGTTTCTGTGTTATCAGATGTGGATGTTTCACTCCTATTACTGTTCCCTACTGAATCTTGAGAGATCTCAAAGTTTGGAATGATAGAAGAAACAACATATTCATCCTGATACTTCTTACAAGACTTGTAATGATGTCTCATGCAATAGAATTTAATCTGCTTTGCACAGCATCTGCAGCTACCAGAAAACTTCCTCATGATATTTTCAAGGTTTAAGGCCCGTTCAGGACATGCTCTCTCTCTTCTAGTCACATTTCCACAACACAAAGGAAAATGTATTCCTCCTTCTCTCATTGCAGTCAGGAAACATTTTCTACAGAAAACGTTCTGACAGGCCGTGGTCCGCATGGGCGTTTTGAGCACCTCCTGACAGGGCAGTAGAAATCATCTTCGGTGTAGGATGTGGCCACGGAGAGCTCCTCGGCCATGGCTGGGGGTGGGGGAACAAGGCGATGGTGGCAGTGGCCAAGGTGAGGGTAGCGGCCCAGGGCCCGACTCCCTGTACCCTCGCTGGGTTCTATGCACAAGGCAGCACCCCGCTCTCAGGCCCCATGACTAATTCAGCCTGTCACTTATTCCCCTGGCAGCTGTCCCTTCACAGCACGTCTCTCAGCCCCGCTGTCATTACAAGACTAGAAACTCCATGGGGACCGAGACCCACTTTTCTTGTTCACGCTTATGTCCCCATTTCCCATCACTCTACCTGGTTCACAGAGCCCAGTAAAGAGCTGTGGAATGAACGGCCACACTGGTTGTAAGGTGTCCCCTGAGCCGCTGCTCTGCTTTCTTCTGGACTGCACACGACAGCTGCAAAGAGTGCGGGGCCTTCCCCAAGCCTTCTCACGCACACTCTCCAAGGAAGAAGAGGAAATTGCCTATCATGGGGCAACCGTCGGTGGCTTTGGTGAACAGGAGAGCTGTCCCCATCCTCCCTAATTGACACCTCATAGAAACTCCGATCTTTCTTGCAGGAAAAAACGGCTGCATTCCCAGCTGGCCCAATAAATCCTGTTCAATTCAGAGTGTTGTAGATTTAGAATGACCTACAATTGCTGAATTTTTCCCTCTGTTTGCAGCGCTGTGAAATGCCAATTGGTTTTTATTTTTTATTTTATTTTATTTTTTTTTAAAAAGATGACCGATAAGGGGATCTTAACCCTTGACTTGGTGTTGTCAGCACCACGCTCAGCCAGTGAGCGAACCGGCCATCCGTATATGGGATCCGAACCCGGGGCCTTGGTGTTATCAGCACCGCACTCTCCCGAGTGAGCCACGGGCCGGCCCCCCAATTGGTTTTTAAACTATGACTATCTTGGTTCCTGTGTGGATAGTTGTACTCTGCCCACTTGTCTGTAGTTCTGATTTCCCTGAGGCTTTTTTTTTTTTCTCCTCATTTTTCTTAGATTCTGAAATACGTGGAATGCTTCACTGGACCCAACATCATGGCCATGCACACAATGCTGATAAACAAACCTCCAGATTCTGGTAAAGGACTCTTGTTTGTTAGGGAAAGGCAAGAAAAAAATTTTTTATTAAAATATGTAAGGTTGATTTTCTAACTACAGTGGTGTGTATAACTCAAACTGTGGGTGAGTGAGCATATATAGTTTTATTGAAGTCTTGAAATAGCTTCTATTAGAACAACATTGAAGTATAATAGAGATTTCAGATGCTCACTGTAGGGTTATTACTGAATTTGCAGATGACTGCCTCCCCCAAAATGCAGTTTAACAAACATAACTGTTCATATATCATAGGCTCCTGCTATTAAGCATCTCGTAGCTTTATGAACCATTCTTGAGCGTAATAGTGTGGATTCTGCATTTCTGATCTGAAGACATTATTATTACTAATGAATTTAAAACTATTAATATAAATTGCACACTGTGGTTGTATTTAAAATGTCTTGTGTTTCCCCCTACTGGCCAGCTGTGCCAAAAAAAAAAAAAAAATTTTGTGCTTGCTAAAATGTAGATTCTAAGACCTCACTCATAGAGAGACTGATTCAGAAATAGAAGCCAGGTTTCTGCATTTTAATAACCATCCCCAGAGATTGTAGTGCAGGTGGCTCTTGGATCACACTGAGAAACCCTTCTCCAGCATCAGCCACGAGAGGGTCCTTCATCCTCTTCTTTTTCTTCCTTCTGATGGCCGGAAGAGGTTCATGAGACAGGACTTAGCTTAGCATCACCAAGTCTCTCCCTCCCTGGATGTCTTGCCTGGAGAAGTCAGGTGGTCAGGGAACCAAGTTCATAGAGCAAAAACTAGGATAAAATGTCAACATGGTCATGGTGACTGTGGCTGGACACTGATTGTCCATAGAATGCCTATAGTTCTGTGGGGAAAAAACTCTTAGAGAACTTTTTTTGACATCAGCCACTTAGAAGGGGACATCAGACTTAAATCTATACCATCTCTTCAACTTAATTAATCCAATTTTTTTGAATACTTACTGCATGTTAGGCTCTGTGCTAAATCCAGAGTTACAAAGGAATAAAGCACAATAGAGAGGATGACATACATACATCTTGCTAGAAAATAGTGCATGTAAGTGCTCAGCTATCAACAGCCTGGAAGAAAGTATGGGATTTGGAGCCACCATGTTGATTCAGTATTCCAATTTGGTGCTTATCTCTCGAGCCTGATTTTCTATATCATTGTTTCATTTGTTTGGTTTTGGCAGGGATAGGTCATTGTTCTGATTTTTCAGGCAAAGGATAAGAACTCTGAGGCTTGAGCATCGTTTTTTTGGTGACTGGCTGGTTCAGAGATCTGAACCCTGGACTTTGGTGTAACCAACTGAGCTAACCGGCCAGCCCCGACTCAAGCATCTTTTAACAGCAGGTTCTGTTTCAGGCAAGAAGACCTCTCGTCACCCCTTGCACCAGGATCTGCACTACTTCCCCTTCCGGCCCAGCAATCACATCGTCTGTGCTTGGACAGCGATGGAGCACATTGACCGCAACAACGGTTGTCTGGTCGTGCTCCCAGGCACCCACAAAGAACCCCTGAAGCCACACGATTACCCCCAGTGGGAGGTAGATCTGCCCAGTGGTTGAGTCTTGATCAGAATCTCTTTCACTGGTTTTATTTCAAATTAATATACATAAAGAGCTTACAAATGAAATGACATTTCCTTTCTCAGCAAAACATTGTCCTAAGATTTGCAGTTAGGATCAGGGAAAGTTCAACGATGTAAGATAAATTAGTCATCACATTTGATTTTTCAACACGTTTGAAAGCCAGCCAAAGTGGGGAACTTGGGTAGGGGCTGTATAGGATCCAAGATTGTAAAGCCTAATTGCAGAGGTAAGACATAAACACTTAAACCCTGGACGTGTGTGATAAGCAACAATAAGTCCTACTCACTGGTTGATGGCCCTCAGAGTAAAGAAGAGGAGGGATTGTCTCCTTGCAACTGTGGAGACCAGCAGAGGCTCAGTGAGGCTGGTGTTTGAGCCAAACCTTGAAGGACAGGGTAGAAAGTCCTTTATCAAAGAATCTGTGGTGAGGCCTAGGGGTCAAGGGCAGTTAGGAACCTGGCTGAGGAGCAGAAGGACCCAGGGAGCTCACAGTCTGGATGGGCTGGGGATGCATTTTGGGGAGTAGTACAGGAGGTGAGCCTGAAAAGATACATTAGGACCAGATTAGAAAGGCTTTGCATACTAATGAGTCTGCAGTTTATTTGGGGAAAATGGGAACTTTATTTATTTATTTTTTTTGAGCCCATGAGCGATGAGATCAAATCAGTTCTTTAGGAACAATAATGTACAGTCTGGCACAGGATGCATTGGAGGCGTAGGAGTCCCAAGGCAGAGAAACCAGGGAGGACACTATTGGCATTTTAGGTCTAAGGTGAAAAGATCCTGAAATCCCATCATGATGGTCAGAGTGGAAAGAACAACTGCAGTTAAAGCAGAAAGAATGAGCTGTTGTTCTACAGGAAGGAAAGAATATGGCATTGAGGACTGTTGTCTCAGTTAGAATTCTTGCACTGATGACTAGTGTTATGTGAAAATAGTTGAGTCTGAATTCTGATGTAAAACCTGAAATTGTGAGATTCATCAATTAAGTTCAGATTTAGGTAAGGTTTGGTGCCAGCAACAGAAATGGGCTCTGGCTCTCTTAAACCAAAGGGAATGTTTGGAGGGCTTCGGGAGATTGCTGAGTCTCTGATACTCAGCCTAGATTCAAGTGGTAGCAGTGTGGGATCTGGCTAGCTTAGCATGGGTCCCATGCCCGCTTTGGCTGGGAGAGAAGGACACTGGGTCAAAGTCCCAACACTACTTGGTAGGAAGGTAGTCATTCCCCAAAAGGATTTGGAATACTCTTAGAAGAAATGGGATGCTTCCATGTCCCTGACCCACAGAGGCTTATAAACTTTAATTATTTCTCACTTGAGTTTCTTTAATAAAGACATAACCAGCTTTGATATAGTTATGAACAAATGCAATGTTTTAATTTACCAATCTTCTTTCTTTACTCTGCAAGTGACGTTAAGTGCTTTTGAGCTCAGGAAAATTGAGCATTTTCTCCCCCTGTTTTGGGAGAATAGTTAGTTTCTCAGAGATGCTCTTGAGTAATAGAAGAATGATTTGTGTAAAGTTCTAGATGAGAAGAACATGTGGCCACAAAAGAATGTTTACGGATTCAGGTAGGAAATGCCTAAGAAAAAGGTGGTCACCTGCATTAACCACAAAAGGCAAAGCTGATCTAGATCTTTTTTCCTAATTCAGTAATGGGGAGTAGGGGGAAATTCCAATTTTTTTCATTTGGTCTGAAAAAAAAAAAATCAGTCATTTAATATCAATATGTGACTTTTTAAAACCAGACATTTTAGAGACTGTTGTATATATTTTTTAAAAATTTAACAATCTAACTTAGATATCTCTTTCTCATGGAAGAACTTAGAGAAACCTTGCATTCCCTGGCGAGTGACTGACGAAGTTTTCAGGTACGGTGCTTTCTCAAATACAGACGTGTGGCTTTGCTTACTGTTTTAGGGGGGAGTTAACGTGATGTTCCACGGGATCCAGGATTATGAGGAAAACAACAGCCGTGTGCACCTGGTGATGGAAAAGGGAGACACTGTTTTCTTTCATCCCCTGCTCATCCACGGATCTGGTCGGAACAAAACTCAAGGATTCCGGAAGGTATGCACTCACGTTGCTACCCTTCTTGAAGGTGAACGGGTTAGAGACAAAAAGTTTAAGACACATTAAAATTAAAAAGGTGCATGACTTTAATTAAACTAGACTGTAGTCCAGTGTATTCACCAGGAAATACATCCGCGTACCTGTGCTTTGTTTGCTCTTCTTAGTAAGAAGCCACGTGATATCAGGATCCTAGTCCTGTTGACCCTAAATCATAAACATTCATGGCATCGCTTCAGAACAATAGCTTACTTAGCAGCACACAGCCTGTGCTTTCTGAGGCCAGAACAATGGCTGAAATATTAAAATAATAAAATTTGGAATCTATGTTGGTCACAGTAACCATAATAAGAGGAAATTTTATAATATCTTTACTAGTGGAAAAAGTAGTACTGATCCAAAGTGAAGGTTCTAAATTGGCCACTGAGAAATCAGATTTAGCAGGCAGCATATTTTTTGACTCCTTAGCCTCAGAGTGTTTTCAATTTAATAACATCATTGCTTACATTTAATAACTGACAAAAATCCTAAATCATAAATTCGCTGGTTTCTCACTTCTCTTACATTCAGCAGATCTGACACTGTGAGCTCTTATTTCTCCATGGAAACGTGGTTGTCTGTATTAAATATTGAGGCTCCTTTGGGGCTGAGTGGGGCTTTCCAGTTCATCCCACCGATTCCTGTTGTCTTCCCAAGGCCAAGGGTTAGGTGCCAAATTTCACCTTCCATTCATTCATCTTTCTACCATGCTCACCAGGGCTGCTGTTAGGCTGAGGCAACTTAAAGCACTCTCCTCAGGGACAGAATTTAAGGGGATGCCCAAAAAACTTAGCAATCAAGTTAAATAATATTTTAATGCAACATTTTAAAAATTTAAATGAATGCAAAAAATCCATACCGGGACCAATGCCAATATTTTCAATAAAAGACGGGATCAGACCCTGCATTAGCACGACCTTCAGAGCCCTGAAAGTAGCGAGATGCAGGCACAAAGATACAAATAATGTTGTGAGTTTTAATATACTGACTTGGCAGCTTTTCAGTATTTTTTTGATGACTTTAATGTTCTGGAAAAAATTAACCATTATTACATAAAACATGGATATAGGGATGGATATTTTTCCTTTTGCATTGGTCTCTGATATGGCTCTGCTTGGCCCTGGGGCTTCCCTAGGAAATGGAGTTTGTGACTCCACAATCCAGAAATTTGATGCCTTGAGCAAAGTGGAAAGTTCTTCTGGCAGGTGTGATCACTTGTCAGATAATTAACTTGTGACATGAAGGTGAGTTTGAACTTTGCAGCTGCCTTGAGGCTTAGATCTGTTTATCACTTTTTCTGGAATGGGGAAGAACCAAGTACCTTCAACTTTATCCTCAGAAGGAAACAAGATGGGCGATATACAAGGGTACTTCAAAAAGTTGATGGAACTGTGGTTACTAGAGGTGGGAATGAGGAACAAGGGGTTAGGGAAAGATTGGTTAATGAACACAAAGAATGATTACATTTTGCAATGATGAATATGCTAATTATTCTGATTTGATCATGACATATTGTATATATACAAATACTGATAGTCAACTCTGTAACAGACCCCACAAATATGTATAATCAATTATGTTTTAATATTTTAAAAAATTCATGAAAAGATTCATATTACCTTTCAATTTTATTTTTCCACAAATTTTTTTAAGTACCTTCATATGTCAGTGGTGTTAGCCTTTAAATGTTTTTGATTTGAGACGAGGTGTGTGTATTGTTTTCCTTCTCAGGGTGTTTTCAGTTCTTGTCATAACCTATTTCCACTGAAATCACAACCCATCCTAAATTCAACAGGGTAACTAACTTTTATGACTAAGAAGATGATGAACTACCAAGAAACATGTACTTTCCCAGGACTTCGGACATCCACTCATTAGGAAAATCAAATGCTAAAAAAATTAAAAACCTCTTACATGATTATGCTTTCTGTCCCATATATATCTTTTGAAAATAAATATCACACTTAGTTAAAAATCTTTTGTAATTTCTCAACTCAATTAGCCTGTAGTTGGGGGGTGGGAGGAGAGGCTGAGCTGCAAAGAGACTCATTTAGGATATCATGGATTTCAATTTAGAAATCAAATAGAGTGAAATAATTGACCTTCTAAAAGAAAGACTCCTTGCTTGGTTGCTGGTAGTAATGGGATGTTTTTTCTCCAATATAAATTTGTTCACTCTTCATAGGCAATTTCCTGCCATTTCGCTAGTGGCAATTGCCACTACATCGATGTGAAGGGCACCAGTCAAGAAAACATTGAGAAGGAGGTCAAACAAATAGCCAAGAAATTACATGGATTTCATGGTAGCATTGACATGAAGGTATGTTTGTATGAAATAATAAGGTGAAGATGTCAGGTTTTTCTTCTCTTTCAGATGCTTAGTAATTCTCACACCTAATTTAATCTGAAAGTACTATATATGTAATACTTGGGTTTAGAGCTCATTGCAGAAATGTCACCAAGCCCTCATGAAGAATGACAATGAATTTCAGTGTGCGCTTGCTTCCCCATGTGGGAGACTTGGGGATTTCACGCTGCTTCTTTTTGTCTTTGGGCTGTGCTACCATATGCAGGCCATGCTGTTCCACATAGGACAGTTAAGGGAAAAAGAAAACAGAATTAGACGAGGGCAAATGCTACCTTCTGAAGGCAGAGAAGTAAAGTAGAAGGTTTGGCATCTCAATCACAGGCCTCCTTTATTTGTATAGAATACTTATGCATTAGGAATTCCAGTAAGATTCCCAGAGAGCAATTCTCGAGCAAGTTTTTGTTTTGCTAAATTTGCATCTGGAGTTTTAAGAAAGGCATGGTTTGCATGTGGTAGAGATTGAAGATCACTAATGCAAAAAAAAAAAAAAAAAAAAAAAAAATCCACTAATGTTTATGTATGAAGGGCATGATACAATATTTCATATGCTTTCCTAATTAATTCACGTAACTTGGAAATTATCTGTTTTTAACTAGTAGATATGCAATGTTGCCGATCGTCAATAGACAAATTATCAATCAAGGCCAATAAATTTATTCACTTTGTAGAATATGCGCATTTTAGCCTCCGAACCAAGAAGCTGATCCTATTTTTTTCATTGGTATTAGCAAATCATGAGTGCATGCATGCTCCTCAACTAGGCTGAGTATAGTGATGACTTGGGGGCGTTCAGTAGGACATAGGCCATTGCACACTGGTGGCATGCTGCCCTGTCATTGGGAACCATCTTCTGAAATACCTTCCCAGCTAGAGAATCTTGCTTCTCCATTCTGAACCTATACATGTGTCCCACTTTGCATTTATTGCAAATCCTAGAAACTCTCATTCTTCATCTCCTTTTGTCCAATACTTAAAATGCTATAAGGCCAACATATTTTGTCAACTGGGGCTTTGGTCTAACACCCTGAATTTTTTGGCAGAAAAAAAATGTATACATTACTTTTTAGGTTTGTCCAAGTTGTGCTAAATGAATAGCTTCTGAATTCATTTTAGTAACTCTGTAAGTTATAGCTTATCAGGTGTATTTAGAATAACAGTACTAATTTCTGCTATAAAATTCTTTGCAAGGTACAAAAGCACTTTATACCTCTCTTCTTATTTTCCTTATCAAAACCCAGTGGAGCAGTCAGTATAGCTCCATGCTGTTAATGATAAAAACAAAAGTCCCAGAGGTCAGCTTAAGTAGCAGAAGTGAGAGGTCTGATTCGAAAATGATTCTTTTCACCACACATTGATGTTTGTTCAAAAATAATAGGAAACAAGAAATAAGGAAGTTTAGATTATCTTTTTAAGGACAAAGGATGCCGGCCAGCCGCCAAAAAACAAAACAAAACAAAAACAAAAAAAAAGAACAAAGAAAAAAACAAACAAACGAGTAACCCAGGACACCATTGTCTCCATTATGTCCTAACTGGGAGTAGAACACTCCAAATGGTTCAGGCAAGTAAAAGGTAAGCAGGAAAACAGGCAGTGAACTGTTTGTATGTGACCAAACAGGATACTGGCCCAGTTACATTACTTGTAATCAACAAGTATACCAAATAAAATAGGGTTGACAGCTTGGAAACCCACTGACTTAGTTAACACTATTTTATTTTATTTATTTACTTATTTTTTGGTGGGTGGCCTTACAGGCATCTGAACCTGTAACCTTTGTATTATCAGCACCAGGTTCTAACCAACTGAGCCAACTGGCCAGCCCTAGTTAACACTATTTTAGATGTTGGTAAGTAGATTAATTGGAGTCTCAGAATATGTTTTATTTACTAATCAATATAACTATTGTGGGGATTTCCCCGCTTATGTATTTGTAGAGGCCAGAAGTCTACTTTGTCTTATGCTGAACAGGCAAATTGATGTGTTTCCTAAACTCATTCTGTTTGGCATTATTTGCAGGATATTTGGATGTTTCGAGCTCGACTTGTGAAAGGAGAAAGAATCAGCCTTTGAAATATCCCTTCACTATAGCTCTTATACAGGAAACCAAAATGAAACAAGGTGTCTAAAGAAAATGTTTTCTTAATGGGATGATGTAATCGTTTCTACACTTGTTAACAAAATCAAAAAATGTGTCAGGTACTTAATTGCATGCAGTTAATTTTGCAATGCAGTGACGTTGCTCTAAGCAAAGTAAAAACAGCAAAAGTGAAATATTACTGTTTTAAGGAAAACTAATTTAGGGTTACAATTAATAAAGGTGATTGGCGTATGATTTAAGTGTGTTAAATCAACTTTTGTCATCCAATAAGCTTTTTACCCAAACAGAAATGAATGCTTTGAAACTCAGGATATGTTGCTTTTGCATCTCTCTCCTGGTAAACCCACCGCCTACCAAATTCATGTCATGAGAGATTGCTTTTCAAATCTAGAACAATGCATAAAACATTCACAAAGTAAGGGTGGACACTTATGTTCTGACTAAGGCTTCCTTCCATGACTTCTCCAACCCAACCAGCCTTCTTAAAAAAAATGGATATTTCCAATATTTTCCTCTGTTCCTTAAGAATGAAGACAATGGTAACTTGATCTGATGTTTCCTATTGGGTAAAGCAGTTGAAACCCTTCAGCATTTATGAACGAAACCTAACTTGTTTCAAGGTACAGGGAAATTTTTAGATACTTTTGCCTGGATTTGGAGTGAGCAAGGGCTGGGGGGATTTATTCCAATATTCCGATGTTTCTAGTCCAGCTGAGGGCAGCAAGGAGACAGTCCTTATTTTTAAAAATTCCAGTTAGGGCTTGAGTGAAAAAGAAATAACAGAGCCCCTTGCTTGTCATTCTGCTAAGCACAAGTTTTCTTCAATCAAGTGAGGCTGTGTTTGTCTTTTTCTCTGTAAGGACACCAAATTTAAGTTTAGTTCCAGATGGAAACTGGAGAAGGCAAGAGAATCACTGACAGGGTCTAAGGAAATAGGATTTTGGAGTGATTGTAAATAAAATATAAATAAGGAATACCCGTGAACGGCATGTAGGGAGCAGTGTTCTGTTCTCAAATAAACTCTTCAAACTATTTTGAAACTTAAAATAAATTGGAAAAACTAAACTAAAGTATGAAAAGATAGCAGAACTTGTTATTTCTTACGTACTTTTTTTTTTTTTTTTTTTTGGTGGCTGGCCAGTACAGAGGTCCAAACCCTTGACCTTGGTGCTGTAGCATCCTGCCTTAACCAACTGAGCTAACCAGCCAGCCTGTGTGCATTTGTGAGTGAAAGGCAACTAGTCAATCAGGCAGTATTCATTTCCCATCTTATCTGTGTCCCTTTTGTCCATTAATTAATTCCTGTAACAAATATCCAAGCACCCGTCCTGTGTAAATGGGACTAGACGCGGCAGGAAAACGATACCAGCATGAGCTAGGACTGGTCAAGTTGTCTATGTGGACCTGCCCTGTGAAAGGCCGGAGCCAGCATCAGATGGAAAAAGAAGAGCTGGGATGAGACTATCACTGGATCCAGGCAGAATGAGGAGAAGCCCAGCTTCTTAGTGGGTACAGGGGGTTTTATCTCGGGCTTATGTTCATTTCACCAGAGACTAACCTAAAAGGAGTTTCTGAGGTGCTCACACAAAGCACAAAACCAAACAAATAGAAAGGATCCCCCTCTGTGAATTTTGGGACTAACAGCTTAAGAAAACCAGAGGGCTTTGCTCCCTCTAAGTGTTTGGAGCTATCCCCCACCACCCCCCAGCCCTTTTCTTTGTTCTTTAAAAAAAAATAATGGCAAAATACATATAACATGAAATTTACTGGCATAATCATTTTTAAGCGTGCTGTTCTGTGGCATTAAGCACATTCACACTGTTGTGCAACCAGCACCACCATCCATCCACAGATCTCTTTGCATCTTGCAAAACTGAAACTCTGTCTCCATGACACAACAGCTCCCCACTCCCCCTGTCTCCAGCCCCTGGCCACCACCATTCTACTTTCTGCTTTCATGAATCTACTCTAGGGACCTCATGTAATTGAAATCATACAGTATTTGTCCTTTTGAGTCTGGCTTATTTCACTTAGCACAATGTCCCCAAGGTTCATCCATGTTGTAACATGTGTCAGGATTTCCTTCCTTTCTAAGGCTGAGTAATATCTCCTGGTATTTATGGACCACATGGTGCTTATCCATTCATCCATTGTGGGTGGCTTCCATCTTGTAGCTGTTGTAAACAATGCTGCTACGAACACGGCTGTACAAATATCTCTTGCAGACCCTGCTTGCAATTGTTCTGGCTATATACCCAGAAGTGCAATTGCTGGATCATATGGTAGTTCTAGTTTTAATTTTTTGAGAAACCTTCATACCGCTTCCTATGACAGCTGCTGCACATTTTACTTTCTCACCAACAGTGCACAAGGGTTTCCATTTCTTTATGTCCCTGTCAACACTTGTTATTTTCTGTTATTTTTAAGGGTAGTCATCCTAAAGAGTGTGAGGTGAGGTTGAGTTTGATATTTTTGACTAAAGTAAACTTCTTAACTCAGACTTCTAAGGACAATTGAGAGTTGATTGTGACTTCACAATGACTTGGTGAGCTAACCTGTTTGGGGGGAATTTAGATTTAAGCCTAGAGGGTTAGACAAGCCTGAAAAATGACTTGGTTTTATGAAGGTGGAGACAATACATTCAAAAGCTGTTTTCCGTGTTTATGGGGGCCACGCTAACAAAGCAGAGGAATTTTTGGTTGAGTCTGAGGAATGCCTTGTAAATGAAACACTGAGACAGTGAGCCTACAGAGCCTCCCTTCCCAAAGGGCAGATGACCCCCCTGTGGGATGCTTTGGAAGAGAGGCAATTTCATGGGAAGCGGGGGCTGTGGAATTCTGGCTCCACAACTTCCCAGCAAGTTGACCTCTCTGAGCCTGTGTCTTCATCTGTAAAATAGTAACATTAGGATTACCTTCTGGGGTGATTGTAGGGAATTAACAGGACGATATGCTGTGGTGGACACCACTGCACTGCCCGATTCCTTTCAGGAATAAGGAACATACAGCCAGCTGCTGGAAATGCTGTTGGCCAACATCCTTCTGCTGTCAGCCCTGCAGGGGTAGCCTCTGCTGCTTGGCCAAGGTCACACCCCTTCCCCTGTGGTCCACATCCAGTCACTTCGCCAACATTAGATGGTCTAAATCTTTTTAATTTTTGACTATCTAATAGATAAGCACTATATGTGATTATTATCATTTGCATTTATTTGATAGTAATGAGACCGAGGGTTTTTCTTATCTTTATAGGCGTTCTGTGACTGATATGCTGAATGCTGGGTCTCTTCTTAGGCCCAAGCAATGTCAAAGAAAAGATTGCAAACAGCCAAATATGGCTGGAATGTCTTGAGATAGTAGGCTTACTTTTCCCTCTCATTCATGTCAAGTCTGACTGAGGTGTTGTCATTCCCTGACTTGGGGTTTGTAACAAAAAACAAGGAACCTGATGTCATGTCTGAAGTTATGTGTCCTGGAGGGAAGAAGAGAAAGGACAAGGGTTTGTGCTGGAGGGATGTTTAAAATATGGAGCAGGAGCACCATCAATCAGAGACCATGTATACAGGAATTTGGCACCTCCTGAAAGTTTTTCAATTCCCTGGGCAGTTAGTGCCTCATCTGGCTGCCTGGAAGCACCCCAAGAGAGTAGCCATATCCCAGATAGGTATCGAGGAAGGCTGGGTTCTTGCCTCAACCACAAGGCCAGTTCTCCATGCATGGCAGGTCTGAGCCTGGTTCTGCAGCTGGCTCAGACCGTGTCTGCTGTTTCTGGAGCAGCCGACCCCACCTGCTCTTCCTGACCAGCACCTTGACTCTGGGTACCACCCAGGCACCTTGACACAAGTTAGGTGGGTACCAGAGCCTCAGCAAAGATACAGGTTGAATTTTCCATCATCAGAAGAAATGAAGTCTTGGAATCGAAAATAAGTTGCTTTAAGGAAAATAAAGAACTGCTGTATTTCTTGTATACCTGAATGTGTGGGCTGAGATCTATGCAGCTCTATACAGAAGGGACTCTAGAAAGTCAATAGTAAGATACTGAGAATATGATTGATGAGCTAACAGACAAAACACTCTACTAGCTTTACTATAAGGATCACAGCATTGAACTTCCAGCAGCAGTGACAGCAGGGCTATCCTGAGCCAGCACAGATGGGATGGGATGGATCACCCAAGTGACAGATCTTTTCTCTCTTCCTGCTTCATTTTTCCTTATGGAAAAAGAGTAGCCGGAAGCCCTGTACATTGTCGTCATTAAGTAAAGCCCCTCCCTGTTCCAAACTGGAAGCTTCTTCATCTCACAATACTGTGGTCTTCGGCTAGGACATTGCTCTTGAACTATCGAGCCTATCCTCTTTAGAAGCATGAGGTTGGTTCTGAGAGGTCTTAGGACAAATGTACTCCAAATTAACACATCACTCTTAGGTTTTAATTGGTAACACCATTATTCTGAACTAGGCAGGTTGCACATAAAGGCTGACTTCCTCGTCAGTCTTTGGAAGAAGGTTGAGAAGGTTCCCACCCCGAATCATCTCTCACCCATGTCTGGAATTCCACCACTAGCCATGAGTTTGAGGAGCAAGACTCTTTCTAGACATTCACTTTTAAAATGCAAGTCCTCCTGGAAGGACAGCACTAAATCCTCATGTCTTAGTGAAGACATTTCTTCTTTACCGGTAGAAGAAATGGAGCAGCATTTGGGAGCAAAGGAAAGATGAAAAATGGGAACAGAAAAGCAAAAGGGACAGGGGTCATAGGAGGTGTAGAACAGGTAGCAAAGTGTCACCAGGCACAAGTAGCCTTTCACCAGAACGGACACTGAGACTCCACACCAGCGCTGCTGTATCTGCTGTTAAAACATCAAAATACTCTCATGACTTGGTAAATTGTCCCGAGCCTCTCTACCCCACCACGTACCACCTCTTCATCCCAGCTGCTCCAATCTCTCTTCTGAGACACCTCCCCAGCCCTCCCCAATCCAGCAACCAGAGGGATTCAGAGCCTCCAGGGCCTGCACCAGTACTGTGTACACTTGCTCCAACCCTTGCTGGCTACTCAACTGTGTACACCTGCTTGCAACAGTCGTCTCATTGACAATAACAGCAAATCTCAGACGAAACGCTGATGCATGTTCAAATGGTTGTTGGCAAATGGATAACTGAGTCAGCCATCCAACCCGGTTTTTTAATCTCAGAGAATTTCCCCTTCCCGTCCCTGCCACTCTGGGACAGGAAATGACGATCTGATGGCAGGTCAGTCGATCTTCTCACTTGATCCTCAACAGGGTCCTCACTGAATGAGGGGACTCAGACCTAAAATGCCATGCCACAGCTTCAGTGGCTGTGTTTGCTTCTGCGTTTACATGCAAGGAGAGTTGGGCTCATACACTGTTTCCAGCCAACCACATTTCTTACACACCATTCATATTACAAATGAAAAATATGTGTATCGTCCCTTATGGTAACTACAGTGCTATAGTGCAGATTTAGATAATGATATTTAAAGCACTTGAATGAGTGTTCCTGACGGAGATGTTTCAAATACTGACTGATCACTACTAGGGTGCAGATTAAACTTAGTTGACACACCTATTCTGCACTGTGTTGTTTTTGCTTTTTTAAATAACAGCTTTATCGAAATATAATTCACATACCGTACAATTCACCCAGGTAAAGTGTACAATTCAGTGGTTTTTAGTAGATTCACAGATATGTACAGCCATCATCATGGTCAATTTTAGAACCTTTCCATCACCTCAAAAAGAAATCCCGTATACATTCAATGGAATATTATTCAGTCTTGAAAAGGAAGGGAATTCTGACATGCACTACAACATGGATGAACCTTGAGGACATATGCCAAGTGAGATCAGCCAGTCACAAAAAGACACATACTGCATGATTTCACTCACATGAGGTACCTAGAGTAGTCAGGTTCATAGAGGCAGAAAGCAGAACGGTGGTTCCTGAGGGGGCAGAAGGGAGTGGGGCATTATTGGTTAATAGGTATATCGTGTCAGTTTTGCAATATGAAAAGAATTCTCTGGGTAAATGGTGGTGATGGTCGTACAACAATGTGAATGTACCTAATGCTGCTGAAAATGGTTAAGATGGTAAATTGTACATAATGTGTATTTTACTACAATTTTTTTTAAAAGGCTATGCCGTTTGGCTATCACTTCCCTTCCCCACTCTTGCCTCCTCTCCATCCCTAAGCAACCACTAATCTATATTCTGTCTCTAGAGATTTACCTATTCTGCACATTCCATATAAATGGAATCACATAATATGTGTCCATTTTAACTGGCTTCTTTCACTCAGCATAATGTTTTTAGGGTTTGTATTTACCTGTGAAAAAGATGTGTACTTTGGGCACTGCGGTGGAATATGATAGGTTAAATGTGTCCCCCAAAAGTTCAAGTACTGGAAACTTGACCCCTGTTGTAACAGTGCTAAGAAGGCGGGAAATCTGACAATGGTATTTGAAAGGTGGGGCCTTTAAGAGGTGATGAGATTGTGAGGACTGTGCCTTTATGAATGGATTGATCCATTCATGGAGTAGTGAGCATGGTTCTGATGGCTTTATGAGGAGAGCAAGGGAGCAGGTTAGTTCACTCTTGCTCAGCCCGTTCTCTCCATGTGACACCTTGAGTCGCTGTAGAGAGTCACCCCATTGGGAAGAAGGCCCTCACCAGATGTGTTCCCTAGACCTTGGACTTCCTGGCCTCCAAAACTGTAAGAAATAAATTTAATTTCCTTATAAATTATCCAGTTTCAGGTATTCTGTTTAAGCAACACAGACTAATGTAGAGTTCATTCATGCTGCAGCATGAATCAGTACTTCATTCCTTTTTATTGCTGAATAAAATTCCAGTGTACGGTTATCCCACATTTTGTTTATCCATTCATTCATCAGTTGGTGACACTTGGATTGTTTCCATCTTTGGGCTACTATGAATAATGGTATTATGGACACTCATGTGCAAGTTTTTGTGTGGACATATATTTTTAATTCTTTTGGGTATACACCTAGGAGTGGAATTGCTGGGTCATATGGTGACTCTATGTTTAACCATTTGAGGAACTGCCTTACTGTTTCCAAAGTGGCTGCACCAATTTACATTCCCATCAGCAATGTATGAAGATTCCAATTTCTCCACATCCTTGTCAACACTTGTTACTATCTAATTTTGTAACTCTAGCCATCCTAGTGGGCATGGTATCTCATGTTGAGTATTCTTTTCATGTGTTTATTGGCCATTTGTTTATCTTTGTTGGAGAAATGTCTATGCAGATCCTTTGCCTATTTTTAATTGTGTTATTTATATTCTTACTGAGTTGTAAGAGTTTTTTTGTTTGTTTTTTTTGTGTGACCGGTAAGGGGATCGTAACCCTTGGCTTGGTGTCGTCTGCACCGCACTCAGCCAGTGAGCACACTGGCCATCCCTATATAGGATCCAAACCCGTGGCCTCGTTGCTACCAGCACTGCTACGCTCCCAGCACCACACTCTCCCGAGTGAGCCATGGGGTCAGCCCGAGTTGTAAGAGTTTTTAAAAATATATTATAGATACCAATTCTTCACAAATACATGATTTACAAACATTTTGTCCCATTTTGTGAGTTGTCTTTTCACTTTCTTGATATTGTCCTTTGAGGCACAAAAGTTTTTAATTTTGATGAAATCCAATTTATCTATTCTTTCTTTTGTGGCTAGCTCTTTTGGTGCCATATCTATGAATTTACTGCCAAATTCAAGGTCATAAAAATTTAGTCCTGTTCTCTTTTAGGAGATTTATAGTTTTAACTCATGCTGAAGTGAGGTAAAGTTCCAACCTCATTCTATGACATATGGCTATCCAATTGTCCCAGCACCATTGTTGAAAAGACCATTCTTTCTTAATTGAATGGTCTTGGCACCCTTGTCAAAAACCAGTTAACCATAGACACATGGGTTTATTTCTGGACTCTGACTTCTCCATCAATCTATATGTCTATCCTTATACCAATACCACACTGCCAAGTCCTCTTTTTCTTCTTTTTAAAGATTGTTTTGGGTATTAGGGTTCCTTGCAATCTTTTCAAATGTACTGGTTGTACATATTTATGGAGTATAGAGTTTTATTTCAATACATGTATACAATGTGTGATGATTGAATCAGGGTAATTAGCATATTCATCATTGCAAAACTTTATTTCTTTGTGATGTGAGCAATTGATCTTCTCTCTTCTAGTCATTTAATAACATGCAGCAAATTATTGTTAATTATAGATGCCTGGCTCAACTATAGAACTTATTTTTCCTATCTAGCTGTAATTTTAGTATAAGCTTGCCAATTTCTGTAATGAAGTCTGCTGGGATTTTGATAGGCATTGCATTGAATCTATAGGTCAACATGGGAAGTATTGCCATCTTAATATTAAGTCTTCTGACCCATGAACGTGGGATGTTTTTTCATTTATCTACCTCTTCTTTGATTTCTTTTAGCAATGTTTTTTGGCTTTCAGAGCGTACTTCTTCCATTAGATTTATTCCACCATCTTGCAGTGTGAGACCCCTGGATAATTATTGCCACCACCAAATGGACTTTGGACTTCCCAGCCTCAGAAACTGTAAGCAATAAATTTTGCTTTTCTTTATAAATCACCCAGTTTCAAGTATTTTGTTATAAGCAACAGAAATGGAATAATACATCCCCAAGGAAGAGGGAATTCTGTCTACAGACTGCCTTCGAGACTTGAAGCTGTAATATCAACTCTCCCCTGGGTCTCCTGCTTGTCAGCTCACTCTGCAGATTTCAGATTTCTCAGTCCCCACAATCACGTGAGCCAATTCCTTAAAATCTCTCTTTTTTTCTCTCTCCACACACACACCCGCCCCCTACTGGTTCTGTTTCTCTGTAGAACCCTAGTACAGAGATTGTCTGAGATTATCCGGGTGAGCCCAATGTGATCGAAAGTCTCTTTGTGAGTGAAAGAGGGAGGCAGAAGATGGGCGCGAGAGTGACGTGGCGTAAGAAGGGCCCATCATTGCTAGTTTTGAAGATGGAGAACAGGCCACGAGCCATGAATCTGGCGGCCTCCAGAATCTGAAAAGTGTAAGGAAACAGATTCTCCCCTTGAATCCCCAGAAAGAAAGCCCTGCTGACAACTTAATTTTAGCCAGTGAGACCTGTGTGGGATTTCTAACCTTCAGAACTGTAAGATAATAAATTTGGGTTGTTTTAAGCCACCAAGTTTGTGGTAATTTGTTGCAGCAGCAATAGGAAACAAATATATTCCCTGTGGACAGATGAATTGCAAAGAGGGGCCCTTTGCTCCAGGTAGACGCAACTCTACACCAGCAAGAGCAGCTTCTCTGACTAGACGTGGCCAATGTCCACTCCATCGCCCAGGCAGCCTTTCAAGGCTACTGCACAAGGGATTCCAGGCCCTCACCCGCTCTCCCAGAGCTCCAAGCACCTAGCGCTGAACAGCCTTGGGGTGGTGAAGAAGTGATTTCTAAAACTCATTCTCAGATCCTCGCTTGCCCAGAAGCAGGGGGGCCATGCAAGGCTACTCCACAGTAGTGTTTCTGGAAGTGTGGCCTCCAGTGTCAGAATGACCCACATGTTTAAAAGACAGCCTGCTTGGCCCTGTCCCGACTTATGAATTGGAATCCCTAGGTGAGGCCTGCCTGGCAGTGTGTATTTTAAAAATAGACTTTAATCTTTAGAACAGTTTTTTTTTTTTTAAAGATGACTGGTAAGGGGATCTTAACCCTTGACTTGGTGTTGTCAGCACCACGCTCTCCCAAATGAACAACCAGCCATCCCTATATAGGGATCCGAACCCGCGGCCTTGGTGTTATCAGCACCGCACTCTCCCAAGTGAGCCACAGGCCGGCCCGTAGAACAGTTTTTGATTTACAGGAAATTGAGAAGATCATACAGAATTCCCATGTACCCTACAACCAGCTTCCCCGATTTTTAACATCTTACATGAGTGTGGTACATTTGTTACAATTTATGAGCCAATGCAGACACATTTTCAACTAAGTCTGTACTTTAACCAGATTTTCTTAGTGGTTATCTAACGTTCTTTTTCTGTCCCAGGGTCCCATTCAGGATTCCATATGACATTTGGTTGTCATGTCTCCTTAGGCTCTTCTTGGCTATGACAGTGTCTCAGACTTGCCTTGTCTCTGATGACCTTGACAGTTTGGGGGAGTACTGGACAGGTGTTTCTTAAGGGGAATTCGTCTGATGTTTTCTTCATGATTAGACTAGGGTTGTGGGTTTGGGGGGGAAGCCCACAGAGGGAAAGTGCTGTTCTTATCACACCATATCGAGGGCACGCACTGTCAACATGATTTGTCACTGTTGATGTTGATCCTGGTCACCTGACTTAGGTGGTGTTTGTCAGGTTCCCCCTGTAAATGTACTCCTCCCACCCACCTTTCTGCACTATATTCCTTGGAAGGAATTATTAAGGAGTGGGGATTTATGAGTCCCTTGCTTGAGGGTGGAATAGCTACATATAATATTTGGAATTCTTCTGCAAGGGAGATTTGTCTCGTGGCCCCATGTATTTATCCGTTTATTTAATTCATATCAATATGGACTCACGGATTTCTGTTTCATACTTGAGGTTATAGCTCACTACTACAATTTTGTTCAAATTGTTCCAGCTTTGGCCATTGGAAACTCTTTGAATTTTCTCCTGTTTCCCTTTGACAAACCCTCATCAATGTTGGTTTTTGTTTTGTTTTTATTTGTTAGCATTTCCTTATTTTCCGGCTCTACGAGATGCTCCAGCCTTATCCGGCATCTTTCTTGATTTTTTTTTTTTTTCTTTTTTTTGTGGGAATATGAAGCCTTCATCTTGTATCTTTCTTGCCCTAGTCGTACAATCAGCCATTTCTCCGAGGAGCCCTGGTACCATTTATTGGAGAAAGGTATTAGAAACCAAGATCTGGGTGCTGGATGTGCTCACAACATTCAGTGTTACCAAGCTCCTCAGGTGATTCTTATTCAGCCCAAAGCTGGGGAGACGCTGCTCCAGTGTCCCTGGAGGGTCACAATCATTTACAGCCAATAGAGCTTGGTAGAGATTTATATGTCCTCTCAGAGACTCCAAGTTCTTTCTTGGGCCTCCGAAAATTTCAGACTTTCATTCTTTCTCCTTGAGGATTGGCATTTCCTGGGATATGCTGTTTGGTGAGAAGAGAAAGGAACAGGAATTTTTGCATTTATTCTGATTTTCATGAATGTATTATCCATTCAGAAACTAAAATAAAAAATTTAAAATTCAAACAATGAACAAGAAGAAATTGGGCGTGACTTAGAGACTGGACACTCAAGAGCAGCAGCTAAGCTCTCTCTCAGCCCAGTTGGGTATTTCTGCCTTAGGTCAGGAGTTGGCAACCTTTTCCTGTCAAGAGCCAGATAGTAAATATTTTCAGCTTTGCAGGCTGGACTGTCTGTATCGCAGCGACTCAGGTCAGCCCTTAGAGCGGGGAGGTAGCCAGAGAACATGTAGCCCAGTGAACATGGCTGGGACCCCAAAAAAACTTTATTAACAAAAGCAGCTGGTCTGCTAGACTTGACTCGGAGGCTCTTGTTTGCCCACCCTGCTCTAGATGAATGGAAAATTTTAGTAAAGCAAACAAATGCTTTTACCTTGGCATGAAGCTCTTCCACCAGTGAGCTGATGCTTCAGAGCTCCACACCTCACTGTGTCTTTGGAATGGACAGGGAGGTTCTGCCAGCCTCGCCCGCCTGCGGCAGAGAGCAACTTGCCCACCTGTGTGATATGCTGCAGCTCATTGTTTTCTTGATGTGGCCACTTTTTAATTGAGATTAAGTTTGGGACAACGTATTAAGACTCACCCCCTGAGATATCTCAATTGGAACTGGTAGCCCAGAAAGGAACTGCTCTGACATGTGGTGGGAGATGTTGATATATTCATGGATTCCTATTAAGTGTACATATCAGTAGTAGTCAGAAATCTTGATTGCAAACAACAGAAATTGACCATGACTGTGAGAAACAGAAAACAGGCTCTGTCACCAGGCTCTCTGGGGCTCAGAGAAGTGCTGTAGGTGATGCTGGGAACCAAGTGTGCAGAAGTGCACTTGCACTCATGGTCACCACATGGCTGCAGTGGCCCCAGGCATTGCATCTTCATGCAACATCATCCAGAGGCAGAAAATAATGATATCTCTTTGTTGTGTCTCTTATTAAGGACTAAGAATCCGTTTCTCATGTCCCTTTTTAACCACTAAGGATCCTTTGACAGAATCTCTCCTGTTCCAGCTGACTTACTCTCTCACTCAAGGTCATATGCCCCTTCCTAAGTCAATGATTAGCAAGAGGATTTACTCAACTGGCTAGACTAATCAAAAGACCCATTGCCTGGGGCTGGGGATGGATCCAGATGTCCCTCTGAAGAGACATGAAACACATGGCTGACAGAGACCTGGACAAATCTCAGCTCTGTTGGCAAAGCAGGGGGTGGCAGCCACCTTCACTGTGCTGTGTGCCACTGGAGGGTTTTAGGTGGTGTATTGGTCTGTTTCTGTTGCTTATAACAAAATACCTGGAAGTGGGTAATTTGTAAGGAGACAAAATTTATTGTTTACAGTTTCAGAGGCTGGGAAGTCCAAAGTCCAGGGAACACATCTGGTGAAGGTCTTTGGTGGTGACAGTGATGCAGGGTCTTACATGGCAGAACAGAGAGAGACTTTCACATGCTCTCCTTTTAAAGCCCTCAGAACTACACCCATGACCATCGTTAGTATTAACCCATTCACTACTGCACGGTCCTACAATCTAACCACCTCTTCAAGGCCCCACCTTTCAATTACCATAATAGGATTTCCCACCCTCAACAGTCACAATGGGGATCAAGCTTCTAATACATAAAACCTGGAGGACAGAATTCAATCCATATCAGGTGGTGCTGTAATATGACCAAATAGCATTGTAGAAGGAAGAATCTGACGGTAGTTTGTAGGATAGATAAGAGGGAGGCAAATGAGACTCGAGGCAGAAAGCCCAGCACAGGAGGGTTTGAAATGATCGCTTCAACGAGAGCAAATGAGTTCAGGGACGAAGGGACAAGAGTGGATGGATTTGAAGAAGTGATGCAAGTTAGATATGACGACGGCAGGAAGCCAGGGTAACCCCAGTCTCCAAGGGGTGCTCCCACTTCCCCCTGCCTAATTCACCTGAGCAATCCCACCAAAGCCACTCTGGGGTGCACCAAAGTAAGGACTTTCCAAACAGAGGTCCCACCGGGAACGAGTGCCCACATCCCGCAGGTGTACGTGGTGCCTTCTGCCATCAACATCTTCCAGGCTTCTCAGCAGCTCTCAACCCCGTGGCTGACTCCCTCATTTTCTAAACATCTTCCCAGGCTCTCCAACATCACTCTCTCCAGAACCTTCTCCTAACCCACCAGCAGCTCCTTCTCTGTCTGCTTTGCTGGTCCCTCTTCACCTCCTTCATCTTTAGGCGTGTGCATGCTTAGGCTTCTCGGGTCATTTCTCTCTACACTCATTCCTGAGGTCAGAGAACTGCAGACAGGGAGGCGTGAGGTCTGTCTAGCTGTATAGGTCACAGAGGGTTTTAAGGGGATCAGGTTCTGGCTCCCCAGCTTCCACACGTCCTCTTTCCTGAAAGTGTTCTGCCTGAGAATGTGCCCAGGATGAAGGGGTGGGTTCTCCTACCTTTTCACTTTTTAACAAAAGACAAGCACCAAAATGCAAATCCAAACCACAATGAGATACCACCTCATGCCCATTCATGAGTACTGTACAAAAACCAAAAAGTAGAAAGTGTTGGCAAGAACATGGAGAAATTGGGACCCTGGTGCCCCGCTGCTGGGGGTATAAAATGCTGTAGCCACTGTGGAAAACTGCACAGTGTTCCTCAAAAAATTAAAAATAGAACTACCGTGTGATCCAGAAATTCCACTTCTGGGTATGTACTCCAAAGAATTGAAAGGAGGGTCTCCAAGAGGTATTTGTCACCGAGGTGCCCCACTATAAATCCATAGGTAAATGCCTTTTATTCACTTTTTCTTCTTCAAGCTGTGTTTGCTCACAGGGAACTGAAGCCAGATGCCAGTAACCACTGAGGAGAACCTGACCGTTACCAACACAACATCTAACCACAGGCTCAGCAGAAGCTGAAAGTCCCAAGGCCAGCACCTGTGACCCACTTTACAGACCTGTTTCTCCTCTGACCCGCTTTGCTGCTCAATATACCCCCATCATAATACATTTCCACACCAAACGCCCATGGTGGGGGGCGACCAGATTCTCCTGACCCTGAAAGGGAAGAAAAGGGACTAGATAGATTTCCCAGAAGTTGCCACCTTTTCCCAGGAACCCGAGACCCTCCCTTTGTCTAACCCCAGACCCAGCTTGGGGAGAAAGGTGCCTTTGGAGTGTTAGCTCCCCTTTTTCCATTCTTTAATCAAATCATAAAGTTCCTGTTTTGCTTTACCAAACCTGGTGTTGTTGAATTGGTATAAACAACTCCAGGTAAGGGAACCCTCACTTGACAGCTGGCACCTGCCTTGGGGTCGTTGGTGGGACGGGGATCGTCAATTGGGGGGCTACTGCGGAAGCACTGGGCTAACTCTACACGCTTGCTGGCCGGGCCTCCTCCTAGCCTCGACCCTGGGGTCTGGGGTCAGTATCATGTGTACACCCATGTTCATAGCATCGTTGTATTAGTCCATAGCATCATTGTGTTAGTCCATTTCTGTTGCTTATAACAAAATACCCGGAACTGGGTGATTTATAAAGAAAATTAAATTTATTGTTCACAGTTTCTGAGGCTGTGCAGTCCAAAGTCCATCTGGTGGTGGTGACCGTGACCCAGGGGTCTCACATTGCAAGGTGGTGGGAGCAGAGAGAGAGAGCCAGAGAGTCTCTCTTCTCTCTTCTTTTAAAGCCCTCAAAACCATGCCGCTGACCACCATTTTCAATCCATTCACTACTGCACAGTCCTACAATCGAGTGACCTTTTCCAGGCTCCACCTTTCAATTACCATAATAGGATTTCCCACCCTCTTAACAGTCACAGTAGGGCCAAGTTTCTAATATGTAAAACTTGGGGGGCACAATTCAAGCTTCAGTGAGTTTTGAAGGGATGTAATTTAATCCATTACAAGCATTATTCACAATAACTAAAATGTGCAAGCAACACAGATGTCCATTGATGGATGAATGGGTAAGCAAAATTGGTCTATCTATGTATGAATGGAATATTATACAGCCTTGAAAAGGAAGAAAATTGTGGCACATCCTACAACATTGATAAACTTTGAAAACATTATGCTAGGTGAAATATGCCAGACACATAAAGACAAATACTGTACGATTCCACTTACTCTGAGGTCCCTAGAGTAGTCAAATTCATAGAGATGGAAAGTAGAATGGTGGTTGCCAGGGGCTGGAGAAGGGAGGAATGGGAAGTTATTGTTTAATGGGGACAGAGTTTCAGTTTTGCAGGAGGAAAAGAACTCTGTGGATGGAGGGTGGTGATGGTGGCACAACATTATGAATGTATTTAATGCCACTTAATTGTGCTCTTGAAAATTGTTAAGATGGTAAATTTTATGTTATGTGTATTTTGCCACAATAAAAAAAGGGGGGAAAAAAGACAAGAACCACCCCCTGAAATTTCTGAACCTTATTGAGGTTCTTTCCTCAAGGGAGCAAAAACCTCCAGGGGGATGTGCTTCTGAGTCTGGGATAAGTAAAGCAGAGAGAGCATCAGGAACCAAAGGGGCAGGCAAAGGACAGAAGTCAGAAGTGAGACAGTTGTCACAGCAAGTGTATTAGCAGGTTTATTTCATCTGAAAAATAAAGTCAGACTTTTGATGACAGAAAGTCAGTGTGGGCTGATTTGACTTTATGATGAAAACCTAAAACAGGCTTTGTGATCAGGTGGCAAGATTTCTTCTACAGTAATCAGCAAAATGTGCAGCTCCAGTGTTTTATAAAACACACTAAGGCATGGTCGTAATAAAATTTTTGTTAAAGATATTTTTTTTAGCAAGTGTTTAATAATAAATCATTTTAGAAGTCATGTTAATATTCTTCTTATTCAATTTTCCAGAAGCTGGGAAAGCAAATGACTGTAATGACAGGTAACAGATCCTTTTCCATCTCTGTTGTTTCCAATTCTTTGCTTTCATCAAAATTGAAAGAACATCTAATAAGCTTGTCAGATGATGGGTCCTTACAAATAATATTTTAATAGATTTAATTGTAATAGATCACAATGTGATGTTTGGTGTAGAACTCAGAAAACTTTCAAAGAATTGAATGGTATTGCTGTTATAAGTTTTTTTGCCTCACCATCTACTTATTTACAAGAAAAAGCTTTCTCAGCCCTTCTATCCATAAAAAAAAAAAAAAAAAAAGGAAGAATATTGTTGCTGAATCTTTTTTTTTTTTTTTTAAAGATGACCGGTAAGGGGATCTTAACCCTTGACTTGGTGTTGTCAGCACCACGCTCACCCAAAGTGAGCTAAACGGCCACCCCTATGTAGGGATTTGAACCCGTGGCCTTGGTGTTGTCAGCACCATGCTCTCCCAAGTGAGCTAACCGGCCACCCTATGAAGGGATTTGAACCCGTGGCCTTGGTGTTGTCAGCACCATGCTCTCCCAAGTGAGCTAACCGGCCATCCCTATACAGGGATTTGAACCCGTGGCCTTGGTGTTATCAGCACCACACTCTCTCAAGTGAGCCACAGGCCAGCCCTTGTTGCTGAATCTTGTCTCAGTCTAGCACAAGGAATGGTCATTCACAGATATATAGTCTAATTAACAAACAACTACACTCATTGCATGAAGAAATGTCTAATGATTCTGTAACATTTACAAATAATCAATTGTTGTTTGCCATTTAATACATCATCATTTTGTTGTTTGATCACTTATGCTCTAGTAGTAATTGTAATTTTTTTTTCATCAAATGGTGCTGGAATAATTGGATATCCATAAGGAAAAGAAATGAACTTTGAATTGTATTTCATACCTGTATTAGTCCATTTCTGTTGCTTCTAACAAAATACTTGGAACTGGGCAATTTGTAAGAAAACAAAAGTTATTGCTTATAGTTTTGGATGGTGGGAAGTCCAAAGTCCAGGAAACATATCTGGTGAAGGTCTTGGTGGTGGCAGGAATGCAGAAGTCTCGCATGGCAGAGAGGTGGGGCAGAGAGAGTCTAACCTCAGTTGGCTTCCATCAGAACCACACCCATGACCACCATCCACTAGGATCAATGGATTCACTAGGCACAGTCCTCACAATCCAATCACTTCTTCAAGGCCCTACTTTTCAATGACCATAATATGATTTCCCACCCTCAATATTACAGGGGGATTAAGTTTCAATGTCTTTAGGGGGCCATTCAATCTACTGCAATACCATACACAAAAATCAATGCAAGATGGGTCATAAATCTAAACATAAAACTTGTATAAGAAAACAGAGAAGATCTTTGAAAGATCTTGGAGTAAGCAAAGAATTCTTGGAACACAGAAAGCACCAACTATTTAAAAAAAAAACCCACTAATCTAATAAAATTTAAAACTATTCCCTTCAAAAGACTCAGTTAAGAAAACGAGCAGGCAAGCCACAGACCTAGAAAAAATATTTGCAATTCCTATATCTGACAAAGTATTGTATGTCAAACGTAGACAAGCTATAATAAGAAGACAAATTAATAAATAACAGGCAGGAGATGAACAGGGACTTTACAAAGGAACACATACAAATGGCCCATAGGAACCTGAAAAAGTGCTTGGTATTACTAATCATCAGCGAAATGCAAACCAAAACCATACATAACACCAATAACCCCTGCTCAACTGGCTCCATGAAAACCCCACATCACCAGATGCTGGTGAAGACATAGAGCCACTGGAACTCTCACATTGCTGGCTCCCCACACTCCAGTTTTGGGGTCATAAAGGTGACATTTTAACCTTCACATTCCACTCTGCTGTATTCTTTAATTTGTCCAGGACCAGTGAGAAGGATTCCTCCTCCATCTGCCAACACTTCTCTCATCTCTGAAATGCTTGTAATTGTCCCTTCGGGTTATGTTAGGAATCAGACAGGATGATTGGGGTTCTGAGACTTTGCAGGTGGTCAGTCATACATGAGCTCCCTTCTCATCTCTTTCTTCATGCAGCTGACCCTGTTCTTGGAAAGGTCTCTCCCCACCCCCTTCACGCCACATGACAGCCAATCTCTCCTTTTCTTGCTCCCCAGCTATTTCCAGAAAGTTCAGAGTCTCAAACATCAGCGTCATTCCTGCCCTGCCTGTCAATGGCTCTTCTCTGTCCATCCATCTCACTGTCCTCCCCCCATTTAGCCCCACCCCAAAATGCAAGTGGCAAGAGTTTCAGGGGCTTTTTTTTTTCTTTCTAAATTGTAATCATTTCACCAGAACTGATAATTCATGCTAAGACACTGTGAGGTCTTGGAGTAGCCACTTTCTTGCTTTGCTTCAGTGAGAACAAAAAACAAATCAAAACAAATCAAAAGCCAAGCTCCTCAGCTAAAAAGCAATCAGCCTTTCTTTCCTGGGAGATTGCCCTGCAGCAGAGAGCTGGCACAGCTGGCACAGGAGCCCACCCTGGTGACAGCAGCCACAGCTCATCACCTGCCCTGAGTCCTACCAGGGGTGTCAGGAGAACTGCCGAACTGAAGGACCATAATATGATTTCCCACCCTCAACATTATAGGGGGATTAAGTTTCAATGACTTTAGGGGACCATTCAATCTACTGCAATACCATACACAAAAATCAATTCAAGATGGGTCATAAATCTAAACATAAAACTTGCATAAGTTTTCTTCTGCAACAAGCTGACAAGGGTTGCTGTTTTCAGGACAGATTTGTCATATGCGTAGGGCTTTGGTTTAAGCCGAGGGAGAATAATTTTTGAGCTTCTGTGCCCTAAGTTGGACTGTTTTTCAAAACAGTGCTAATCAGAGTCTAACTAGATCATAGGACAAGAAGTCATAAAAACAAGGATTCCTCTGGTCAGAACAAATGACCTTGAATTCAGAATTTTCCATTTTGGCCTGAAGTCAAACCCATGAGAGAGAGAGTTTTCTTCTTTTATATATCGATATCTACATCTAGCCTTCTTTTTTGGATTTTTTGCTTTTTCAAAAGGTCAGACCAATAACTCCAGTTTAGGATTCATCCCCGGGTCTCCCTCCTGGGGCACACGGTGTTCATCCTTCAGAGACTTGAGTCTTGTCTTTACACCAGAACTTTTCTCAGAAGCTTTCCTGCCTCTCTCTTTCCTAGACAGTTCTTTGTGTCAATGACTTTGGTGCTCACGGCATACTAGACTGTCATTCTAAAAAAAAAGTTGTTCCCATTGAGAACTATCTCCCCGATTGGACTGTATATTATTTGTGGGAAGAGATCTAATTTTATAATACTTATTAAATTATGGTTTTTCCTGAAAATTGAATTGAATTAAAGACCATTCTAGAGCTAGAATTTCTTTCTATAAAACAGCCAATTCAGATTTTCCCAAAGCAGGCCAAAAGATGTTAATAGTGGCTCCATGATGAAGATGATATTGGTCAATGAAGTTTGGAGAGTGAAAAACAAAATTAAACAGATTTTTCTAATTGCAGGACTTGTCAGAGGCTTTAGTGTGCAACTATGCATTGTGAATCTCGTGGGGACCAGGGGGATAGAATCTGTAGTATCTCCCACATATTTTTGGTCATGGAACCCTTTCATCTTGGGGGATCTTGGAATATTACTGTCTCCAAATATATACATCCTAATATATTGCCCAGTGCTTGTGTGCAACTGGGAAGTCACAGGACAGCACTATCCAAGGAAGGTGCATTTTGGCATTTAATAGAATGAAGGGGGCAGGGGTCGTACCTGCCATTCTCCAGTCTTTTTGGTTCCCCAAGCCCATCGTTCAGGACTTAGCCTAGCAGAGCCTCTGCACAAGGCTTGCCTTCAAAGCCGTCCCCTCAAGGATGACAAGACGGAGCCTGTGTGCCTGTTTTCCTTTGGCATGGCTCAGCCTCTGTCAGGCCTCCTGAGATGACTCAGTTCCTCTTCTCCCTGGCCCTGCTTCAAGCAGTGCATAGCCACAGCCCTGGCTGAGCAGCCTAGAACTGCAGAGAACTCAGAATATAAGCCATACATTCACTGGATTCCTGGGTAGCCAGGGACCCCCAGCCGGCAGGACTCATTCACATGCTCTGCCACGGGACTTGCCAATATGTCTTTTCCTTTCCATTCCCCTGGAAAGTCCTCCGTGAAACTAGAAAGTAGCTCTGTTTCATCTCCAGAGAGCGAGAACTTTGTTCAGAGAAATAGCCAACCCTTCAGGCGCCAGCTCAGGCCAGGTTATCAATAATACATCTGTATCAATAATACATCTGTACAGAGGCCCTGTGTCCTGCAAAGGTATGCCAACATGGAACAAAGAGCAGCATCTGCTGGCCTCCGTGAAGCTCTAGATTCACTGGAATGATCCCAGGCTGTGAGGAATTCAGAAGAGAGAGATAATCGGGCATTGGAATGGTCAGGGAGCCTCTCACAGAGACAACTGAGCCGCTCTAGAAGGATTGGTACAATTAAAAAAAAAAAAAAACTTGCGCCGGCCCGTGGCTCACTCGGGAGAGTGCGGTGCTGAGAACACCAAGGCCCCAGGTTCGGATCCCATATACGGATGGCCGGTTTGCTCACTGGCTGAGCGTGGTGCTCACAACACCAAGTCAAGGGTTAAGATCCCCTTACCGGTCATCTTTAAAAAAAAAAAAAAAAAAAAACTTGATTTTTCCCCCTCCTGATTAAAATATTATTGCACAATCAGTGTTTAAAACTTGAACGGTAAGGAAAAAAAAAAACTGAAGGAAGAAAATGAAGACTACCCCAATTGCAGGCGCTTTTTCCAAGGCACATATATGTATTTTTAATTAAAAAATTGGATTTGTCTGTGAATATGTGTGTGTATATACTCATACCAGTGGTTCTCAACTTTAGCTGTTCATTACAATCACCTCAAACGTTTGTAACGTGCCCAAATCCCAGATAAACCAGATAAGAATCTTAGAGGTTGGGGCCCAGGCGTTGGTGACTTTAAAGCACCAGGTAGATGTGAATGTGCAGTCACGTTTGACAACCACATCTCTGTACTGTCTCGAGTAAAGACAATGCATCTGTGTCCATCCTGAGAGTGCAAACATTTGATCCCCCTGATGGCTGGAGCAAAGTGTCCAGGAGTTCAGTCTGTCTCCTGCTGTGTGTCTGGGATCTTGAGGCACAAGTGCGATCTGCCTTGTTTGCATCTTGGGAGGTTGGTCTTGGGACAGTGGTTTGTAAGATTGGGGTTTACACTGGAACATGGCCTCAGTGAGCTGCGTCTGAGCCAGGCCACAATATAGCTGCAACTGCTAAGGTGTTGTCACCTCCTAGAGTAGTGTGTCCTTGGGGGTGAGCTTCTCACCCTCAAGTGTCATCTTGGGGAGAGGGGCTTCAGACCACCCTGACCAAGACGTTCTTTAGATCCCTGACAGGTCTACGTGCAAGCAGTGGAGAGTAGGGCTGTGCTGGGCACCTAAGTGCCACTCCCAGGGCCTGGGGCAGCTCAGGAAATCAACGGTGGTTCAGGTTCATGAGTCAAAGGGTAAGAGGCTGCTGAGAAACACGGAGCAAGTGGGTCTCGGTCAGGATGCTCAGGCTGCTGGAGATGGGGTGCAGGCTGCCATGTTGGCAAAGCAGCCTCAGAGGTGGAGGCCAGAGGGTAGAGGCTTAATTCTCTGCTCTTGTTGCTCCCATGGGCAACAGGTTCATTTCTTTGGGACGAAATAAGCCCCAGGTGACTCTCAGTATACGATCTTAAGCCCAAGGTGTAAGGACTCTCAGAAAGAGTGATCTGCTCTCTCTGGTTCCATAGACAAGCAGTCCAAAGAATGCTGGAGAGATCTGCCCATGATCTCTGTCACCGACTGGAGCCACCTCCTCCTGCTTTTCCTCCTCACCCTCCTAACCTCTCCCTCCCACAAGGGGCGAGGTTGTTTTTTTGTCAGTCAAAGCACAAAAGAGCAAAAGATATTTTTATACCCTTTCCCGAACACCTGCCATTGTGATACTTTTTTTGGTTTTGGTGGCTGGCTGGTACAAGGATTCAAACCCTTGACCTTGGCTCAACGTGATACTTTTTGAGGACAATTAAAATCTATCCATTCCATCAATTGGTTAGAGCATGGTGCTATTAACACCAGGGTCTGGGGTTCAATTCCTGTACTGGCCAGCAACAGCAACAAAAAAAGAAAAAAGAAATAAAATCTATCCATTCAAGGTGATCTTCTTGCAGAAAAATGGTACCAATTTACTCTTCCCTTACATATCTAACTTCCTCTGCTCTACCTTGCTCTTGGGAGATTCTTCAACAAACCAGGAGAACCCACTAAAGTCGGGCAACTCCCTGCAGCACATGCACCCCCTACAGTACAGGGCTGTTCTTGTCAGCGGCTCTCGTGATGTTATCATCCTCTCTTGTCTTTGAAAACATTTCCAATAGATACATATTCTCTTCTCACACAGGTGTACCGTAACACACAACTGCTATTTTTTGTATTTTTTCCAGTTTTGAACTTTTGTAGATCAAGATGCTCTAGACATCCTTGTCCAAGAATTTTTATGATAGATGTGGGATTTTGATGGGAATTGGGGGTATATTTCAGATGGGAAACAAGAACAGAGATGGCACAGAGAAGAGGTGGAAAAAATATAAGACAAATTCAGGGGAACAATGAATAAGCCCCTGAATTCAGAGAGGCATTAAAAATATTTAACTGGCACAGGACAGGCAGTGACCAATCAGAGTTGAGGCCAGCTGTGGGCACGAGCAGGGTTTTGGAGGCTCCCTGTAGGGCCAAGCATCACCCTTTAGATATGGATTATGGAAGGTGGGGCCTGGGAGACAGTCTGGGGCACCTGGGATGGTAGAGGGCTCAGGCAAGTGGTTATTTATCAGCCGATGAAGAAATATTTTAATATTCTAATAACTTGTATAGCATCATGGTGCTTATCTCCTGAATATCAACCCAGGTCTGGGGGATCTCCTGGCAGTACCCCATGCAGTTGTGGACTCTCCCATGCCTTTTTCAAAGCTTTTCTCAGTTAACACATCCTACATCCCAGTCGCGATGGTGGAGGGTAAATGTTTCTTGGCCTTGTATGGCATGTGGGGAAAGCCAGATAGGGAGAAAGGTTTATGTGTCTTTTGTGTCTTTCCCTCTAGACACAAGAGAATCACTGGTCAAACTGGGAACAGGACTCGAGGCCAGGGATGCTGACTCACTCTGAATGGAGACTCGGCGTTTGCTAAGTGGACATCTCCCATCAGACTTAACTTCATGGGGGGGAACTGTAGACACCATTTTCATACAGATTGATTATATTTCTGTAGCATGTGAGGGAAAGTACTATCCAGATGCTCCGTGACACTCTGGCTTAGCACTTAGAGAAATGGGTTTCTTTTCATAGGAAAATAAGAAACCAGAAAGGACTTATAAATGTCCTGACTCATTTTCCACACCCACCTGTGTCAACACAGTCACTCCAGAGGGACTTCAGATGAGCTGATTTTTTTTCCCGCGAATTGTGACTCTCTTGCCACACAAACAAGCTTAGCCTACCATCTCCGTCAGCTGAGTACATCTGCTTTTCTGACCACCAACCATTTGACTTCCAAGTCTTTCTTTCCTTCTTAAGGGGGCAGGCAGCCAGACCTGAGTTCGGTAACATTGGTACAACGGTTACGCACACTTACCAAATGCGGAGTGTCTCAGAAACATAATCAGTCCATTATAAATGAAGTGAAATGAGAGAACACAGTGTATTCTTACTGTAAGGTACAAACAATGGGATTTTACAAGTTTATTTTGGGATAACACAGATGGGCCATGGCATTTGCATGAACACACTCTCCCCAAGGGTCATTTCCACCTCATGTAAGTTGTACCCACAGTCCCTGGTGGATCAGGTGGCATATTGAGTCAATGCCCTTGTCAAAGTTAAAATTGCACCCAACGCAGTTAATCAGGCAAGGAAGACTTTACTCAAGACTATTGCAATAGGGGAGAGAGCAGAACCGAAGGGTTGGAGAGGCTTACTTGGTGGCTGGCCAGTACAGGGATCCGAACCCCTGACCTTGGTGCTATAACACCACACTCTAGCCAACTGAGCTAACCAGTCAGCCTGGAGAAATTTTAAAAGCTGGGGTGGGGGACTCATAGGCCACCTGTGCTTGCTAATTGGCCTTCACAACTCGGTGCAAGGTGTCACCAAAAGTAGGTGCCTACCCTTCAACAGACACCAGGAGATAAGGGTGCTATCTCCTTCAAAGTTTATGTTTCAGAAAGATAATTCCCAGGTGCTTGAGAAAGACCATTTGCTGGGTTGTAAAACTAGGAGAAGTTGCATATATTTCAAAAGGGCAGAGAAAGAATTTACAATTGCAAGTTTTCTAAAGTGAATGCTATAAGAAAAGGGAGGTCAGGGACTTAGAGTCAGGAAGAAACCCGTCTAAAGTTTAGCCAAGCTGGAGGAACGTTAAGGTCATCTTTGTCATACTGTAAGGCAGTTTTTCATGAATGTACCCCAAAGTTTGCACCCCTGCTGCTTATGAAGAACCTTAAACCCAGTGATACATAAATTTAGAAATTTCAGGTCCCTGAAGAGTATCTTCTTATGAAAAACCCATTGAAATGAACTCATAAACATTTCCTTTTAATGTTCTCATGCAAGAGTATCTTCACTGAATAATTCAACAAACATTTCTGAAGCATCTAATCTGTGCTGGGCACCACAGGAGGTATGAAAAAGGTGGGAACGTCTCAGAGAGACCTCACAGAACTGAAGGAGAGAGATGAATAAACAAACACTTTAAGTATCAACATGAGAGTTCCCCAAAATATTAAACACAGAGTTGCCATATAACTCAGGAGTTCCACTTCCGGGTATCTTCCCAACAGAAATGAAGACGTGTCCACACAAAGACTTGTACACAAACGCACATGGCAGCACTATTCACCATCACCAAAGATGCAAACAACCCAATGTCCATCAACTGATGAATGGATAAACGAAATGTGGCATATCATTCAACAAAGTATTACTCAGCAATAATAGGGAATGAATCATTGACCCACGCGGCAGCATGGATGAACCTTGAAACCATTATGCTGAACAAAAGCAGCCAGTTACAAAAGGCTCCCTATTGCACGATTCTTTTTAACGAAATGTGTAGAATAGATGAATCTGCAGAGACAGGCCACAGATGAGTGCTGCCTGAGGCTTTGGGGTTGGGAGAGTTGGGGAGCAACTGCTAATGGTTTGGGGGTCTCTACAGGGAACAATGAAAGTGTTCTAAAATTGATTGTGGTGCTGGTGGCACAATTTTGTGAATATGCTGTAAACCATTAAGTTGTATACTTTTAATGCGTGAATTATGTGGTATGTGAATTATACCTTAAAAAAACTGTCACAAAAAATACATATATGTATATATACATACTGTATATGTATGAGGGATCTTCAAGAAGCTCAGGAAAGATTTGTATTACCTCCTAAATCTATTTTTCCATGAACTTTTTGAAATAGCCTCAGACATTATATAATGTGAAAACAGCTTCAGGACACTTAATCCGTTAGGGGAAAGGGGTGAGGGGTGGGGTGGTATCGGGAAGACGTCAAAGGGGAGGTGATGGCTAAGTCAAAACTTGAAGGACAAAAGTTTCCAAAGCCCCCTCCAAATGGGAGCCATTGTCAAAAGGCCCAGAGGACTAAGTCCCTTTCAGGGGCTGCAGGCAGCTCGGTAATTCCAGAGCCCAGGCACGTGCAGCAAGGCCGGAGACAGAGCCCAGGCACGTGCAGCAAGGCCGGAGACAGGAGGCCTCGGCCACAGTCAGGAGTTGGGCCCTCACCTCTGTGAGGCAGTACATGATGGCAATTGTGAGCTCACACCCCAGGGCCAGGTGACCCGGGTCCAATCCCAGCACTGGGCTGCACCAGCTACATGGACTTGGGCAAGTCATTTTACCTCTCTGGGCCTTAATCCCTCCTCTGTCACATAGATTGACACGAAGATTAGAGTCGATGCGTCCAAAGTCCTTGGGATGGTTCCTGGCATGCCCTGAGCCCTGTATGTGTGTTTGCTAACATGGCACATTAATGAGCCACAGAATGATGTTAAGCAGGGAAGTGACATGAGGGTTTTTCCGGAAGACCATCCTCCAGGAGACATAAGGGTGAAAGGGATCAGACAAAAGCAGAGACTTTGAGGAGGCTGTTGTGATCACCCGGGAGAGAGACAATGTCTGGAAAAGGCAGGCACGATGGCAATGGCAAGGACAGAGAGAATTTACAAAGACTTTAGAAACAGAATCGAGAGGACCTGATGACTGACGAGCTGGGGCCGCGAGGAGGGGTGGGAGGTGTGCATTTGGATGGCTCCTGAGTGTCTAGTTGGGTAACTGGTGGATGGATGGTGAGAGACTCATTCACTGAGATGGAGAAAAGAGGAAGTTCAAGGCCACGTCATTGGACAAATCCAGTGTACACTACTTGTGGCATCCAAACCAGGTCTTCTGACACCAAATCCAGTACTTCTCTTCCCATGGCCCCTAGAATCCTGCCTCTGCCTTGAGGCAGTGTGGCTTATAATGGGCTATAATGTCACAAGTTGGCCACTGCTGCAGCACACTAGCATGGTGGCAGCTCTCGGGAGGGCAGCTGAAGGAGAGAAAGTTCTGGAGGAACTGAGAGATGATGGAAACCATCTGCGGTCAGACAATTCTTTGGAGCAGATCAGTGTAGCCAGGAGAAATTTCAAGCTATCAGCTTAGGTATGTAAGAAATGCAAACATGTTTTGCAGAACCAAGCTTAATTCCCACTCAAGCCTCCATTCCTCCACTCAGTGAATGCTGGATCTCCTGCCCTGTCCTCCCAGTCTGATCTGAGAAAATGGCATGGGGTTTGAAATTCTTCTTTAAACGCTTTTGCATGGACAGTGGATGGACAGAGTCCAAAAGGGGTGGAGGGTGCTTTGGGGAAGAGGGACAGGTTTACCCAAAGCTGACTGGCCAGTGACTAGCACACGGACGTGGGGTAAAGTAGGTGTTCAATAAATGTTTGTGGCCAAAATGAGTGGAACTAAAAAAAGCAGAGGTGGACTGAGGGTGTCAAGGAGGTCATGGTGTTTTGCACTCCCACTTTCTCACCCAGGAATCCCACCAAATCACCTGATGTCCCTGCCCTCTCGTAGTGACATCTAGTTAATCTGATGGATGGATCCTTGCTGATGTGTCCTCATGTGTGTTGCTCCTCCTGGGTCAGCCATGCAGAGCCCCCACCCCCATTAAGTGCAGGCCAGCCAGTGTCCACGGGGAGCCCACAGAGAGTCAGCACAGCCATGGCCATATTGTCCTCCACTGGACACCACCCCGTTTACTCTGTCACAGTTATTTTTCTGCCACTCACATGCTTTTCCTGGCCAATGGCCAAGTCTGTGCAGGAAGTTAATGAGCAGGTCTCATGGGAGGGAGCCAGGTGGGGTTGTGCAATGTAGGGTATCACATGACGAGAATCACAAGAGCAATCGAGCCTACCTGCTCACAAGCTCTCCTTATATAGCCATCAGAACCATGCCTGTGACCATGCATTAAACCATCAACCCCTTACTCCATGAATGGATCAGTCCATTTGTGAGGGCACAGTCCTCAAGATCCAATCACCTCTTAAAGGCCCCACCTTCCATGACCATATTGCGAGTTAAGTTCCAGCATAAACTTGGGGGGACATTGAAGCCATAGAAGTCACCAATAGAAAAATTTTAAACAATGCCCAGAGGGCAGCTCCTCAGCTGGTAACAAAGTGCTGATGATGGTTTCTAATAAAGGACAACGTCAGGAGCACGTTGCCAATGGGACTGTGCTCTGCTGGCCCCGTAGAGCTGATGTTATTAGCGTTCCCATTTCTAGGAACCCATCTCCTCCCCTGCATGGGGTATTATGTGTCTCCTAGAGAAGCAGGATTAGCTGTGGTGCTGTTCAGAGACTTGGCTCTTCTCTCTCTGGCAGTGGAAGGTTGATGGACTGTCCTCCTTGGGGTCCACAGGCTCTGGGTTCCGTGTCTTTCTTGGCAGTGAGCATCGGCTGGGGACAATGTGACAGCTCTTGTTGCTGTCAGAAGGGCCCACCTGTCCTGTGAGCGTCACCAGGATGGATATTCCAGTCATTGTGGTCCCTTCCTTCCCAAGAATTAAATCGAATATCACTTGCTGATCCCCCTTTCCCACCCCCCACCCCCCATGCTTCAGCCTTGGGCACTAACATGCTGACCTCTTGGGAGCAGGTGCAAGGAGCTCTTTGAAACATACCCTTGGTCTCTGGAATCCCAACTCTTAGGCAAAGAATTCTCAACAGAAACTCCTTGGGTGCAGATGTTGGAAAGGCTGCTTCAAAACCGTCCTGGCCGGAGGGCCGGCCCGTGGCTCACTCGGTAGAGTGCGGTGCTGATAACACCAAGGCCGCCACGGGTTCGGATCCTATATAGGGATGGTCGGTTTGCTCACTGGCTGAGCGTGGTGCTGACAACACCAAGCCAAGGGTTGAGATCCCCTTACCGGTCATCTTTAAAAAAAAAAAAACTGTCCTGGCCGGGCCAACTACAAGCTCTGTTTCTGTAGACATTTGCCAAGCGCCAAAAACATCTCCGGTGCTCAGATCAGGGGCAGCCAATGGAAGCTGCAGCCAGGACCCCTCCCACTCCCCCGCAGTGGCGTCCTGGCCTCCTGCCTCTCCCTTCCCTCCCTGTCCCCTCCTGCCTGGCCTGCCTGACTCAGGAGTGAGGACCCTGGTGGGCAGCAGCATCGGGGGCCGCAGGACACCTCTTCTGCCCTGTGGTTCTTGGAGGGAGCCTCAGCCTCTACAAAGATGATTTGGAGACAGGTCCTCCTCCTGTCCTGCCTCTCAGCCGTGGTGCTCCTGTCCTGTGAGTATGAGAGGGTCAAGGGGAGACCATGTCAGTTAAGGCTCACTCTACACAGGTAAGTCTGCTCAGGTGGCACAGGTAGAAGGGGGTGTGCTTATTATTAAGATGGCCATGCTAGGGATTTGTGTGTGTGTGTGTGTGTGTGTGTGTGTGTGTGTGTGTGTGTGCAAGACACAATGTAACACAGAAAAAAAAGAAAGAAAAATATAGAAAAAAATCCAGCTTGCTAGGTGGGTTCCTGGAGAGATGGGTTCCATGACTGATATGTGAGGCACTGAGGGTCCCCCACCAGGGACTGGCAGGCCACTAAGCCTAGAAAGGACTTTCAAGGCCCAGATTGGGGTCTGGGCTCCCCCCGAGGCTGCAGCCTTCACTTTGTGCCTTGTCCCACAATGCTGCCGGAGGGGACCGGTGCATCGGTGGGCACCAGGCAGACAGCAGGAGCAGAGGACCAGGAAGGTGAGTGCAAGGGCCACCCCCTGGTGCAGAGCAGGTGCTGCCCTCTCCCGAGGCAAGTGGAGCCCACTCCTGAGGCAGCCCTGGCATCCCCATGCCAGCTGTGACGGTCCTCTCTCACCTCTCTCGGGTTTCAGGTGTGAAACAGGAGATTTTCATGCAAGAATCAGATGCCTCAAATTTCCTCAAGAAGCGCAGCCAGCGGTCCCCCAAATCCCGAGATGAGGTCAACGGTAAGGATGCTGGGCAGCCCACCTCCTGATCACGACTCCAGTTCCTTGTGAGCAAGTGTGGCAGGATGCAGCGGGGACCCAGGGTTCAACTTAGGCCCTTGGCGATCAAAGTGACCTCAGCTGTGAAGTAGAAACTATGCCATACTTCCTTGATCGTAGGTCACATGTTGGGTTGAATACATTGTTAGGGTAAGGGACAGAAGGAACGTGCCACATCAGGAGCACCTGAGAGTTATGACACATCCCAATTTCGGAAAGTGAAAAATGTAAAGGGGGCGTCTATGTTCTGGTCTAGAGGGAATACAGCATGGCAGAGCACGTTTTTTGGGGTACTGGCATGGCCTACTGTTTATGCAAGAGCAACAGCACTGCGCCCAGGGCATGAGCACGGGGGACTGGGCACTGAAAAGTGTGGGTTTGGTGACAGCTCTGCTGCTAAGTGGTCTCAGCCACTTCCTCTCCCTGCTACTAATTTCCTTATTTATAAGCCCCTGAAAGAGCTGTGTTCAGCCAGCAGAGTTTTTCAGTTTTAATTTCCAGTGCATGTGGGTAAGCGTGTCTCCTGCATGGTTGCTGTAGACCCGGTGGTCCTCGGTGGGGGACCCTCACGTCCTTGACCTGCAGACCCTGGAAGGCAACTGAATTTTCTCCCCCAGAACTAGATTTTCCAAGATTCTGTCCTGACCAAGTCTAAGGCTTGATTCTTTCCTTGTGTGTTTGTATGAATAAAGTCTTTGTGCTCCTCGGCACACTCAGCAAGGTGACCTGGTCAGTGAAAATAACAGACTATTTTCAAACGATGGGAAAGAACAGAGATGGGAATGCTTGGAGAGAAAATTCCTTTTTAAAAAACAATTGGATTACTATAACCATACTAGGAAAACCTCCAGGCCTCACGCAACTTGGGATTTAAAAGTTGGCCAATATCAAGCAACACTAAAGAGCTGTGATGGAGGTTGTTTTGATTGAAATCAGAAAAGCAACCTTCTGGCAGACTTCCAGAGGGAAACAGGCTTGGTTCTAGGACGGGCAAATATCTTCCATCCCCTTAAGCTGACTCAGGACAATAAGCTGTAGGATGAAGTCTGAGGCCCCTCACCTGTCTGCAGTTCTGGGGGGATGGCCAGGATAGCCTGGTGGGCACCCAGGAGTGCATGTGAATGCAACTGCTGTCACAGTGCCCAGAGAGCCTTCAGTGGGGTAAAGAGCAGGCGACCCTTCTGTAAACTTGAATTTGGAACCAGGAGACAGACATCTGACATCTCTAAGCTTCTGGGATAAAAGCACAGGTCACTTTAGTATACCAAGAGAACCTACGAACGCATGTTCCTGAGAAGGGACGTATGCAAGCAGAGGATAATGCTCAGTACAAAAATACCATCTTAGGGCTGGTGGGTTAGCTTGGTTAGAGCATGATGTTCTAACACCAAGGTCACGGGTTTGGATCTCCACACTAGCCAGCTGCCAAAAAAAAAAAAAAAAAAAGAAAGAAAAATACCATCTTGTCTTGAGAGTTAATTGCTTTTATTCATTGCTACATCAAAAGCCCAATTTGTGGCAACTTGAAAAGATTGTTTCTTTTCCTGAGTCCATAGGGATAGCGAGCTCATTAAGCACCTGCTTGCTAAAGCCTAAGCACCCTGCCCTCCACAGCAGCTTTCTGGTATCTGGAGCAACATCAGGGCTTCTGGTGGTGGGTGGGAAGGGCGTGCTGCCGTGTGTGTGTGCTCTGGCCAGTAGTGAAGTATGGGAGCCTGGTGCTCCGAACTCCAGCCCCAGCTCTGCCCCGACCAGCTGTGTGATCTCCATTAGGTTGCTGCACCTCTCTGAGCCTGAATCCTTCCTGAGAAATGTGTGTCTGTGGGGTGAGGGGTGGGCATGGGGATGGAGTGGATTCCCAACTCCTTCCACCAGCCTAAAGTTTCCTGCAACTAAACAGGTAAGGGCAGACATCTGGAAGAAACATGGGACCTACTTAAGGAATCCTCACTAAGATCAACTCACAGATCACTTGATTTTTAACCTGAGTTCAATTAAATAATACAAATATAATAGAAATAACTAGTATTTATATAACTTACTTCTTAATGTAGGCTCCTTACTTCTAAGAAGGGTTTGAGATGGTTTCCAATATCTCCATTTTGCAAAGAAATTCTTTTTGTTGTTTCTCCCAACACCCCTGTAATGTGGGGTGGGGGCGGGGACCACGGCTTTCCTGTTTCTCGGCCTCCCTCATCACCCCCACTTCCTCTTGCACATCAGAGCTGGCAGGGACAACAGCACACCTCAGTGTTCCGCTCTGATGTAAGTCTCACCATAGGAGCAGGAGGCTTTCTGAGGGACCAGTTCTTCCCGCACCAGGTGAGACCTACCCACCCTTATGGAATTTTCTAGTTAAAGCCCATGTTAGAAGAAATACCTTGAAAGTAGAGAGCTTTGAATAATTGCCTCCAAACAACCACAGGTCTCACAGACTTTTATTCCAGTAGTGATGATGAAACTTTTTCTTTGGCAGCTGGCCGGTATGGGGACCCGAACCTCTGACCTTGGTGTTACAAGGCTGTGCTCTAACCAATTGAGCTAACCAGCCAGCTTGAAGCTTGTTTTTATATCTTCCTCCTTATCTGGACAATAGACCTCTTCAGTGGAGGGACTTAGCCCACATGCTGGCCTTGACAGGTACCCAAAAATGTTGAATGGACTTGAAGGTATTAATTAATGTGAGATTCACTTTACATTGGACTTTTCCTTTATGGAATTCATTTCCGATCATGAGATTTCTAGTTTCTAAGTGGCCTGGTATACTGTACTTGGATACACCATTAAGTTTTTGTTTTTGTTTTTGTTTTGATGCCTGGCCAGCACAGGGATAGAACCCTGGACCTTGGTGTTATCAGCACCACATTCGAACCAGCCGAGCTAACCGGCCAGCCCTCTACACTACGAACTTGGTGACTGTAACCAATCACTTTACCTTCTGGGGCCTCAGTCTTCCCATCTGCAAAATGAGGCACTTGGATTGGATCATCTCTAGGTCCTTCAGGAGTGAAAGTCTATGTCAGGAGTAAACCATTTCCACGAAGACGCAACCTCAATCCCTCACAAACTGCACTCCCCGCAAACCAGTAAAATGTTGGTGTGCCCCTAAATGTGTGCCCCTCAAAACCCTCTTTCTTGGGGACAACTCTTGCTTCTTTCCTTTCACAGCGGAAAACAGGCAGAAGCTGGGGGCAGATGCTCTGCGGAGAGATTATTATGAGAGACAAAGGAACAAGTTTGAGAACTTTGTGGAGGAACAAAATGATGGTAAGAGCTCTGTGCCCACGTCCTCTGGGGAGTGGAGCTGTGCGGAGAAATCACACAATTTGCCGCCATGTCTTTTCCCCAAATTTAAATGGGAGGAGGGAGGTAAAAGAAGCTCTACTTTCAGTTTATGTCCATGGGAGCCTGGAAAAGAAGGGAGAGAGTCACACAGATGGCTATGCAGAACTGGAGAAGGTGCAGAAGAGGATAGAATACTTGTGTCACCATTGGCTCGGGGACTGTGGGGATGGGAAATGCCTGCTGACTGTATGGATATAAAATGTCTTTCCCTCTCTCCTCCCACTCAGGGATCACTGTGGTGGTCTGTATTCTCTGCCTAAGCACCCAAACTAGTGTCTTAGCTCTGGGAGGGTTGCGCTAGGTGGATTTCAAACTCACTTTCCTTTTTCTTTTTTTTTTAAATTTTATTTTGTCGATACATAATGTGGTTGATTATTGTGGCCCATTCCCGAAACCTCCCTCCCTCTTCACTCTTCCCCCTCCCTCCTACACAACAATGTCCTTTCTGTTTGCTTGTCGTATCAACTTCAAGGAATTATAGTTGTTATATCTTCTTCCCCGCCCCCCCCCGGTGTGTGTGTGTGTGTGTGTGTGTGTGTGTGTGTGTGTGTGTGTGTGTGTGTGTGTGTGTGAATTTATTTATTTATTTTTAGCTCCCACCAATAAGTGAGAACATGTGATATTTCTCTTTCTGTGCCTGACTTGTTTCACTTAATATAATTCTCTCAAGGTCCATCCATGGCATTGCAAATGGCAGTATTTCATTCGTTTTTATAGCTGAGTAGTATTCCATTGTGTAGATGTACCACATTTTCCGTATCCACTCATCTGATGATGGACATTTGGGCTGGTTCCAACTCTTGGCTATTGTAAAGAGTGCTGCGATGAACATTGGGGAACAGGTATACCTTCGACTTGATGATTTCCATTCCTCTGGGTATATTCCCAGCAGTGGGATAGCTGGGTCATATGGTAGATCTATCTGCAATTGTTTGAGGAACCTCCATACCATTTTCCATAGAGGCTGCACCATTTTGCAGTCCCACCAACAATGTATGAGAGTTCCTTTTTCTCTGCAACCTTGCTAGAATTTATCGTTCAGAGTCTTTTGGATTTTAGCCATCCTAACTGGGGTTAGGTGGTATCTCAGTGTGGTTTTGATTTGCATTTCCCGGATGCTGAGTGATGTTGAGCATTTTTTCATATGTCTGTTGGCCATTTGTATATCTTCCTTAGAGAAATGCCTACTTAGCTCTTTTGCCCATTTTTTAATTGGGTTGCTTGTTTTCTTCTTGTAAAGTTGTTTGAGTTCCTTATATATTCTGGATATTAATCCTTTGTCAGATATATATTTTGCAAATATTTTCTCCCACTCTGTTGGTTGTCTTTTAACTCTGTTAATTGTTTCTTTTGCTGTGCAGAAGCTTTTTAGTTTGATATAATCCCATTTGTTTATTTTTCCTTTGGTTGCCCGTGCTTTGGGGGTCGTATGAAGTCTGTGTCCAGTCCTATTTCCTGGAGAGTTTCTAATATGTTTTCTTTAAGAAGTTTTATTGTTTCAGGGTATGTATTTAAATCCTTAATCCATTTTGAGTTGATTTTAGTATACGGTGAGAGGTATGGATCTAGTTTCATTCTCCTGCATATGGATATCCAGTTATCCCAGCACCATTTGCTGAAGATGCAGTCCCTTCACTTTCAAGTGCCTTGTGTTCACATCAATGTGAGGGCTCCAGGTTCTACTCCATTCTGGAAAATCAAGACCTTCATTTACCTCTTCACGATAGTTAGCTTCTTAACTGACTAGTGGGAGCAAACCAGGAAAACTGAACTCACAAACCCTGCCTCAAACCTTACCCCTACCCCAACACCAACATCTACCACTGATCTTGAGGCTCTAACCCACCCAATTGCACTGGGCACCCTGGAAATTTTTACATGGCTTGCTTGTGCCCTTACCCATCTGCTGGTAGTGCCCTCTTTGCTAAGCCTTGGGCTTTTGCTTTTATCAACCAGTAAAGAGTAGAAAAGGCCAAAGGAGCCCAGTGTCTCTCATTCCCACCCTCAACCCTACTGTAGGGCTCCTGTCTACCTTCAGGAGGTGCCCTCCACCCTTGCACTAGGGTGGAAGATGGGTGTGGGTGGAGATGGAGGCAGAGGGAGGCTCTGTCATTGAGCTCCAGCCTCCCATCGGGTGGGGCTTGACTTTCCTGTCTATTAAGTGCCTTCACATGTCACCCACAGAAGACATCCTTGGGAACATTTCATGGGGATTGGATCAGCAGGCCAGAGAGTGTGCGTGTGCTTATTTCTTTTTTTGGTCTTTCTCCATACTTCAAGATTGAAATGCTCCTGAGCAAAATCACCCAGTACCTGCTGGGTGCACATGAACTTGGATGTGAGGTCCCAGCTCAGGTTTCCTTTGTTAGAGAAGGTCAGCTCATTCAGTTCTCCTGGCTTGCTTGCTCTGATGGACTGGGGAGTCAGCACCCGGTAAGGGCATCCCTTAGTGAAGAGGACACCCCAGGTGCTAAGATCTGCAGGCTGTGCCCGTTGCACTGCAGGTGGCACCCGGTTGAGCCCTGCAAACAGGTGTTGGGCTCAGATCCTAGCAAATTAAACTTTCTTGGGAACACACTGGGAAAAACTGAGGCTGCCCTAATTCAAAAGCAAATACTTCTGTCATCGATTTGTTTACCTTGGTGGGCAGCTCAGGTAGAGGCATTTAAAAAATGAGAAAGTAGCCTCCAAAGTTCCTTCAGTCTGATTTTTACTCACACTACTAATAAAAGCTTTTTTGTGTGTGTAATTTTAAATGTTTCAGGTTCAAATGTCTAGCCTGTGGGTGGAAAACACTCACGGTCATGATGAATTAGGGTATGGGGCTTGGCATCTACAGGGTGACAGGTCCTTTTGGAGAACGCTAAGACTAGGGGCCTCGGGCCTCACACACAGATGGAGGAGGTGCTGCAGCACAGGGCACAGGCCTTTGGGGACTGTGGTCACAGCAGCTGTTGTCACTGAGCATTCACTCAGGCACAGCACTGAGCCATCTAATCCTTACAACCAGCCCCTGAGATAGGTCTTGTCATTTCCCACTTTACAGTTTCAAAAACTGAGGCTTAGGAAGGATACATGAATAACCAAGGGGACATAGCCAGTACAGTAGCCCTAGGATTGGAGCTAAGGCATGGTTGCCAGCAAAGCCCCTCTTCTTCCAAATCAAGGATGACTAAATGTGCAGAGGCCTCGGAGACCTTCTTCAATCCAGGAATTGTCCCACAAGAACGGATGGAGTCAGGGGCAAAGCAGGACAGTCCAAAGGGGTCTCCCCAGAGCCCGATACAGGAAAGAGCAAAGAGGCAGAGCGGGCCTGCCTGCCCAAGGACCAGTTTTGAAAAAGATGAAACTCATTTTGGTTTTCCTCCCTTTCTCTTCCTCACCTGCCCCAGAGCAACTGTTGTGCAGAGGCCTGGTGGCCTGAAACCTCCACCCCGGGGCAGTGCTCAAAGCATCCACCCCCCCCAGCCCTTTCTGAGAACCCCCAGCCCTCCATCCAGTCAGGACCCTGGTTTCAGCCAGCTGTCTTCTCTGACAAAGGCACCTATTCTAAGAATAATTGATGGTAGTTGGATGTCCAACCTCTCCCCAAGGTACTTGCTTTGTAAGAGGGAGGCCTAATGAATGTCTATGTCAAAACCACACGGTCAAGGTTGGCAAAGACTAGCTGGTCAACTGGGCTTGAGAAATGTCTGAAAGGGCTGAAGGTGAAGACCCAAAGCTCCAGCCTGGGCCTGCTCTGTGGGCTCCAGGCTGTCCCTGGGTACCAAGTGACTAAGGTGGTTTTCAGCACCAAGGGGAGCGCCAACTCCAAGCTCACGTAGGAAGGGAAACTTCCAGCAGCCATGATGCCTCAACACGCAGTGGTAACAGGGCCTTCCTGTTGAGTTGACTCCCAACCCGTGCATCTGGCTGTCATGGGGGAGAAGGACCACGGGGACATCCACTGTCCTCACACCCTGCCAGGCCATCCTGTTAGCACAATGCCACAGAGGATGCCAGTTTCACTAGCACCAAAATCAGGTTCACAGGCTTTTGGGTGAAGCCCACATTGGAGAAAACAGAGGTAAGGAAGACGTTTGGGGCTTTTCATCTTGACATCATCTTCTGTTAGGACTTCCCATCCTCCCAACATTTATTTTTCACAAATGCTCTTTTTTTTTTTAATAACAAACATTGTGGTAAAACATGTATAATGTAAAACTTGCCATTTGAACAATTGTTAAGCATACACTGCAGTGGCATTTAGTACATTCCCAGAGTTGTACAGCCATCACCTCTGTTCCCAACACTCTTGTCACCCCAGGCGGAAACTCTGCACTTATTAATCAATAACTCTCCACGTCTCCCTCCCCAGCCAATGGTAACCTCTAATATATTTTCTGTCTGTCTGAATTTGCCTATTCTAGACATTCCATATAAATGGAATCACACATATTTGTCTTTTTGTGTCTGGCTTATTTTACTTAGCGTAATGTTTTCAAGGTTTATTCATGTAGCGTGTGCCAGAACTTCATTCCTTTTTATGGCTGAATAATATTCTCTTATAGATTACATATTCTATTATTAATAATATATTCTAGTATTAATAATAGAATATATATAATATATTAGAGATATATAATATATTCTATATTATATAGAGAATATATACTATATAATATATATAATAGGATATATATATTTGTTTACATACACATACATAACACATTTTGTTTATCCATTTATCTGTGGATGGACATTTGGGTTGTTTCCACCTTTTGGATATTGTGAAAAATGCTGTTGTGTACATTTATCTGAGTCCCTGTTTTCGATTCTTTGGGGTATATCCCTAGGAGTGGAATTGCTCGGTTCTATGGTAATCCTATGTTTAATTTTTAGAGGAGCCTCACAAGTGCTTTCCTAACATTGGGGAGCTGTGACCTCTGCCTGTGCTTTAATGGTACCTAACAACAACAGGTAGTTTTGGATTGATACCAGCAGACTAATTCTAAAATCGTGCAAAGGTAGGGCCGGCCCGTGGCTCACTTGGGAGACTGCGGTGCTGATAACACTAAGGCCACGGGTTCGGATCCCTACGTAGGGATGGCTGGTTTGCTCACTGGGTGAGCGTGGTGCTGACAACACCAAGCCAAGGGTTAAGCTCCCCTTACCGGTCATCTTAAAAAATAAATAAATAAAAAATAAAATATAATAAAATTGGCAAAGGCGTTATTTGGAAACATACCTTCTCAAAGACAGTACAATCAGGTCTTTCTTACTCATTAAAAACTTTGTTCTGTTCTTTTTAACCTTCTGCTAGAAAGCACTTCAAACATATGGAAACATAACTGAGTTTAATGAACTCCACAGAACCATCATCCCAAATCCCAGTTATGAAGATTTCTCCACAATCACTTCATCCATCCTCTTTCCAGTTAGTTTTAAAAGCAGAATTTTATTTTTCTGTGTGTTTTTTAAATTTATTTTTATTAGTGTATTCATTGTTACAGATCATAGTTATTCTTTATGCTCCTTATTCAACCCCCCTCCCCCTCCCCTTCCCTTCCCCCTCTGCCCTCCCCCCAATAACCGTAGATTTGTTTTCTCCAACTCATAGATGAACTGTCCCTCTGTTGGTTTGTGGCCTAGATGATCTGTCCAGTACTGAGACAGGTGTGATCAAGTCCTCCCCTATTATCCTAAATCAGATGCTTCCTCTATTACTCTGGAGTGTGCTTGGTGAAGAGAGAGGACCTCTTCTTTTTTTTGGTCTCTGCTGATGCCTCTCCTTGTGTCAATGAAGTTGGGAGCCTGGCATGCCATCTGCATGCATGGTGGCTGTGACTGCTGCTATAGAGCCTAGACGCTTTTGCAGCCACCATGGCAATTGTGGTGGCTATGGTGGGCTACCCATGTGGAAATGGTGATTTTGCTGTGCTCTTTACCTAGTTGCAGCTGGGTTCAGCTTCCCCCAGCTCCATGCTTCAGGACCCTGGCAGGGCCCTGGGTACGTGTGGTTTTTTGGGTTTATTTTGGTGGCTGGTGGATATGAGGATCTGAACCCTTTACCTTGGTGTTATCAGCACCACACTCTAACCAGTGAGCTAACCAGACAGCCCTAGAATTTTATTTTTAAAGCTTAGAAAATACAGAATAATAAAAACTATTCATAACCCCATCACTACAAATTGACAATGATTTCCACCATGTTTTTTCAAGACAGAGTTTGTAGTCTACTTTTGTTACTACGTTGTTGCTTTTTAATTTGGTGTCTTTGTTGTTCTATCTTTGTAGGTCATGTGGGCAAAAGAGCATGGGATGCCAGATCCTGGCTAAGCCCTGTTGGAAGCCAGCTCTGTGGCCTCCACCCATCTGGGCCTGATCATAAACCAGGACTTAGGACTCATGGTCTCTAGGTCCCTCCAGCTCTGATGATCTGCCAGTCACCAGGTCTCACCAGCATACTGGCTTATGTCACCACAGGGCGGGCCTAATGGCTGACTTAGTTTTTTTGTCCCCAGAACAGGAAGAGAGGAGCCGCGAGGCTGTGGAGCAGTGGCGCCAGTGGCATTATGATGGCCTGTACCCACCCTATCTGTACAACCGCCACCACACCTGACCTCAGCCTGCAGCAGGTGGGAAGATGCAGCTTGGAACTCCACCCCTCACCACCATGTTCGAGCAACTCTCTCCCCAACAAATGGGCCCCTTCAGAGGGTCTCAGCTGGCTGCAGTGGCCACGGGCTGGTAAATACATGTGCCTCTGTGCTGATGCATCGCAGAGCCCTGGCTCTCACTTCTTTGCAATGATTTTCTGAGGTGACCAACCACCGACAGGGCCTCCTAGCACCAAACCTGCAGTAGTTCCCTTTGCTTAGTTCCCAGAGTAAGATTCCTGTCTGATAGCACAGTTGAAAGAAGCACAGTACAGAGAAGAGACATGTTAGCTCATAGCTCACAAGTACAAATGCTGAACCGACCATGTGTATTGTCTCCCCAAAGCTCACACTGAGTGGCGTCCCCTTGCCTCCGCGAGTAGCAGCGTGATTCCGGCTGACATGATGTCACAAAGCTGGAACCTGGGGAGTACTGCAGAGTATCCTCGGTGTGTCTCAGCAGGTAGTCATGCAAATGAAAACAACACACTGATACAATCGCTTTGGTAAAACCCTTCTTCCAGAGGCTCCTGAGCCCAGGTGCTTCCCTGTGTCTCTCACAAGAGTCTTAAGGTTCAACTGTGATTTCTTAATTGTATCATTTAGAAGCCAGGGTTACAACAAGGCCAGTCGTGTAAACAAAACTGGAAAGCAGATAACACTTAGTTTTGTACCACCTCACCGCTCTCCAGAGTGCCTGCCGTCCTCCGTCCCCAGGGCTGCCGTCACGAGGTACCGCACACCAGGTGGCTTCAGACATGGAAACTCGTTCTCTCACAGTTCTGGAGGCCAGAGTCTGAAATCGGGTGTCAGCAGGGCCACGCTCCCTCCAGACGCTCTTCCTGGCGGAGGAAACGTCCCCGCTCTTCCAGGTTCAGGTGGCCTGGGCTTTTCTTGGCCTGTGGTGGCAGTGCTCCCATCTCTGTCTCCATCATCACATGGCCTCCTACCTGTGTGTCTTGATCTCATCTTCCCTCTGTGTGCGTGTCTGTCTGTGTCTCTTCTCCTCTTCCTACAAGGACACCTGTCATATTGAATTTAGGGCCCACCCTGCTAAGCGCATCAAACTTGATGACATCTGTGAAGACCCTTTTGTGAGTGGGAAAAACACACAGTCTTTTGTCTCTCACAGCACAATCAAGCGACAACACAGAAGACTGACCTCTGGGACCAAATGGATGGGAATTTCTCCCTACAGGCAAATAAGCCAGCAGTTGTGCAGCAGACACTGGCGGGGTGACCTCCAATTCAATTCCGACACAATCCTCCTGGAGATAATGTCAAATCCCACAGGGTGACGAATCGGTCCCCCAAGACTGCCCCCACTTCAGATGCCAGTCACAAGTCCAGGCCTCTGGAACTTCTGGACAATTAGCTATAATCAGGGTTCCCACAACCCCTTCCTTGGGTTTGATCAGTTTGCTTGGGGGGCTCACAGAACTCAAGGAAACATGTACTTACATTTACTGGTTTATTGTAAAGGTTGTTACACAGGATACAGATGATGAAATGCACAGGGCAAGGTATGGGGGGAGGGATATGGAGCATCCGGGCTCTTCCCAGGGCCCACCACCCTCCAGGGACCTCCGCGGGTCAGCTCTCCAGAAGCTCCCCAAAACCTGTGCTCTTGGGTTTTTATGGAAGCTTCATTACATAGGTGTGGATTGGTTAAATCATTAGCTACTGGTGATCTGCTCAGTCTCTCTCTCCTCCCTGAGGTTGAGGGGTGAGGCTGAAAGTCCTGCCTTAGTCTTTCTATGACCAGCCCCTATCCTGAAGCTTCCTAAGGGATTCCAGCCACCATGAGCATACAAAAAGATTCATCATTTTGGAGATTCTAAGGATTTTAGGAGTTATATGTTGGGAGAAGGGGATGAAGACCAAATATATATTTTTGCTCTATCACAACCTTATTTCCAAATAAGGTCACATTCACAAGTACTGGGGGTTAGGACTTTGACAGGTCTTTTGGGGTCACAATTCAACCCATATCAGTGTCCCTTTCCTCCCTTGCAACCACTTTGTGTTCTTGCCTCAAACTCCCCATCTGTCCCACTTCCACTCTAGCTCCCAACTGACCTTCAGGAATTCCACACTAAGAATGTGGAGAAACCGAGAACAACTGCAGCAGGCACTGCTGGGGGGTCACAGCACTCTAGAAGAGAATGAAGCTGTCGATGAGGAATAAGCATCCACTGTTGCCCATCTACCCCACCCTTGGGTGTCGTCTTTCCTCATGACTTGGGTCCCAGGCCAGCTAGTCCAGTAGCTTCTGAGGTTGGGCCTCCAGGCTAGTATAGGGTGACTTCGAGGAGGGGTTGCTTTGGGAAAAGTCTACCTCAATTTGTGGTAAAAGACACCACCAGAGTGGGGTGATTAATAAGACCAGGACACTTTGCGATGAATGCATATGTTTCTAAGTACTTTTTTAAAGAGCTGATTGAAAGAAAGTGAGCCGAAATGCCAGGTACTGATCAAGTTTTATTAAAGGAAAAGAATCTGCTGGGCTGCACTCATAATGGAGAGCAGCAACCGGTGCAGGGGTGGGAGGGCTTATATAGGTTGTAAGGAAGGCTGACGTAATCAGGGAGGGGTTTGGTGCTGGTGTGCAGGAGTTTCTATTTCTCAGAAACCACGAAGTTTCTCATAAGGGGAAGGCTGGTGGCCATTTTGTGCTGAGTGTGCGTAAAATGGCGCAGGTCACATCCAAGATCCATCATTCCTGCCTTTTAAGTATAGGAAGAAGGGAAAAGGGGCAAAGGTCTCATTCTTCTGAAGCTACTTCCTGCTGGAGATGGGCAAAGGTATGAAAAAAATAAAACAATCAGGTGTTGGGGTATTGGTTTTGTGTGGGGAGGCTGTATTCCTCTGGGGAGGGGTCGACGGTTCTCAGGGGCTGATCTCCTCCTCCCAGGAACAATTTGATGACCTTTTGGTTGGTGAAAGCCTGCATGCATTCCTGTAAAAAATTAGAGAGACAATGAAAGAGGCAGGGACCAAGAAGAAGGATAAGTCCCATCATGTCACCTCTCCCTTGGGGTGACAGAGACAGAGACGCAAAGGATTACTCAAAGCCCATTTCTCCAGAGCAATGAGAGGCCCAGAAGGGGTTAAATCCTAGGAGACAACTTCTTCATGAGAGAAGGAATTCCTGGGGAATGGCCCCGAATCAGGGCTTTTCTCAGTTTTTTATTGTCCAGGCTAAAAGTTATAGAAAAGAACACAGGTGGTTAATCAGTCATAGTGAAAACATAAACAAACTGGCTACATAACAATTTTCATTAAAGCAGGTACAACTTAAAAATAGTTTAAGCAATTTACCATCAAAGGAGTCATAAAACTAAGCTATGTGACATACAAAAGAACCAATGAGATAATCATTACAGCAACACTTAGTTCCCGAGGAAACTTAGAGAAGCAGTTGAAGGTGAAATGTGGAACTGCCAGAGTAGCCTTGAAGCTTTCAGTACACATATTTCCCATAATTAGGTTTTGCTGCACTGAGGGGCCTTTAGAGCAAGCACTTATGCTGTTCCAATTCTCATATCCCCAACAGAGACTTTTTAGTCCTGTGAAAGTTTTCTTTTTTTCCCCAAGCTTAGCATTTCTATGTGCAATACTAAAAGGTTAGGTTATTCCTCAAACTACAAGGCTTTAGCCTTACAGGGCCGTGGCCCCACTATGCTACAGCCTAAACTAAAGGGCTTTGGCCCTTCTAACAGCTAAAGACTGTTGTCCTACTAAGATAAAGATCCTCCTAAGCTACAGTCTGATCTAAGGGCTGTGTTCCTTCTAATCTAAAGGCTGTAGCCCTACTATGCTAAAGGTTAAGGCCCTGTGAAATACATGCACTTTATTAATTAATGTTAGTACCCTATACACCATCATGGTTAAGGGTCTGACGTGTTTTGTCCTGGAGTCCTCCCCCATCACTATAGCCTAGGTGAGTGGTTTGGGTGAAGCAGGAACAATTGTTGGGGGAGAGCACTGGACCCCAGCAGAATCCCCTTTGGAAAGAGCTATCCAGTAGTTTTTACCCCCGTAAGAACATGATGTGGCAGTTTTCTGGTCATAGCATGTTGTGGGAACGTATGTCAGAGATGTGACTGTGTCCTGTAGGGTTCCCCCAAAGATTCTGGGTGGCAGACACGGGAGGTTGGAAAGTGTCCTTCCACCCACCAAGACCTCAGTTATACATCATGAACAGGGTGTGGCATATGTCTCTGTTAGGAAAAGAAGCAAGAGAAAGAGAAAAGGCAAGCGTTCAGGGGTTGGGAGGTTGAGAGGGTGCACAGTAGGAAAAAGGAGTAGAGGGTAACCTCATCAGGGGTGTAATCGCAGAGGGCGCCCTGCCAGGCTAATTCAGTTACCCACTCAAGGATGTCTTCAACACTGGAGGTGGTGGGTCAGGACCAGTCTTGGAGCAGCTCCTGTGTGAAGGACGTGAAGCGGGCCTGCAAGAGTGAGAGGATAATCGCCGGGGGAAAGATCATCCTTCTTCTGGGACTGGGGGAAGAGTGAAGGTCCTGGAGATTTTCAATTTTGTGGGTCCTAAAATGGATGAAGTGTGAGAAGATGTTGGGTTGGGGGTTGAGCAGAGGGGCCCCTCTGGCTTGGCATTAACATATTCTTTGGGTGAAGTCTCAGGTGCTCGTTTTACCAAGGATAAGTGATACCAAGGGACCTTTCCTAGTACCTTTACTGCTGTGGGGGTGGCGAGAAGTACTGTATAAGGCCCTTCCCAGCGTGGTGAGAGGGGCTTTGGGATTCGGGTTTTAACATACACTTGATGTCCTGGGCTCAGTTTAAAATCTGAGGGAGCGGTGGCGAAAGGATGAGGTAATAGAAGGTTGGCCTGTTTCTGAAGATCCCTAATGAGTGAAAGAGTAGGGAGATACTGGCCTAAAGGTGATGAACTGGAAGGGAAAGGCGTGAGAGTGAAGGGCCTCTATACATAAGTTCGAAGGGGCTGAGGCCAGTGGGTTTACACGGGGTAGCTCTCAAGCAATGGAGAAGTTGGGTCCAAGGGAGGTGAAGTTCCACAGACTGCTTAGTGAGGTGTGCTTTTATGAGGTGATTGGCCTTTTCTACCTTGCCCAACGATTGGTGCTGGTGTTGGCTAGGCCACGTGATAGGGCATGGGCAAATGTGTGGAAAGGGATTAAGAAAAAGGTCCAGAGCCTCCGTGCAGTTATGTCCTAAGGGTCGTGAGTGTTTTGGGATGAGAATGGCTGGATTTAAGGGAGGGCAAGGTTTAAAGGAGAACTGGGGATTTTCAATGAAGGTAAGGTGGATAAGTTGTAGGTGGGAAGGGGAGAGAATTGACATGGCCTTATGGCTGAGAAGGTCTTGAAATGATGGGGGAAACAAATGACTTTTTGTTGTCCAAAAGTTAATTTAGAGCTTTCTTGTGTTAAAAGGGTGGCTGCCACCAAGGCCCGTAAAAAGGGAGCCCATCCTCGAGCTGTGGTGTCCAATTGTTTGGAAAGGTATGCAACAGTGGAGAAGATATCTCCAGCCTCTTGTCCCAAAACTCTGACTGCCAACCCTTGGGTTTCAGTGACATAAAGGATAAAAGGATGAGATAGGTTTGGGAGGGATAGAACTGGGGCTGCGAGGAGAGCGGCTTTTAATGAATGGAAGGGAGAATGAATGGGCTTTGTGGTATCTAAGGGAATGGCAGGGTCCCCTTTATCTGCCCCATAAAGTGGCTTCACTAGCACCCAAAGTTAGGAATCCATAGGCGAAGATACCCTGCAAGCCCCAAGGAAGAAAGTGGTTTTCACCCTTTGTAGTAGGAGCAGGGAGTTCAGAAATTAAACTCTTGTGATCCACCATTATTTCTCTGGTGTCAGGGGTGAGGTGGACTCCCAAATAGGTGACTTAAGAAGAAGAGATTTGGGCCTTGCAGGGGGACACTCAATATCCCCTGGAGGCCAGGAAATTAAGGAGAGCAACAGTGTGGGCCTGTGAATCCTCACAGCGGGGGCTACAAAGGAGGAGGCCATCCATGTATTGTATTAAAGTGCTAGAAGTTGGAGAAAGTTCAGAAAAGACTAGAGCTAAGGCCTGGCCGAAGAAGTGGGGGCTATCCCGAAACCCCTGAGGTAGTGCTGTCCAGGTGAGTTGTTGGGAATGATGCATATCAGGATCTGTCCAAGTGAAGGTGAACACTCCTTCTCTGGTGAGTGGAACAGACAACCCCTCAGTGACCTGGCTGTTTGCAGTGAGGACAGGGCCCGGGAGGAAGTCTGGGGTTAAGACAGGCCCATACCCAGTGGCCCAGTTCACTGCCTTTGAAGCAGTTGCCAGGTGGCTTTCCCCTGGGGGCAACTGGCTTAGGGGTACGTGAGCCTCGGATGGCATTAGTTAGAAGTTGGTATTTGGCTTGATCACTTTTGTATTGATCCTTCTTCTCCTCCTCCTCCCTATTGTTAAAAACCTTGAAAGCTGCATTGAGGAGGTCTCATAGGGTTGTATTTGGACCATCCTCAAGTTGTTTTTTTTTTTTTTTTCAAATATCAGGGGTTGATTGGGTAATAAAATCAGAGTGTTAAGAGGGCCATGCCTGCAGGAGAGTTTAAGTCTATATGTGTGTATTTATGTAAAGCCTCAGAGAGGAGGGTTAGGAACTCACTGGTATTTTTGGTGGATCTCTGTGTGATTTCTCTAAGCTTGTCATAATTGACCGACTTGTGAGTAGCCTTTTGGAGGCCATGAAGTAGGTGTGTGATCATATTATCCTGGAGATCCTGGTCCCTGTGGCTGGCCTGGTAGTCCCGATTTGAGTCCATGTGAGGGACGGCAATGGCTCCCACAGGCTCCCTATTATTTTGGGCATGTACCTCATCTGCCTGTTGTTGGGCCATTATCCAGACCTGCTCCCTGTCCTCAGGGGACAAAGTAGGAGTGAGAATCATAAAAATATCATGACAGGTAAGATCATAAGACTGAGTGAGATATTGGAATTCTTTGAGATATGTGTCTGGGTAAGACTGGAAGGATCCCAGTCATTTTTTAACTTGGGAAAGATCAATTTGGGAAAGACTAGAAATGGAAAAAGGGATGTGGACCCAGAAGAAGAAGAAGGGAAGGGAGGCTTAGGGGGCTGGGGCTGGGCGTCACGTGACCTAGTATGGGAAGGAGAGGGAAGAGGTGACTTGGCATCATGAGACCTGGTATGGGGAAGAGAGGGAAAAGGTGAAGGGGCGGGTGGAGGATCTGTAGCGTAAGGAGGTGGTCAAGGAGCAGAGTTGTCTGATGGATCAAAAGATTGATCCGAGACTGGAAGGGGAGGTCAGGCATGAGCCAGGAGAATTTGAGAGGTGGGGCAGTTTTGAGAGAAAGAAGGACATGATTAGAGAGAAGAAGACTTGAACATAAGGAATCTCTCTGGCTTTGCCACTTCAGTGACAAAAGTTGTCCAGGTCTCTGAGAGTATCCAAATCAAAAGTGCCATTTTCTGGCCACTGGGATCTGTTGTCTAGTTTGTATTTAGGCCAAACCTGATTGCAGTAGAAAATGAGGTGTTTGCACTTAATATCTCCCTGGAGGCCAAGAGGTTGGCCAGAAGACAGCCCAGAGGTGTAGAGTGTGGAGAAAACAAGATGTTTAGGTTTAATGTCTCCCTGGAGGCCAACGGGTTGTAGAAAATGAGACGTTTAGGTTTAAATTGGCCAGGAGACAGCCCAAAGGCATAGAGCATGGAGGTTTGGATTGTGAAGATCCCATTTAGAGGGTGAGAAAGGAGGTGATCAGTCCCAGTGGAAAAAGGGTAACATCAAGGAGCGTCCTCGTTGGTGTGCACCTTGTTTTTGAGAGAGGAGCCACGGACTGGCCAGAGTAGCATCCTCCAATAGCTGAGGGGCACGAGAGGGATTTCCCTGGCCAGGCACCTGGGCTTCGTAGCAAGTAGACAGTAGTCATGGAAAGTAGTTGGGGGAACCTGTAGAAGTAGGACAGACCCACTGACTAACCCTGAATCGAGGCTGATGTTGGATGTATTGGTCTTGAAATGGCAAAAGGAGAGAGTCCCAGAGGTGCCCGGTTCAGCAGGTCTGGGAAGGGTGGCTGGGAGCCAATTAACCCGAGAGGGGATTGTCCGAAGGTCCTGACCAGGACCCTTCCTGGGTTTTGGCACCAAAATGAAAGAAAGTGAGCTGAAACGCTGGTACCGATCAAGCTTTATTAAAGGAAAAAAATCTGCTGGGCTGCACTCAAAATGGAGAGCAGCAACCGGTGTCAGGGTGGGAGGGCTTACGTAGGTTGTAAGGAAGGCTGACATAATCAGGGAGGGGTTTGGTGCTGGTGTGGAGGAGTTTCTATTTCTCAGAAACCACGAAGTTTCTCATAAGGGAAAGGCTGGCAGCCACTTTGTGCTGAGTGTGTGTAAAATGGCACTAGTCACATCCAAGATGGCACTGGTCACGTCCAAGATCCATAACTGATAAAGTCTTTTAAAACACTCTTGTGATTAAGTGATTAAACATATTGCAAGTCACCTCTCTCACAAGTCAGCACTGTTATCTTCTCACACCAACTCCGAGTGGGAGCTGAACTGACCCTGGGAAGGCAGGGTGGATGTCAAGCCAACTCTACCACTAAATGTTACCAGGGCAGGCAGAAGAGAGGAGCCATTCTCCCCTCAGTGACAGGAGCTTTGGAACCCCCAATTTGCAGACTCAGGCTTGGGGCACATCAAGTCCCATCACAACAAAAACCATAGCAGTGTCCAATTTTTCAGTGGTGTGACACACATCTATCTGTTTAATGGTGCCTCAAGTTAGATGGTTAGTTGTGGGGCCTCTGAAATACTTCGATCATGCTCTTTTGGGGATCACTGAGGTATTTGCTCTAAAGTTACATTACCAACACATATCTTAGTTGTCTGTGGGTGTCTAAACTGGATCAAATAAGAATGCTTCCAAAAGGAGACTAGGAGAGTAATGAAAATTTCCATAGCTTTAGAAAACATGCAAAATATTCAGCTGAAATCTGCATTTCACCACTGAAAACACTTTCTACACTTTTATTCATTCTTAATCTTTTTTTAAAAAAATAAGACCTTTCCACTGTGAAACCATTATTTTAGTGATAATATATGCTCGTTATAGTAGATTCTAGCAATACGGAAATCTATTACACAAAAGAGAAATGTCTACTTTTTGCTTCTTCAATTCTACCCCAAAGTGAGCCCTGCTAGATCATTCTCACACTTTGTCTGTACACACACACACACTTCATCTTTTACAATGACATTACGTATAATTTTATAAATCCAGATAGTGTAGGAAGGAAATACCTAGTTAGCTTAGCTGAACGGCCTGATACTGGAAGTTGAGCTCTGAAAGCTCCTTCTTTCAAACAAGGTCATTCACCTCAACCAAGTAATTCCATTACTATATTGTCACCTACATTTTCCCTATTTCTCTTTTTTCCTATAAATAGGGAGAGCATTTTGGGATGGGGCCTCTTTACTGGAAACTTCTTCACAGTGGACCTGGTGCAGATACATCCAGCTCCTGCCTCTCCATGGGGTAATGAGTGCTTAGGGAATTATCTGTGCTCCTAAGTTTTCCCTCAATTAGCTCTATTTTATATCCACACCACGTGGCACCAGTGGTGTGTGTGTATGTGTGCATGCGTGTCTTCGCTCCATTTTCACCGCATTTGCTAGAGTTTAGTCACCCCTTCCTCTTAAGATAGATTTCTAGACACGAACTACTGGGTCACAACTTCCGCACATTTTTTTTTTAAAGATGACCAGAAAGGGGATCTTAACCCTTGACTTGGTGTTGTCAGCACCATGCTTATCCAGTGAGCTAACCGGCCATCCCTATATGGGATCCGAACCCGTGGCCTTGGTGTTATCAGCACCACACTCTCCCAAGTGAGCCACGGGACGGCCCCAACTTCTGCACATTTTAAACTGGATATGTCAAATTTCTCTGTGAAGAGGCTATGAGCTTATTATCACTGGATATCTCTGCAATCTTTTCTTAAAGCAAGCAAATTGAGAATATTAGCAGAAAGGTCTGGGGTGTTGGGGTCCCTTCAAGTATACACTATTTTTTGTTTCTCCTCAGACAGCAAATCTCATTTCCAGCTCTTAGACTTAACCAAATCAGACTTAAACAGGCTGCTAGTGCACATCTCACCTACGTGATTGTGTATGGTCACCAGCCGCCCCAATTCCACAGACCTGGTGGCACAGAAAGGCTGTTTGGGAACCCACTGCTCTCCACGGGCCATTTTGAGAGTATTAGGCCACTTTAAGTTAGAATGTGCTAGCCAGTGGCAGAATCTGGCACAAAATAAAAACTGTGCAAATGTTGCAATATGCCATTAGTATTTTTACTTATTCCCTGACAAGACTGGAATTATTTGGAACAAATATTTCCACGTTTTGAAGCTTAAATCTCAACAGAAAGGAGGGCAGGTGCACTGGTTGCCTTGCATCTTCCCAGCCTCTGATCTAAACTGGAGAAATTAATCCGTTTGAGTAGAGCAAAGGTCAGGGACACTCCTCTTTTTTTTTTGTATAGGATGACCGGTAAGGGGATCTTAACCCTTGACTTGGTGTTGTCAGCCCCAGGCTCTCCCAAGTGAGCTAACCAGCCATCCCTTTATAGGGATTCAAACCCGTGGCCTTGGTGTTATCAGCACCACACTCTCCCAAGTGAGCCACAGGCCAGCCCAGAGACATTCCTCTCTGAATGATGGGGCAGGAGACTCCTGCACAGATCCTGCCTGCTTCCTGTCTCATCCTCTGAGGTGATAGAACAGGGAGTTTTAGCAAACTGGCAAGATGCACCCACTGGCTCAAGGGTATTTCTGATCCCTAGGTCTGTCCTCTTGCTGGTGGGGATCCTCGCAGTACTTAATCCCACACTCAGATTAGAAGTTCTAGAACAGGGCTGTCCAATTTGCTCAATAGTTAGAGTGTGGCACTGATAACACCAAGATCCAAGGTTCAATCCCTGAAATGGACAAGGCCCCCCCAAAAAGAAATTCTAGAACACCAGGTACTTTGTAGAGGGTTAGAAATCTTGATTCTCATTTGATTTTTAGAATTGGGTTTTTAGGTAATGCATGTATGGGGTAAAAACCTTTGATTAAGAGACAAAAGTCTACAGCCAGCAGGCAAAAGCCTATATAATCAATTCTAATCAATTATATGTTGATTCTCAGTTGATTTTTAGATAATGTTTTTAGGTAATGCATGCATGAGACAAAAGTCTCTGGCCAGGGGACAAAAGTCCACAGATAGCATGGCCAAAGCCTGTCTAATCAGTTCTAATCACTGTTTAGGGATGGGATTATGTACTTTGACTATTTAACATACTGATTGTTGTTGTTAAAAGATGTTGAAAGAATTGCTGTAGGGAAAAATGTGAAAAAATGTTTGCTAAGGGCAAACTGTTTGCTGGCAGAGACAATTATCATAAGAAAGTAACTTTTGCTTAAATCATTTGGAGAGAGGTTATATTTTGGGTTAGATAATGATCACAGTCTGATCAATTTAGCTTTTCACAAATATGCCACATTGTTAATTTAAATGATGTTACCAGTTTCCATTGTTTAAGCTATACTTTGCCACAGATAACTTCTGTCACATTGCCCATGTCTTTGTATCCTTTTGAAATGATTGAATCAAGTGATTTTTTTCTCTGAAACTTCTTGTCTTTATAATAAAAACAGAAGCTAACCTTGAATCAGGGCTGTACCCAGTTTTCTCCTTCTAACAGAGGAGTTGCTGAGGTGCAGTCCCTTCGGGTGTCTCTTTACATCATGTTGCTTTGAGTAGTCCTCTTTTTTTGTCAGGGTTACACAACAAGAAGTCAGGTGAAGTCAGGAACGGCAAGCCTACCAGCTGGGGTTGACATTTGCTACCTCAGATCCTGAGCCAGGCCTGCAGGTTGTTGGGTCTGCAATACAAGCGAGGTTGGCCAAATGCCAAGATGAGTGCTGGGGGCCTGACCCTTTAGGTTGGTAACCTCTGCTTACAAGATTTTAAAAAAACTAATTGCTTTTTTTTACATGCCTAGTTGTGCAGTAGAAAAAAGGTAAAGCGTTGCTCTCTCACCTCAGCCTGGAAACAAGAGGAGCCACATCCAGCTCCTATCAATATAAAGATAACACACCCCATGCCTCCTGGCCAGGGTGCCACTTCTCTTTCCCATGTGCTCTGATCAGGAGGAGGGCGACAGATGGATTCTGACTCACGGCCATGCCACATGGCCACTTGCCTGCATGAGTCCACGAGAAGAAATGCTGTGGCCACACAGATGTCAAAAACCAAGACTGGTTTGGGTGAATGGCCAGCTTGAAAACACAAACAGCCTGTCCTTGTCTCTTCAATGGTAATGCCTGGTGTGTTGGCTCTGGATAAAGAACTCTGGCAGGAAGTGGAGGAATAAGAATTCTATTACCTCGCTCTACCCTGTCCCTGAAAAGGACTCCATCATACTCCAGTTTTGAAACCTGGCCAAGGATTCCTGCCAATCACAGCCATTTCTGTACAGGGGTGTCATGTATGCCAAAGGTGACATGTGCAGGAATCTGGGCAGCCACATTTAATAGGAAGTTAGGAACAGAGCAATTTGTATTTCCGGAGGAGACTGGCCTTGTCAAAAGTGTGACAGTCTTTTACTCACTCTTCTCTTTTATTACTAATAGATCTACAATATAACCAGCGCCACTTTAGACAAGCCCAAGTACAAAATGGCGCCACCGACCTACTCCCCTCCCCTCTTTCCTTTAGGAGAAGCCTCCTGACTTAAACAGAAACCCCTTTGGCTTCCGCAAGGATGCAGTTCTTCACCCGGATCCACATTAGCATAATAACCCTCCTTGATGGTATCACCCAGCCCTTGGCGCACTATATAAGCTCTACCACCCCCAAGCCTGGTGCTGTCCAGCATTTTCAGGGCAGCCCTGGGCCCTGTGCCACTCTGAGCACAGCCCAGCTGATTTCTTTCTTTAATAAAGCTTGAATGGTACCTGGCATCTCGGCTCACTTTCTCTCAATTACCATCCCCTAGTTCTTAAGGGGCTCCAGGTAAGTAGTTGAAAATAAATCTGTCAAAGGACAAATTTGTCATTAATTTTTATTCACCAGTTTTGCATATGTTGTCATTTTATTTTCTTATAAAAACTTTTGTGTGTGTGCTCCAGAGGAGATTTTGCAACTTATTATCATGTGCTTGTTTGTTTATTTAGATTTTTTAGATGGAGGTGGTAATTTTTGCAAGCCCCAGAATGATTTAAAAAAATTTTTTTTTAATTGTTATGTACTTTTTATCAGCTTCATTTGGTTGGGTTATTTCATTTCTAATTCTTTCTCAACCAATTATGTTCTAATTCTTTGGCAAGATTCTCATAATCCAAAAGTTCTGTCTCTACCTCTTAAGGGATTTGCCAAAAAAGCAAACTGGTTAAATACAAATGTTCTAGTTCATATTTGATAACTTTGGTACCTCTGTGATCTTGTAATGTACTAACACTCTTTTAAAAATGTTTTGTCCACTTTTCACATTATCTGCACCAGGTCCGCTGTGAAGAAGTTTCCAGTAAAGAGGCCCCATTCCAAAATGCTCTCCCTATTTATAGGAAGAGAAATAGGGAAAATAATTTTGAAAGGACAGAAAGTGATACAGCAGAAAGTTAGTCCCTCCCATTTACCAAAGGAAACCACTATTCCTATTATCTTGAATATCCTTCAAGTGCTCTGTGCATATTTAAATATTTATATAAACTTTTTTCCATTTTTAGTTTTTGTTGTATTTTTGCAGCTGGCCAGTACGGGGATCCAAACCCTTGACTTTGGTGTTATAACACTGCACTGTAACCAACTGAGCTAACAGGCCAGTCCCCACTATTTTTTAAACTTTAAAATTCATTTTTGGCTGGCTGTTTAGCTCAGTTGGTTACAGCATGTTGTTACAACACCCAGGTCAAAGGTTCAGATCCCCTACTGGCCAGCTGCCAAAAAAAAAAAAAATCATCTTTGACCAGTGATAACTACTTTACCTATTAAGCCAGTTTTCTACCATTAAAAACAAAACAAAACAAAACTGCATAGTTAGTTTATAGTAAGCAGTTTTCGTTAAACTTTCTGAAGAAAAAGCTTCCTACAGGATTGGCAGTTTTGGGGGTGGGGTGGGGTAAACATGTCTGGAAAGAACACTGATTTAATATGAAAACAAAGATGAACAATATTTTTTTAGATAATGTTTCATTAATTTAAACACTCTAATAATACTTTCGAGTCTCAAATAACACACTAGTGAGTCTGAATCAGTTGTGTAGACTCCAAATTAAAAACTTTCCTAAATAAAAACGATAATCCCATTACTATTGAGGCAGTGAGGTCAGGAGCACGAGTTTATGATTTTATTAGCTTATGTCCAGTTTCATATGCACTCAGCACAGATTGTGGCACCGAGGGGCAAGATATTTTATATCTCGTAAACTAATTTAGGTGATAAACCCAATTACACTTAGATTGGTATCCTGAAATCACTGTTGAAAAGATAGAATATAGTAGTTCTTCTCATGCAGATTCACCTTCTGCGTGGTTTCAGTTATATGCTATCATAAAAGTATTAAATGGAAAATTCTAGAAATAAACGATTCATAAGTTTTAAATTGCATGCCATTCTAGTAGCGTGATTAAATCTTGCACCGTCGCTCCATCCTGTCCGGGATGCGCATCACCCCTCTGTCCAGCAGATCTGCCTGTTAGTCACTTAGCAGAAGTCTCGGCTATTAGATTTACTGTGTTTGTGTTCAAGTCACCCTTATTTTACTTAATAATGACCCCAAAGCACAAGAGTAGTGATGCTGGTAATTCGGGTATGCCAACGAGAAGCGGTAAGGTGAAAAGGTGAATGACAAAGGAAAGGAAAAAAATCATATGCTGAGCTCTACAGTAAGAACAAATCTTCAAGCCATGAAATTGCAAAGGTAAAAGAAATTCATGCAGAATATGTACATATAGGATTCGATACTATCTATGGTTTTAGGCACCCACTGGGGGTCTTGGAACGTTTCCCCCAAGGATAAGAGGGAACTACTATAGTAAATCCTTTAGTAAGGTGCTGAAGACAACTTTTCCGTACCTTTAACACATGAATAAGTATTGGAATAACACACAATTAGACACTACTACTGTGTAGGGTCCCCCACTTGCCGCTGCTTTCTTTCTGTGTCCTCTCCTGACTGAAAATCAGAGTGCCTTGACCGCTCTGTGAACCCAAACCGGGGCCTTGAACATTCCCCAGCACTGTTAAAGATATCTAGGTTGTTGCCTAAAGCACTGAAAGAAGCCAGGCCAGCCCTGAGCCAAAGTCCTGAAACTCTCATATGAACTCTTTGCCTTGACCCCTGGCTGCTCTTGGCACACTTAGTTAGAATGTCCCTTTCTCTGACTGTCCTCACAAGGACAGGCTGCAGCACTCTGTATGTAACCTTCTCCAATAAATGCTTTGGACTGATTGCCCTGGGGTTTACTGCTTCCTTCTTTGGAATCCAAACCAGCACCATCTTGGGACCATTTAAGGCACTCCTTTGTGGGAACTCCCCTGTCCCCCGCTTTGGGGGTGATTCCAGCTGGCAAGAAACATACTATTTTGGTAAAGTTAAGAATTAAGTAAAAACAAAGTCAACATCATTAACCTTAAAATTTACTTGAATTGGCTTCTCTCTCTCAAGGTCAAGCCCACTACTGCTCAGCTGTGTGAAAATTGTCAGAATCAAAATGGAGTCACATGTGTTAAAAGCCCTGATAGACGTGCCGAGCCTGTGGCGCACTCGGGAGAGTGCGGTGCTGGGAGCGCAGCGATGCTCCCGCCGCAGGTTCAGATCCTGTATAGGAATGGCCGGTGCACTCACTGGCTGAGTACCGGTCACGAAAAAGACAAAAAAAAAAAAAAAAGCCCTGATAGACCTGGGAAGGGCATGAAGGGGGCAGTTCTCATGCCTATATGTCTGGTAACAAGAACTATCACAAAGGGCTCTGCAAAATCAGAACCTCGCACAAAGATCGTCGTAACCTTACACAAAAAATACTTCTACTAAGACATCTCAACTGCCTATGCAACCTCAGACTGGCATCACCCTTCAAATCATCATCTCAACAGAATCATGTAATCCTTTTCATTTTTCCATTAAAAACTTTTGACTTCCTTTACCTCCCTGAATACATGCATAGTCTACTATGGCAAGCAATTATACATACAATTCCCACTGCAATGCCATATTCCCAATTAAACTCATTATTCTTTTTTTTTTTTTTAAAGTTTTGAAGTTGTATTTTATTTTTTTAATTAATTAATTAATTAATTATTTTTTTTGTCGTTTTTTCGTGACCGGCACTCAGCCAGTGAGTGCACTGGTCAGTCCTATATAGGATCCAAACCCGCGGTGGGAGCGTCGCCGCGCTGCCAGCGCAGCACTCTACCAAGTGCGCCACAGGCTCGGCCCTAAACTCATTATTCTTTTAGAGAGCCTCTCTCTGTCATTTAGATTGACAGCTGATAACATCACCCCAGGGAATGTACAAGAAGACAAACAAAAGCCACACTATTATTCATAGATTTTCTTGCCCAATCTTAATCAAACTATTTCCTTGATACTTAATAGTGAAAGAAAATGCTTCTCAGATTGGGAACAAGAAAGAAAAAGTCACATAGATAAGAAATAAAAGTGCTAACAATTCTCAGGCAACATGATCACATATGCAGATAATCTTAAGGAATCTATAAAAAAGGTGCTACACTAAGTGAGTTCAGCAAATACAAAGTCAATAGGCAAAAATTCATTTTATATCTATATACTAGCAAGTAATGATTGGAAATTAAAATGAAGAAAATACCATTCACAATATCATCAAAAATGAAATATTTAGGGCCGGCCTGTGGCTCACTCGGGAGAGTGCGGTGCTGATAACACCAAGGCCCCGGGTTCGGATCCCATATACGGATGGCCGGTTCGCTCACTGGCTGAGCGTGGTGCTGACAACACCAAGTTAAGGGTTAAGATCCCCTTACCGGTCATCTTAAAAAAAAAAAAAAAAATGAAATATGTAGAAATAAATGTGACAAAATATGTATAAAATCTGTACTGAAAACCACTAAACATTGCCAAGAAAAATTAAAGACCTAAATAAATGGAGAGACATATTCATAGACAGGAAGTCTTGATATTTTTAAGATGTCAATTCTCCCTAGATTTATCTATAGACTCAAACAATCCTAATCAAAATCCCAGCAGCGTCTTTTGGGTAGAAACTGAAAAGCAGATTCTAAAATTTATATTGAAATGCAAAGAACCTAGAATTTCCCAAATTTTAAAAAGAACAGAGAACTAACACTATCTGAGTCCAAGACTCATTCTACAGCTACAGTAATTAAGACAGTGCAGTACTGGCAGAAGAATTGACATATAGATTAATGTAACAGAACTGAGTCCAGAAATAGATCCAAAAGTGAATGACAAAGGAGCCAAAATAATCCAATGGGGAAATTAAAATCTTTACATTGCACAGTGCTCTAACAGAACATCCATATGGAAAACAATGACCCTCAACCCTCACCTCACAGCCTTATATAACGATAAACTTGAAATGCACTGCAAACCTAAATGTAAAAACTAAACCTATAAGAACATTCTAGAAGAAAACCAGGCAAAGATCTCTAAGCCAGAATATAAAAAGAATGAACCATAGAGAAAAAAAATGAATAAAATGAACTTCATTACAATGCAAAACTTTTTTTTAAAAAAAGTATGGAACGCTCTTTCTGAAAGTTCAGCATATTGTTGTGGTCTTTTCTTTCTTTCCTTCTTTCCTTCTTCCCTCCTTCCCTCCCTCACTCCCTCCCTCCCTCTCTTCCTTCCTAACAGCCACTTATGAGCAAGAACATGTGGTATTTCTGTTTCTTTGGCTTATAAAAAAATTAAAATATATTAATCAGTTAAAAAAATAAATAAATATGGAATGCATCATGAATTTGTGTGTCATCCTTGAGCAGGGGCCTTGCTAATCTTCTCTGTATCACTCCAATTTTAGTATATGTGCTTCCAGAGCAAGCACAAAAAATGAAAACCTTCTGCTCTTCGAAAGCCACTTTAGGAAAATGAAAAGATAAGCCACAGACTGGGAGGAGTATTCGCCATAAAAACATCTCAAACACTTGTGTCCAGGATACAGAAAGAATTCTTACAACGCAACCCAATAATAAACAAACATACACAGAGGGGCAGACAGTTCACCGAGAAAGACACACAAATGCTCAACAGCATTGGTCATCAGGGACATGCAAAGTAAAACCACAATGAGGCACCACTACGCACTTATCAGAATGGCTAAAATGAAACAGACAGTATCAGGTACTGGTGAGGGTGTGGAGCAGATGGAAGTCTCATGCATGACTAGTTGTGTAAAATGGCACGACCACTTTGGAAAATAGTTTGCCAGTTTCTTATACGGCTAATCCATCTTTACCATATAACCCAGAAATTCCACTCCTAGAAATTTACCTAAGAGAAACAAAAGCATATATACGGATCCACAGAAAGACTTACACCTGAATACTTATCGCAGCTTTATTCATAACAGACCCAGACTAGAAACAATCCAACCCAAATGTCCATCAACAGATGAATAAATAATGTGGCATATCCATTCAATGAATACTCAACAATAAAGAATAAACTATTGATACATTCAACAACATGGATGAATTTCAAAATATGCAGAGTGAAAGAAGCCAGACATGAAAACATGTTCTGTATGAGTCCATTTATAAGAAACTCTAGGAAAGACAAAAATCTAAACTAGAGTGATAGAAAATAGATGAACGATGGGCTGGGGCTGGGGGTGTTGACTGACACGTGGCACAAGGCCACCTATAGTGTGAGGTGATGACAATGTCATATCTCATTTGTGGTGTGGTTATATGGGTGTATATGTTTGTCCAAATTTATCCATTGTACACCTAAGATGTGTCTTTTACTGTATGAAATTTATAACTTAATACAGTTGATTTTAAAAATATCACTAGAAAAATGTTTGCTGAAGCCACATTACAAGACTTGGTTCCAATCCTGGTCTCAGCCCATATTTCCAATTTAACCGACTTCCTAATCTGCAAAATGGGGCTCTGGTCCTGTTTGCGGAAATACTATAGTCACTTATTATTAGTGGTTCTATATTTGCAAATTCACCTATTCGCTAAAATTTATGTGTTAACTCCCAAATATGAGTTGGCGGTGCTTTTGTGGTGACTCATGGACACACGAGCACAGAATGAAATGTTCCCAGGTGAGGACAGACAATATGACACTCTGCCTGTTTCGACTCTCACACTGTAAACAAGTGTCCTTTCCGTACTGTTTTTCATTTTTGTGCTTTTTGTTGGCGATTTTCCTGTTTAAAATGGCCCTCGAACCCAGTATTGAAGTGCTGTTTGGTGCTCCTAAGCACAAGGCTGAGATGTGTCTTACAGACAAAATCCATGTGTTAAATAAGCTTCATTCAAGTGGGAGTTAACAGTGCTGTTGGCTGTTAAGTTCAATGTTAATGAATCAACAATATATATTAGCTAAGGTGTTTTTAAACAAACACACATAAAGCAAGCCTATCTACTGACCAGTTGGCAAAAATGTGACCAGAGGTTCTCAGGAACCTAACCCTATATTTCCCCTAGAAGCAATGGTTCACTATTCAGATTTTCACAAATGGCTGTCAACTTAAGCCAACTGAGTTTTTACATCTTTTGTGCCTCTTCTTTAGACATGGCCATGCATCACTTAACAATGGGATACATACTAGGAAATGCATTTTTAGACAATTTCATCATTGTGCAAACATCACAGAGTACACTTATGCAAACCTAGATGAGATAGCCTCCTACACACCTCCAGCTCCATTATAATCTTACGGGACAACTGCCATTTATGTGGTCTGTCATTGACCAAAATGTTATATGGCACATGACTCTATATCACCATTTCTTTCCTCAAATATTGGCAAATATAGATAGAATTTCATCTTTTTAATTGGCACATAATTGTACATATGTATGGGGTACATCATATTTGGATACATGAATACATTGTGTAATGATCAAATCTGGATAATTAGCATATCCAACACCTTAAACATTTGTCATTTGTCTCTAAATTCTCTCTTCTAGCTATTTGAAATTATACAATAAATTGTTAAATATAGTCACTCTATATGATATAGAACACTAGAACTTAAAGAATTTCATTTTTGAACCATCGATCCTTTTTGAGAGCTGTATTGTTTCCAAATCTCTATCCATGGGATAAAAGATGACTATTTTACTGGTAGAGCAGAAGCTCCGATGGGTTGCTATTAATGACATACTTAGGCAAACAGATTTGCACACCAGATTTTCAAAAATAAATGTCATTAGACATTATTTAACCTGTTCTAAACATCAAGCTTTACTTCCATCCTCATCTACTTCTACACAGAAACTCAATTTGTGTAATTGATTCCTGTCAACTTTGCTATCCATCAGTCAACCTGAAACTTTTAATACTTCAAGTTCCCTTTGGGAAGAATTCCACAGCAGCCGTTTGGAAGTTCCTTATTTGCTAATCTGTACAACTGTTACGTAAAATACTTCAGTTTTCCTTTTGCGGTTTGGAAAAGGAAAATATGTTTTATTTTAACAAAGCTCAAGAGAAAGGTGATTTTCTTTAAAAAGCCATTTATTTCCTCTAAACAGAAAAAGATGCACACACACAAAAAATCTATTGTGAAGATTATAACATTCAGATCAACCAGGTTTTCCATGAAGGACACAGATGGTTTTAGTTTGCTAATTTAGATCACAATATGCTTAACATCAGGTTCTGATGGCCTGTGGTTACATAATCAGCCCTACAATAACAGGTTAAGAAAAAATCACACACGTTGGATTTGTATGAAAGCATTTCATATGGGACGTTTTTCTGAGTCATGCTTCACGGCTTCTCAAATTTTGTATTTGTTTTGTTTAGAGGTGTCAAAGTTTCTTTAAGCCATATTTAAATAAAGCCATACTTAAAAATGATGAAATTTTAGGTATTTCAGAGCTCCACAATACAAGGGTACTTCAAAAAGTTCATGGCAAAATTGTTTCTTTCAATTCTATCTTTCCACAAACTGTGAAGTACCCTCATCCTGTAATTGCAGAGCCCTCTTTCTACATAAACATAAATTGAAATGAAAAGTGGTTTAGTGACTGGATTAATTTCAAAGAGCAAAACAAAGGTAACAGTAACCAGGAAGAAAGAACCCGGCTTTTACTGTCAGTACACAGAGACCATATTAAGGGCAATGATCATAATTACTTAGATCGAAAAAAGTTATATTATTTGTAAAATGTGAGTGCTGAAAGATACATTTCAAGATCATTTAGTCCAATCTTCCTCATTTTACAGTTAAGGAAACTGAAGCTCAGAAGTTAAGCAACTTACCTGGAGTTAGAGTTAAGCTAAATTAATTCTTTTGCCTCTGAGTGTCCATAGAAACACCAGGACTTTATTGTGATAAACGAGGGTACAAACTACAACCAAGAGATACAGAAACAAAGCTCTTGGTTTACCTTCCAGTTTTTGGGCAAAAAATTTTTGTCAGTGCAGTAATGTAGTCATTCTGCAGTGAGAACAGGAAAGATAATGATATCTTGATTTTCCACTTAGATGTCAATGTTAAACCAACATAACTGGGCAAGGTCAGTAGGCAAATCTCATGGGCTTAACAGGCACTTGTTTTGATGTTGTCAATCAAGAACATGGGCAGAGCTAATCCCTTGTTTTTCTTGAGCCACGAGAACCAAGGTAGGTTGTGGGAAAAAGTCTGAAGTTAGGGTTATTTAAGGCTATTTAGAAATTTGGCATGTTCTTCTCCTCTTGGTAACAGAGTTTCTCCTCCTATCTTTGGACCAGTCTTTTCCTAGAAAGATGAAAATATTTTAATAAGAAATGGTTCAACATTTTTTGCAGGAGTTACTAAAATCAGTCACACATTAGTATGCAAATGACATACCTTTAGCATTCCATCCCGTTCCCATTTGTAGAGGCCACAATTACTGAAATAGAAAAGATGGGTTTACTCAGCAGTGAGGATAGGCCCAAATGCATAAAGACAACGATGCTGGCTGCATTCGGGGGGAGAGTATGACCCCATCCAAGGAGAAGGTGTTCAAGGTGACACTCAAATTACAGGCCAAATCTGAGGTAAGACTCTAATGTTACTAAAAGTAAAGACTCCAGTTGACAAACAGTCTTCAACTCCTTACTAAGCTAGAGACTTCAGAGATGGAGTTTCAAGCAACAGTACCACAGGGCTATGCGTGGTATGGGTGATGACTGCACACTTGGTTTTTATTGCTGGTTGTCAGGGTGAGATTTAGAAAGCTGGCCCTCTGATGCAGGACAGTCTATGGCTTGCTTTCCTTTTTTTTTGGAGCTAAAAGGTTGTAATTAGAAAGGATCAGTTTTCTTTCTGGTTTGGATCATCCTTCTCCCTTTTTCTTTATAACCCAAAGACCTTTATGCTTCTATTATTCCAAGGGCCTAGAGACTTTTTCTCTCATTTTGAACATGGTGGGGGACTCCAATCCTATGTAGAGATGTGGACAGTATGGTAAGATCTTACTGTCTATGAAATTTACTCTGGAGAAGAAAGAGAGAAAGAGAAAAGAAATATAATAAAGTCAAGGAAATGTCTTCTAGCAGTTTTAGATTATAGAGGATCTCAGGGGTAGGAGAATGCTCTACCTGCCTCCTCTTTCTTCCCTATCTGGTTTAGATTCCACTCCTGCCTGAGAGTCAGCATGCCCGTGGTCTCTGCTGTTAGCCTCTTCATGCCCGTGGCCTCTGCTGTTAGCCTCCATCACTGCCTTCCTTCTCTAGAGACTGGCTTAATGTATATTGAGAGAATGCTGGAAGCCTACTGGTAGATCAGTGATGATGTTATGGAAAAAAATCACTGCTCTAAGTCAGGAGTCGGCAAACTATGACCCAAATCTGGCCCGCCACCTGTTTTTATAAATAAAGTTTTATTTGAACACAGCCATGTCCATTTGTTTGTGTATTATCTATGGTCGCTCTCATGCTACAACAGCAGAGCTGAGTAGTTGTAACAAATCACCTGGCTTACAAAGCCTAATATATTTACTATCTGGCCTTTTATAGAAAAGCTGACCTCTGTTGTAGATCAAGAATTGACAAAAGAAGGTCCAGAGAAAGCACTGTTCTTACAAAAAATAACACTGCAAACTGGAGGCTAAAAGGCATCTTGTTCTCCCATTTGTGAGTTGTATTTATGCTTATCCTTAATGAACATAATTTACCTGATTTTTCTAATGTTTTACATAAGCTCTTGCTATTATGACATTTTTAGTAATCTATTTTGGAGAGAAATCAAGTACCCATATATAAATACTTACTTAGAAAAATTAGAATCTAGATTGTAAAAAATTTACAAGCCTGCTCCTTATTGATAAAGTGATGAACTAGCTGGGGTTCCTGGCTCCCTCCCTAAAGATCAGTCTTGGAGAACTTGAAGTGACAGTGAAGTATGGATTCCAGGAAGTAAACAACAACCAAAAACAGATAAGTAAACAAAAAAGGTAGTGACAATATCCTGGTGAGAAACTCTTGGGAAGACTAAAAGTGATCTTGAAATTGCCTCGAATTCTAAAGGATCGATATCATACAAATTACGTCCTTTGAGAATAACAATAAAATTAGAAATTAATAACAAAAGACAGCTAAAATCCATCCCACACATTTGGAAAGTAAACAACATTAGTAACCCTTGAGTCAAAAAGGAAATCATACAGGACATTAAATACTTTTAACTACAAGTCACGCTTTGTGGAAGACTGCTAAAGAAGGACTACTTGGAAGGAAATATTTAAATACATTTGAGAAACAGGAAAGGTTAAAAACTGATAAGTTTAATTTAAGCATTTAACTGAAGATGGCAAAAAGATGCAAAACAAAACAAACCCAAAGAAACAAGAAGAACAGAAGTTATAAAGATAAGGTCAGAAAATCAATAAAACAAGTGCATTAGGAACAATCATATGTCACTAAATTGGAAAGCCTGAGTTCCTAAAAAAATATAAAAATATAAAATGCTAAAATTGGCAAAAGAAGAGAGGCCACATATTAAAGAAATTAAAATGGTAATCAAAGCCACCTCTACATTCCCCCCAAAACCCCAGGCCTAAGCAATTCAATAGTGGAGACTTATTAAACTTTTAAGAAATAATTAATTGCTATTTAATACAAATTGTTTCAGGAAGCTGCCCAGTGCATTTTATGAGGCTCATATAATCCTGGTTCTAAAGCCAGATGAGGCTTTTTAAAAGAAAATAATAGCTCTAACTCATTTGTAAATATGAACATAAAAATCCTATATAAAATATTAGCTAACCGAATATAACAGTATACTAGAATAAAAAATCATCAGGATAAGTAGGGTTTATCCAAGGAATAAGGAAAGTTTAACTTCAAAAAAACTAATGATATAATGCACCACATTAATAAATTAAAGGAAAATAAAATCACATGATAAAGAAAAGGTTATCAAATAACATTCAATACATATTTATGATAAAATGTCACAGTAAACTGGCACTAGAAAGGATATTCCTTCACTTGGTAAAGGTTATACTTAAAGGAGAAATTTGGATGCATTCACTTTAAGATAAAGAATTAGAAATGGAAATCTACTATCATCCTTATTATTAACATAGTACTGGAGGTTCTGGCCGACCCAAAAGAAAAGAAAAAGAAATAGGGGGTGGAAGGGTTGGAATGACAGATAAAACTGTGCACAAAAACGTGAATCTACTTAACACTACTGAACTGCACACTTAAAAAGTAGTTAACATTTCTCTACACCAACAACAAGCAACTAAAAAATGTCACCATTCACAGTGACAACCAAAACTATAACATATCTAAGAATTAACTGAGAATACTCAAGACCTTGACAGAGACAACTTTAAAACTGAATAGAAGCAACAGAAGAGGATATGAATCCACGGAGAGCTACTACGTGATCTTAAACCGGGATGACTTCATATATAAAGGCATCACTCAAACTTCTTTTATTCATTTAATGCAACCCTAATCAGGGCTTCTGCTTCTGAGTGGGACACAGTGCTTCTGCTTGGACTGTGTTCTGTTAGAACTAGATAAACTGAATAAAATACAGAAATCACGTAGATGAAGGCATTGGGGAGCTGCTGAGACTAGAACCGGGGGACTTGCAGGGACAGCCTTGGGGAGATGGGCTGCCCTATGCAGCCACCAGCAGAACTCGTGATGGCTGATATTCCCTTCAGGATATTTGTCTATTTCTGGAGCTGAGACAGAAAGACTAAACACTCAAGCAGAAAACCTGTGAAAAGGAGAGTTGAAGGGCTAAGGGGCAGTCTTGGAAACAGTACGTTTGTGTTTGAACACATCGGGCTCTCTGAAAACCTTGGAGGGCCAGGGCCTAACCAGAAGTGCTCTGAGTTTCACCAGGGTCACAGCCCAGTCCTCACCTGGCACAGGCCCCACTAGAGTCAGGTGATAAGCAAGGTGGAGGAGAAGGGACCCCAGGGAAAAAGACACACCAGCACTGTCCCCATCATTCTCTATACTCACTGTCCAACATTCAGTAAAGGCAACCCTAGTGCAAGTTCCTGTTGGAAGTTTTTAAGAAATTCAATAAACTGACTCTAAATTACACATAGAAAAATACATGAAAATCTAAGTCTATCTGGAAAAAGAAGAGTAAAAGGCAGAGGAGGGGAGTGATCTTTGCCCTAACAGTGAAGACATACCATACACGCCCAGTGATGAAGACAGTGTGGAACTGACCCTTGCACAAGTAAATCAGTGAAAGAAGAGTGATCTTAGACATGGACCCTCACACACATGGAGATTAATTTGTACAAAGCGGGCAGCACAAAGCAGTGGGGAAAAGAGGAAACTATTTAGCATATAGCACTGGGGAAACTGGCTTATGTGGAGAAAAAGAGCACAAGGTGAGAGGGTCACTATATACAGATGTTCCCAAATCACTTACAAAGTGGATTTTGAGAATTACCAAATACACAAATACAAAAGGTGTACTATGATGTGAAGAGAAAAAAAATGTAGAAGACTGTCTTTGTAATTTGGGATACAAGGACTAGGGTAAGAGGGAAAAAAAAAACCTATTAATTAAAACAACAAAAAACTGTAAAAGCACAAAGCTGTAAGGTAAAAAAATTCCCTAATGATTTAAATCAAATAAAAATCAACAATTTGGAAAAACAATGATTTGCAATGATTATAACTACAGAGGACTAAGATCTTAAATACAGAAAGAACACCTATAAATAAGTAAGAAAAAGAGAGAAACCCCAATACAAAAATGAATAAAGATAGTAAAAGAAAATTACAGAAGAGGAAATTCAAAATGCTAAAAAGCATATGAAAAGATAGTAAAAAAATCAATAACCAGATACACGAAAATTTTAAAAACAATAGGCTATCCCTTTGTACTCTTTGGCAAAAATGTAGGTGAGGACCGGGGATACAGAGACCCTGTGTGTGCCCGATGGCGTGTAGACCAGCACGGCCACTCTGGAGAGCAACCTGGCACCACTCAGTGGGTTCAACCCTGGACACGTCCCAAAGAACCTCCTACATGAGACCATAAGGACACTGGTGGAGAGGGTGAGGGGCTACTGGAAGCATCTGGTGCCCACAGATGAGGAGATGGATGCTGATCATGGGGCACCATTATCAGTTAGAAACAGACAAGATGCTCACAGGGCAAACAGGCACCTAAGAACGCAGAAAAGAAAATGAGAAAGAATACTGTACTTTTGTATAAAATAAGAGTGCCTGCATACGAAACAGTACACTTCCACAAACAAAAGGATACCATTAATCACAGGAGAAGGGCTGACTGCGGCATTAGGGATGGACAGGAGGGAGGAAGGGGATTGAAGGAATTCAAGAATAAGACGAAGAGTACCAGACGGACCACTGAAGATGATGTTCTACAGACTAGAGCAATCCCTCGGCCCTAAGGCCAGAGGGTGACATCACGTTGTCCTCTGTGGGAATGATGCCCCCCTGACTTTCTGACACAGCAGCTTTGCCTCTGTATCTGAGGTGCCCCCCAAAAGTAAAAACAAAAACAAACAAAAGACCCTTAAAACACACATACTCACACACTAAAGAAATTTTAAACGAACAGATCACTCCTTGGAGAGAGAAAAAATTCTACATCCTTCCTCCAACAAACATACATATATTCACAAACCCACCCTATTTGCACTTCATGTACTTATTCAAAGACATTGAGGACTATGGGCCAGGCACTACACTGAGCGTTGGGGACACAGCAGTGAAAAGGGCAGGGTCCCTTCCTTCCAGGCATGTTGGTTAACAATGCTCGTCTCAGGGCATCCAGGAGTTGTAAGAAGGCACGAAACGATCGTCTAACATTCCAAGGGGACAGAATCACACAGGAACTGGAAAAGAGTCTCTACATGAGGCAGAGAGTCCTAAGCAATTCTCATACCTGCAGTGCTTTTTTGGGAGTCTGTCAAGGGAGATACTTCTGTTCCCACAGGGACACTTGAAAAACCTCTTTACGCCGTCATGCCAGTGGTAGGAGTGCTGCTCGCTGATGCAGGTCTCCAAGGGCTTGAAGTGGGTGTAGGCACACTGCACAGACCAGCACAAGAGCAGGACATCAGCGAAGAGCTTCTAACGAGACCTGGTTAGCTGTCAGGAACCTGTTCCATGACAACTCGGCTCCCTTGTTCCCACCCAAGTGATCACTAGGGACTCCACCACTTGATCTGCCACCTTCAGCGACCCCTGTGATTTCTTGACTTTCCCTCTACTGATACCTCTTTTTCCCATGTTTGTCCCAATTTCTGGTCAGGCATGAAATACACAATAATCTTCTGTGACATTAAAATAGTAAAAGGGTGTGCCCGTGGCTCACTTGGGAGAGTGTGGTGCTGATAACATCAAGGCCACAGGCCGATTAGCTCACTTGGGAGAGCGTGGTGCTGACACCACCAAGTCAAGAGTTAAGATTCCCTTACCAGTCATCTTAAAAAAATAAATAAAAATAACAATAATAAGGGCAGAAGAAGAAAAGTCCTGCAAATCTCTAAATAGTTTCATCTGGCCTGTGCTAGATTCTTTATGGGCCCTTGATTATACAGGAGACTGAGGCTTGGGACCTAGTTAGGAAGGCTGAGCAGTGGCTCTTTTGTTTTCTCCTACAAGATCTATGAAAGAGATATAAGCTTATTATTACTCCTCTTTCAGAAGCAGCAAAACCAAGACAGAGATATTAAGTAATTCACTTTTAATTTTGATCCTCAGAAGGTTGGAAGAGAACAAGAAATGGTGGGTGAAGTTGGAACAGATACCAGGAGAGTGCGATGGAATTTCTGGTAATTATAGCAAGTCCAGATAAATACTCTAGACTCTGGCAACATCAAAAAGTGCAGAGTAGAGTGGGCTGCCAGTGTGCTGGGTGGGAGAATGGCCCCTCGAGATGTGCACGTCCCATTCTGCAGAATCTGGGAATATGGTGTTACATGGTAAAGGGGAACTAAGGCTGCAGGTGGAATTAAGGTTGCTAACTAGTCAATCTTAAAATAGGGAGATGATCCTAGATTATCTGGGGTGGGGGGGCATGTAATCACAAGGGTCCTTAAAGTGAAAGAAGCAGGTAAGAGAGGAGGCTGGAGTGACGTGACATGGGAGCTCAGCCTGCTGGTGCTGGCTGGGAACACGGGGAAGGAGCCACAGCTGAGGAGTGAAGGTGGCCTGGAAGCCGGGCAAGGCGAGGAAATGGGTTCTCCCCTAGAGCCTCCAGGAGGGAACAGCCCTGCCAGCACCTTATTCTAGCCTAGCGAGGCCCACACAGACTTCTCATCTATACAACAGGTAATAAATGTGCGTTGTTTTCAGCCTCTAAGTTTGTGGTAATTTGTTGCAGCAGCAATAGGAAGCTAAAACACCAGCTATGTGCTTGGGCTCATCATTCTGTCAGACTAACAGCTGCCAGTGAGGTAAAATGCCATGGTGAGTTTGTGGTTCCTTTCTTCCAAAAATGATGCTTGAAATAATCATCTTTACTTATTCTCAAAGGTTTAAACTTTCTCAGGGAAGCCCTGTCTTTGGTAGCAGCTGACTCAGGGCCAACCCCCAAGTGTGAAAGAATCTAAGGCTTAAAAGGAATAAAGGCAGAGAAAAGTGTGCTTGCTAAGCTAAGCCTCTTCCCCGTTGTCCATGTGTTTACTAGTCTGACTCGCCATGTAGGCGCATTTGGAATGAGTGGTAAAGGAATAAGCAGTGTTGTAGGGCAGATGCTGGACATAGCTCTATTACACGCTCCCCATGCATACCAGAGTTCCCCCTCCCCATTGGGAGACTACCCCGGCCAAGGCAGTTACCCAAGGAAAGGCACGTCCCCTTTAAGAGGGCTGGATGGAGCAGGGACCCTAAGTAAATGAACAAGCATCTGGCACTAAGAGAATAGCGGGTAAATTAATTACCTACCCAGCCACATCTCCGGCATGCTCTGAGTTACATGAGCTGGGTGAGGGTTTGCACATGAGCCTAAAAATGATTTACACCCCTACTTTGATCTGTTCACTATGTAAGTGTTGTATGTACCCCATGGTGGTGCAGATTTCTGACCGACTGCCCCATCGGTGTCTCTTGCTAAGTTTAATAAATCAGTGTCTCTACCCGCTGGCCCTCCGGGTGATTTCTTTGGAGCAGGTAAGCACTACACGAGTGCCCTTGCAGGTTTGGGGCTCCTGTGTTACAAGGGTTCAGCAAGAACTTTTTTTTCCCCACCATTTTTATTAATGTTAAAAAACAGAGGACTTAGAATTTTCTAACAGACAGTAAAAATCCTACAAACACACACAATAATGTAATTCACCCCCTGACTTGAGATTTCAGTTTAGTAGATTAAGCTATGAGCAGAAAGAGACACGTTAGCTGTCATAACATGGATTCAACCACAGTCCCAGGGCCTAAATGCTGGACTGAGGACAGGTCAAACTTGAAAAGGAGCACTAAGAACAGCTTGGGTCCAGTGGCCAAAGGGGAAGAGGCTCTCTTTACCAGTGCCCTCCAGCAGAGCTTGGCAGCAGGTCAAAAGCCCGATCCTGGCTATTCTAGGCAGTCTGTTTTCCAGCCAAATTCAATGACATATCACAAGATGCGGCTGCACAACCCACAGATTCTCAATGAGCTTTGAGGCACACCAGCCCAGCCCAGCCCACAGAGTCCAGCCCCCACGTCCACTCACCAGCCCAGCCCACAGGGTCCAGCCCCTACGTCCACTCACCAGCCCAGCCCAGCCCACAGGGTCCAGCCCCCACGTCCACTCACCAGCCCAGCCCAGCCCACGGGGTCCAGCCCCCACCTCCACTCACTGTATTGCAGGTCACAACTCGACATTTCACTTCTCGGATGTTCCTCATCTTTTCTTCCATTTGTTCTTTTTTCTCCAGTGGCTCAAAATAGCGCTCCTGAAGCACAGCCTGGGCCTGGAATGACAGGGCACACGGTGACCTTGTGCCAAATCCAACACATTCAGGTGGTTCAGTAAGAATAATTCAGTAATTATTCAAGTGATTCAGTTCAATGATAAAACAGGACCAAAGAGACAGGCTAATGTTAGAGGACTCTAGATAGTTCCACAATGAACTGCAGACTGAAAGATGATAATAAGTAGAAACAAGCCCTTAATAATAATATTTTTTAAAAAGCTCATGAAAGCATTTAGTGATTTTTAAAACACTAGATATAAATAAAACCCACTAACAATATGAACAGTGTCTTATGTCAAGTGCAAAGCAGAAGGCAGTTATTTCTACTGTTCCAATACAGGCCTGCACACAGAAGGTACTGGAGGGCCCCCTGGTGATGACAGTCCACTTTGTGAGACAGGAGTGAGGACCAGGGCAGGGGGGTATTTACGCAAAATGTGGGCACCGCCCAGGAGCGCAGGGTCTTTGGTGGCCGCAAGAGGCAGCAGCTCCGGTCTGCAGCCTTTCCGAGTCAGCTCTGGCATCTCTCCTGACTGCAGTTCAAGTCCAGTGAAAACATTTGATATATAACTGTCTCCTTACTTACTTGTTAATCAAAAGGAGACCAGACCATTTGGAGTAGCTGTAGTAAATGGGGGCAGTGCTGCCCCCCAGGGACATTCTGAAAACGTGTGGGAGCACTTTTTGTTATCCCAATGGCTAAAACCTCCCGACTGGCAGGGACCAGGGATGCTGTACTTCCTACAATGCACGGAGCAGTCCCACACACAACAAAGGGTTGTTCCTTGCCCCACGTGGCTTCTGTGTGTTCTACGGGACATCCGTGTGGATGAGAAACGTGATTAGAACCTTAGAACCAAACAGCTTTATATATAACCCTACGATATGTGCATGGTTTTAACATACACCGAATATTCCAAGAGTACAACTAGGCAACCCCTGCGTAACCTGAGGGACAACTGTACTTGGTTTCCCAGGATTATTCACTGTTTCTAGAAAAATCACATTTTCAAAGAAATAGGCCCATGGTATTTAAGTTACCAAGAAAACATACCTATATGAGTCTTAATTTCTAGCTGTCTCATTTACATTTACAAATGCAAGCCTCTGATCACTCCATTATTTCTTGTAGAGTAGTTGTGCCTAAGCATTTACAAAATAAAATTCATATTTTTCATCATTAATATTTTCCTTTTCTCTTCTTTATATTAGCTAGGATATTATATTTAAAATTCTTGAAATTACTAGTATAGGTAATTTATATTATGCCTGAATTTTATTTCCAGATAGTAAGGAAACAATACAAAATATTTGTTATTAAAAAAGGGCATTGGGAGTGATGGGATTAACTACTAATTTAGATGATCTGAAATGCCAATATAAAAATATTTGAATGGAAACAAATCCCTTTTCATACTGCAAAGCAGAAAACAGTAAACAGTGTTGAATCATTTAAACATAATTCACAGCTAGCCAGTTAGCTCAGTTGGTTAGGGAGTGGTGCTGATAACACCAAGGTCCAGGGTTCAATCCCTGTTCCAGCCAGCCACAAAAAAAAAATAAAATAATAAAATAAATAAACATAATTCACAGCCATAACTACATGCAAATGTCTTTATAATACTGAAGTCTATTGAAATAATATAAAGTCAAATGATACTCTTCAGTGCAAGGACAAGGGCAAAGCTAAAATCTATTAGAAGTATTCCTGTTCTTCAAAGCACACTCAAATAAGCTAAGTGGTTTATGTGAAAGAAACAGATTCTCAGTCCTGCAACAAAGTACCTTGGGTTTAAAGGACATCGACATTGCCCTTAATCTTTTGGGTTCTTACCTCTTTCAGGATACCTGTGTGCTTTGATTTTGCTTTTAGAATTTTCTGGAATTCCTCAGATTCCAGGTAGGCAAGCTGCTCTCTCCTTTTTTTCCTGGCAGGCTCCAGTTCATCCTCAGCTAGACCAGAAAGAAAAATGTTAGCAGTGACAGAAAAATGTCAGGGAGCCAGCGCACCCCATCAACTCAGCTTCCTTCCACTGTCTCTGCCACCAGAGACATCAAATGTGACGTACCCCACTTGGTTCCAGCAGGGAAAGCTCTCGGGAAGTGAGCCAAGAAGAGCCTAGCATATGGGACGGTGGCAGATTTGACCACTAGATTAGAATCTTGTTTTCACTTAAAAGAGGGAGCTAATTATGATAATATATAATGATGACAAAAATCCTATTTACAAACTGATTTCAAAATGACATTGCCAACTTCAGAGTTTTAAAAATAAAAACAGGGCAATTAAAAACAAAGGAATTCTACTTCCTTCAAAATAAATCTTTATGCTAAAAGATCCAACTAGCATTCCTTTTCCCAAGTGTTCAAACTGTGCATAATTTCATTCCAATTTAATGTGGTTATAAAAAGCAATCAGCTCCAGTCACAGGAATTCTACATAGGTATTCTACACAGAGGGAGATGGAGAGCAAGTAAAGACTTGTGTTAGGGGCTCCGGTTATGGCTCAGAACACTTCCCTGACACACAGTTTCTCTTCCCCACGGCTATGAAACTGCTGTACCTTGAGGAGGGCACGTGTTGTTCTTCTCTACACGTTCCTTCACTTCCAGGATGTCCTTGCGGTCCTTTGACTTCCTTTTAATGCTATTTGGGTTTGTTTTTGTAAGAATCTGGCCTTTTGCCCTTAATTTGGTGATAGCGGCTAACTAGAAAAAAAGAGAGGGAGGTTAAAATCTAAAAGATGAAATAGGCACTTATAGCCCATACCCCTTTCTGGTTATTATTAACCTGTGAATTCTACTGCTGTCCAGTAGAAACTGGCAAAATATATCTTCACTGTACTCAGCATTATTTTTATTTTTTGGCAGCTGGCTGGTATGTGGATCCGAACCCTCGGCCTCAGTATTAAAATACCATGCTTTAACAAATTAAGCTAACTGGCCAGCCCCTACTTAGCATTATTAACACAATTATTAAAATTTAAAAGCATGGGAGACAGGTCTATAAGTTAATGAATAAAGTCTCAGTTTATTTAAATATAAATAGCTTAACATCAGCTAGACTGCAGGCTTCCAGATCCATAAGGAACCACATCACCATTTTGAAAGTTTTAGAACCAGAGAGAATTAGGATAGAATTGCAGCTCTGCCACTGACTAGCTGGTAACCTTAGGCAAATTATTTAATTTCTCAGCCTCAGTTTCCACATTTATAAAATGGGGCTGATGGTAGCATTGCTCTATCTTTTATGGTCATGGTTGTGTGGATGAAAAGAGATAATGTATACAAAGCACGTACCTATACATAGGAAACACAGCATGGCATGCATATATCATAGGTGCAGAGTAATATTAATAAATACGTGCAATGGTTACTATTACTGGTATTGTTATTATTATTACTACTGTAGGTAAAGCTTTGGCTTATAGCTAGCCTTTGCCCTCAATTTGGTTATAGCTGCTAACTGGAGAAAAGAGGAGAGAAGCTTAAGTCAGAGGACTCAGGAAGTGGCCAGATGGGTTTCTAGGTGTCCCCCACCCCCACTGCAGCCAGAGCAACTCACCTTTTATCTGTCAGTGGACTAGACTTCTATGTATGATTTCTCTTAAAGATTGATTCTTCAAACCACTATTTTGCAATCCTGACTTAAGAATTCCAAGAATTGTTTTCCTAATGCCAGTGTCTTCGACTGTGAAACAGCCTCTAGGCTATCTCCTTCAGCCTGACCAGAAACAGTGTTGAGATAATGGCTCGAACTTTCTTGGATTAAATTAATGGTATTATGTTGATACCATTATTATTTAAAATTACTTTGACTCTATTTATCATGATCGATAAATGGCTATTAGGTGTCTGTCTTTCCTGGGCATAAGTATATGGAGTTTGAAACTCAATCCATGCCTTACAGAATGCAAAGTCAAGTGATAAAGAGAGTAAATGCCAGTTACCTTTTTGGCTTCTGCTAAAGCACCCAGTTTTGGTCTTGGTGGTGGTGACTCATCAAAGAAGAGAACATCATCTCCTTCTGAGATGCCTCGCCCAAGCTTGGGCGTCCATGCAGCCAGGGTTCCCTCCAGCCTGGGGAGCTCGGCCTCCGTTCGTGGAGACTGAGCAGGGGGCTGTCGCAATGACGATGGCTCGGCTGTGCTCTTCATCTCACCTGAGCTTTGGAGAAATCTTCAAAGAGACACATGGTAACAAAACACGCCAACAGAGCTTTACAAAGATCCAAACTACGTCTCCAGAACTCAGCATAGACTGAGAGACGACAGGCAGCTGATATCTAGTTATTAGTAAAATAATTTCCCCTCCTTGGTTAATAATTCATATTAGCACACAGTAAGAACTATACTAGCTTCCCTGTTTGATTCACTGTTTTTCATTGAATAAGCTATAATTGTTCTGTCTCTTTAGAATCGATTACTGTTTTTATCAATTGGCTTTCTTTTTTTTTTCTTTTAAAAGATGACCGGTAAGGGGATCTTAACCCTTGACTTGGTGTTGTCAGCACCACGCTCAGCCAGTGAGCAACCGGCCATCCCTATATGGGATCCGAACCCGTGGCCTTGGTGTTATCAGCACCGCACTCTCCCGAGTGAGCCACGGGTCGGCCCCTCAATTGGCTTTCTAGTGGATGTCATCTACAGAGCACAGACCTGCAGTTGAGATATGGACTGTCCTAGCCCAAAGGTAAGCTCTAGAACTTTCAGGAACTCAATGCATCTCTCTGCATTTTAGTTTACTCCACTGGGAAGAGGTAACACACGTGACACATGTGAAAGTCCTTAGCAGAAAGGCACTATAACTTGCACGGTGATTGCTGTATACCTGGTTTCAAGAACTACTTAAAAACAACAAATATCAGAAATCATCTAGTCAAAACCTCTCATTTTACAGATGAAAAAACTGAGGCCCAAGATTACATTGCTTATAAGTGACAGAGTCAGGACTGGTGTCAGGTAATTCCAGGCCCATTTTCTTTTCACTACTACAAACCTACTCTTGCAAGCTCTAGGCTGAGTTTGCAAACTGCTTAAAAATCCTGCCAAAGATATATTTTGTTTGGCCAGCAAAATTCTCAAAAATGCCACATTGTAATGCTTTCTAACTGACAGGTGCTTTCTATTTCCCACAAGGCCCACAACTCCATATTTAATTTTATGTCCATATATATGAGGGAACTTTATAAAGTTTGTGGAAAAATAGAATTAAAAGATAATATGCATCTTTCCATTAACTTTTTATATATATTTATGCTGGCTATAGGCACACAACAAATACTCTATAGACATCCCATCAGCACCTCAAACTAACCTCCTAAGATCATACTCATTCTCTTCTTTTTCCAAAGAATTTCCTCTTGGTTTATAACAGCCTTTCCTTTTCATGAAACCAGCAGCCCAGAAGTGAGACAGAATAATTGTTTAACACTGGAGTAGAACAGATGTGAGTTTGAAATTTGGTTCTTCCACATCCTAGCTTTCTGACTTTCAGTTATACTGCTGGTAAAACAAGGATAATAATACCTTACAGAGTTATGGAACTCAGAGTTTCAGGACTGAATGAGATGCTGTACTTATGGCCTGTACTGCATAGTCACGTTAAGTGTCTGCAAACAGTGACTCTTATCACTACTGAGAAAACCTCCATTCAGGGATCTTGAATTTGTCCACCTTCCACACATTCCTTTCTCTTTTCCACAGTGACACTAACTACTTCAATTTCTACCATTTGATTTCAGGAGTCACTAGCATAAGTTAGAAATATATAAACTGTAAATACTATTTAGGTTATGATAAAATTATTTTAAAACTTTCAAGTTAAAACTACAGCCAACCAAAATCTGAAGTTGCATTTTTGAAATCTATTAAGCCATTCTGAAGATTCCTGAGATGAATGACCTAGACATGGAACACTAAATCTGCCACTCTTACTGTTTCTGTATGTCTTCTGATTTCTTTTTCCTTATCTCCAACATACGCTGTTTCTGTTGCTTCAAGAGGGCCGATGCCGAGATAGACTGGATGGCAGGTGTTGGGCTCTCTGCAATCTCTAAAACACAAGCCCACAGACTGAGGGGTTCTGTGAGAGGCTGAGACCACTCAGACACACACACCACAGCCATGCAAGCTGACCGTACCTGAAGCCCTGGCTTTGGCTAAATGTTGTTTCAAGTTTCTGGCTCCAAACGTTGGCAGGTCCAATAATTCCTTGAATTCCTCAGAGCAGGACAAACTCTTCGGAGGTATTCCTGTGATATATAAACATCAGCATTAGAAGATCCTAAGTTCAGACAGCTCAATATCATTCGATGTATTGCTTTTGAAACTCTGCATTCATAATTCCATCATTTGTAAATAAAGTGGATAGATATCAAGAGGAAAAAAAAAAAAAAGAATCCTTAACCTCTAACTTAATCAGAGTAATAGGCCTGCAAGGGTACCACAAGTACATCTTATTTCTGGTAATGTTTAGAACTCTAAGCACTTAAATTTGTCGGGTCATTTCATACACTATTTCTGGAATATGCACTATGGGAAAGGGTCTGTCTAGGCCCTGACCACTGTTCATGACCACAAGTACAGGGTGGGGACTGCATTCTCTAAGACCTGTTTTAACAAAGGATAACTGATAGGTTTGATGAGGAATCTAACACATCTCACTCCAATGCTGGACATTAAGAGTTTGACCCAGATACATCAAGAAATTTTAAAAAATATACTAATACCCGTAACAGCCAGCTGCAAAATAATTTTTTAAAAATTAAAAAAAAACCATACTAAGCTACATATACATAGTGTATATACGTATATATAGTATATGAATATAAATATGCATAGCTAAGATTAATATGCTGTTACTTTTTTTTTTAAATGTTCTGCCAACCAGGCTTGATTCCTTTAGCTTATGTAACATTTCTCACTAAGTATAGGTGATGAGTAGATATTTATAACTTAGACCATTTTTAATCCTAGAGACTGCATATTTAAGCTAGAGAAAGAAATTTAGTATGAAGAGACAAAGTTACCAAGTTTTTTTTGTGTTTCCTGAATGATCGAGTTTGTACCCTTAACAACCAGATTAGTCAGAGTGGTTTGAATCTTCTTCTTCGGAGCAATAGATGCTGCACTGAAATGACAAGAGTCCCCCCCAAAAGGAAAATCACTGAACTCCAATGCTCTGATGAGGTAAGGAAGGCACAGAAATATTCATTTATTACAAACTGTCAGTTTCTCAAATCATCATATGAGTGTAAGTTGGCTTTCTTAATACCATGGTCCTCCTATCGCATAACTGGTTTATGCATTGTGTCATAAATAAAAAGCAAGAGGGGCTGGCCAATTAGCTCAATTGGTTAGAACCTGGTGCTGATAACACCAAGGTGAAGGGTTCTATCATTGCATGAGCCAGCTGCCAAAAAAAAAGAAATACAAATTTAAAAATTAAAAAAAAGAGGCAACCAACAATTTGCTTGAGGCCCTTCTGGAAGGGCAATTTGGCAAAAGAAAGAAAAATATATATGCTTCCGCTTTGATGTAACAGTCTAGAAATTAATCTTAGAAAATAATTAAGAACTATGCAAAAATTGAGGCTACTAACTGAAGTTTTGTTTATGTCATAAGTTGGAAACACCATAAATGTTCATCCATAGGGAACTGCTTAAATAAATTATTGTAGAGTCATGTAAGAGCACTATGTAACCACTAAATAATGTCATAACTGAATATTTGACAAGGAAAACAATTATTATGTTGGAAAAAATGAGGTTACAAAGTATAGGTACAGTATGATCTCATATTATATCACTAAAAATTTATACATATGAAAAAAACAAAACACCTAGAAGGATATATACCAAGGAACTAACAGTTTTCTAGGTGGTAGGATTATAGATGTTTTTATTTTCTCCTTTTGGTTGAATTGTATATTCTATTTCAAAAATAATGTACATGTATTGCTTTGAGCAGTTTGGAAAAATTCAGAAATGATTTTAAATCTTAAAAACATGGTTGATATTACAAAGTCTGAGTCGTCTTGCCCAATTCTTGTTGGACTGGGAACAAAATCTATGTTTTGTTCTTGGACCAACTGTAGCTCCCTTGTGCCAAGTCCCCATGTGTCACATTGTCAGATGTGCTTCCTACACTACGGTGACAAGGCCATCAATCATCTACTTGACAGACTTTAGGGAGAGCCCAAGATCCCCAGAAGAGGGGCCATGAGTGTGCACCCTGCAACACCTCACATGAGGTTCATTGCACGTCCATTGACTGAATTAAAATTTGGGTCCTAAGAGGTCTGCAACCTCACTAAACGGTTGTGAGGGAAATGATTCAAAGGATGTTAATGCTATGATTAACACACTCTTATCTTAACAGCCATAAAATGAGCCCTGACCAAGCCGTACCATTCATGTTAGAAGTCAAAGAGGAAGCGTGGACTCTGCATTAAAGACCATCACAACATGCTTCAATCTCTCTCCCTTCTGTGTGTTTCCCTCTCTACTTGGGAATAAAAGAGGTCCTTATCTACCTTGTTACAGGCAGTCAGTTATGAAAGATAAAACCTGTACAAGTATCCTATGACAGTTACAGAAAAGTACAACCACTGGGTTTAGTCTCATGAGACAAGCAAAATGTTTGTCCCAAAAGAAGCCCAGAGAATGTCTCACATTGAGGCCGCATATGCTGCAGAAGAAACCCCTCCATAGTAAAAACCATCTTGACACAGCCGTTCTTTTAGGCCAGCGCCTTTGCGGGCAAACTTCTTGGGAATTCGTCCTCCGGAGAAGGTGGACTGCAAGTCAGCTCGTTTTGCGCTGAGCTTCTTGTACTGAGCCTGGACATGGTACTGACAGTACTCACAGTCGTTCTGCAAAAGGAAGAGCAGCTGCCTCAGGATGAGGGCTACAAACCGGTGAATCACAATGGGGGACACATTCAGTTCCTTTCAGCTTCATGGAATGCTGTTCTGCAAGCACAGTCCTCCCTGCTGACCTCCCAGCCCATTCCCAAAGCGGGAAAGCAATTCAGTGCGGAGGGGAGGAAGTTCTTCCCTAAAATTTCACTTTAAGCACTAGCCTGGTGAAAGAAAAGGAGATGTAATTCAGCCCCTCTGCTCTCTTTCTACGATGAAAATAAAATCAGTGTGTAGGATGAACCCTGAAAACATGTTCAGAGAAAGAAGTCAGACACAAAGGTCATATACTGTATGATTCCTTTTATATGATATATCTAGAATAAGCAAATCCGGAGACAGAAAGCAGCTCAGGGGTCACCAAGGGATGGAGGCAGCAGGCTGGGAGTGATAATGTGACTGGTATGGAGTGCTTTTAGGAGTGATGTAAAATTTTAAAACTAGAGAGAGCTTGTGGTTGCACACCTAAGTACCACTGAACTGTACACTTCTAAAAATGGTTAATTGTATGTACGTGAATTTTACCTCAGTAAAAAATAATTCAAAAAATAAAACAAAATCAGCTCCTAGTGAGGTTTCACCAGCTATTTCTCTGGTCAACCCTTGTACAAATGGTATCATTTTAGTGAAAGAAACAAAGAGAAACAATATAGCCCTTAGATATGATGACAAAGGATTTCAAATGACCTCACTCTTTGGAGATCTGTCAGACAATTCATTTTAAGACCTCTTTTTCCAACTATCTGCCTCCTTCCTATTTCCTGCTCAGTAGCTTATCTATTAGGAAGAAATGAGGGAAATAAAAAATTTCGTTTGGTAATGAAACCGGAACCTGTCATTTAATCCTTTCAAAGAACTATAAGAAGTACCTCTTCACACCCACTAGGATGTCCATCATCAAAATACCAGACACTAACAAGTGTTGGCAAGGACATGGAGAAACTGGAACCTTTATACATTGCTGGTGGGAATGTAAAATGGTATAACCTCTTTGAAAATCAGTCTGGCAGTTCCTCAAAAGTTAAACGGAGTTACCGTATGACCTACCAATTCCACTTACAGGTATATACCCAAGGGAACTAAAAACACATCCACACAAAAACTTGTACGTGAATGTTCTAGCAGCATTATTCATAACAGTCAAATGTGGAAAAAACTCAAATGTCTATCAACCAATGAACAGATAAACAAAATGTGATATATCCATACAATGAAATATTATTTTGCCATAAAAAGGAATGGAATGCTGATAAATGCTGCAACATGGATGAACCTTAAAAACATTATGCTAAGTGAAAGAAGCTAGTCACAAAAGGCCACAAATTATGATTCCATTATATAAAGTGTCTAGAACAGGCAAATCCAGAGAGAGACGTAGATGGGTACTTACCAAGGACTGGGGGGAAAGAAGCCTGAGGAGTGACTACTAATGGGCATGGGGTATATGGGTTTTTTGGGGGGTAATGAAAGGGTTCTGAATTACATAGTGGTGATGGTTGCACGACTCTGTGAATATACTAAAAATTACTGAATCGTACACTTTAAAAGGGTGAACTCTATGGTATGTGGATTGTATCTCAATGAAGCTATTGGTAAAAAAAAGCTCTGAGAAAAGGTATAATGGAGTTAAAAGTACAGGCTAAAATAAGGATTTCAGTGTATTTCATCATTAGTGTTTGATCTCTTGGAACTACACAGAATTAAGGGTAAGCTAAAGTTCTGTTTTTCTTATACCTCCTCCTCAGCGGGCAATGAAAGATCACTTTCCTAAGAGGCTAAATCCTCTCTGCCCTCAACTTTTTAAACTGGCAATTATTAACCACACATTCAATTTTCTCATTTTGACTTCTCCTGGTAAGTAGAGAACTCAGTTCCAAATTGGTCATTCCAGCTAAAGAACCTACAGTTTATTCCTAATAGTTCTCTTCTTTAGCAGAAACCACCCTAACAAGGTTGAAACAAACCAAATTAACAGTCTGGGTACACGGCTCTCCACTCTTCTTCTTCGCTTTACAGGTCCCCAGGTCAAGAGCTTCACCCATAATTAAGACCTTTTGAGGATGATCAATAGATAAGCACACCTATAAAAAAGAGGGGCAGTAAGAGTTAAAGGCAGACAAAGTTGTGGCTTTTTATTAGCAAGAATGGATAAACGAATGACTGGTGCAGATTTAAAGTGGCTTTATTGGTCTAAAGGAATTGGAAGGCAGTGCTCTATAAAAAAGACTTCAGAAATGGGAGGGCAGAAGACACATTCAGTCCTCTTCCTAGTATCCATCCTTTCCTTTGTCTTTGTTATCAGCATCCTGATTTTGTCTGGGCTGGCTAAGTGCTCAGGTAATAAATCCTATATCCTGTTTCCCCAGCATTCCCTAGAGCTAGCAATGGTTACAGGACTAAGTTCTAGCCAATCAGACTGAAGCAGGAATTGGTGGGGAAGATTTTGCTTTCCTAAAATGAGGAGTCAGAATAGGCTAGCTGGCCCTTCCTCTTCACTTCCTGTCTTGAATAGAAACATGATTGCAGGACAGGTCCCCCAGTGGCCTTGGCCAACCCAGGCCTCCTGTTTCATGGTAGCAATTCTTGGGCAGAACGTCCTGAGAGTGCAATGTCCGCAGCAGCCTGGGCTTTGTCTTCACCACTCCCAGGGCCCCTCCTGAGCTCAAGTGTTATAGGACATGTGCTCCTGGGTGGTAACATCCAGAGCACAGGGCTTTCAGAATCCCTCAGCTGCAGGTACCAAGCAGAGCACATGCAGATGAGACTCTATCTGCCCTGGGCAGCTCTCCTGAGCCTTGGTGGACTGGCTCACCGTGGATCCTAAGCTTCTGTTGATTTTTGCTGCCTATCTGTGAGTTCTAAAATGGCTTTGTCTGACTTGCGTCTGTGTTCTGTCTCACTGGACTAATATTCTGGCAGCTGGATTTGTGGAAAGCCTCCTGCCGGACCTGAGAACCTTCCAGATGTAGGAATTTCAACAGAAATTGGTAAGGTGTTTAGAGTCCTCCCCCAAGGGACTGGTAACTGATACCAGTGCATGGTATCCTGCTTTACAATGATGGCCAGAGCTTCAAAGCCACCTGGGACAAAGGGTGAAGGGCTGAGAGACACACAGAGTCACTGTGCTGACACCACTACACTGCCTGTGTTTGCATTTGTTATTATGTAAGAAAAATAAACTCTGCCATTTATTGTTACAAAGAAACCGCAGAGCAGTTTTTCTATCATTTGTAGCCAAACACCTTCCTAACCAATAGATGATTTGTTGGCCATTCTCTGGTGAAAGCAAAGAACAAAATGACTACTTTTCCCTCACTCTTGAAAATAATAATCTGACTACAATAGAGTAAAGCTTCTTGCTGAGGCAGGGTAGAAAAATTGCCTGTTGCTAGTCACAGTGTCTAGATTTGCAATTTACCAGAGAAGCAGTTTAGTATCAAAACTGACATTGCTTGAGAAGCTGAAAATTCACTCTGATTCTAAATTGCAGCCATGATGGTAATATTTAATGAAAAAAAATTTCCTCAACTATAAAACACTGCCTTCTAGATGCCACATGAAAATTTATGTAAGGAATCCAAGGAAATCTGAGCATAAGAGTTAAAAAACTCCAGAAACCTTAGAACTATTTTGAAAAGATACAATGAAAGTAATTGTTACAAAATACTTTAGAGTGGGTTTGTTACAAAGCACTTTAGAGTAGGTAAAAATTCAGAATACTGGTGGGCGAAGAATAAACAAACCAGACTAATGGAGACACAATAATATAAAGCATGACTTATTTTCTGAAGGTAGACTAATACGATTGTTTCTGACAAAACTCAGCTAACTTGTAAAGACAATCAATTGGGGCCAGCCTGTGGCTCACTTGGGAGAGTGCGGTGCTGATAATACCAAGGCCACGGGTTCGGATCCCATATAGGGATGGCTGGTTAGCTAACTGAGCGTGGTGCTGACAACACCAAGTCAAGGGTTAAGATCCCCTTACCGGTCATCTTTAAAAAAAAAAAAAAGGACAATCAATCAATTAAAACACAGAAACAGACTCTTACCTCCTCTGAACCATCCTTGGGCTTCATGGGGTTAGCGTTGAGTAGGCCTATGACAGTACCTTGCTCTGTCTTCCAGAGCTCTTTGTGGACCTCTCCAAACAAGAACAATGACACATACCGTGTCAGGTCACGGAGATCATTCAGCCGCCAGATGCTAAATGTTTTTCCCTGAAACAAATATTTATTCTATTTTTAATAATTTTTGAACCGTGGGTTACACTGTCTCCATTTATGGTTCAAGTGTTTTACTGTGGAAAAATATATACGTATAATCCAATCTGAACAGATACTCATCAGAATGTCTGCTGATTATAAATTAATTCTTTCAATAGGATTTAGTATTATATTCCCCGTTTCATTTTAGAGTTGAAGGTTAAGTACGGCAAACCAGTGGTGAACTTATTAGTAGAGCTTCTGATTCTCAGGTATAAACAGTCAGTGGGATAGCACTGCCTTTCTAATGACACACACACTTTAAAAGGACAAGAAGCAGCCATGACACTACCATTTAATAACTTATGAATAGAGACTAGGTAAACAATTTAGCAATCTATTATTTATCGCTGCTTAATTATATTATTATTAAAAATATTATTTTAGTAATAATAAAGATGTTTCGCTCTATGCTACTAAATCTTTGCTTAGCTTAGGAGAAAAACCACCATTTAAAGAAAACTGGTTGAGTTTAACTGTAACATTTCAGAGGTATGATTAAATATCTGAAGAAAAACAACTCAAAATGCTCACTGCTTATAATGTGAATAACCTCCACTTTCACAGATTTTTAACAAAACAGAATAATTTGAATAATATTGAATCAAGCTATTTCACAGGGGCATCTCAGGATGAGTATGGTTAGGTCATGGTGAGCTATTGCCCGGGTTATGGGGAACTATTGCCTGAGTGGTATAATTATTCTTTCGTAGATTTGTACAATGCCTTTCTTGGAAGAGTACAGATTAAAATCTCACACCCATTATTTCAATGTCATTATAGCCACTTGGGAAGCAATTAAGAACTTAATCAAATGGAAACCAGACTTGTCCACGTTTACCTTGACAGTAATAGGGCTAGAGTAGGAACCAATGATCTAAAAACTCAGCCCCTGGTGTCAGATCTCATGAAAAATCTAAGGCTGGCCAAGATCTAAATTAAAGAATAGAATCAGTTTTGAGCATGATTAATCATAGTATTTTAGAGCTAGAAGAGACTTTCAATATAATCAAAACCAGTTCTTCATTTTATAAATAAGGGAATGGAGGTCCTTAAAGAAAGATTAAGGATCAACCTAAGGCCATGAACTACAGGGAGAACAGGATTAGAACCCAGGTTTTCTGACCTGCCAGGCCACAAGTAACTTCCCCACTATGTCTCCGTCAACTATGATTTAGAAACCAGTTACATCTTTTGTAATAGCCATCAAATTAAATATACCACACCACACCGGCAGAGGCCAGCAAACCCAGAACTTCTGCAATTGACATCTGACATCCATAGGGATCTCCAACGGATCTGTGAACTCAGCCTCTCTGATTACCTGCTGTTCCTCCACAGGAGGGATTACAGTGTCACAGGGACAACCACATGCATCACCAAAAACAGTGACAAGTGAAATGCAGTAAGACTGATCTGGACAATGAAAAGCCCAAGAAATCCATGCAACTAGATCTTCTCTAAGTAGGGCATACTTTGCATATTATCCCTCTTGGATACCATCTCAATGACAGTGTGGCAACTTTGGAACTTACTAGTAGTTATTTCACAATGAAACACTGACAGGGTCCTGGTAACAAATTAAGGACACTGAGTCCCCACTGCTAGTTTACAATCATGCAGCTAAGAAATCAGCGAAATGGCTTACACTGTTAGTGCTCTGTGGGGTAACTTTCCTTAATATAACCCCAAACGTCACCCAGTCTATTTCTTCCAGATTCTCTCTTGCCATCTTTTCCTTGATCTGAGATAGTCTGATCAGTTTTCGGCCAGTCATTTTCTTGTTCATCTCTGTGGAGGATACTCGAGGCCGCCTGGGTTAAGAAATCAGCAATTCATTATTCTAACAAGAGATTATCTATCACCTTACCAGGTCGTAAGAATAGGTATTACGGACAGAAACCTTCACAGTACTTGTTCTCAGGTGACTTAACTATGTAGTAGGGACAAGGCACACATTTTTACAGCAAATAAATAAGATAATTTTTAAAGCTAGGTTTGCTTTTCCTTGGATATAGAACTGGAGCTTATAGAGAACACAAGAGAGATTACAAAATCTTTAAGCTCTTATAAATTTGAATATAATATTCTATAAAAAACTTTATTTTATTAGAAAACCATGAATTAATATTAATAAATAAGATATTTAAATTTCACCAGTTCTGCAAGAATTTCACAGGTTCTATTTCTAACCAAATTTTTTTTAAGCCAACATTTTCACATAACAAAGGCTTTTTTTTTTTTTCCAAAGATGACCGGTAAGGGGATCTTAAGCCTTGACTTGGTGTTCTCAGCACCACACTCTCCCAAGTGAGCCACAACAAAGGCTTTTGAATCTAGCTTCGATTAATATATTCTTTTTCCTAATGACAGGCCAAAAATTGGTAAATTTTCAAATTGTTTTTCTCTAATAGAATATTAATATCCGTTCCATCTTTGATCATATTATATTATCTACAAAGAAAAACATGCTTCTTCACTATTTCAGAAGTCTTCTGGAAGAGAAAATCCCAGAGCTAAGTCTGAACAATGAGGATCATTCAGGAGGCAAACCACTGACTTTGGTGGAGAAATTCTTTTCTTTGCCTGATTTCTGAGAATTAATAAGTGACGATCAGGGGATCTCTATGGGTATTTCCTTATAAATATTTTTAGGGCCTGAGGTTCACACATACAAATTACAAAGAGGTTCAAGCAACTCTGTATTCCTTTAATACTATGAGCCCCTCAAAGCTTTAGGTGAGCTGTTTAAACTTTTTCTACCTCCATTTGTTTCACATGCACAGTACATGCTCATCAGCAATATCTTTCACTGCTTGTAGGAAATTTCAAAGAGCCATGGCTGGAGCAGGCAGTATCACCTCGGGAGGGGCACGTTAACCTTGAATGGAACCCTGCAGCCCCGTCAGTGAGAACCAAAGCTTCTACTGCTGCATACCCTTCCCCAGAGCTCTGTCTCAGATGTAATTAAGATATTAAGGACAGCACACTTTTTTGATTTTGGAGAATACTGAGTCTTTACTATACACCTCTATTCCATGCTGGCAACCACTTGCTCTCTCCTGCTTAAACATATATCGTTTAAGAGCTTAGAAGTTTTAGTTGTTGGCTGATGTTCAGACTGGCAAGGTTTAGGAGTTTTAGAGGGTTGCATTTGGTGCCTCAGATGGACTAGACTAAAGCAACCCAGTCTCATAGTAAGGATTACTGGTCTGCCCTGGGCTGAAACAGAAGGAGTAATGGAGACATAATGGAGTAGTGGTAAGAGTACAGAAGATTTAAAACTCCAGGACTTGAATATGGCTAAAAAACTGAATTGAGCCTGGAATTTATTCTTAAATTCTGGCCTTAAATTTTCAGAAAACAGATCCAAAGAATATAGATTTGCCCTAAAAGTTTATTTGAAAGAAAAACAGCACAGCTATTTTTCTTAAAATCAATTATATGAAGATACTATTATCTTGGTTAAACTATATCTTTATATATTTAGTAGTCTAAATTAGACCTCAATAAAGACCAAAAAAAACCCCTCTAAAGTCTACATCTGTTTCCATCTGTCAATTTCTAATTATATATTATTTGTCCATTTCCTTTTTAAAGATATATCTTTTTTATTCACTACATTAAAAAAAGTCTTTTTTGTTTGTTTGTTTAGCAGCAGCTGGCCAGTATGGCTATCCAAACCCTTGACCTTGGTGGTATCAGCACCACACTCTCTCAAGTGAGCTAACCAGCCAGCCCTCTTGAAACATCTTATATGCATCTGCACTGAGTCAAACTCTGGGCTACAGCTAGTCTCACTGCCAAGTTTTGTCCAGTTCAAAAGCTGCTGGTATCTTGTGGATCTGCTGTACAGACACACTACTTCTAAAAGACTGGGACTTCTGAGAGGAGAAAGAGCCACCGGGAGGAGGACATCAATGAATGAGAGGGCTGGGACAGCTGCTGACCTGAGCCGTAGGCCGGAGAAGGCTTCCACAGACACAGAGACCGTTGGAGCCTTTTCCCCAGAACTCCCTGGGGTTTCTGCACTCTGATCTCTAGCCATCCCACTAGGTTTGTTCCCAGGAATAGTTCGGAGTGGTTGGGAGGGTACACTTGTCATCCTTGAAGACGAGTTTTTGGGCTCTGGAAAATTAACATAAAAATCAAGTGAAAATAAATCCACACTGACATTTACATAATTTGCTTATCCAGAATTGTTTCTTTTGAAATCAACACATGCAATAGTGAAGGCTTGAGAGAACAAAGGAAGCACACAAGAAAATTTCTGTCCTACCCTCAAAATCTCTGCAGTGCAGTCCAATAGAACTTTCATCGATGATGGAAATGTTTTATATTGGTGCTGTCCATTACGCCGCTGATCACTTAAAACGTGACCCGTGCTTCTAAGGAAATACATTTCTAACTTAATTTAATCTAATTTAAATAGCCACACAAGGTTAGTGGCTACTGCATTAGACAGTGCAGCTCTAAAACACTGTTCTATATGCAATGACGTTTACTGAGTATTCACCATACATAGAGCACTGGGGTAGATTCCAAAAGGGAGTAAAAGCCCTTCTTCAGGAATGAATAATTAGTGGAGATTTGCGTACAGATTAAATTCTGCCTTAAGAAAATCCAAAGCTAGCTCCCCTTTCTGTTCTTTCTTTCTTGTTTCATTTTATTCCATTCCATTTTATTTACAGTGTGGGGGGAAATAGGGGGACCAGGACATTCTACTGACTACTGTTTGCATTAAATATCCTAGATGTGGTTACTTTTCATATTTTAGAGTGTTTGATGATGCTCCTGAAGATCAGAAAGCTTAGGTATTTTCCTTAACAAAACATCACTCTCTCTTATGTAAGACTGTGCTATATACCCTGAAAGGGACGTTGTATCCCTGCTCCCAAGCTAGGGGCCAGGACAACCCTGGAACTTTAGAACCTAGAAACCATGCCCATGCCCCACCCCCTCAAAACCAAACTTTGGACACTGCCTAATGAAACACCTCAGTAATGCCAAAGGTTAAGGGGATGGACACTATTCATAAATGGATACGCTGAATATAGAATTTGTTGTCAAAGTAATATGAACATTCAGAGGCTGTGGCTTTTCTTTACTACTATGTCATAGGCCACAGCTATTGATCGAAAAGGACCTTTTTGAACACATGTGGCCAAGAAAATCCTACTTCCTCTAAGCTATGTTATCTCCGGACCATTTTGTTTTAGGTCTTCCAAAGAATAATCACTTTGGGCCAACAAAGGCAATACAACAAAACCAATACATGGGGCTCATCAATCCTTTTCATTTTTGTTTTGTGTGTATATACATGTGTGCTGAAATAGGATTTTATTTGAGTACCATTTTATACTCCTGGCAAATAAGTCTTTTCTAAAGAACGAACACTTTGGTTTAACACAATCCAGCTTCAAACAAAACTTGACCACTTTAAAAGGGAATATGTGCCTTAATCTCACAAGCCTGAAGATTTAAATTGCCAGATTTCCAGCACAAGAACTCAATCCAGTGGTTATACTTACTACGGGCCAAGTAAAACTCTAAGACTATAGAGTTAAAAACTCAACCTGTTAAGTACTTAGGAAATGCCTGCTCTGTACTGGATTTTCTAAGCACTTTGAGACATAGGAGAAGAGCACAAAATATATTATACGACTCCCATTCACAAGAAACTTACTCTTCTCAATGGAGAAATAAGACAGACCAAAATACAATACATGCACACATGCATGACAGCACCAAGATGTATTTTAAACAGAGCCAAAGAAGTGAGGCCTCAAGTACCACACCTGCAGGTGAAGCCTTTGGTGTCCGGGCCACCCGCTTAGTCCTTGGTAAGGCAGGAACATCAAGCTCTGCAGAAAAGCACGACGACTCCTGAGTTCTCTGAACTTTCTTCTCCTTAAGAGGGGGCCGTGGAGACTTATCTACTTGATTAAAAGTCAAAGAAGTTAGTAAAGCCAATTTAGAAAGGGGCTCAAAGGCTGTTTTGCCTAGAGCTGGATGCAGAAGCAATGTTATAATTTCTTAATAAAAGAAATGCATACTAATACCAGAATTACAATCTCATTACCAGGCGACTTATGCAGAAGGGCTGGACTTGCAGTCTGTTTAATCGTCACTATTTTTAACTGCTCTTGTAAGGACTTCATTTGCTCTTGTAATTTTCTTAATTCATCTAGGAAAGAAAAATATATTGATTTAAAAAACCAGGTTGGGGAAAATGTTATACAGAACAAAAATGTTGGCAATATTTTTGTTGTCCACTCCCCACCCCAAAACTTTGAGACCCACAATATAATCACATACCTAAAGTTCACAATTAACTTTTGTACTTCAAAGAGGTCCCTTAGAGAAATATTTTATTTCCAGTGATCAAGCCACTAATGTCGAAGCTAGTTAAAAATTTGTACTACTGACAGATATCACAGATACATGTGCACAGCTAACAAGTTTTTAGGAGTCAAGAAATGATTATATTTATCTAATAAATGGAAATAACTCTAATAGAATAATACTAAATAAAATAAATAATAAAATAATAAGAAATGCTGGCTCCTATATTAGAAGATACTGTCAACTACGGAATTTTATTATAACTTAAAAATATATAACAGAAGATGCCAGACACAAGAAAAGAGCATGTGTCAAAGCTTCGGTCCTGCTCGAGGAGACTGTATGGTAGCTTTGTAGCCTTGACCCTGGCTCCACATGCACATAAATCCCAAAGCAATATTACTCTGTAAGAAGCATGAAAAGTATTAGCGCCATTTTGTGGAGGATCAGTTATAGCTGGCTGACTAATGTAAGGAGGCCTGTGGATGCTGAAATGCCAGATTTAAATATTTCATCTACCAACTCATACGACTTTTTTTTTTTACACAAAGTCATTTATCTCCACCTTTGAATCAGCAACTATTTTGATGAAAACTGCCACACTGGTGGTCTTCATCTAGTTTATCACAATGAAATTAGAGAAGGCAAGTAGTTAGGGCACCTTGCAACTCTTGATTTGTTTTTGCTTGACTGGGGGCAGGGGTCCCATTTTCAGCTGACTGAAACGTAGGAACTTCTTCATCTGTTAAGTCCTCCATATCTCCAAAGAGAGCATCCAAATTTTCCTTTTGATCTTCTGTCTTTCCCACTTCTCCATCATCAGCCTCCTCTGTGTAAGATTCACCGTCCCCATCAGCATCAAAAAGCTCATCAAATGCATCCGGCTCGCCACCTTCTGGGGTCAAGGAGTGTCTCTCTTCTGAATTACAGTCCAAGGCTGACTCGTTCTCCTCCAGCAGTGCGGTCAGCAGAGACAAATCATCTTCCTCGCCTGGGGGAAAAGAGGACAAAGGACAGAAACTAAGCCTACCTGAGAAAAACTGCTAAGGACAAGCACAGTTAATTTGAACATTCAACATGAACAGGGCACTTAAAATGATTATACAGACTCACCATTTTACCCAGTGTATTTGTTGTTCCATCTCTCTATTTCCTGTCCCCAGGTGCTGCTTAGAGGGCCCTGGGCTAAGGAAGAAAGGGTCAATATCTGCTAAGTGACTAGAGTGGGCCAGGCACTGGCTAGATGTTTTCGCCCTTGCTACTTCAGCTAGTAAGACAGCTTCCTGCATACCAACTTCCATGAAATTCAACCAATGATGGAATAATTGAAAAACACCCTAAACACAGATTTAGGCCTCAGATGTATATATTCCCTTGCTTTTTAACAGTTTGAGAATTTCTTTTTAAATATAGAAATGTACAAAGAATTTGGGGCTGGTCTGTGGCTCACTCGGGAGAGTGTGGTGCTGATAACACCAAGGCCATGGGTTCAGATCCCTATATCAGGATGGCTGGTTAGCTCACTTGGGAGAGCGTGGTGCTGACAACACCAAGTCAAGGGTTAAGATCCCCTTACCGGTCATCTTTAAAAAAAAAAAAAAAATGTTAAGAGTATTTGACCCACTCCTCTCATTTGAAAGATAAGAGCTGGAGCCCGAGAGGGTAAGGGTTTGTTCAGACCTGTGCAGGAGGCTAGGTTAGTAAGGTCTCTAGATCAGCAAACCAATGTTCTTTCCACCACTCTACATTCCCCCACAGAAGGAAAAGAACGAGCAGTCAAACGTAAGGCCTGGAATCTGCTGACCGGGCCTAACACTTAGTCAGATGTTGTGTAATGATTAGTTTGAATCACTAAGTCAACAAAGACTCCAAGACTGCAGTGTGCAGGAAGACAGGAGAGGCAATCCCAGCTCCCTGTGCTCTAGGTCAGACTGCCAACCCCTGCAAGGAAGCAAAGAGGTCTGCACCATCTCTCGTTCCCAGCTGCCGAAGAGAGCACACCCCTGGAAGAGGCCTTGGCCACACCATTGGGAGCCACAGGTGGAAAATGCTGCCTTGCGGCCCATACACTTCACCTTGAAACCCCTTCTTTCACGAGAGTGCCAGGGTTAATCCCATGAAGCCTTGCATCCCTGTTTACCTTGGTCACCACCCAAAATCATCTGTCTTCCCCATATTATGCAGACTCAATCTTCCTGTTCCTTGTTCCCAAACCCCTGGGATTCACTCTCTGGAACCCAGAATCTACTACCAGCAAGATTCCCTATTATCCTCAGTGGCTCTTATAACAGAAATCTAGCTGTCCCTACAACCCTCTTGAGTGAGAGTTGTTTAATCATTCACAGCGTACACCACAAAGTCTAGAATAGTGTTCGGCACGTATTAGGCGTTCGATAAATATTTGTTGATCAATTGCAGGGTCCTGATATCTCTCTGCTTATCACTATCACTTTGTTTTTTTTTTTTAAAAGATGACCGGTAAAGGGATCTCAACCCTTGGCTTGGTGTTGTCAGCACCATGCTCAGCCAGTGAGCAAACCGACCATCCCTATATAGGATCCAAACCCGTGGCCTTGGTGTTATCAGCACTGCACTCTACCGAGTGAGCCACGGGCCGGCCTCACTATCACTTTGGAATCATCCACCCTTCTGCAAAACCACAGATCCTCTGAAGTTCACGACACCAGATTCTGTCATCAAGAACTTCTCATGGTTGCTGTCACCTACTGATCTCCGTGGTCTTCCTCTCCATCTCTACTGCTGTCACCATTCTGGGGAACTTCAAAATCCAAAAGGATGATCCAGCCAATGTCTTGGTCTCTCAGCTTCTTGATCTCTCTCCCTTCAGAGATCTTGTCCTCCACCCCATCTTAGCCACCCACTCCCAAAGTCATTCCTTGTCATCACAGCAAAGGCACAATCAACCTGAGATCTTGATGTCAAGTGCTCACCATGATCCCCACCTCCTATCCTTCCAGCCCACTCACTCTAGTATCTCACCCGGCACTTGTTCAACTTTATATTAAGATGTCCAGTCCACTGAGCTTTCCACAATGTTTTCAGTCCTCCTTTTGGATCCATGTCCATCACCATAATCGCTGCCTTCTAAAGACTCTTAACTCCCCTGCTTCTCTCCCACACTCCCATGTTCCTTGAAAAAATATTAACCCTGATTAAATCCAACAAACTGCCACCTGGTGAATGTTACTAGAGAAAGACATGCTACCATGCTGATTGGTCTAACTTTAAATTTATGCACACCAGTGACAAATAGGCATTTGATTCTGCTTCAAAACCCGCCACCTTTCCCAATGTATTTGTTTTCCCATGCTCTAACTACTTCACACTGTCTCTCCTCAAACCTCGTATGTCCTTGCATCCCTCTTTACTCTTAGCTGATGATCTTGCCTTATGTTTTTACAGAAAAAGACAGAAGCAATCCCCATCTTTCACTCTCAAATCTGAACATTTCCCTCTTATGACAATGAATGAGGTGTCTAGTCCTGTTTATAGCCAATCCTCCCATTTATACACTGGATCCCATTCCTCTCAACTTCTCAAGGACCTCATTCTACAATTTCCACTTCTCTGTCTCCCACATCACCAATTTTTCCCTTTCTTCTGAAGCATTCCTATCAGCATGCAAAGTTATTCTAGTGTCTCCCATCTTACCGACTACCTGATTTTTCTCACTTTTTTATTTTTTATTATTTTGCTCCCTCTACAAAAATGTAAGCAGTAACATTTTTCAGCAGAGTATCCCTAATACCAACAGACTTTTTGATTTCTTCTATACTGGCCAAATTGTGAAGCCATGTCAACCAAACGAGATCTTCCTAGACACTGATTTCTTACAGAACACACATCCTGTTTTTGCCTTTTTCCACCTCCATCTTATAGCAAAAAGTTATACTTTGTATTACACAAAGTGCCCTGTAGGCAATTTGGTGGTTTCAGGAAACAGGAAACTATCATTACATCACAGGGCAACAAATTTCATGTATATCACAGTGTGATGAATTTCAACATTTGTTTTTACTTTCTTTTTTTCCAAAAGGCAAAGTGTAATAAACTTGAATTTTTAAATTTTCAATCCAGTTTCAGACAATGAGCTCAATTGTGCAACCACAAAAATAATGCATTTTATTGGTCAGGGTCTCTTCACAGTCAGCACAGTCATTTATGTGCTGCTCCAGTCTAAGCTCTGCTGATTAGAGCAACGTCTCTTTACTAAGTAAATATTTTGTACATCCACCCCTCTAAAATGAACAAAATTAGAAAAGATTATAAGAATTTAAGTCTGAACTTGACTAAAACCACTTGAACAGATTTCAATATCAAACGTGAACTCTGAACTCAGACTACCTGGTTCAAATCCCTGCTATGACAGCTCGACCTGTGATAAATTATTACACTTTCCTGTCTATAAAGTATGGTTGCTGTGAAGATTAAATCAGTTAATATACATAAGAATCTTAGAGCAGCGTTTGGCACACTGTAAGCACCTGCCAGCTAGTATTATTATGAAAGACAATCCCTGCTATTGGGAGGAGTAATCTCACCTGATTATAACAAATAACATTCATTGACTGCAGTGAGATCTCTTTTGAACCACTGGACAATACCTGAGAGTGGAGAGCTATTTTCACTATTTTGCAAGTAGAATAAATAACAAGTCCGTGGATAAAAAGGTAGTTTTCCTTGAAACAGAGAAATTGAGAAAACTGCCAGGACTTACCATCCATGCTGTCAAGAGAACAGCTGTGTCAGGAAACTTCGAAGGAGGATCAGGCGCCCAGGATGAGTAATGCCAGGAGATGAGTAATGGAGAATCTTAGCTGTGTGAAATCAACATCAGAAAAGTCATCCTCGATTCTTCTCTTTCTCTCATGATGCATATCCAACAAATCTAGAATCCCACAAATCCTATGGGCTCTAACCTCAAAATTCATCCAGAATCTGACCATTTCTCACCTCCTCTCCCCCGACTGCCAACACCATCTCCCTCCTAGTTTGTAAGCAGTCCTCTTTTACTTGTCTTCAAACTATGGTTATGTAAACTCAGGTGAGGTGCAGAATAGTTTGTATGATACCAGTTTACACAGATGAGACAAATTGTGAAAAGGAATTACTGAGTCTAGTCTAAATATTCGACCTATTATCCACCTTACTTTTAATACACCTGACGTGTCCATTATCCACAGCAGCTTAGTGTGTGATTCTACTTACTTCCAGACTTAGTCACATCAGGATCTTGATTCAATACTGGCTAGCAAAACACAGAGTAGTTAGTGTAGCTAATTAAGAAGTCGTATCATTCTGTGCACTTTCCTTTCTTCATTTAAAATGACTTTTAAAACTCCAGGTAAAAAAGTGTAAAATTTTCTAGGCTCTTATTTAATTTACATGTGTTTTATAATCTACTTGACTTTGGCAAGCCCAATGTCAAGGTATTACTTATACTTTCTTTTTAGTTAGTCAGCAAACATTTCCATGGACTCCGTCATATACCCCACACTGTATTATCTACTGGGGAATGTGCTGGATTATAAGCTTCTTGATGGTTAAGAGCAAACTGCCTTGTTCATTTCTATGACCAGCTCTCCCGAACCCCAAGACAAACCTGCACACTCTCCCTCACATTCAGGGCCATCCTACAAATACTATAGGTTCTATCATCAAAATATTGCTCAAGTCGTCCATTTCTCTCCAACTTCATTGTCAAAAGCCCAGTCCAAGCCACCATCAATCTTTTGCTTGGATAGCTGTGTTAGTCTGCTGTATTGGTCTCTTTGTTCCCCCTGCAATCTATTCTCCACACGATGGGCACAGTAATCTTTCCTTTCCTTAGCAATCTTTTTTTTTTTTTTTTTTTTTTTTTAAAGATGACTGGTAAGGAGATCTTAACCCTTGACTTGGTGTTGTCTGCACAACGCTCTCTCAAGTGAGCTAACCGGCCATCCCTATATAGGGATCCGAACCCATGGCCTTGGTGTCAGCACCACACTCTCCCAAGTGAGTCACGGGGCCGGCCCCTCCTTAGTAATCTTTTAGGAACATAAACCACATTGTAGTATTCCCTTAACAGAAATTCTTTAATGATTCTCCATTGCCCTTAGGACAAAATTTACAAAGCCTGCGAGGCAATGGATACTCTCTCTTGCCTGCTTCTACCTCCTCATTTCTACGTGTCTGCCCCACCCAACTCTACCCACCTCCAAACTATGCTCCGGCCAGACAAGCTGCTTTCGCCAGCCTGAACATGCGAGCTGCTTTCAGGCCTGAGGCTGTCTGAAAGCTCTCCCCCAGCTGCTACTTCATCCTTCAGTCTCTGCTGTATCCATTTTTCTAAGCCTCTCCAGACCACCCTATCTGAGTAGGCCCCCTTCCGCATCCTCCCACCCCACCCTGTCGGTACTTTAGTGCACATCATCCAGTCTCGTGTACTTGCTTATCTGTTATCCCTTTGGACTGTAAGCCGCGTTGGGGCAGAGACAACGTGTTTGGAGCCCTGCGCATGGGGCCCATTCGATAGTTACTAACAAGTGATCAATAAAGTGAATGAATGAATTAAAGTCCAGACGGCATGCGCTTGGTAAGCATTTGAAAAGGTTACTTTAAAAAAAAAAAAAAACTGGCTCCTTAAGTAGATGGCCTCGCAATCCCCAGCCCCCGCGCCTTCCCCATAGCTCCGCGCCGGCCCCGCGATCCCGGGTCTCTCCCACTCGAGCCTCTGCCTTTTCCACACCCTCACACAGACGCGCGAGACGGTCCCCGCTGCCCGAGAGTCACCCGCGCGCCCAGAAACCGCGCTTCTTACCCGGCGCCCGCACCTCTTCCCCGTCTACTGCCGAACCCGCCAAAATTCCAACTGGACTCCACCCCCTGCATCTGACGTCAGACGCACGTCTCTGTGGGGCTGCACTGATTGGCTACGTCAGAACTCTCAGCGGAGACGACCGGGAGGGAGAGCGAAACACGGACCTGCACAAGCGTTCTGATTGGCTTAAGTCATCCGGCGCCATCTTTGATGGGGCAGGGGAACTGCCGGTCAGTGAAGCCGCAGGCTCCTTTAGGAAAAGTAGAGTATCTGGCGCCCCCCAACGCCAGGAAATGTGAGCCTTCCCGTACAGTACTTTACTCGCGGTCCGAACTCAATTTCTTGAATTCACTTTGCAGGACTGTGTGATCTAATCCTTCTGCATCTCATTTTCTCATTCCATGAGGTGCAGGGTAACATCATTGATTGACGCAGAGAAACCCGGACATTTACACTTAACCCGCGCAGCACATTTCAAACGCTACCGCGGCCCTCACAGATTTCCTGTGGTCGAAGAGATCCTACAGAAGTCTGAACAAGCTGCTTGATTGATTACTCCACTTAGTTTTGCCAGCCTTGTGTCCAGTTGATATGACTGGACTCAAAAATAAACAAATCAGGTTCTCTTTTACTGTCTGACCTTGGGGAAGTAACTTATCTCTTTGGGTTTCTGCTTCATCACTTGGAAAATGAGGGAAAGGCTAGATGACATCGGAGTTGCCAGAATAATTCACAGTCCGTAAATTTTGAGAATTGTGATTGATGCCAGAGCTAAGAATAACTTTTCAGGAGACCATATTTTATTTTATTATTTATTTATTTATTTTGCAATTTAAAATTTATTTCTTCCCTTTTCCTGAGGAAGGAGAATGTTACAAAAAGGTCGTTTTTACATTTTGTCCTCTTTAAGGAGCTTAGAAAATTCTGGAACCCACAGATTCTCTCTCTCCTCCTCTGGATCTTTCTTTCTTTCTTTCTTTCTTTCTTTCTTTCTTTCTTTCTTTCTTTCTTTCTTTCTTTCTTTCTTTCTTTATTTATTTATTTATTTTCTGTGAACTCATTTTCTCTTCATTTTTATTTATTTACTTATTTTTTCTTTTTTTCCTTTTTTTTAAAAAAATTTTATTTTGTCGATATACAATGTGGTTGGTTATTGTGGCCCATTACTGAAACTTCCCTCTCTCATCCCTCTCCCCCCTCCCACCCAACAATGTCCTTTCTGTTCGCTTGTCGTGTCAACTTCAAGGAATTGTAATTGTTATGTCTTCTTCTCCCCCGCCCGTTTTTTTTCTGTGTGTGTGTGTGTGTGTGTGTGTGTGTGTGTGTGTGTGTGTGTGTGTGTGTGTGTGTGTGTGAATTTATTTATTTTTATCTCCCACCAATAAGTGAGAACATGTGGTATTTCTCTTTCTGTGCCTGACTTGTTTCACTTAATTTAATTCTCTCTAGGTCCATCCATGGCATTGCAAATGGCAGTATTTCATTCGTTTTTATAGCTGAGTAGTATTCCATTGTGTAGATGTACCACATTTTCCGTATCCACTCATCTGATGATGGACATTTGGGCTGGTTCCAACTCTTGGCTATTGTAAAGAGTGCTGCGATGAACATTGGGGAACAGGTATACCTTCGACTTGATGATTTCCATTCCTCTGGGTATATTCCCAGCAGTGGGATAGCTGGGTCATATGGTAGATCTATCTGCAATTGTTTGAGGAACCTCCATACCATTTTCCATAGAGGCTGCACCATTTTGCAGTCCCACCAACAATGTATGAGAGTTCCTTTTTCTCCGCAACCTCGCCAGCATTTATCGTTCAGAGTCTTTTGGATTTTAGCCATCCTAACTGGGGTGAGATGGTATCTCAGTGTAGTTTTGATTTGCATTTCCCAGATGCTGAGTGATGTTGAGCATTTTTTCATATGTCTGTTGGCCATTTGTATATCTTCCTTAGAGAAATGCTTACTTAGCTCTTTTGCCCATTTTTTAATTGGGTTGCTTGTTTTTTTCTTGTAAAATTGTTTGAGTTCCTTGTATATTCTGGATATTAATCCTTCGTCAGATGTATATTTTGCAAATATTTTCTCCCACTCTGTTGTTTGTCTTTTAACTCTGTTAATTGTTTCTTTTGCTGTGCAGAAGCTCTTTAGTTTGATATAATCCCATTTGTTTACTTTTCCTTTGGTTGCCCGTGCTTTTGGGGTCGTATTCATGAAGTCTTTGTCCAGTCCTATTTCCTGAAGTGTTTCTCCTATGTTTTCTTTAAGAAGTTATATTGTTTCAGGGTGTATATTTAATTCTTTAATCCATTTTGAGTTGACTTTAGTGTATGGTGAAAGGTATGGGTCTAGTTTCATTCTCCTGCATATTGATATGCAGTTCTCCCAGCACCATTTGCTAAAGAGGCAGTCTCTTCCCCAGTGTATAGGCTTGGTGCCTTTGTCAAAGATCAGATGGCTGTAGGTGTGTGGGTTGATTTCTGGATTCTCTATTCTATTCCATTGATCAGTGTTTCTGTTTTTATGCCAGTACCATACTGTTTTGGTTATTATAGCTTAAAGTCAGGTAGTGTCATGCCTCCGGCTTTATTTTTTTTTCTCAGCCTTGCTTTGGCTATGCATGGTCTTTTGTAATTCCATATAAATGTCTGGATAGTTCTTTCCATTTCTGAGAAAAATGTCATTGGAATTTTGATAGGGATTGCATTGAATTTGTATATCACTTTGGGTAGTATGGACATTTTCACTATGTTGATTCTTCCAATCCAAGAGCATGGGATATCTTTCCATCTTCTTGTATCCTCTCTAATTTCTCTCAGCAGTGGTTTGTAGTTCTCATGATAGAGATTTTTCACCTCCTTGGTTAACTCAATTCCTAAGTATTTTATTTTTTTGGTGGCTATTGTAAATGGGCAGGCTTTCTTGATTTCTCTTTCTGCATGTTCACTATTGGAGAATAGAAATGCTACTGATTTTTGTGTGTTGATTTTGTATCCTGCTACTGTGCTGAAATCCTTTATAAACTCCAAGAGTTTTTTTGTAGAGGCTTTAGGCTGTTTGATATATAGGATCATGTCATCTGCAAACAGGGACAGTTTGACTTCATCTTTTCCAGTCTGGATGCCCTTTATTTCCTTCTCTTCTCTGATTGCTCTGGCTAGTACTTCCAACACTATGTTGAATAGGAGTGGTGAGAGTAGGCATCCTTGTCTAGTTCCTGTTCTTAAAGGAAAAGCTTTCAGCTTTTCCCCATTCAGGATGATATTGGTAGTGGGTTTATCACATATGGCTTTAATTATGTTGAGATACTTTCCATCTATACCTAACTTATAGAGGGTCTTTGTCATGAATGAATGTTGAATTTTATCAGTTGCTTTTTCAGCATCTATAGAGATGATCATATGGTCCTTGTGTTTGATTTTATTAATATGGTCTATCGCATTTATTGATTTGCATATGTTGAACCAACCTGGCATCCCTGGGATGAACCCCACTTGATCGTGGTGAATAATTTTATGTATGTGTTGCTGTATTCTGTTTGTTAGTATTTTAGTGAGGATTTTTGCATCTATATACATCAAGGATATCGGCCTGTAGTTTTCTTTTTTGGTACAGAGACCATGAGCTCTGGGCCAGGCTGCTGGGATGCGTGGAGGCACTGCAGAGCGTCTGGTCTCTGCGGAGCTTCCCCTTCCCCTGCTGGATGTCTCCCTGCTCCATGCACACTAGGCCAGGCTTGGGATGGAGCACGTGGCGGCGAAGCCTACCTGGTGCTGGATCGCGTGGTGGTGGACCCCCCACAGGGTGTGTGGACTCTACGGAGCTTCTATCTCCCCTGCTGGACATCTCTGTGCTCCGTACACATTGGGCTGGGCTGCTGGATCGCGCAGCAGCGGTGTGGTCCCCGTGGAGTTCCCGCCTCCCCTGCCAGATGTCTCCCTGCTCTGAGTGCACTAGGCCGGGCTGGGAATGGAGCCGGGTGCCTGTGGTGAAGCCTACCTGCTGGGTCACGCAGTGGCGGCCCCACAGGGTGTGTGGTTTCTGCAGAGCCTCCACCTCCCCTGCTGGACATCTCCCCACTCTGTGCGCACTGGGCTGGGCTTGGAATGGAGCCGGGTGGCAGTTGTGAAGCCTACCTGCTGGATCGTGCGACGGCGGCCTCACAGGGCATGTGGTCTCCACAGAGCTTCTGCCTACCCCACTGGACGTCTCCCCGTTCCGTATGCACTTGATGTTATGTTTTTATAGTTTAAATTGGTTGATTTGTGGGAGAGAGTGACACTAGGGACCGTCTATTCCGCCATCTTGACCGGAAGTCTCTTCTGGATCTTTAAATGTTTAGTATCCTCTTCATTTTTGTAAACTTTCCTTTTCAAGTAAGATATCTTCCCAGCAGCAGAGACATGGGAGCAAAATAGTACTAGTGGTCACTTGCCTCTTGTAGTTGCGGTCTTCTGAGGTACCCAAGACTTTCCAATTTTCAATTTTTGCTGGTGCAGATATTAGAGCAGCACATGTGCCACATGGGGAAAGTCCTGCGGCTATCCCCAGCACCCGGAGTCCCCTTACCTTCTGGCCTGGCTTGGCAAAGAAATGTTACTCCAGGAGACCATATTTTAAACAGAATATTTTTCTGTGAAATTCAGACCTCTTTTTGTAATTACATTCCAAAATAGTGTTTGCACATAATACTAAGAAAACAGTTTCTAAATGTAGAATCATATTTAGCTTCTACATAATTTCAGAAAATTCAAAGAAGAGTTTTTGATGGACCGATTGACCATTTAAAGTCTTTTTGTCCCTCACAGAGACTATTCAGGCACTGCATGTCCCCACTAATAGTACATTTCATAGAAGATGGTGTCTCTATCCACTCTGTCTACCTTCATTTTCAGAACAATAAAAATCAGATTTAGGATAACCGGAGAATAAACGGTCCTCACGCCATCCACATTCATTATTTCCTGTGTCCTACTGGAGTATTAATGCTCCATTTATGAGCTCAGCCCTATGATTTGAGGCTACTATATTGATCTAGGAACAGGAATACCACTTTTGAGAACTGCTAGTGTTGAAAAATTCACAGTAATGGAAGAACTATAGTGATCAAATTAAAGAAATGTATTTGAGTGCATCACTACAGCTAGTTATAGAAGGTTCATCATAGATTTACTCTTAGCCAATATGCAGAAATTCCTTGACCAGTTCCGATTAGTATTCTGAAGTTCTTTCCTTTCCTTTGACTTTCCGGGTCCTCTTTGCATCAAATTCTATGCAAGGAGTAGGAAGCAGTACCAATCTAAGCCCTCAAACCTTCCTTGAGTGAGGAATCAAGCAATTCTTATTGGAATTAGTGTAGTGATGATTTTGAGAAAGAGTCAGAAGAGTAGATTCAAGACCCATCAAATGTGGGGATATTAGGGAGAAAGAAGGAGGGGGAGGGGGAGACAGGTTTAGGATGACAGATTTCTGACTCACGCAATGGGTGGTGTTTGAGGCAATGCACTAATGCACTGAAGTAGGGAACCCAGGAAGAACAGAACAGATTTAGGACAGAAGATAAATTTAGGGTGTTTTTTGTTTTTGTTTTTTGCAGCTGGCCAGTATGGGGTCTGAACTCTTGACCTTGATGTTACCAGCAACATGCTCTCCCAAGTGAGCTAACCAACCAGCCCAGATTTAGTTTTCGATTTCAGAATGAGAAGTATGAAAGATACTGCTTAAGAAAGGCCCAGGAACTAACCTGATCTCCAGATCTGGGTTCTAGGGAGAGATTTGTACTTTCGTTAGAATACAAATGGAGGCCCACAACAAACAGCTTTGAGAGTCATCAACATACACATAAAGTGAAATCTGAAACAGTCTACAGTGCAGTGGTTCTTAACCTTTTCTGAGGGTGGGGGTGTGATCACAGACCTCTTCGAGAATATAACTAAAATGACTTGTTTTTCCTCTCAGAGAAATTCACACTCATACAAATACACTCAAATACATTCAGGGGATTTACATGTTTTCCCGAAGCTCATGTACAGACACTCCTCCAAATCAAGAACTTCTGGTGCAAAAGGTCAGAACCACGAGGGGCACAAGCATTTGAGGGACAAGCAGCTGAGGGAAAGAAGAGGAGCCCAAGACAGGAGCTGAGTGGGGACAGCTGGTGTGGCTGGGAAAGCAGAACTGCCCTCAGCCCCTACAGGGTATGGGGGCACGCAGCCTGGACCAGCCCTTCCAGCTGCTCCACTCCCCACAGTGGGGCACACATACCCATCTGGACCCTGAGCAACCCCTTGTAGCCAAAGCTCTATGTCATGGAACCTTGGGATTTTTCACCCAAATAGCCCTGAGCCTGCTTCAAGGGCCTGCCTGGGCCTCTTCCTCTGATTGCCCATCCAAGGTTGGATCCCTCAGTCTAAGGGGTGGCCAAGGAGCAGCTGTTTGGTGGTGAATGGAGGGGTGGGTGAAGGGGGTTTGGAGAGGAGGCTGGGCTGTCCCCACACTTGGGAGAGAGGCTACAACATTTAGCACAGAAGCTTGTTAGCAGCTTGTGACAGTCCCAGACTGTGGGACTGAGGGAGGGGCACAAATGAGGAAGACGTTATGGAGGAAAGCCTACCTGCTCTGGTAACTGACCAAGGGCAAGTTACCTTTGGTAGGAAAAGGACAGGATGACGGCCAGGTTGGCAATACCTGGGAGACCAGCAGAATCGTAGAACAAGATTAGAAGTCTGAAGGAGGAGCTTGCTTGGGATGAGGCAGAGATGATTAGTTCAGGCTGAGGCAGTGGTGTGGGGATTTCAGCAGTTTATTCTTTAGGTTTGTGACTGAAGCCAGGGGCATATATCAGGGCTTCAAATGTAGGTTTGGGGTGCTGGTGTAGTGAATGTAGTTGAGTTCTTCTCTAAGTAGGGATTGTAGAAGCAGAGTATCTTTGACTATGTTTATCTGGTTATTGCACCAGATGAATAAACCAATTCTCCCATCCTTAGGCCCAGCAGGAAGCAATGCTATGCAAAATCAGTGGCCTGGTTTCCACATCCTGTGTCTGACTTCACATCTCCCATGCTCTCTGGTGCAGAACTTTCCAGAATCTTATCCCAAACTCGAATGTGTACAATTGACTGGACAAAGACCCTGTACTGAGAAAAATATTATCCTTGCTCGGAGGCAATGCTCCACTTAGAGGTGAGCAGCCCTGCTGAGAAAGAGGAAAACCCAACCTCCTTAATTTTCATGACAGAATATTGTCTTTATTGCCCAAATAGAATGCTGTCTTTGTTGTCTCTTGCTCTTCAACCAACCCACAGCTCACTTTAAACAACAGGGTAAGACCCTCCATCTAGTTACCTTAACTGATGTTTTGCAAAGGGATACCAATAAAAAAGTCTAGCGTTAGTGGTTTTAATTAATCCATGAGAAGGTTCAACACATTTCTTCCTCAGTTTTGCTGGGTCAATATTACAATATATATTTTATATTTGTGAAATAACCTCCTGACCCCAATTATAGCTCCATATATTTATTTTATTTTAACTTCTCAATATACATTGTAGTTGATTTTCGAGTCCCTTTATCCGTTCCTCTTTCCCCCTCTTTCCCCTCCCCCATCTACATCATATCTGTTCACTTGTCTTAATAGTTCAAGGAATTGCTGTGATTGTTGTGTCTTCTTCTCCCCACACCATTTATTTGTTTATATATTTATTTATGATTAGCTCCCACAAATAAGTGAGAACATGTGGTATTTCTCTTCCTGTGCCTGACATTTTTCACTTAATATAACTTTCTCTAAGAGTCCATCCATGTTGTTGCGAATGGTAGTATTTCATTCTTTTTTATAGCAGAATAGAATTCCATTGTGTAGATACATCACACTTTCCTTATCCACTCATCTGATGATGTACATTTGGGCTGGTTCCAACTCTTGGCTATTGTAAATAGTGCTGTAATAAACATTGAAGTACAAGTATCCCTTGGGCATGATGATTTCCATTCCTCTGGGTATATTCCCAGCAGTGGAAGAGCTGGGTCATGTGGTAGATCTATCTGTAATTGTTTGAGGAACCTCCATGCCATTTTCCATAAAGGCTGCACCATTTTGCAGTCCCAGCAACTGTGTATGACAGTTCCTTTTTCTCCACAACTTCGCCAGCATTTTTCATTCTAGCTCCATATATTTAAAGGACAAAATTGCTACACAAATTTATCAACTCACTGAGAGTACCTGAATCAATACTTTTTTTATTTTTTTTATTTTTTTTATTTTTTTTTATTTTTAAAAGATGACCGGTAAGGGGATCTTAACCCTTGACTTGGTGTTGTGAGCACCACGCTCAGCCAGTGAGCGAACCGGCCATCCATATATGGGATCCGAACCCGGGGCCTTGGTGTTCTCAGCACCACACTCTCCTGAGTGAGCCACGGGCCGGCCCTGAATCAATACTTTTTGTATTCTACTTCACATGTTTACAATTACTTGGTTAGAAAAAAAAAATTACCCAGTGATGACTAATATTTTCATAGGATGAGAACATTTGTTATTTCAATAATTTTTAAAATGATGAACTGTGTAAGTCAAAGGGTGCCAGAGAAGATGCTGAAATTATACTTTTTTATCTGCCTTTCATAGCAAAGCAATTTTATTACCTTATGTTGTTCCATTAAAACATGAGAATATATTGGTCCGTACACTTGATTCTTGTTACAGTTAGAAGCTGCAGATAGCTGTCATATCAGCTTCCACCACTGAATTAGTGATGGCATAATAAATTTGATATTTCATTAAAAACAATTCCAAGTTAGCCCTTTCATTATGGGTCAAGTGGAAGTGTTAGCCAGTCTTCATAACAATCTTGACTTTCTGATGCACACAATGAATTGTAGGTGGGTTCCTATTACATAATCTTATAGTTCTGTCTTTTTTTTTTTTTTTTAATTTGAAAAAATAGTAGATTTTATTTTTTAGATCAGTGTTGCGTTAAGATTACAGAAAAATTGCATGGAAAGGTCAGAGAGTTCCCACATAGCCCCTTCCACACATACAGTTCCCCTGTTATTAACATATTAGTGTGGGACATTTGTTACCATTGATAAGCCAACAATGATACATTATTATTAACTACAGGCCATAGTTTACACTAGGGTTCACTCTGTGTTGTGCAGTTCTATGGGTTTTGAAATAGGATTATGTATCCATTATTATCATCCAGAATGGTTTCACTGCCTAAAAATCTCCTGTGCTCCACCTATTCATCCTTCCCTCCCCCACCTCCTGCCCACCACTGATCTTTATGCCATCACCATACTTTTGCCTTTTCCAGAGTGTCATAAAGTTGGACTCATTAGCACATAGCCTTTTCTGAATGGCTTCTTTCAGTAACCAATACGCATTTAAGGTTTCTCCATGTTTTTTTCATGGCCTGCTAGCTCATTGGTTTTTATCACTGAATAACATTCCATTGCATGGATGCACCACAAGCGTGTTTATCCACTCACCTATTGCAGGACATCATGGTTTTGGCAGTTTTAAATACAGCTGCTATACACATTCATGTGCATGTTTCATGTGGCCTTAAATTTTCAACTCATTTGGGTAAATAGCAAGGAGTGTGACTGCTGGATCATATGGTCAGAGTATGTTTACTTTTGTAAGAAACTGCCAAACTGTATTCGACAGAGGCTGCACCATTTTACATTCCCATCAGCAATGAATGAGAGCTCCTGTTGCTCTGCATCCTTGCCAGCATTTGGTGTTGTCAGTGTTTTGGATTTTAGCCATTCTAATAGGTGTGTAGTGGTGTCTAATTGGTGTTTTAATTTGCAATTCTCTAATGACATGTTTGCCATTTTTTAATATGCTTATGTTCCAACTGTACATCTTGTTTGGTGAGGTACCTGTTCAGATTTTTTTAATTGGGTTGTTTTCTTATTGTTTAGTTTTAACAGTTCTTTGTATATTTGGATACCAGTCCTTACTCAGGTATGTGTTCTGCAAAGACTTTCTCCCAGTCTGTGGACTGAGTTAGTTTTTGTGAAAGGTCTAAGGTCTGTGTCTAGATTCCTTTCTCTTTTTTTTTTTGTTTTGCATGTGGATGTCCAGCTGCACCAGACTCATTTATTGAAAAAATCCTTTTTCTATTGAATTCACTTGCTTCTTTGTCAAAGATTAGTTGAGTGTACTTGTCTGGGTATATTTCTGCACTCTCTGTTCTGTTCCATTGATCTATTTGTTCTTTTGCCAGTGTCACACTATCTTGATTACTGCAGCTTTATAGTAAGTCTTGAAGTCAGCAGTGCCAGTCTTCCAACTTCATTATTCTCCTTTAATACTGTGTTGGCCAATTTAGGTCTTTTGCCTTTCCATTTTAACTTTAAATCGGTTTGTTAACATCCACTAAATAACTTGTTGGGATTTTAATTGGAATTACATTGAATCAATAGATCAAGTTGGAAGAACTAACATCTTGAGGATATTGAGTTGTCCTATCCATGAACATGGACTATCTCTCCATTTGTCATATATTCTTTGATTTACTTCATCAGAGTTTTGTAGTTTTCCTCATATAGATCTTATACATATTTTCTTAGACTTACACCTAAGTATTTCACTTTTTGGTGGTAATGTAAATGATATTGTGTTTTTTAATTTCAAGTGACAATTGTTCATTGCTGGTATACTGATTTTGGTAATTTGTGGCTTCTCTCTTTTTCTTAGTTAACTTGACTAGAGGTTTATCAATTTTATTGATCATTTCAAAGAACCAGCCTTTGGTTTTGTTGTTTTTCTCTACCAATTTCCTGGTTTTAATTTCATTAGTATCTGCTTTAATTTTTTAATTTATTTTTAATTTATTTTTTAATTTTTAATTTATTTTATTTATTGAATCAAAATTGATTATATGTATTTTGGGGGTTGAACACTGATATATTGATTAAATCAATATTACTAGCATATATATTGTTACAAATCGTAATTATTCTTTATGCCCCTTGTTCAATCTCTTCCCCTCCCCCCTCTAATTGCCCTAGATTTCTTCTCTCCTTCTGAAAGAATAATGGTTACTCTGTTAATTTGTTACCTAAATGATCTGTCCAATGCTGAGAGATGTGATCAGGTCCCCCAATATTATCATAGATCAGATGCTTCTTTTGCCACTCTGAAATGGGTTTTGTGGAAAGAGACACCCTCTTCTTTTCTTTGTCTCTGCTGGTGACTCTTCTTGTGTTAATGTACTCCAGTGGTTGGTGGACCATCTGCATGGTGGTTGTGGCATCTAGCCACTTTTGTGGCAGCCATGGTTACAGTGGTGGCTGTGGTGGGCCACCCAAGTGGAGGTGCTGTTTTTGGTATGCTCCTTGGCACTGGCGGTATGCCTGGTTGTGGAGTGTGTTTGGTCCCCTTCTCCATGCCTCTGGTCCCTGGGAAGGCCCCAAGATGCTGGTGCCATGTGCCTCATTGTAGGAGGGGTGGCTAGTCCCCTTCTCCATGCCTCGGGTCACCAGGAGAGACCCAAGGAACTGGCTTGGTGTGCCTGGTTGTGGGAGAGGGGTCTGGTCCCCTTCTCCATGCCCCAGGTCCCTGTGTAGGCCCTGAGGTGCTGCCGTGGTGTGCCTGGTTGAGGGTGAGTGGTCTGGTCTCCTTCTCCCTGCCCTGGGTCTCTAGGCAGGCCCCAAGGCACTGATGCCATGTGCCTGGTTGTGAGAGGAGGGTCTGGTTCCCTTCTCCATGCCTTGGGCACCCAGGTGGGCCGTGAGGTGCTGGCGTTTTGTGCCTGGTGTGGGAGGAGGGTCCGGTCCCTGGCTCCATACCTCAGGTCACTGGGCAGGCCCCAATGTGTGGGCGTGGTATGCCTGGTTGTGCGAGGAGGGTCTGGTTCCTGGCTCCATGCCTTGGGTCACTGGGCAGGACCCAAGGCACTGCCTTGGTGTACCTGATTGTGGGAGGGGGATCCAGCCCCTTCTCCATGCCTTGGGTCCAATATCTGCTTTAATTTTTATTATTTATTTTCTTCTGCTTATTTTATATTTATTTTGCTATTCTTTTTCTAGTTTCCTAAGTGGGAGCTATTATTAATTTTAGATCTTTCTTCTTTTCTATATATGCATTCAATGCTATAAGTTTCCCTCTAAGCCCTGCATTCTCTCCATCCCGCTAATTTTGAGAAATTAGTTATATCTTCATTTAGTTTAAAATATTTAAACATTTCTCTTGAGACTTCTTCTTTAACCTATGCACTATTTATAAGTGTATTGTTTAATCTCCAAGTGTGCTGCGGGGTTCCAGCTCTCTTCCTGTTTATTTCTCATTTAATTCCATTTTGGTGTGAGAGCATACTTCAGATAATTTCCATTGTTTTAAATTTGTTAAGATGTGTTTTATGGCCCAGAATGTGGTATATCTTGGTGAATATTCTCAATGATCTTAAGAGTGTGTATTCTGCTATATGCAGAATATGAAGTATTCTATAGAGGTCAATTGGATCTAGTTGACTGACGGTGCTGTTGAATGTCCTTGCTGATATTCTGCCTAGTGGATCTGTGAATTTCTCATAGAGGGGTACTGAAGTCTCTGTCAGTCTGCTTGGCTTGTCATAACAAAATACCATAGAGTAGGTGATTTAAACAGCAGAAATTTATTCCTCACAGCTCTGGTGACTAAGTGTCAAAAATCAAGGTACTGGCAGGGTCACTGACTGGTGAGGACTCTCTCCTTGGGGTGCAGATGGCCTTTCCTTGCTGCACACACACAAACATACACACACACGCACTCACACACACACACACACACACACACACACTCTCACTCACTCACACATGCGGGGGGGAGAGGGAGAGAAAGAACTCTCTGGTGTGCCTTCGTTTAAAGGCACTAATTCCATCATGAGGGCCCCACCATCCTCATTTAAACCTAATTGCTTCTCAAAGGCCCCATACCAATACCGTTACATTGGGGGTTAGGGTTTCAACACATGAATTTTTGGGGACACAATTCAGTCCGAAGCACTAACTACACTAGTGAATCCATCTATTTTTCCTTGCTGTTCTATCAGTTTTTGCCTTATGTATTTTGATGTTCTGTTTTCAGATGCATACACATTAAGGATTATTATGTCTTATTGGAGAATTAAGCCTTTTATCATTATGCAACACTCTTCTTTATCCCTGGTAATTTTCCTTATTCTGAAGGCTTCTTTGTCTGGAATTAATATAACTATTCCAACTTTCTTTTAATTCATGTCAGCATAGTATCTTTTCCCATTTCTTTACTTTTAGTGTATATATGTCTTTATATTTAAAGGGGGAGGGGGGCTGGCTGGTTAACTCAGTTGGTTAGAGTATGGTGTTGATAAACCAAGGTCAAGGTCTGTGCCAGCCAGCTGCCAAAATAAAAAACCCCAACCAAACAAAAAACAAATCAAAACAAAATAAAGTGGGTTTTTTGTAGATAACATATACAGGTTGAGCATTCCTAACCTGAAAATCCAAAATGCTCCAAAATTAGAAAATTTTTGAGCACCAGCATGACCCTTAAAGGAAATACTCATTGGAGCATCTTGGATTTTGGATTTTCAGATTAGGGATGCACAACTAGTACGTATCCTGGAAATATTCCAAAATCCCCCCTCTAAAATCTGATATCTGAAACATTTCTGGTCTCAAGCATCCTGGATAAGGGATACTCAACCTGTAGTTGGGTATTTATTTTATCCACTCTGACAGCCTCTTTTAATTGGTATATTTAGACCATTAATATTTAAAGTGATTATTGATATAGCTGGATTAATATCTGCCATATTTGTTACTATTTTCTATTTGTTGTCCTTGATCTTTGTTTCTTTTATTGTCTTTCACTGTGTTTCTGCCTTCTCTGGTTTTAATTGGACATTCTATATGATTCAATTTTTTCTCCTCTCTTAGCATATAAATATCTGATATGTATTGTTTTCCTTGTCTCTGAAGAGCTTCTTTTGACATTTATTGCAAGGCAGATCTACTGGCAACAAATTCCTTCAATACTTACTTGTCTGACAAAGTTTATTCCTCCTTCACTTTTAAAAAATAATGTCCAATGGGCCGACCCTGTGGCTCACTCAGGAGAATGCAGCGCTGGGAGCACAGTGGCGCTCCTGCCGCAGGTTCGGATCCTATGTAGGGATGGCTGGTGCGCTCACTGGCTGAGCGCGGTGCGGACGACACCAAGCCAAGGGTTGCAATCCCCTTACCGGTCACGAAAAAGAAAAAAAAAAAATATTGTCCAAGGATATAGAATTCTAGGTTGGTTTTTTCCTAACACTTTAAGTATCTCACTCCACTTTCTTCTTGCTTGCCTGGTTTCTTTTTTTTTCTTTTTTATTGAATCAAAATTGATCATACAAATTTTGGGGGTTCAACATTGAGATATGTTGATCAAATCAATATTACTAGCATATATATTGTTAGAAATCGTAATTATTATTTATGCCCCTTGTCCAATCCCTACCCATCTCCCTTTCCTTCCCCCCCTCCCTGTTCTAATCACCCTAAGATTTCTTCTCACCCTCTGAAAGAATAATGGTTACTCTGTTGATTTGCTGCCCAAGTGATCTGTCCAATGCCGAGAGGGCGTGATCAGGTCCCCATTACTATCATAGAGCAGATGCCTCTTCCATCACTCTGAAATGGGCTCTGTGGAGAGAGACATCTTCCTCCTTTCTTTATCTCTGCTGGTGACTCTCCTTGTGTTAACACACTTCAGTGACTGCTGGACCATCTGTGTGGTGGTTGTGGCATCTAGCCACTTTTGCAGCAGCCATGGTTATTGTGGTGGCTCTGGTGGGTCACCCACATGGAGGAGATGTTTTTGGCATGCTCCTTGGTGCTGGCAGTGTGCCTGGTTGTGGAGAGTGTCTGATCCCCAGCTCCATCCCACCATACCCCAGGTCCCCGAGTGGGTCCCAAGCCGCTGGCATGGTGTGCCTGGTTGTGGAAGGGGGGTCTGGCGTCTGGCTCCATACCCTGGGTCCCTGGGTGGGCCCCGAGGCACTGGCATAGTGAGCCTGGTGTGGGAGGGGGTTCTGGCCCCCTTCTCCATGCCCCAGGTCCATGGGCGGGCCCCAAGGTGCTTTGCCTGGTTTCTGGAGAGGTCTAAAATATTTCTTATACTTGCTCCTCAAAAACAGGTACAGTTTCTCCCCCCTCTAGCTTCTTTCAAGATTTTCTTTGTCTTTGATTTTCTGCGGTTTGAATATGATATACCTAGGTGTAGGTTTTTACGTATTTATCCTGCTTGGTGTTCTCTGAGCTTTCTGGATCTGTAGTTTGGTGTCTGTCATTAATCTTTGAAAATTCTCAGCCATTATTACTTTAAACTTCTCCTTTGTTCCCTTCTCTTTCTTCTCCTTCTGGTATTCTCATTTTAGGTATGTTACACTGTTTGTAATTGTTCCACAGTTCTTGATTATTCTGTTCTGTCATTTTCATTCTTTTTCCCTTTGCATTTAAGTTCCGTAGTTTCTTTCTTTCTTTTTTTGTTGTTAAAGATGACCACTAAGGGAATCTTAATGCCTGACTTGCTGTTGTCCGCACCACGCTCAGCCAGTGAGCTAACCGGCCATCCCTATATAGGATCCGAACCTGTGGCCTTGGTATTATCAGCACCACACTCTCCTGAGTGAGCCACAGGCTGACCCTAAGTTCTGTAAGTTTCTTTTCTTTTTTTTTTTTAAAGATGACCGGTAAGGGGATCTTAACCCTTGACTTGGTGTTGTCAGCACCACGCTCAGACAATGAGCTAACTGGCCATCCCTATATAGGGATCTGAACCTGGGGCCTTGGTGTTATCAGCACCACACTCTCCCGAGTGAGCCATGGGCCAGCCCAAAGTTCTATAAGTTTCTACTGACATTTCTCCAAGCTTGCTGATTCTTTCCTTAGCTGTGTCCATTCTATTGATAGACATCAAAGGCATGCTTCATTTCTGTTCCAGTGTTTATGATTCCTACTATCTTTTTTTGATTCTTTCTTAGAATTACCATCTCTACTTACATTACACATATGCTTTTGCATGTTACCCACTTTTCCCATTAGAATTCATAGGGTATTAATCATAGTTGTTTTAAATTTCCAGTCTGATATCTGTCACAATCGAGTCTGGTTCTGATGTTTGCTGTATCTGTTCAAATAGTGTTTTTTGTCTTTCTTATGCCTTGTAATTTTGTGTTAAAAGCTGGACATGATACACTACATGTATATGTTTAATCTGGCTAGCAGTTAGTATGTGTTTTTACTGTTTCCTTGATCTGTAAGTGTAGAGGCTAAACTTTCCTCTGCTATCCTTGTTTTTCTCTCCTCTATTGTCCTTGGGTTTCCATAAAAATTCCTTCTTAAATAAAATCTGAGATGTGCAGTTTTTTTTCATTTGTTATCCCCTGTTATTATACAGGATCCCTATTGATGTGGTGATAACATGTAGAGGGTAGGGGAAGCATTCTATAATCCCATGATAAGGTCTCAATCATTTAGTGAGCCTATGCCTCTGGGCCGTGACCTTCAAAAGTGCTTCTTAGGTTTCCCCCCCCTCCCTCTTAGGTGAGATGAGGAAGTCAAGATAGGGATGAGGTTGGATATTTCCCTTCCCTCAGGTCAGTTAGACTCTAATTAAATAGCTTCTCCTAGGGATTAGGAAGAACAGAATGCACTGGCATATTTCAACATGGCTACTGCTGTGATTAGAATGTGGTTCGTACCCACCAAAACACATGCTGAAACTTGACCCTTAGTGTGGCAGTGTTGGGAGGCAGGGCTTAATGGGAGGCATTGGGTTTTGGGGGCTCTGCCCTCATGGGAAGCTTGGAGCTGCTCTTGCTTTTGCAAGACTGGATTAATCCCCATGGGAATGGATTAGCTCCTGCCAGTGTGGGTGGCTATAAAGTAGGGGCACTCTTCATCCTCTGCCCCTCCACATGTGCCTGCTTTCCCTTTGACCTTCCCCCACGTTATGATGCAGCATGAACGCCCTCATCACAAGAAAGTAGATGCTGCTGCTACGCTTCTTGGACCCTCCCACCTCCAGAATCATGAGCCAAAAATCCTCTTTTCTTTATAAATCACCCAGCCTCAGGTATTCTGTTGTAGCAACACAAAATGGACTAAGACAGTTACTTTCCCCTTCCCCCTACTAGATACAAAAGTGGATTTCCCCCCAATCTTCACTGTGAGAATCTGGTAGGACCCCTGCAGGCAAAACTCACAAAGTGTGGGGGTTCCGCTTAGACTTGGTCCTCCTGGAAGTTTTAACTCTCAAACTTGTCCACACTGAGCCTCCAGCAATTCATCAATTATAGTTTAAATTTTCCTACTCTGGCTCTAGCTCCAGTATTGGTTTCTGCTTCTGAGCTTCTGATCTGGTAATCTGCAACTGTTTTCTCCTGTCTTTCCAACTTTGGGGGCAGTGTTTGCTCTGTGACCTCAATTCACTGATAGATTTAAAAAGAGTTGTTGATTTTCAGTTTGTTCAGACTTCTTCTTGTTATGAGGACAGGAGTGATGGCTTCCAAGTTCCTTACATACCAGACTGGATCAAAGTTATTTTTAAATACAACAGCTGAAGACAATATTATAAAAATATTTAGCTGTCAAATTTTCATTGGCTCATTTACCAGTTCCCATTTTTCTATTGCTCCCATTTAACAAGACTTCAAGAGCACTACATGACAGGCCTTAGAAGAGGGGCCAAAATTCCATTGTGGGAGATGATGTCAGTAAGATGGCAGAATAGCAAGCCCCAAACACTCTGTCCCCAACAGAGATACTGATTCAACAAAACATGGAGCAATTAATTCCCTTTGTGAGAAATCAAGAAAATAGTTAGGAGGCTCCTGCACTTCAGGTGAGCACGAAACCAGCCATGTAGGAAAATTCCTGGCACTCACTTGCCATAGGACCTCCCCCACCTCGGTATGGCATGATCAGGAGAAGACTCCCAGCTACCAAATTCTCCTTAGGGAGGAAAACATAAGCCTAAAACATATATCCAATGTGCAGACTTCTCAGGGGGCTGCCTGAGGGACTGGTTTTTGTCTTGCCTGAATCTAAGTGCTGACAGGAAAGGGTACCAGGCTGGGGACCGCTGAGAACACAGGGAAAGACTGGATTAGCATGCATTCAGTCATGACAGTCCCTTCCTCCAGCTCAGTGGAGAACAAGCAGAAGAAAATTCTCAGTTCTTGGCTTCCATCTGGGGAGGGAAAAGACTGAAGCATGTATCCAGAGCATACATCCAATTTCTGGCTTTTCACAGGCTGCCCAGGGACTGGTTTCTGTCCCACCTGTTGCAGAGCACTGATGGGACCTGACATACCACAGACATCTGAGGGCAACTGAGAACCAGAGCTTGGAGGCTTGCTGCTGCTTCAGAGGCCCTGCAGCACAACTGAGACCAATACATCTTGGTGGCCTCTCCCTTGGTGGGGTTGGGGAGAAGAGTGGAGCATGTGTTCAAGAGTGGAACATGTATTCAATGCTCCGCCTTTCTGGGGGCTGCCTGAGGGACTTGTTTCTGTTTCACCTGTCTTGGAGTGCTGATGGGACCCAGCATACTCTAGATGCCTGGGGACCGCTGAGAATGAGACCGAGTTGGATGGCATGCTGCTATTCCAGAGGACCCACGGTACAGCACACAGATGTCGATACAGATCAGTAGCCTCTCCCCTGTGGGGAGAAAGAGACTAGTGGAGCATGTGTCAAATGTTCCAGCTTTTCAGCCCAAGAGACTGGTCTGTCTTACCCAACTTGGAGTATTGACAGGACCTGGTATGCTCTAGAGGCCTGGAGGCCACTGGGAACAGGGGAGAGCTGTATGGCTTGGGGCAGCTCTGGGGAACCTGCAGTGCTGCAGGCAGACACCAGAGGGGGTGAGAGACTACAAAAAAGAGACCCGAAAAAGAGACTAGCAAATCCCCCTAATTGAAAATTCGCACACACAGGTCTGGGAGGACGCATCCATGGAAAAGGTTTGGGAGATCCCCACAATCTTGAGCCAAGACGAAAGGTGAAGGTCTTTCCCTGTACAGACTGGGAGAAGTGGCTGTTTTTCAAATACGCAGATCTCAACACAAAGTCACAAGCACTTATAGAAAAAGCACAGGCAACAAAAGCAAAAATAGACAAGTAGAATCACATCAACCTAAAAAACTTCTGCCCAGCAAAGGAAACCATCAGCAGAGTGAAAAGGCAACCTAAGGAATGGAAGAAAATATCTGCAATCCATGCAATTAGTAAGGGATTAATATCCAAAAATTATAAGGAACTCATGCGACTCAGCAAGAAAATAACTAAATTTAAAAAGGGGCAATGGAACTGAATAGACATTTCTCCAAAGAAGACACAAGAATGACCAACGTATATGAAAAGATGCTCAACATCACTAATCAGGGAAATGCAAATCAAAATCACCATGAGATATCACCTCATCTGTTAGAACTGAATGGTCATTATCAGAAAAAGAGAAAATAACGTGTTGGTGAGGATGTGGAGAAATTGAGCCCTTCGCCACTGTTAGTGGGAATGAAAAATGGTGCAGTTGCTATGGAAAACATTATGGAGTTTCCTCAAAAAATTAAGGAAATGGAACTGTCATATGACCTAGCAATCCCATGTCTGGGTATTTATCCGAAAGAACTTAAAACAGGATCTTAAAGAGATATCTAAAAAAAAAAAAAAGAGATATCTGTTCTCCCACATTCATTGCAGCATTATTCACAATAGCCAAGAGGTAGAAACACATAAGTGTCTATCAACAGATGAATGGATAAAGAAAATGTAGCATATATAAAGAATGGAATAACATTCAGCATTAAAAAGTAAGGAAATCCCGTCACATGTGACAACATGGATGAACCTGGAGGACATAAGTGCAATAAGCCAGTTAGAGAAGGACAAATACTGCAGGATTCTACTTACATGAGGGATCTAAAGCAGTCAAACTCATAGAAGCAGAAAGCAGAATAGTGGTTGCCTGGAGCTGGGGGATGGGGAAACGGGAGTCACTGTTCAAGAGGTTTTAGTCATGTAAGATGAAGAAGTTCTAGAGATCTGCTGTACAAGATTGTCCATATGGTTATGGACATACTGTACTGCACATTTAGATATTTGTTACGAGGGTAGATCTCGTGCTATGTTTTTTTTTACTGCACTCACACAAAAAATTCCTATGAGGTGTGGTTACCTGGTAACATGGAACAGGGTCTTTGAAGAGATATCAGACTAAACTAAATTGGATAAGGCATGCACAGTTTACAGGCTGTTTAACAAGCTGGCTGATTCCCTCAAAACGACAGCTTTAATTTAAACCGGCCATATGGACTTGCCTTTGTTTGTAATCCTTCTGATTATCAAGCAAAAGATTTGGTCACAGGCTTAATAAGCCCATTCACGTTATTATTTCAGGGTCTGGATCTGCTAGATATTTTTACTTGAACAAAATAAAAGGATTTCCCCAGTAACTTAAATGTGAGACCATTTGGTTTATTCCTCTGTTTAGGATACTACAGCAATCTATTTTCTCCAGTATAAAATGGTAAGAAAAAAATTTACACTAGAAACCATAAAAAAGAAATTAAAAGCAAATTTCCATAGTTATTTTAGAAATGTGCTTAACAAATATTCTCCCTAGGGTGGGATGGGAGACAATTTTAATCAAAATTACTTTGAATTTGTACAGTGTGCTCTCTTGGCATGAAGATATAATGAACTATTTTGATTCCTGTTTAAGTATGCATGTATAATCAAGTGTGTCTAGAAGAGATTCTTATGACAAATCCAAACAAAGGAGATCTTTTTATTTTCTTTTAAAACAAAAAGAACCTAGATGCATAAAGACACTGTTTACTTTTATGGCTGGCCCTGTATTAGCTAGTCTTGGTAAATTGTAGGTTTACAAAACACGGCAAATCCCTATTTATTCATCTCCTTAGCAAGAACAGTTTCTAAGTCAAACAACATGTATTGGTCTCTAGTAAAGGGATTCATTCATATTCACAGAATTAATAAAACATATTTAACTATTAAGCTTATTTAAGCCAAATAAGCTTAATACAGAAAATGCATACTATAAAATTAATCATATATGAACAATGTAAAAGATTCATAAGCAAAATTTTATTTTGCAATAACTATATTTTTGTGATTATGAAGATATAACCTGATCCAGGAAAACAATTTATGGACACCTGTTCTTTCTAGAGATTAACTACTGTACAAGCCCATATACCTGTAGTACGATGAAAGACTGAAGATAGCTTCTTTACATTGTGAATGGTTATAAGAAGTCCAGTGAACCTACTGGTATGTACTTCACATATGCCAGTATTTTTTTACTTGTCCTGATATTAAGTAAAAGCTCATAGTGCTCATAAGAAAAGAGCCAAATAATAACCTTGGTACAATTACTACGACTACAATAAGACTACAACACACACACACAAACACATAACTTCAAATAGATCCACTTTAAATTGATGAAGAAAAATAACATAATTTATTTTAAAAAAATACTCCAAAGACATTTTTCTTGATTAAATATGTGACCACTTCTCATTACCTGAGAAGTTGTGAAAAAGAAAAAGAAAAGAAATCTATGACCACTTCGTTTTTCCTGCCTCCTTAAAAGGTTCTTAAAATTTATCAGTGAAGTTTCTTCCATCTAATCACATGAACTCTGTCATATGATGTCACATGCTGATTAACCGCATGAGCAGTGCGGTTGCATAAACAAAACAAAAATATACTGAATTTATCATCAGAAGAGCGGTAGTTAAGAATTCTATTTTGAGAGTTTATGGAAATCCACAAAAAGCACTCTACTTAGAACAGACACATTTTCTTTCTCCTAAAACCAGCATAATGAGGCAAAATATTTGACTGAAAGCAAATAACACAAAATACAACTCTTGGAGGAAAAAATCTGACATTTACCAACAGTTTTGGAAAGGTGAGACATCGACACTTAGATGATGCAATCCATCACATGGATCTGTAACGTGTCTATGTCGGGCAGAACTTCTCCACATTTAGGGCAAGAATGAACTGGAATATTCTGCTGTTGCAGCTGCTGCCAGTTCCTATCCTCTGCTCCTAGGAATAAGCATGAAATGAGATGACATTCCATTAGTTCCATCCTGCAAACGGTTTTATTTGATTTTAATAACAGATGGTTAATTTCCATATCAGTTAAACTTTGTATCAATACCTAGTGGGACACAAACATAGGTGCTTGGTTTTTAACTAAAGTCATCACTAAGCACACAGAGAAAATCTCCCCAAATATTACCTGCTTCCTTACTATTTTAGGATTTAAACTATTACAGGTTCTAGGTACGTGAAAATACATGGTTTCCATTTTGGGTACAGGACAATACATATTCTGCTAAAAACTAGAACACTGGAGAGGAGAAAAGAGATGAGTAAGGATATAAACAAAATTTTTTTAAAAAAAGAAGGAATATGGAGAGAGAAATCAAGAGAGCACAGGACAGGTGGCCTAGAACAGTATAAAACTTCTCTTCAGAGCTGACAAGCTCATTTATTCAGCAGATACTTTTGAGCTCTCCAGGATGAGAGAGACTGTGGTGTGCTGGGGGATGTACGTGGGAGGGAAGCTGGCAAGAGAAGTGGCAGGGGCACGTGGCGAGGTGAGTGTCAGGCACAGGGTGTCTAGCAGGAATAAGAGAAGGCCCCCTGACCCAGACCTCAGTGCAGAAAACCCTCCCAGATGAGATCAATTACACACGAGAGGAGCTTTGAGAACGGGTTGTCCAAGTCATGATAGTGATGAGAGACAAGTGAAGAACGAATCCTGCCATTTCCCTGATTTTGGAGTTGTGCTGAGGTTCAGGACTAAATTACAGAATGTCTGAAATAAGCCCTGACTCTAGGTAGATCCTAGATCAATACAAACTGCCACCAATGCTAGAAAGTACTTCTGGCTCCAAACATCTTTCTGATCTACCTTTCTGGACAGAGGCAAACCATTTTGGTTTTTTAGAGTCACAGTCTAGACTCTGGTTCATCTCCCAATTTTGGAGATGATAGGGGAGGTAACCTGTAACATGGTTATTTGCTTCTAAGTACATTTGAATGTAATAACATGTAAGTCTATTAGAGATCGTTTGTGTTCAGCAAACTTAAGAGGCATTTTTGAATAGATATATTGACCATAAAGCATGATTTCTGAGGCAGGGAGCTTTCTAATTGCTTAAAGATCAGAGGCCAGGCAGCTTTTTCTGCAAAGGGCCAGAGTGTACATATTTTAGGCTCTGCAGGTCATATAACTTCTGTCATCAGCTCTGCCACTGTAACATGAAAGCAGCCACAGACAAAATGTAAACAAAAGGGCATGGCTATGTCCCAATAAAACTTTATTTATAAAAACAGGTGATGGGCCAGATTTGGCTGGTGGGTTGTAGTTGGCCAAACTCTGCTCTAGATAAAACCAGCCACTTCTCAGGGACTGTTGATTCTTCACTTTAAACTTCGCTGCCTCTGTCTCTGCCTTTCTTTTCATCCTGGTCTAGGTTTCAAGACCCCTGCTCATGCTGCTGATGCAGTCTGCTCACACGTTCCCTCTGCCACTTGGCTCTTCTCTCTATAAGACTTAGTCATTTTCAACACACCACCCTCTTTTCTGCCTGTGCCCCTTTACTCTCGTACCACATGTCTCTAAATCCTAGCTTCAGGGTCAAGCTTAAAGTCACATTTCTTCAAGCCTTCTTAGCTGCCCTGGCCCCCAGTGACCATTTTTTCGTCTATCCTCAGCACTGTTCTTTCTCTTACTGACATGCTACCTTGTACCATGAATTCATCTTTCATGTGCACATCCTGTCTCCCCAACCTGACCTAGCCCTTGAGGATGTGACCATGCCTCTTTCTGTCTCCTAGCACTTAGCTGAGTGTCTGGGACAGAGCTCTTAAATGGCTGCTGACACAACAGTGATAAAATATATTGAGAGGGGCTGTTGTTTAAAACACTTTTGTTAAAAAACTAAAAATCTTAAGAGAGTCTTCTGTTTGGAATATTGTTTTTTATGACAAGCTTATTAGGATAGTTGACTAAATTTACACTGTGAAGATTTTTAGATTATAAACGTAAGTCAAAGACTGACCAGTTATTTACTTATATAAACAGGTATTTGCCTTATATAGTTAAAAAGAATAAAAATCTTCCCTTAAGAAATCTAATGCAAAAGATTATCTTTTTTGACCCATGACAATCTGGTAGGGCACTTCTAGAAATCAGGTCTGTATTTAAAATCAGGATAGAGAAAATGTCTAGCAGCACTCAAGTGGGTAGATGCACCTTCCAGAGAAGAACACAGCTTTACCCACTAGTGTTGAAAAGTGCCTGAACCTAAAATTGATGTCAGTTGTTACCTCCTCTGCATATGTGTCATGACTAATATGTTTATTTTTAACCTGAATTACTACCTCTAATATTTACTTTAACCTATTTTTTCCTATAAGAGAACTTTGGTGGGTGGTGGGCAAGGTGGGGAGACGGGAGGTAAAAGGGATACCCAGAGGGCCGGGCCGTGGTTCACTTGGGGGAGTGTGGTGCTGACAATACCAATTTGAGGGTTCGGATCCCCTTACTGGTCATCTTTTTTTTTTTTTTAAAAAGGGATACCCAGAGAAATTCCCCAAGATTTAACAGTTCATTATATATGCTAACATCATTTCCTTGCTGCTGCTAAGACTGCAGCTCTATTTCAATTGTCAGTTGTTACGTGAAAGGGACTTAGACTGGTCCAGCATTAAAAAAAAAAGGTAAAGAACTAGTTTTATGTGAAATTTAAGATGGCATCCTAAACCCAGACTCTTCTTAGTAGCACTGCCATTAACTTTTTTTTCTAGCTATGTCAGCCTTTGATCTTTTGAATTTTTTTTTTATATCTAGAATCAAGGATAATACCTCCCTTTCAGTGATGTACCATAAGATAGCGATTTATTATAAATTATAGAACATTATTAGCACTGTATTAAAACCATGCGATAAATACAGCACCGCACTTTTAAGAAGTGTCGTGATCAACTTCGCTCAGGAAATTAAAATCCGGACACAGTACTTAATTAAATGACAATCTACTATGTGTAGTACCCTGCAGTGGTCAGAATCAGATAACCCTGGCTTCCACTCCCAGGTCTACCCCTGACTAGCCCTGAGATCCTGGGATATCTAACCTTGTCGAGTTTCAGTTTTGTTTGCTTTAAGGCGATAATAAATACCTCATAGAATTTTGTGAGGATCAAATGAGATAATATGTATGAAATGAGATCAGCACAGTGCCAGCACATAGTAAACTCAATAAATGGTAACATTATTATGTGTGCAACACCAAGCAGCAGGTGAAGATATATGCTCCAAGAGCTTAGCATTTAACGGAGTGCCTAAGTACATATTTAGAAAACATAGATACTTATAAGATAGCACATAAGTACTAAAACAAAGAAATAAAGTACTTTGGAAGGTCAGGAGGGAGATGATTCATGGAGATGGAATTTGAAATGGGTTTTAAAGATTGGTAAGGGCCGACCCGTGGCTCACTTGGGAGAGTGTGGTGCTGATAGCACCAGCGCCAAGGGTTTGGATCCCTATGTAATAGGGATGGCCAGTTGGCTCACTTGGGAGAGTGTGGTGCTGACAACGCCAAGTCAAGGCTTAAGATCCCCTTACCGGTCATCTTTAAAAAATAAAATAAAATAAAATAAAGATTGGTAAGAGGTCACTGGACAGAGACTGCAAGCATACAGGAATATGCATGAGAAAGGGAACCTATGTGAGGACACTGCATGTAGTAAGAAGGTTGAACGTGTCCCCCAAAAGTTCATATGTTGAACACTTTATCTCCATTTGTAACAGTGTTAAGAGGGTGGGAAATCCATTTATGGTATATGAAAGGTGGGGCCTTTAAGAAGTGATTGGATTGTGAGGTCTATATTCTCATGAATAGATTAATCAGTTCATGGAGTAACAGGTTAATGGTTTAATGGTTTATCGGGTAGCAGACTGGTGGCTTTACAGGGAGGGCAAGTGAGCACATTGAAGCGCTCTTCCCATTCCTGTCCAGTGATATGCATCGCCACAGGAACTCTGTAGGGTTCCCACCAAGAAGGTGGCCCTAACCAGATGTGATCCCTGAACCTTGGACTTCCCAACCTCCAAAACTGTAAGAAATAAACCTCTTTTCTTTATGTATTACCCAGTCTCAGGTATTCTGTTATAAGCAACAGAAAACGGAGTAATACACTGCATAAACATAACATGTGCAGGTACTACAGGATTAGGATGAGTTGAAAGGGAGGATTCAGTTTGGCTAATCTCTACAGGAGAAGAGAGTGAGACAAGGCTTAAAAATTTGGCCATGCCAGGCCTTATCTGGTGGGGGAAGGATTCTGGTCTGAATTCACTAGGTAATGGATAGAGATTGGAGTACCAACTGTGGAAACAAGATTGATGACAGCTAAATTTTTGATAGCTTGATTTGAAATTCATTGTATAGACTTTAGAGAAATTTTTCTCTTAGCATCTTCTTCCTAGGATATTGTTAGTCCCTGAAAACCAAGAACTGCGTGTGACTCACCTCTTTGAACGAGGTAAGCCTGCTGGTCGGGGTCACTTGTTCTCGCCCCATGACGGCTCTGCATTTCCATCAAGGACTGCCTACTGGGATTAAAAGCAACACAACATGTGATGTTCTACAACCGTGAAACATGACAATATGAAGCAGTCAACAGAATTATGAGAAAAAAGTCAAAATACAATTCCAAGGTTCATAAAAACCAGAACTTGAGACTAATTAGAGTTTTAAATACTATTGGCACCAGGATATTATGTAGTAATAGTAAATAATTAAGAGTTTTAAAAATCAGTTAGGAAATAACCAAACTGTCAATTGAGAGGGGAATGGATTAGAAACAAGCAGCATATTTCTAAATCAAGACTCTAAGCAGCAATTAAATACAATGAATTAATTGTGCATATGTCAACAGAGTTCAAAGTCACAATGTTATGCAAAGTAAGTTACAGAATAATACCTAAGTGATCATTTTGTAACTTAAACACAGAGAAATCAATATTAAGATATTGTGTGTGGGTGTGTGTAAAAGCATAAAATACATGGGGAGGTTACTCACCAAATTCCCATAGTGCAAGGTAAGAGAAGAGAGGGATATAATGAAGGGCAGGGAACGAAGGAGACTACAACTTAACCTACACCTCCCTTTTTTCCTTTAATAAAAAGTACTTAAAGCAAATAAAAGAAATGTGAGCAACTGTCAACTCAGGATGGGGTACGCATTAGTGTGTGTTATTTTATGCTCTGTATTTTTCTATATCTTATTTTATTTTTTGGCAGCTGCCTGTACAAGGATTGAACCCTAGACCTTGGTGTTATCAGCACCGTGCTCTAACCAACTGAGCTAACCAGCCAGCCCCTATAGTTCTATATTTTAAAACTTTCTCAAAATACAGTTTTAAAACTCAAAAGTAATTTTTAGCAGTATTTTCTTTTAATACATATTAGAGAATTCAAAGTGTTACGAGTATTTTGTTCATGACAGTGGCAAAACAGGACATCAAGACACATAATCTTCCTTTTCACAGCTTATCAGAAAGCAAGGAACTTGGTAAGGTTCCCACAAGTCTGTCAAGCTTTGTAGTAAGCCAAACTAAGTGTCAGGAACAAGACTGAGTGAAATGGATGCAGAATGATTCGTACAGCTCAGATTAGAAACATCTTTGGCAGGGCACCTCCTCTACAGCACGTGCTGACGTGTGTGCCAAGTCTCCCTCTCTCTTGACCTTACCTGCCTCCATCTTCAAAAACATTATTCTCTTTCAGCAAAATTGCCAGCTGCAATGCCAGCTGCTCCTTTTCTTCATGAATCTTCTCTCTTGCTTCTCTTTCGGCATGAAAATCAGAACAGTAAACCTCCATCTGTTAGAGGAAAAAATGATACAGAAGTTTCCGTCTAGACGAATGTGGTTTCTCTGCAGCCCCGTTTATGAGGTGAAGAGGCAGGGCTGCACCCTCTGATGGGCCTTGTCTATGAAAGGTACATATTCCGATGAGAAACCAGCACAACAACCACAACTTTCCAACCACATTCGAGCAGTAGATCCAAGTTGTATGTGTGCATGTACTTGAAGCATTTAGAACCCTGCAACCACACCGATGCAGGTGATTTAAATACTGTATGTATCATCGATTGGGTAAAATTCTCTGGCCTCCTTTTTTTTTTTTTTCCAAATAACATTCAGGATTAATTTAATACAGTAAATGGCTTATTCACTTTGCCAGGTATATTTATGGAGGCTGGTCTTAAGCCAAATTTAAAATAATAATAATAAATAGATGCTATGTATTGAGTTCCAAACGTGTGAGATCCTATGCCGGGTGCTTTATACTGACTGTCTTATTTCACCTAATCCAAAACACTAGGTATGAAGAATTACTATCCCCATTTTAATCTTGGGAAAACTTGCTGAGTGGCCAAGTCAGCATTTGAGCCCAGACTGAAGTCCATTTATCATGGAGTCTTCTATATACCAAGTCACTTCCATGTGTGGTCTGCAGCCTCCAAGGTGGCTCCAGTGATTCTCAACTCTTGGTATTCACAGCCTTGTGTGATTCCCCTCCCACAATGAATAGGCCAACCTGTGTAACCACCAGGGTCCTGCAGAAGAGATGGGGTGTGGCTTCTGAGACTAGGTCATAAGAGACACTGGCTCCTGCCTTGCTCTCTCTTGAATCAGTCGCTCTGGGGGAAGCCAGCTGCCATGTCCTGAAGGCACCCAAGTGGCTCTCCTGAGAGCCCCACATGGTGAGGAACTGAGGCCACCTGCTGACAGCTATTTGGGTGAGACATCTCAGAAATGGACCTTCCAGTCCTTTTTGAATGCAGCCTCATGAGAGCCCCTGAGCCAGAACTACCCTGCCCAGGCGCTCCTGGATTCCTGACTCTCAGAAACCATTTGAGAGAATGAATGTTTATTGTTTTCAGCTGCTAAGTTTTTGGGGTGATCTGTTTACACAGCAATGGATAACTAATACACCATGACAGCAAGTTCTTCACTGTTATCAAATTATAAAGGGAAAACAAACCACTTCATAGTAAATTGAGTGAAGTCAGCATTATTCTAATAGCACTTTTTAACTTTCTATGTTTAAAATTAGTTTTTCAGATTTAATGGTTCTAAGATACAAATTATTATCCACTACTTTAAAAAGTAAAATTAATTAAAATCTAAACATTCTACCAAAACTGTAATCACAAAAAGTATGTAATAGATCATTTTAAGGGCCTTCCTATCAACTGTGAGTCATCCAGCATTTTATGGTATCATTGATGATCATGGACTTTTTGAGTCAGACCTAAAATCGAGCTGGAGTCTCACTTCTATCACTTATTAGCTTTAAGACAGTGAGAACAGAGTCTTTGTTTTGTCCATTCCTATATTTCCAGCAGTGAGAATGGTGTCTGCCATTTTACAGGTGCTCAAAAAATAATTGTTGAATGAACAAAAGAATATCCATCAAGACAGAGCGATTGTCTGTACACAGAATGTGGCAAAAACACATGACCACGCGAGGGCAGAAGAACCCAAATACATGAGTTACCAAAGCAAAGGAAACGCTATAAAGAGCTCGGAGAACACAAGTTGAGATTCTATCTGTAGAAATAAAACTAAAGGCTTTAAGCATGGATCAACCACTTCCATTTCCCTGGAGTCTGCCACTCTGGGCAGCTGTTAATAATGAGTATGTATGAAGGGACTGACATGCTGTTGACATTATTGTATTCAAAATAATCTGTTTACTTCATCAGATTGGCAAATGTTTAAAAGAATGATGCAAGGACGTGAGGACACAGGAGCTCTCGTCTACTCTGGTGAGAGTGTTATTTTGATCATGTATTTTTGGAAGACAACTTGGTAATATTTATTTACCTTAAAAACAGGCACACACAGTGACCTAACCATTCCACTTCTTTATCTTAATACTGATTCCACAGGTGCCCAAAGACATACTTACAAGAATGTTCACTTCAGCCTGCTTGGCAATAGCAAAAATATTGGTACAACCTAAATGTCCGTTAGCAGAGGACAGGCTAAATCTATCACGATAATACATACTTTAGAACACTATGCAACAGCCCAAAATAAATTAGAAAGAACATATAAATAAATTAAAATAACACATGGCTGAGTCAACATGGAGAGATGTCCCAGATATATCATGAGTGAAAAAGTTGTAGTACAAAAGGTATAGTGTGATCCCATTTTTAAAGAAGCAAACAAAAAAATAAGAACAGAAATCCATTATACACTTGCCAAACGGAATTTGGGGGAGTTGCATTTTTATTTTCTACTTTCTACATTTTTGTATTGTCTAAAAATTTTGTTTTATAATGAGTAGCACTGTTTGCAAATTTAAACAAATCTAAAATATTTTGGTACCTAATTATCCTAAAACTTCCTCTGAGATTGCTAGTTACTTAGAAAGAAAAAAGTCTCCCTCCTTTTATGTGATTTTACATCTCACTCATAAATTTTCCTCCAAGAACTCACTCATCAGCATCTAGAGTGAGCCCAAATAGTCGCAATGAGCCAATTTTACACAAATTCTTCCAGAGAACAGTAAAAGTAGAAATGTACTTCAACTTATTTTTATGAGGCCAGTACAATCCTGATATCAAAACCTGATAAGGACATTAGCAAAAGGAAAATTCCAGTCAAACTTACTTGAGGATGTAGATACAAATCCTAAGCAAAAGATGAGCAAACCAAATCCAATGATATATAGAGAGAATAACTGAAGAGATTCACGGTTTGTTTAATACTAAAATAAATTAATGTAATTCATCATATTAACAAACTAAAGTGAAAAAACCTAAAATTATCTAATTATAGCAATGTATGAAGAAAAAATATTTCCCAAATAAAATTCAACATCCACTCAAAGTAATAATTTTTGGCAAACAAGAAAGAGAAAGGAATTTCCTTAATCTGATATCAAGCCTATAGCAAGCATCACATGTTTAATGGTGAAATTTTGAAAGTACTGCCTGAGACTGGCAGCAACATGCTGTCTCTACTACTACACAATATTGTAGTGGGGGTCCGAGGCAGTGTAACAAGAAGAGAAAAAGAAACAAAAGAAAGAACTGGAAAAGAAAAAGTAAAACTGTCATTATTCAAATGATGTAATTATTAATGTACGAAGTCCAAAAAATTATTCAGAAATATTAGAACTAAAACGTAAGTCGGGCAAGTTTGCTGCATACAAAGTCAATATACAAAAATCAACTGTATTGTTATACAACAGCAACTCTTATGAAACAAAGTTTTTGAAAAATATACCATTTATAATAGCATCATAAAGATATAAAATATCTAGGAATAAATCTAATGAAAGTTGAAAAACATTACTGAGAACAGTTAAAGAAGACATACCATGTTCATGGATTGCAGGAATAAATGTTGTAAATATATTAATTCTCTCCAAATTGATCTATATATATTCAATATAATTCCAGTCAAAACCCCAGTAGATTTTTTTGTGTGTGAAAAATACCAAGTTGACTCTTAAATTTATGTGAAAATGAAAAGGAAAGGAAAATCTAAGTCCTCCTGAATACCAATGAGGTAGGCAGACTTACTCATCAGATATCAAAATTTTTGATGCTTTATAATAAGTCAAGTCAGTGTAGTAGTGAGCAAAGATACACAAGCAGACCAATGTAGAGTCAAGAGACAGACCCAGGCATAAGTGGACACATTTACGATGAAGAGGGCAGCAGAACAATTAAGAAAAGATGGCTTTTCAATAAAAGGCGCCAAGTCAATTGCAGATTCATATAGGAAAAAAATATGAATCTTTACCCTTACCTCACTCCTTACACAAAAGTCAACTTCAGATGGTTTGTAGATCTTTACATAAAAGGTTAAACAACAAAAGTTTTGGAAGGCAACACAGGAGAATATCTTTATGACCTTGAGGGAGTAAAAGTTTCTTAAACAGGACACAAAAAGTACCAATCATAAATGAAGACTGATAAATCGGACTATCCTAAGAAATTTTGTTCATCGAAAGACACTTTTATGGAGTGAAAAGGCAAAAATAACTGCCAAGGGCTTGGGTGTGGAGTATATGCAGAACTCATAAAATCAAGAAAAAGTCAGGCAAACCAAAAGAAAAATGGGCAAAGTCTTCTCAGGCACTTTACAAAAAAGAATACTTAAAAGGCCAATAAACTCTAAAGTCCTCACAGCCATCAGGGAAGTGTAAATTAAATGAAAAAAAGTGCAAATTAAATTCAATTAAATTACCTGCCAGGGTGGCTGAAAGTAAAATGACGGGTAACACACGTGTCGGTAGGATGCAGAGCAATGGAAACTCTCTGTTGATGGGAGTGAACATTGGTGCAACCACTTTGGAAAACTTTGGCATTACCTGTTAACACTGAGAAATATGCACAGCCTACGAACACGCAGTGCCTCTCCTAGTGTGTACCCGACAGAAATGAGAGCACATGTGAACAAGAGACATGCACAGAAATGTCATACCAACTTTAATCAAAATGCCACCAACTGGAAAAAACCCACCTGCCTATCAATCGTAGAACAGATAAATAAAATTCATTGAGCTGTGTACTTAAAAGTTTGGTGCATCTTGAACATGTTTCAATTGAAAAGTTTTAAAAAATTCATTGGTGGAAAAAAATAAAATAAAACAAATATAATTTAAGCACCATGACTTCCCATTTGAGAATGCGGTCACGGTCAGCCTCACTCAGGCCTGGGTCTCACCTGAGCCCTCAGGACAGCCATGGTCTCCAGGTCCTCTTCCTGCTTAGCGATGGTCTGCTTCATCTCATCCATCTGAAGCTGCTTAGAAGCCAGGGCCTTCTCTGCCAGTTCCAGTTTTCCATTTAGTTCCTGAAGCACTGTCTTATCTACTTTTTCTGACTGAAAAGGACAACTTTATTCTAGAAACGTTTTAGAAATAATTCTGCTACTTTAGTAAAACATTAGATAAAAGTTTATTTAAAAAAATTATTGACTCTAAACTAGTCTGTTAATTAGCAATGCTAACTTACTCAGAAAGTTGCCGTCATTTAACTTATGGCTTGCAAATAATAATTCCCTAATTTAAAATAATAATTTTAAAAAAAGATAGCACTAAAAGAAAGGCAATAATAACAAAGCCCAATCTTGATGAGGCTGTGACTCACCAGTACTGTTACGTTTCCGCAAGTTACTCTTACTTTGTGAAGTCAGTAGAAAAGAGGAAACATACTTAAATTTAAAATTTATTAGGTCATATGGAGAAAAAAAATTCTATTAAAAAAATGAAGAAATACCAAATGCTGGTGAGGATGTGGAGCAGAGGAAACGCTCTTACACGGTCCCACCTGGTAGAACTGTAAATTAGCACAGCCGTTATGAAGAATAGTATGGAGTTTCCTCAAACAACTACAGATAGAACTGCCAAGCGATCCAGCGATCCAGCCCACGGCTGGGTATATACCTAAAGGAATGGAAATCATGTCGAAGGGATACCTGCACTCCCATGTTTACTGTAGTTTTATTTACACAAGCCAAGGGTTGGAACCAACCTACACGTCCAATGACGGATGCCTGGATAAGGAAAATGTGGTATATATACACAATGGAACACTACCCTGCCATAAGAAAGAATGAAATGCTGCCATTTGCAACAACATGGATGAACTTAGAGAAAATTATGTTGAGTGAAACAAGCCAGACACAGAAAGAGAAATAGCACTTATCCTCCCTTGCAAGTGGGAGCTAAAAAAACACAAACAAACAAATAAGGGAAAAAGGAAAGAAAGAAAGATACAACAATCACAATAATTCATTGAACTCTCAGAAGGAGAGAATGGAACTGAGGCCGCTAGAGGTGGGAAAGGGGAGGGGGGGTTAGCGAGAAATTGGTAAAGAGCCACAAAAAATGATTACATTGTGCAATGATAAATATAGTAATTATCTTGATTTCAGGATCATGTACCGCACACAAGTATTGATATTCAATGCTGTATCCCACGGATATGTACAGTCAGTTATGTTTCAATAAAAAAATAAATAAAATAAAATCCATTCATTCATTTAAAAAAAAAGTGTATGTTTATAAGAATATAAATTAAAAGGCCCCTTCTAATTCAGAGCTTCCATGGTCTGTAAATTATCACACCATGCTGGGCTTTATTACTAATCTAAATTGCACACCAACGAGTCCAGAATCCCAAGTTCACTAACAGCAGGCAAGCTGGCCTTGGACAGTTCCATGTAGCAGATGGCCCCTACAGTCCCACCAGCTGTTGCACTGTGCACTATTCACATGGGAACCCGTGCTCTTAACTCTCCTACAAACCACATAAGCCTATCTCCTGACTGTAGGACATTAGCACCATCTTTGTACACAAAGTATATTATACATCAAATGTTATAACCACTTAGACACAAGAAATTAATAATAAACAAGAAATTAATAATAAACTGGAATACAGGCTTTGAAACCAGACTTAGTTAAGGATCCATGCAACTATTTTATACACAAAGTGTTCAACAGTTTCTGTCCATTACTAGGCTGTGGAAATAATTTTTTTCTATAAATACCTCTTTCCTTCTTAATTCCTCAATTATTTTCAATGCACTATTATGTTCTTGAAGAAGCTTGTTGTGTGTCAACTGTAAAACGGCTAATTTGGACCTATTAAAAAAGATTAAAAGAAATGGAATCGTGGGGAAAATATCACAGAAAGTTAGAGTCTTGTCTCCCAACCTTCTTCCAAACACCTGAGTAGCAAAATCCTCTCTCCTGCCTTTATCATCCCACCACCTATTGGTATTGTCTTACTCTCAAATTAAGAGAGAATGTAAATTATTTCCATAACTATGCTATGATAAAACATTAAAATTTTATCCCTTCTAAGACTCTCCTAGTACTCCTTCCAATAAATAAAAAAAAAAAATCTGATGAATTTATTTTCAAATCCTAATGCCAATATGGATAAAAAAGCAACTCTATCTCCTTTTGCCAAGGAGCCCTTCCACCACGCACACTCACTTTTCATCTTCTGTTTTAGCTTGCTCCATTTTGATTTCTGATCGCATGCTTTCCACTTGCAGCTCTAACTTTTTGTTATTATAAACAAGCTCTTGCTTTTCATTCAACTCTGATGGGGTTAAAGAAGTTTTCCTTTCAAGGGCCTGGCACCTACAAAAGATCAAGATTTCATGAGGATGAACAATGTTCCTTTACTTCTCAGTGGCTTTTAAACAAATCCTGAGATGATGCAAAATACAAACAATTTTAGGGCTGTAGGATTTATGAATGCAAAACAAAATATTTTATTTTCCTTTCTCCTTTACTAAACACAGTCATATTTCTAAGCCCTTATGCTTAAACATAAAAAGTACAGATGTAGGATGACATGAGGTACTGTCCTCTTTGAATAACTGTTTTAAATAGTCATGTAAGTACATTTTTGTTATTTGATCATGGACCAAAGTAATAATTGGCTAAAGATGCTTCTCAAATAGTGGTCCATGGATACCTTTTATATTTAAAAAATCACAGGTCTGTCAAGCACCCAACTTCTGACAAAGGTTCTATAAAGAAAAAGAAGTTTCCCAAAGAAAAAAAGAGTAAAGATCAGAAAGAGTATTTCAATATAATAATAGCAAATACAAATAAATGACTCCTAGATGCCTGGCATTAATACCAAGCACATTAAGCATCTCATTTAATATAACATATATAGAAATCATGACACACAACATAAATGCAAATGTAAAAATCTCTTATACTTAATTGACTGAAAATGACTAAAATAACTGATCAAAATTAATTTTTTTCTACATAAACCTCACCCAAATTCTTTACGCTCTTTCAGCTTTCTTTTAGGTGTGTTCACTACAATGTTGTCAGCTTAAATCGGTCACAGGAAACCTGGCTCATGGCTCTGTACAGGGTTCACATAGGTTAGCACACTCAACAAATTCTCCCAAACTACAGAATCCTGGTCCCCTAGTCCCCATTTCCCCACATTACAAACATTTCGCGCTTACACATTAATCTGTACACTAGTGTTTTCTGAATTCATATTTTAATTAGGTCTCTATTTTTCTTTTAGTCACTAACATGGTAACAAAACCATGTTTTTATATAGTAATATACTCTTTAAAAATGTATACAGTTGTCCCTCAGAATCCTCAGGGGATTTGTTCCAGAATCCCCTAAGGATACCAAAATCCATGGATGCTCAAGTCCTTTATATAAAATGGTGTAGTATTTGCATATAACTTACACATATGCTCCCATATACTTTAAATCATCTCCTGATTACTTGTAATGCCTAATGCAATGTAAATGTTATATAAACAGTTGTTATATTGCACTGTTTTTTCTTTGTATTATTTTTTATTGTTGTATTGTTAGTTTGTATCGTTTTTTCCTTCTGCCTATTTTCAATCGTTGGTTGGTTAAATCCATGGATGCGGAACCTGTGCATGTGGCGGGCCGACTGTATTTTTCAAAGGATAAAATTGATCTCTCATTCTTACTTTTCTTGAAGTCTCTTCTTCATTAACTCAGCTTCACTGAGTTTTGTATGAGCCTCTTGAAGCTCTTTAAATAGGGATGTCACCTGAAGTTTCAATGTTTCCACTTCCTTTCCAATCTATCATACAGGAAATACCAAAAAATATGTATGTGATTATCATCAGAAATTAAATGAACCTTTTTGTGAGAAAACAGTCTCAACCTTTAGTATTCAATTAAGACTGATAGGTAATTGATCCACCTTTGATATTTAATACAACAAAAACCTTGTATGAAAAATGTTTTGGACCCAACTGTTTCCTAATGGATCATTAACAAATCAACTGGGATACACTTGTTCAGGAGATCACAGCTCACAGAGGTGTCAAAGCACAATCCGATACATCCAGCTACCAACTCAGCCCCTTGCTAATTCATGTGTCTAGTTTCCTCAGCTATGTTTGTTATATAGCCCTCTTCCTGGCAGCTCTATAATTTTTGTAAGTGAGTTTCATGATGCCTTGAAAGTCTCCATACCTTTCTATTACTGGTTGCTGAATTAGAATCAAAAGGTACTACTACTCACTGGTGGTCTCTACAGCTCAGTTTTCTACATGTTCTCAATTCTCTGGAAAGTAGGGAACTCAGTCCCCAGTATGGCGCACAGTGGGCATTCAATATATATAATTGTTGAATAAATGAATTAGCTAAAGTGAGTATTTTATGTACACTCCTTTCACATGGCCTACAGTAGCTTTTATAACTTCATGGCTCCATTAACTGTCCCTATGCATCAGACTCTGCAGGCTCAAAAGCATATCTCTAAGTTACCACTCAATGCTGAATATATACACACGAGTCTTTTTCATTCAAACGAAGATCTTTCAATTCTACCTCAATTTTCTGAGTCATATCCTCAAATGATCTCGTATAAAGTGGACAAAATTCCTTTTACATTTAATGGGCTTGTTCACCTAAGGACTTAGGAAAGAATATTAGTCAAGAAGAGAGATAGGTGTGGTTTTGTACAATATGGATAGGAATACATCTCACTACAGCTGACAACGAATGAAATTCAATCCAGGAGATGGAAATGTGAGAGAACTAGAAAACAGTTAACATTATTTCTATATATCTAAAGCAAATAACAAATCACAAAACTCGGGTCCAGCTACTACACAACTCCATGGGGCGTGACGCAGTCTTAGTATCTGAGTACCCACCGTCTCTGTGTCTTTCTCCTCTTCATTCTCCTTTTCTGTGCTCCCCTCTGTCTGGGTCTCAATTTCAGAACGATCATTTGCTTTCTTCTCAAAATCTGAAAGTCTGAAATATTGCAGAATGTAGAATAGTTACTTTCTCTTTGGCTTCAGGAGGAAGAACAACTGCAGGGACACTAAAAAGAACACTCTTCAAAATGTGGGTAAAGGGATCAGGGACTTTAAGAGTGTCTTTATATTAACTTTACTAGCACTGGTTTTGTATTTTTCATCTTACAACCGGCTAGAATTGATTTAAGAGATGAATACACACAGGCATCAAAGACAGGTGGAACTCATCTTGAATACTGCCTGTTTTCACGTGACTGTACTATCCAGAGATATTTTTAAAGTTTGTTTTTATGTGTGTACACACATGAATGCATGTGCCTTCCATGAGTGTGTGTCCCATTTAAAAGAATTCAGCAGAGAAGGAAAGACTTTTCCTTTTAGGACCCATCCACGTTTATAAGTCTCTGAACAAACAAACAAGTGTGGCACTATTCTTACACAAAATCATAATCACAGGAAAGCCCTCCTAACACCAATGAAACAAATAGAGACTGTTATTAAAGAACATAGGATGAATAGATGCACATAATTTTTCTACCACCTCAAACCCTACTAAAATCATTTTTAAAAAGCCATGTGCCTACAGGAACAAAGAGGATGGAAGAGGAGACAGTAGCAAGATAGTACAGGAAGCACAGGTATGAGTGGTGACAGCCAAGTAACCTGATCCACACTGGAGAAACTCCAAAGGCTCAGGAATCGGTGACGCCAGGACTCTGGAAGTGGAGATAAAGGTAGGGCCTGTTTAAGGACTAGAAGATGGTAAAGGAAAGGGCCTCTGCACTCAGAGATGTTAAGCAGAGTCAAAGGATGGGGTTTCCTACAGGGAATTTACATACAGACTACTGAGACCCTCAGCCTTCTTTTCCTACTCATCCCAAGAACCCTGGCATCTAGAAAAACACCCTCCAGGCAGGAGGCTGGAAGAGTCTTCTCTGGAGAGTTTGACTAGGACAAGGGAAGAGATTTGAAGTTTCAGACATGGGGCTTCCCAAGGAAACCTCCCAGCCAGATCTCCCTACAGATGGTCACGGAGCTCCAAGCAGCTTCTAATTCCTCCTCGTAAATCTGATCAAATGGCCAGGATCACCAGATATTTAAGGAAAACCAAAAATGAAACAGAGGAAAACAGCTTACTAAAAACACAATATGCAGGGAATAGAACTTTAAAAAAACTATCATTAATATCTTTACAGACATAAGGAAATGTAACTACTGAAAAAGGGACATTCAAAGCACCAAAAAAAAAAAAAAAAAAGTAGAAAATTGATCAACTCTAACAAAAAGAAGGAAAAAAAAGAAAAAAGACATAGATGGCAAAGAGGAACACAGGTTAAGAAAATTAGGTGACTGGTCCAGGAGGTCCAATTCAAAATAATAAAGAAATAGTAGTTCTACAAGTAGAACAGAGATAATTAAGCATATGAAGTAATCGTGAAATTAATTCAAGATTATTTTTCAAGAACTGAAGAACATGAATTTGCAGAATGAAAGAGCCCAAAAGTGTCCAGAACAAATGGATGAAAAACAGGCTCACACCAAAGCACACTGAAATTTCACAATACTTGGAACCAAGCAAAGAACTTTCAGAGAGGAGAAAAAACAAAAGGAATTTCACCTACAAAGATTAAGCCAACTGAGCAAACCGGCCGGTGACAACCCCACAAAGATTAAGAATCAGAATGGCAATGGATTTCTCGACAGTAATACCAGAAGCAATGAAGCAATGCTTTCAAACTTTGGAGGGAAAATTATATCCAATCTAGAATTCTATATCTAGCCAAACTATCCATTAAGTAGAAAGGTAGAGATTTTCAGATAGGTAGATCTCAGAAAATATATGCTCTATATCATATATTCATTCTCAGTAAGTTAGCAGAGATGTGATTAAAAAAAAAAATAAAAAAGAGTAAGAAAGGAATGGGATTCAGGAAGCAGGGGATCCAACACAGGAGAGCTAAAGAAATTCCACAGGATAATGGCAAAGGGAGATTCCAAGATGACTGCAACACAGCAGTACCTAGAAAGCAACCAGGCAAGGCTTCTGGAGGACGGCCTTCAGGAAGAGACTGCTACTAGACAACTAACATGCTTGAATGTAAGTGAGAAATCTCCTCACTGGAGAAATACAGGGAAGCTAAGCAAATTTTTAAAAAGGTAATTAGGTATGGAGTTAAAAAAAAGTTCTGTAAAAAGGAAAGTGGTCACAACATAGTATACAGCTCAACTGGGAAGAGTGTATGTGTACATGTTGTATGTGTGCATATATGTGTGTCTGTGCATATGCACAATAATGCAAACACCACGTAATCATCTAACTGAATTTCAATATAATCAATTTCAGAAGGGGGTAGGGGGAGGAGAAGAGAGGTCCAGAGCATAAGTGTGTGGTGTTGATGATGATGAAAAGACAGTTAAATCCTCATTCTTCATAGTGGGAGGTCAATAGATTGCTTAACATTTTTTAAAAAAATTAAGTAGCAATTTAAGATTGATATATGGAGATACATATCAAAAGAAACAACTAAATATGTTAAAAGTGGTTGTTTGGGAAGCAGGACAAAGTAGGTGGGGGTGGGGTGGTCAAAGAACTGTCATTTCTCCATAAAAAGCTGGGCTTGTAGAGCAACTAATTCTTTCCATGTAGGTAACATTAACTTTTTAAAAAGAACTTAGTGGTGATAAAAAGTAAAAACAAACAATATTGGTATCTACTGCAAATAGCCAAACCCAATGGGTGCATGGGCATTTATCTCCAGCAAAGCTGAATGAATGGGTCTAGCGCCAGCTGGTGCAGGGCTGGAGGGTGGTCTCTACACCAACACTCATGTTTGATGCGGGGTCTTGACCTACACTTGAATTACAATTTATCAGTAATTTTCTACGGCAAATTTCCACCTTGGGCTATCTCTTCCATATTGCCTCTTGATATCCTAGGCTACATTTCCTACACAACTCCTCTCACCTTACCAGCTGTCGGTGTGAGCATGTTTAAAAAACACAAATCACGTGAAATATCAATCTTAGCAAAACAATGACAGAAAGACAAATCTTTTCCTTTTCCCCACAAATCACCTAAAAATTTTCAGAATAAGTTTTAGAACATCTATACCCCTATTTCCCATGATTAATGAAAATGGGTGAAGTTTGACTTATTTATTAGAGAAAAAGATATGCTAGGTTTTGCAATGTGTTTTTATCATATCGTATATAGTGTGTAGATCAAGCCAGGTTGTTCATGTATCACATTTTGTTTCCTGGTTTCAGTCCTACCTAAGCAGGGAGAAAATTATCATCCTGATACCCAGGTAGAGAATAATATTAGTCCCGACAACTAATTATCGACTCAATAATTGTTAAACACTAAAAGAAAGCTGGCTGGCTCACAAAGTAGAAATTTAATGCTATTGAGAAAGAGACCTTTACAAGGAGCTCAAAGCGGGGGCACGAGGTCTCCACCTCAAAGGCTGGCCTGACTCATTAGCTCCAATCTCAAGAGCTATATACACCTCTCAGCCTCCAGGCAGAAAACTATGATTATTGTAAAAGTAGCAATTACACAATCATATGAAATATCAGGATGAATAATTAGCAAATTCCCAAGTTTACACTTTTACTAATAAAGCTAATCATGTTAGTTTAAGTAAGGATGAATTACTGGCAAAACTTAGTTTCTTGGAATGGTAAACAGAACTTGGGAGATATAAACATGCCTATGAAATACACACTGATTGAGTACAGCTGTTAAAGTCCTCATTCAAAGCATAACATCTTCCTTTAAAAATCAGTTATAATAATTAAGGTGTAAAAAGTATGCTTTAATTTGTTTATTTACTTGTACACTATTACTATGTGTTAGGATTTTCCAAAAAGGTAGAAGAAATATTTGACCCCACTGGAACACACAGTGGTAGTCTCCTAGAAGTCACCCCTGAATTTTTCTAAGTGACGGTAGTAGGACGTAAAGTAAAAACCTGGGATTTTTAACCACCATAACTTTTTCGCCTTTGAAAAGAGCTGATCACCACATAGTCATTGGATAAACGCTGTCATGCCTTCCAGGTTATTTTTTCTTTCTGAATAAATAGTCTATGTTTCATATTTTAAGAACAAATCTTCTAATAGTTAATAATTTAAACTGCTTTAATTAGAAAAGTGCTTCTTACCATGGTATAGTTTAAGACTAATGAGCCATTTATAATGTCTGATAGAATTAATTATGCCATGGTATATTCATGATTAAATGTTCCAATCATTGGAGCCCTAAAACTATTGCATGACCTCCCCTGTATCTCATATTTGGGGTATCTTAGCACTCTGCATTTCTAAAATGTACATCCATAAATAGCACTTCACTGACTCTACAATAAGTCTATAAATAAGGTACATAAATTTTACCCCAAAGCCCAGTCTAAATGATTTTGCTTGTAACACATTATATTGCAGCTGTAACAATATAAAAGGTCCACCATATATTTAAAAAGATATACTCATATGTATATGGAAGAGGAGGCCCCACTCCCCAGCTCATTCTATGAGGCCAGTATTACCAGGATGCCAAAACTAGACAAAGACATCACAAGAAGACTACAGACCAATATCCCTTATGAATATAGTTGCAAAAATCCACAACAAAATACTAGCAAACTAAATCTAGCAACATATAAAAAGGATTATACACCACCATCAAGTGGGATTTATCCCAGGAATGGAAGGTTGGTTTAACATCTGCAAATTAATTAATTTGATATACCATATTAATGATGGTTTAAAAAACCTTAAAACTCATATGACGATTTCTATAGACATAGAAAAAGCACTTGAAAAAAAAATCCAAAATTGTTTCATCATAAAAATGACAACAAACTTGCAATAGAAGGGAGGTTCTCAATCTGATAAAGGCACACAGCTAACATGATACTTTTTTTTTTTTTCTGACTGGTAAGGGGTTCGCAACCCTCGGCACAGTGTAGTCCGCACAATGCTCAGCCAGTGAGTGCACAAGCCATCCCTATACAGGATCCGAATCCGCGGCCTTGGTGCTACCAGCGCCGCACTCTCCCGAGTGAGCCACGGGGCCGGCCCTAACATCATACTTAATAGTAAAAGACTGAAAGCTTTTCCCTTAAGATTAGGAACATAATGAGGATGCTCATTCTCTTCACTTCTAACACTGTATTAGAGGTTCTAGTCAGGGCAATCAGGCAAGAAAAAAAGGCATTCGGATTGGCAAGGAAGAAGCAAAACTATCTCTATTTGCAGATGAAATGATCTAATCATGTGTACAGAAAATCCTAATGATCCCACTAAAAAATTATTACCACTAATAAATGACTTCAGCAAGGTTGCAGGATACAAGATTAATATACAAAAAACAGTTGTATTTCTATATACTAGCAACAAATAATCCAAAAATGAAATTAAGAAAACAATTCCATTTACAATAGCATCAGAAAGACTAGAATAGTTAGGAATTAATTTAATAAAACAAGTGTAAGATCTGTATGTTGAAAACTACAAAACATCATTGAAAGAAATTAAAGACAAATAAATGGAAAGACATCCCACATTCATGGATAAGGATATTGTGAAGATGGAAATACTCTCTAAATTGATCTACAGATTCAATGCAATCCCTAACAAAATCCCAGCTGGCTTTTTTTCAGAAATTAACAAGTTGATCCTAAAACTCATATAGAAGAGCAAGGGACCCAGAATAGCCCAAACAGTCTTGAAAAAGAACAAAGTTGGAGGATTCACACTTCCTGATTTCAAAATTTACTACAAAGCTATAGTAATCAAGACAGTATGGTATTGGCATAAGGACAGATATATATATATAGGTTAATGAAACGGAATTGAGAGTCTAATGTAGTTGGCCTCCTATATCATACCATACACAAAAATGAACTCAAAATAGACCACAGACTTAAATGTAAGAACTAAAACTATAAAATTATTAAGAGAAAACATAGAAGCATATCTTTGGACCTTGGGTTAGGTAGTGGTTTATTAGATACGACACCAAAAGAAGGTGATAAAAGAAAAAAAGAGATAAATTGAATTACATCAAAATAAAAAAATTTTGTGCTGCAAATGATACCACAAAGAAAGTGAAAAGACAACCCACAGAATGGAAGAAAATATTTGCAAATCATATATATTGTATCCCGAATATAAAATAAGCTCTTATAACTCAACAATAAAAAGACAACTCAATTTTTAAAAGCAGGCAAAAGATTTTTTATTTTTATTTTTCTTTCATTTATGAACGTAGAGGCAAAAAAAAAAATTTTTATTTATTTATTTATTTATTTATTACAAATATTCATGAGATACAAAGCTGACTGTCACCCCTTCTGCCCATGAGGTGGGGGCCAGATTCATACTGGGGGCATACCCATTTAAAAGGGGGCAAAGGATTTGAATAGACATTTCTCCAAAGAAGATACACAAATGGTCCACATGAAAAGATGCTCAAAATCACTAGTCACTAGGGAAATACAAAGCAAAATTACAATGAGATACCAATTCACATCCACTAGGATGGCTAAAATCAAAATGAGAGACATTAACAAGTGTTGGTATGGATGTGAAGAAATTGGAATACTCATGCACTGCTGCTGGGAATGCAAAATGGTGCAGTTGCTTTGAAAAATGGTTTGTCAGTTTCTCAAGATATTAAACATAGAGTTACCATATGACCTGGCAATTCCACACCTGGGTATATACCCCAGAGAGTTAAAAACATATGTCCAAGCAAAAGCATGTACACAAATGTTCATAGCAGCATTACTCATAATAGGCAAATAGTGAAAACAACTGATTGAAAGGATAAACAAAAGGTTGTGCTTCCATACAGTGGAATATTATTCAGCAATAAAAAGGAATGAAGTACAGACACATGCTACATTGAGGATGAACCTCAGAAACACTATGCTAAGTAAAAGAAGCCAGTCACAAAAGACCACATATTGCCTGACTCCCTTTACATGAAATGTCCAGAATGGGCAAATCTATACAGCCAGAAAGTAGATTACTGGGAGGAGAGGGTGGTGAGTGCTAATGGATACTGGGTTCCTTACTCAGGGGAAAAAATGTTCTAAAATTATATTGTGGTAATGGTTGTGCAACTCTGTGAATACTCTAAAAAACATCAAAATGTATACTTTAAATGGGTGAATTGTATGGTATCTTCATTATATTTCAATGAAGCTGTTAAAAAAAAACCCATGTATGTATATTCCAAGTCAATCTATTTCCTACCTTTCTTTGGCTTCCTTAAGTGCAGTTTCAAGGCCCTCCACCTTCTGGGTTCCTTCCCTTAGGCAAAGCAGGAGCTGGCTCACAGTTAATTCTTCGAATTCCAAATAATTCCTGGCACCTTCTGCAGATCTGCTTCTACATTAAAACACCACCACCACATTCAGTACCAAGGTTACAAGGTTTTCATCAGGAAATGCAAACGTCAAAGTCTAAGAATAGAGGAGCCCAACTTAAAAGAACTGTTTCCAGAACACTTTCCAGTTAAGTCTCACATACTGCAACCTCCATTGCCACACTGCTCTGTGTTTTCTAGGGAAGGTGTGCAGACTGACCTTGAGGCTCCAGAGAGGCTAACCTCACGCTGTACATACTCTCACTTCCTCCACAGGGTCACGGTACACATAAGACCAGACCACAAAACCCACAGAAGTAGTTCAGCAGACAGCCCTGGGTGGAGTTACCAGTTTTTCCAGACATCTAGCCCCAAAGAGGACTGCAGTCAGATGAAGTGCACCATGCATGTATACATACCTTTCTCCAACTTGACAGAAACCATCATGTTCTCATGTCAAGAGAAGAAATCCTTTTCCATTTTTGGTTTAAAATCATTAGAGCAGGGAAATGTAGGCACTCTTGGTATGTCAAATATTTTTCTTGATTTCAAAGCCCAATTAAATCAAGAGACATTTCAATGACAAACAAAACCATGACCAAGGCTACACCAACAGCACTTTCAGAATGATTATGATGATGATACTGGCAGCTACTCTCAGCAATCGACCCAAGTGCATGTGTCTAGTAAATATCCAGGATTATACCCCAGTTACCAGGACTCTAAAGCTTGAACTCCAATCCTAGAAATCAATCTCAGACTCCTGTGGTAGTCATGAACAGGTCCTATGGTAGTCATGAATAGCCACACTATTTTATAAAACAGTGTGGCTTAAAAGAGGAAGTGATCTTTGCATGTGGATATAAATGAGGAGGAAGTGGCTTGAAAATTTCAAGCAGGGCTTTCTTCCTCTCTACTATTTCCAGGGAAGTTTTGTGATAATAAAAAAAGCAATTGGGGGGAAGTGGAGGAATTTTTAACTGAAAAAAGGAATAACTTTCACTTATGCCAAATGTCCTATTTGATGAAAAAATATTATCTAATGCCTATGAGGGTACTTCAGAAAGTTCACAGGAAGATTTGTATTATCTTTTAATTCTATTTCTCTGTGAACTTTTTGAGATACCCTCGTATTTTCTTCCTTATACGAGAGTTTGGGAACATAATTGAAAAAAATTTTTTTCACATTTTTAAGTCATTATTTATGTACAATCATCAGGTTATAATAAAAAGGTTTTATTTTTCTATTTGTTTTTTTAAAAGTGAATTTTAAAAAAATTATTAGCATATTCATTATTACAAATCATGATTTTTCTTTATGCCCTTTTATAGTAAAAAGGTTTTAAAAGTCTATGAGGGAAGAGACCCTTAGGGAGATTTTCAGGTAACTGTCTCTTAAACGGACTAATACAGGAGTGACCGGCTTCCAGAGGATGGGCTAATAGCCTGCCCTGGTCAGTGCCACCTGCAGAGTCCAGAGTTCAGGTGCCCAGTTCTTCTACCAATGCCCTCCTCAAAGGCCCTCCTGCTATTTAAGATGTCTGTTTCCTAATACCTGCTTGGCACAGGTAAGAGACTCCACAGATAGGACACTTGGGCACTTTCAAGAAGGACCTGCAGTGAGCAAGAGCACTAACAGTCATTGTTATAGAAGATGATCCAGTGGTGGTCAGCCTGGCTCATCACTGGAATGACTACTAGAGAGAAAAATAGAAACATTTCCCTTATGGAGCAGGGCAGTCTGGCCCAGGTCAAATGGCACAGGTAGACAAATTAGCAAGCATGGCTCTTCGGAATAGGAACAAATAGCTGATCTGATAGACAACAAGTTTGTCTCCATTTCTCATCTGATGGCGACAAATCACCTCTTTAACAAGTAGTCAGGGTTTGTCAGCCTAAAATCATTATTTTTACTCTCTGCCAGTTTTGGCTGCAACATTAAATAGCACTCAAACCGAATATTCTCGAAAGATCCTGGTATAAATTAGTAAGACATTCCTTTCTCAGTCCATCATGTTTGACCTCCAGGGACGAGGTCAAAGTGACAGGACTACCCAGCCTGCCTGCCTGATGGCCCCAGTCTTTCTGCACGTACGTGTCAACGGAGTCTGTTCTTGTGGGCCCAGGACTGGTCTTGATTTCTTTTATTACCCCTCCTGCTTGTCCTTCCTGTAAAAGCAGAAATGAAAGGGATTTAACACCAGAAGTCGGCAAGACAAATGCTTTGCCAAAAGAAAAAAAGGGCAAATTTTGATGACATGTAACCCAAGGAACCTAACAAACATTTAAACAGGAAATGTCTTAACTGGGCCATTTGAGTGGAATGGCCATGCCCTTTACCCTCACCCTGCACGCCCTGTCAGGACTATAAACATTGAGGCTGAGGTGTAAAGGTCGGTCTCCGCCCATTGAACAAACTCAGCCTGACCCATAACACACACGAAAGCTTTTCTCCTCCTTCCTCTCCTTGGCAGTTCCCTCTTTCTTGAGGTTAATGTCACACAGAGCTAGTGACAACTTCACACACGTTTCCTGCACAGTCCTTTAAAATGCAAGATACCAAAACTTGCTGAAGCAAAGGGGAAGAAAAGGCAGTTTTCTGTGGACAAGGCTCACAGAGCACGGTCCTTACCAAGTTGGTTTGCATTAGAAATGTGCATACACCGTGGGTCATTTAGGGAACAAGAAGACTAAGACCAAAGGCGTTTATATTCCAATAAACAAATGGGGAAAATCTCCAAAAGTGCACAAAGATGGTTCTAGATATTTCTGATACACTCTTCCCTAATCTTGGACAGTTTACCAGTCCACAGGAGCAAAGAGAGTAAAACACGTTTACATTGACTGTCATCTGAGAAGGAAAACATGATGCTGACCATGTGCGCAGAAAAAAGAAGCCTCATTTGGAAACTTCTGATATGCTGTTTAGGCTTCCCGAATTTTATCAGTTATTTGCAGAAGGTTAAAGCTCTTTGATCAAACTTCTGTTTTCAGTAATCTTTGGTCACTTGCAGAAAGAGTACTCAAAGTATGCTTTGCAACTGGTATTTTAATTCTCTTGATTTGGGTCACTATGAATGCACCTAACATTTATTAGGGGGCACGGATGGCAACGTTATTAAGAGCCATTTTCCAACTCTATTAATCTTTAGTGCAGCAAATGAGTGAGAAAGTTAAGTAAGTTGCACTAATATTTCTGACATATCTAGTAGTTTAGCTCTTCTGCAAGCTACTCTGCTTTTCACTCCCCCTGACTTATCTACAAAGAACATTTTTCTCTTGCAGGGACACAATTAATCTCTTGCCCTATATCAGATGTGTACTTTGACGAAGCTAAGATGACAGTCTGTATGTCAGAGGATTTTATCCTTGTGTGTTTTTCTCCCTTACTATTCAATCTTTTTTTAGTATTAATGAAGGACAGCCCCTACATGGCTTCTCTATCTGCTTTGCTCTTTAACAGGGCCCCCTGTATAACCAGATACAGTTGTACAAGAAACTTCACAAGAGCTGAGGCATCACTCAGCACAAGCCACCTTGCTTGGCTCACTTTACTTCGGTTGAACAGAAATTTGAGATTGATAGCACTGTCTTCAACCTACAACCAGAGCAGGTCGGTGCTTTCTTATCTCCTCTGCTTATTTTTAATACGCCATGGTTTCTCATAAAGCTCTGTTTGAAAAGAGGGGTCTACCATTGAACAGTGTTTAAAAACCACAGGTTTACTGCATTTGACCACGATTCTGCTCCCCTATGTGAACTGCTGAACACAGCTTTGAGAGCTGGTCTGAAAAATGCCAGAAAGTTCATGCTTGTGTATGCAGTGTTGTTCTTCTTAGACCAGTTACAAAAATGTCTAAGTTTCCAGGACAAATTGAAATATTAAAAAATTTAAAAAAAGACTACATCTTTTACCACATAAGGTAACTGATATTTTCCCATTTCAGCTATGACAATCCTTACGAGCATTATGTAATACTTTAAAAATGAGAGCCACAGACTGGCCGGTTTGCTCAGCTGATCAGAGTGTGATGCTATAACACAAAAGTCAGGGGTTCGGATCCCCTTACCAGCCAGCCACCAAAACATAAAACAAAAAAACTGAGAGCCCATTTATCTTTGCTACACTGAAATTTGCTCATTATTTGGCTCCCCTGAGTTGACAAGAAAGAGCAGAATCTATTTCATCTGTCCAGGTGAGGCTTTGTAGTTTGCTTAAAACAAAAACCAAACTGAAAACCTTACAGCCATCCTAATTTCCACAAAGGAGTCTTCCGAGGAGCTGCCGGCGTTCAGCTTGAGCTGCAGCTCAGACACAATGCCCAGCAGGTCCACCTTTTCAGCCTGGAGACGTGCCACCTGGGTCTTCAGCTGCTCAGCTTCCTGCTCTGCCTCTGCCTTGGGCAGCCTGGCGCCACCAGTGGGGTCCTGGAATGACGAGGGGGACAACTAATTAACACACCCAACTCAGGACCCGCCATTGACTCGACTGCCCCACAGCCACAGACCAGGTGGCTTCTCAACATCCTTATCCCCTGAGCTTTAGAGGAGAAAATTCTAGCTCTTAGTTGACCACTTGTTTTGACATTACGTTTAAAATGGAAATTTTTACATTATTTTATTGTATTCAATAATAGAAATTGAAAATAACTTCATGACAAGAAAGGAAGGCTTCCTCAGCATACTGGAATAATCTGATATTATGAAAATAACCAGCCAGACTTTGGCAAGGGCATACTCATAAGTTATAGTCCAAAATTCCAGAAAATAAAGACAAGAAGCTGCTATAACTCAACCTCCTGCCTTTTTTCCTCCCCACGAATGCCCACCTATCCTACTCTCCCCACACTTGTCATGTCTGGTTAGAAGCCAGAGCACCAGGACGTTACTTGGTACAGTAACGGCAAAATACAACGGAAGGTCCAAAATGCTCCCAGTGTGCAGGCTGGTGTTTTAGGGTTGCTAAAAATAAATCTGCTGAGAAATAAAATAATTTAAAATCCAGAGGCTGGTACCAAAGGTCAAAAAGAAAATAAATTTCAGCCTATATAAACATTATTATCAAGCATTAATATTTCACTTAAGTCAAGTACAGGTTGTGTTCACCTTGTTGCAGTTACTGCATATGACAAAATCACAAGAGAAAGACCCTGTTTAGATGTGGTGTTTGTACTTGGGAGTAGGGAGAACAGATCTAGCCTACACTCTGCTCATTACCAGGTGTACGGCCTTGAGCAGATTCACTTAAGCTCCTGGCCTCTGATTCCTGAGGTTAGAAAGAAAGATGTGGCACTCTATTGGCTCTTCCAGTTGTGACCTTTCATGCCTCCCTGGTTTCCTCCTCAGGAAATCTCCATTGCTCTATGTGCATGGCAGGAGGCTTTAGTTCACTTTCCAAACCAGAAACGTATACACTTGAGATTATCAGAAAATTGCAACACATTAGAAAATCAACACAGACACAGATACACACCCATATTAATAGTACAGTGTAAAATAACAAATACCTTAAGACCAGCTTTTAAAGAAAAATCTTAATTACATTCAGGAATTTATAGCATAAGTAAATATCACCTACGGATTCTCCAAACAAGTAATTTGTTTTTTTTATTTTTTATTTTTTTGTTCTTTTTTGTGACCGCGCTCAGCCAGTGAGCGAACCGGCCATCCCTATATAGGATCCGAACCCGCGGCGGGAGTGCCGCTGCGCTCCCAGCGCCACACTCTCCCAAGTGAGCCACGGGGTCGGCCCAAACAAGTAATTTAAATAAGTGATTTCAAACCGGTAGTCAACATTGTCTGAGTTGAGTTTTACCTTTTTCCTTTCCTTAAGGAACAGTAAACAGACCCAAGGGCTCGTAGCAGAACCAAAACAACATCAGAAACACATGTGGATGGACAGCTAGTCCCTGAGATACTCACAACGAAGGTGCAGATGTTAACCTCACACTCCTGGGAACACACTCTTCCTTCCCCTAGAGCAGTCCCTTGCTAGGAAACTACCACAGGCCTTAGAGAAAACCCACTCGTGAAACCAGAGAGTTAGGTCTGCAAGGAAAGGTTAAAAGTCTGTGCAAACTCTCTTAGTAATGACTCATACAAAAGAAATGTAAATATAAAGGAATGAAAACAATAAAAGGACAGGTACTGCTGAGCTTAGACCCAGGAAGCAGACAGGTAAGGCAAGACTACGCCCTATCAGGAATCTCCATGTTCACCCTCTTGACCTCTCTAAGGACACTGTATAGAAAGGATTTTTAAAAACTACCTTGGAGGGCCAGCCTGTGGCTCACTTGGGAGCGTGTGGTGCTGGTATCACCACCGCCATGGGTTCAGATCCCCACATAAGGATGGCTGGTTAGCTCACTTGGGAGAGTGTGGTGCTGACAACACCAAGTCAAGGGTTAAGATCCCCTTACCAGTCTTTTAAATTAAAAACAAAACAAAACAAAAAAAACACCACCTTGGCACAATGGTAGAAAATAGAGTTCTGAGGACCAGGGATACAAGGCCATGACACTAGAGTCTCAGATTATTCGGTTAATTTTCTTTTTCGCAATTGTGAAAATCTCTTTATCCTTGGAAATCACGAATCCACTCACTTGGCCATGAAACACCTTGTAAGATAACTCTTCAAATTCCCCTTCATTTCACTACTGACACTCTTTTCAGTCCTCTCCTGGATTATCCCTGTGGTTTCTCTCTTTGACCTCTACTCCAACTCCATTATTTGTTACTGTCCTTCATGACTTTTGAGCACTTACCATTGACCTTTGTGTAACACAATTTATCTTTTTGTATATTTGTATAATCCCTCTATCCCACTGTCCTGAACACTTGCCAAAGTTAGTGTGCCATTCATCTAGAATCCTGGAAGAAAAGTCTGTCTGACGACCTTTGCCCTAGCAGCTTGTGCAATTCAAAAGTAGAGAGTGCTCTCCAGTGATCATTAGTGCATAAGTTAACAAAATCAGACAGAACCAGTAATGCCTCAGCCTCACCCCAGGATCGGAAGGCAGGCCTCCAAAAGAAACCCTCCTCCCTTCCCTTGCATGGCACAGAACACACGTGGCCCTGATGGCTGGTGGGCTTCCCTGTGACTTATCTGTAGAAAGCAGCAAGCGCAGACCGGAGGAGGCTGGAGAACTTTACTAAGTTGGGAAGGTGAGCCCTGCACAAAAACCTGGGAAGCACAGTCTGGTGGAGCAGAGCTGCTGATGGAGGATTTTAAAGAGCCAGGACTGTCTCTTTCTCCCACATACTCCACCCTCATTTCTGAGTCCTGCTTGGAGTTTGCTTCCACTGATCATTTGCCTTGACAGCACCTGCCCAGAGCTCCAGCTTCTCATCTCAAACTTCTTTCAATTCTGGCAAAACCTATAGGCAAACTATCTCAAACAAACTGCTTCTGGAAGCTTCCTTCTTGGCGTCAATGTGACAGACCCCAGCAGGCTGAAGCCAACTGTTAGCTCACATCCCAAAAGCCAAAGACAGGCAACAAAGATATTTTCTTACAGTAGAAAATTATTTATATATTCCAGTGATTATTTCTTCAGAAAATTCTACCTCAAAATATTTTGATAATGAGAGATTTCCCCCAGAGAAGCAACTTAATACTTTCTGAACTATAAGACAAGTTCAAAGATTGGACATGATAAATCATCCTTTTTTTTTTGGCACCTGGCCGGTAAGGCGATCCGAACCCTTAGCCTTAAGTGTAATATCGTGCTCTAACCAACTAGAGCCAACCGGCCAGCCCAGACATGATAAATCTTATCAACAATGAAACACTTCAAACACAAGTATAAATTATTTGAGCAGAATATTTTCATTGTCCATGAGCAGGAGCCGATGACTGAGATCACTGATACGAACTATAATGTTATTCTAAATAACTTTTCATTCTTTAGATTATTCTTTATCATGTTTCCTTTTCATTATTTTCTTCCCATTTTCTTTCTTTGTTTCCTTTCTTTACCCATCCAAGAAATGAGAAATCAACAAGGTTTAAGGTAAAATCTCAAGAAAAAAATCACTGATACCCAGAATAAACTCTCCCATGACCAACCCAGCACTCCACCCTCTAGAGAGTTGTTAGGGACCAGGTTTGGAAGAAAATAGACAGCAGATGTCCACCGAAATGCACACCTCTCAGCGAGCCCTGGAGTGTCGGCAGGGCCTGCAAATACATTCTCATTTTCTTTTCACTAACATCTTTGACATCCACTCTCAGGTATGGACACATTTCCCAGGTTCTTTGGGTGAACAAAAATGTGTATTTCTCTCTTTACCTGTGGCACCCTACTGCCTCCTATCACATGACATTTGCCAGACCATTTTTCAAAAGGAAAATGTAAAGTTAGTAATCTATTTTAGAATGAGAGCAAGGACAAGGTCAATAAGCAAAAATTCTAAGAAAGAGTAGATTTTTTAAATGTAGATTTATATCAAAGGCATAAACTAAAAACTAACAATTGGATAGTTGTAGGTAGAGGTCCACCTACACCATATAATGAATACAAAACACAGACTTATGACCTCAACATTCTTTTAACTACAATCAGTATGGTTAAAGCTTTACAAATTTGTTTCCCCCAACAGAGATTACACTTGACCCTTAAAATTGCAACCAGACATGCAAAACACCAGTCCAGGCTGAATAATGAAATCTTTTAATCTAGGAGTTTAGACAAGTGATAGAGTCTGGATGTGTTGTCCCCCCCAAAACTCATATGGAAATCTGATCCTCAATGTGGCAGTGTTGGGAGCTAAGTCATGGGGGTGGATCCCTCATGAATGGATTAATGCCCTTCCTGGGGGGTGGGGGTAGTGAGTCAGTTCTCACTTTATTAGTTCCCATGAGAGCTGATTGCTTATAGGACCCTGGCACCTCCTCTCTCTCTCTCTTGCTTCCTCTTGCCATGTGATCTGCTTGTACCTGCCGGATGCCTGCTGCTTTCCACCATGAGTAGAAGAAACCTGAGGCCCGTGCCAGATGCAGCTGTCCCAGAATCATGAGCAGAAATAAACCTCTGTTCTTTATAAATTACCCAGTCTCAGGTATTCTGTTATAGCAACACAAAAATGGACTCATACAACAAGTAAGATTCTACTGCAAATATTAAGAAAACCATAACTGATGAGCCTGCTCACCTCAAACGACCTTTCTGATTTCCCTCTTAGTTTTGCAAGCTCTTCCTTCAATTTCTCATTTTCATGACTCAAGGCCATGAGGCGCTCTTTGGCTTCTTTGCTCTGTATCTCAAAAAGTTGGCGCTCTTCCTTCTGCTTCTCTGTCCAGGCTGAAAGCTCCTCAAATCGTCCTTTCATGGCTTGATTATTCAGCTTCATGGCTTCTGTGGGGGGTTCACAGTGAAAGAATCACACACCAGGAGAGTTGAAGTATTCTGATGAATCGAACCTCCCCAAAGACAGCTTCACCACAGAGCTCTGAATCCAGAGATGCTATGCTTGGCCTGGGCCCAAGGGTTAGCAGGAAAAGACTATGGTAAGGTGAGTGGTTTTGCTTTCAGACAGGACTAGTGGTCTAACATCAGTTTTAGTCCTTAAAAGTCCCAGGAAAATAAAATTGATTTGGTTACCTCCATGACAGCATGCATATCTATCAATAACTGGGGCACTGAAGAAGGTGTTATCACTCCACATTCGAACACAGGTCCTGCCAAAAGCCACAGCTTGAGATATCAGAATCCTTTTGCTGAATAAGGTGGTTCTTAGTACTAAGTCTGTAATCATAGCAGCCTTTCTTCTTTTAAATGTACTACATGTCATTATGCTATTTCCCTGAGCTACAGAGAATACTTTCTATGCTTACCTGTATCCAAAAGTAAACAGCGGGCATAGTTTTAGCCTTACCAACAGCTAAATCCTGTGCTCCTTCTCCCCACAGGGAAACAGACAGAGAAGGGAGCTCCCTTACCAGCCTTACCACAAACGTATTACGTTTCACACAGGCCCAGGGAGAAGGGAGAACACAGGGGCCAGCTGCTGCTCACCTTTCAGCTGATGGTTCTCAGTAAGAAGCTCCTTCATCTGCTGGAGCAGCTCCTCTGGGGTGAATGTGTCCAGGTTTGGGTGAGCCAGGTTGGGAGGTCCATTTCCTGTGGTCTCATTGGAGCTGTCCCCCTTTTCAGTCAGGCAGCTGAGAGGTTGGTGGGACATGGCAGCACTTCCTATGGAAAAATCACAAACTGAAAATATAGCTGCCCCCCCTCTGCAAGGGGTCCCCATTGAGTTCCCAAAACTTATTAGCAATTGCTAACATTTACTCTAAAAGTTGCCGACTTTCTCTCCAATTACATTTTTGAACATTTTTGATACTTTCTTTTATTTTTTTTTAAAGACGACTGCTAAGGGGATCCTAACCCTTGACTTGGTGTTGTCAGCACCACGCTCTCCCAAGCGAACTAACCGGCCATCCCTATATAGGGATCCGAACCCATGGCATTGGTGTTATCAGCACCACACTCTCCCAAGTGAGCCACGGGCCATCCCTTTGATACTATCTTTTAAATAAAAAAGGCATATCCCAGGGACCGGCCCATGGCTCACTTGGGAGAGTGCAGTGCTGATAACACCAAGGCCGTGGGTTCGGATCCTATATAGGGATGGCCGGTTGGCTCACTGGGTGAGCGTGGTGCTGACAACACCAAGTCAAGGGTTAAGATCCCCTTACCAGTAATCTTTAAAAAAAAAAAGGCATATCCCAGCTTCAAGGAGATGTGAGTGTATGTGTGTGCACGTGCTGTGTATGTGGGTTGTATAAAGGATACAGTGAGGAGCAGGGAAATGAAGGAGGAAGAGAACAGTATGATGATATGATGATCAGGATAATATTTGTAGACATGGGAAAAGTATCATTAAATAAAATTTCCCATGCAAATCTTTAAGTTCAAATCTCCTGATTTCGAGTGAATTGTATGGTATGTGAATTATATCTGTATAAAGCTGTCAAAAATCTCCATATTTTATTTCTTGTATTTTTGGTTAAGAAGAAAGGGAGACTAAACATTTTCTGAACGTTTACTATGCGCTGAATCACTACCACACCAGATACGTCACTGTTTCTAATCTTCACTGTAATTCAACTAGGTAGCTATTTTACAGGTGAGGAAGCTGAATTCACAAAGGCAAACTGGTCATCCAAGCTCATTAGGTGGCACAACCAGGTATCAAGGATAATCCCAAAACCCAACCTTGTAACACACAAAGGTACTACTAAATGCTTAGGCTTTAGTACTATATTTTTCAAAGCATACTAAAAAGACTGCGACATCTCATTTAGTTATTGCATATTCTGAAAATATTTTTACACATAGCACTCTATTTTGTAGAGGGGTCAATGTGGGCATATAAATATAAGATAGATGAGTGAATCCCAACTCCACTCCTGTGTTACTTCCCACCTGTATAAACACAGGTATCTCTTCCCATGACTGGCTACGTGCCACAGGCAAAAATTTTCATCTTCACACCTCAAGAAAATGATGAGTCTTTTCCATCAAGAACAGATGTGGACAGATTATAGAGCAATACAAAGTAAAGGCAACTCCTCCCCTCTGATGCTGTACACACACACACACACACACACACACACACACACGCACGCACGCACACACGCACACACACCCCTGTTCTACAGAGATACCTGAAAAAGCATAACATTATTACTTCCAAGATACCTATCCTTCCAAGACAATTTTCAATCCAATTATCCTACAAATAGGTATTAGGCAATGATGCACACTGTATAACTGTGATCGAGCAGAAAGCCACTGTGCCACAAAAGGTGCTGGGATTAAGAAGGAACTTGCAAGCGAGCATCTGGTTTCTAACTGCTCTCAGTTAGACCATGATTATGGAGCCTGTGATCCATGGAGTGGCGGGCTCATTGTACATGAGATCAGTCACTGGAAGACAGAAGCAAGAGGACCGTCCTCTCTCTGATCAATACCTGTATCATGACATTCACATGCACACTTAGTATCCATGTATTAAAATGAAACCAAACCAAACCCACCGAACGCAGTGTTGCTTCCCTATGCAAGCAGGAGGCAGTATCTTGGGCTCTAGGACATCCTCTGGAAGCCAGACCCTGGCATCCTGCTTTTGGTCTGAGGCTCTTGTAGGTAATCGGAGACAGTGCTACCAGTGACGGGGACAGCAGGCCCAATGGGACCGCTGGCTGCCTGAGTGACTTCTTCTAAAGCAGCTAGCACAAAGAAGTGCGTTCACACAAAATTATGTAATGAGGATGATGGCAGTTTTATGAAGTGAAAAACACTGATAAAGAGTATTATTCAATTTTGAAACTTTTGTACTTATGTTTTACATATCCAAATTGTTTTAGACTAGAGGTATAATGCTGAAGTGTTCTATCGCTTGGCATTAGGTGACTAAAATAGACTGTTTTTCTTTCCTCCCCTGAAATAATTTGGATAAACTGCCAGTTCCTGACTTTCCATAAAATTCATTTTTGCACAGAATGATCTTGGTGCAAGCATTTCATAAAAATGGGGTTTTATGAGTAAGTGTTTCTACCTCTTTTGCAGAGGAATACTAAAATTCTAGGTAATCGACCTAAAGATAGAATCCTTGTAGTATGTATCATTTACTAGTCAGAATTAAATTTCCTCAGGTATTCAGTGATTATACTACACTTTGCAAAGGCCATGGAAACATTTAACATGTTTTTAAAAGAGTATCTCTGCAGATATCTGGAGAAGTGCTTGGTTTCATCTCATTACATGAACGCATTTCTCCTTAACAGTTTTTCTGAGAGGGAAGGTAAAGGAAGGAAAGGGGAAGGGAAGAGAGGAGGAAGAACAGACAAAGAGATGTTCCCTTGAAAATCATTCAGATTTTTTTCCCTCCGTGACCTCCTTTATATCTCTACCATGCCTATAAATACAACTGTAATAAAGTTAAAACTGGTTCTAGTTGTTATATCAGTGCTTCTAACTTTTTCAGCCTGCCCAGATTTTATAAGGACAGAAGGAAAAAAGCAAGTTGTGCTCCAGAAGACAGTAGGAGAAATACTCGTACCGTAGCCAGATGTGCTAAGTCACCCGACCTCTTCTGATTTTATTGACTCATCCAGCAAATGATGATCCTCATGGTTGCTTTCAGCTCAACAACTCTGAGAAATGTATTCTTTTTTTTTTTTTTTTTTTAAAAGATCTTAACCCTTGACTTGGTGTTGTCAGCACCACACTCTCCCAAGTGAGCGATCCGGCCATCCCTATATAGGGATCCAAGCTCGGGCCTTGGTGTTATCAGCACCACACTCTCCCAAGTGAGCCATGGGCCGGCCCTGAAAAATGTATTCTTAAACTTCTAGTAAGATCACAGTCCAACTCCTACCCTCTAGCACACCCACACCCAGTACCCCCATGGGTGTGCTACCCTCAAATACATATACCTGTCCTAATTACAGTAAACTCTTTGCTATCCGGTATTTTTAGGAAAAAATTATTTTGTAATTCATAGTAAATAAGCTAGCATAGATGGCAAACATATGCATGTAAGTACTTTCTATCAATATTTCACTAAAAGTAATTTAATTGATTTTGGATCACTCAAAGGGTACCTTATGATTTTAGAATATTTTGGGACATTATTGTGAGTTATCACTGCACAATGTACATATGAAATACCTATTGGTAGAATGCCAGTTGGAGAAAGCTTAATTCTCTACCTTTTTAACAACCTGAGCTGCTTTCAACTGGGCAGAGACAGAGATACATTGTAAATCCTTGCACACATCTTTGAAGGCTACAGAAATTAGAACTAAGCCATTTATTCCAAGTTCTGTCTAATAACAGAAATTCTCATAATCAACTGAAGTAGATCTGAAGTGTGTCATTTCTAAGCAAACGTGATATTCAATGATAGAAGAATGAATTCATTTAACACAGGGTATGTCAAGACTTCACCAATGAGGAAGAAAGAACTACCTGGTAAGTGGAAGATCAGAAGCAAAATCTCCTAGATTTTAGTCTCAAATATGCTATCTGAATTCCTAATAGTATATATTATTATTATTATTAGTCCCTGAGGTCAATAAGTAGAGCAATGACTTGATCTTGTAGACACAAGCATGAATCGCATTCCTGAGTTGGCCTTAGAGGTGATCCAGTCCAACTTCTTATTCAAGGAAAGAATGTCTTGTCTCATGTATTCTACTAATAGGATAAAAGGAGCCTCACAATTATATGCTAGAAATGATGTTTTGATTTTGTATACAGAAAATAAGAATAGATTTAGCCTAGTCACCCAAGGCAGGAGCCTGGGGGTTATGCATGACTCTCCCAATTCTCTCTCCCCCCAAGTCTAATGGGTCATGAAATGCCTCCACTTCCACCTCGAAAATGTTTCTAAAAAGCACCACCTCCTCTCCATCCCCACAGGCCTAGCTCAGGCCCTTCTTGTCTTGTCTGGATCACAGCAAAGTTGACCTCCACAAAGGACAGGATTTTTGCCTGTTCTGTCTACCGCTGTATCCCTTGTACTGAGAATGTCACTTGACACACAGAAGGAAGGGTTCAATAAATACTCGTTGAATGAATTTTAATAGCCTCCTAAATGGTCTTTCATTCCCTTCCATTTCAGTCCCTTTGCCTTCATGGTTTCTTTTGCAACATGAGGTCATTCCCCTGGGTACACTCCTTCCCGAACAAGATAGGGTTTCAGCTTCCTAGCAAGACAAGCATGAACTTCCAGGGTCTGGGCCCAACTACCCACCAGTGTCATTGCCTGTTGCCAAACCACTCATTCCTGAGGCACACTGAAGATTTCACAGCTCCCTGCATTCTTTTGCCTCTGTGATCTTGCCTCTTCTCCATCCTGCCTGAAATGTCTGGCCCCCCTTTTGCCCTGGCAAACTTCCACTGGAGAGTTTGATGTCCGGTTCAAACATGACTTCCTGTGTCAAATGAACTGCTCCTTCCTCTGAGCATCCAAGAACACTTTGCATGTCCACCTCTTGTGGCCCTTTCCGCAGTTACTGTAATCATCTTGAGCCAGTCTATTTTCTCTCCACTGTATTCTACTACAGACTGGCACACAGCAGGCTATCAGTAAATGTTTGTTGAAACGAAATTAAAATATAGTATAAAGAGGTATTTTTAAGTCTAACACCTGTAAAACACTTTCTGCTGTGTAGGTGACAAGCATAACATGCTGGTATTATTATGAGTTTTTCTACAGTTCTAAGGCATTCATTTCCAGATTCATGAAATCAACTTTTAAAACTTATTTTAAAATTAGCATTGCTTTTTATGTCACTGCAAAGGTATCTGGATATCATTTCATGACACAAATTCTAATTCTCAATCCTTATACACATGCCAAAGTGAAAACAATGAGAACTTCTGAAATAATCTTTTCTTTCTGAATGAAATATTTTATTTTTTAAAAAACAGAGTTTGATTTCTCCCTTTTTCTTTGTATTTTGGATTTGCTATACCATAAATTCCAAAGAGCATATCAACTATCAAGTATATCAAGACTATAAAATTCAGGAGAGCAAGGTTTGGGTATGAGAAGATGCATTTCATGGCTGGAATATCTATGTGCCCATTCTTAAGGGACGGGGTTTGGTAGGAAAGTAATACAGTGGCCAACTGCTTTCAAAGATAAAGTTTGGTGTTGGGGACGGGGAGGTGGTTGTTAGATTTCATAGCAAGAATTGGCTGGTTAGCTCACTGGGTTACAGTGGTGCTGATAACACCAGGGTCAAGGGTTGGGATCCCTGCAATGGCCAGCAGCAAAAAAAAAAGAAAAGAAAAGAAAAGAAAAAATCATAGTAATATAAGCAAACTGAAGGTCAGTTTATAAAAAAGCTGCTGCTTTCATAGTGTTGTGCACAATATATAAAGAACTCCTAAAATTGGCCCAGTAGAAAAAACAGATCAATCACCCCACAGACTCAGTTCAATCATTGTCCCCTCTCTACATGCCACATTTAAATTTTCCTTCTGCATTCCAGGGCAGTCCCTGGCCTTGGCCTCTTCTCGTGGTCCTCTTCAGCCCAATACAAATTGGGTCTGTCCTGGGAGGCAGCCCGGGCTCCCTAGCTCTTTTCTCCCCAGGTCCAAAGAGCAAGGCAGGTTCTTCTGTTGATGCTGCTGCCTTGCTAACCAGGTCTGAGGGCTTCGATGTCTGCGGCTTCAGTTTTCCATTTCATCCTTAAAACAGTTCTGTGGCATACACTGTCATACAACGGTTTTCCTAGTGGTGGAGGCCAGGCCGGAACCTGGGTTTCATTTTCTCTAAGCGATGTTCACTGTCTCCAGCTTACACATTTCTGACTGTACAACCCATTCCTTTGGGGTTTTCAGCCTCATCAAAAATTCTCTCTATATATACTCTCTCTCACACACACACTCTCTCTCCTAGACACAACGATTTATGTAAATTTCTTTCAGCTGTTCAGTAAGCCCAGCACCTTAGAGAAGGGTCATTATTCTTTACTGTTCCTGGGCCACCTCATTAAGCCACAGTCGTGATGTCACGTCTTCCAAAGGTGTGCCTTAACCTTCCTCCTTATAATGAGGAATTGGCTTCCTAATTATGCTCAACGTGCGGGAGGGCGTCACCCCCAAACCACCTCGGTGACCTACTGAGGAAGTCACCTGCGGCCAGCCCTACCGGTATCTTCACCCTTTTGGGGTGGGGATAAGGGGCCCTTGGCGGTGGCCGCCCCAGGCCGGTGCCCTTTCCCACCAGGTCACGATCCGCCGGGGCCTGGAAACCCTCCCAGGGCAGATGTCCCACGAGAGGGACGCGCCCCCGCCCCGTCGCCACCCTCACCCCCACGGGCTCGGGGCCGCAGGGAAGGGGGTGGCGGGAACCGCTTCCAGGGCGGAGAGGCGCCCGCCAGAGAAGGAGCCACCTCCTCGCCCGGCCCCGGGTCCGGCCCGCCCCTGCCCGGCTCACCAGCCGCCAGCGCTCGGCCTCTCTCGGGGTCACTGCTTCCTTGGCATCGTGCCGCGGGGGGAAGGGCTCGGAGCCAGATGCGGATGGCGGGGACGGCGGGGTGCGGGCAGCCCCGGACTGACACACGGCCTCGCGACCCCGCCCAGCGTCGCTCAGCTGACCGCCGCGCAGGCGCCCCATCCCAGCCCGGGACTTTCCCATGCTCCGCCCCTTGGCCCCGCCCCGGGACACGCCCCGCCCCGCCCGAGGCCGCGCCCCTCCTCTTTCCTAGGCCCGCCCCCTGCGTCCCACCTCCGCCGCTGGCTCAGGGTCAAGGCGCCCACGCGAGTGAGCAGGGGTATGCCCAGGTGTCAAATGGTCTGCTTTAATAAAAATAAATGATTAATTAAACGGAATGTGTGGAGTCGGTCTTCCCTGTGTCTTGCTCGTGGGGTCCCTATAGAAGAAGGCCGGAGCCGCAGGGGGTCGCTGCGCCCCAAGGAGAGGGAAGGAGGGCCCCGGGTATCCTTGTTAAGAGGCCTCCATCTGTGCTTTTTAAAAACCTTACATCTAGACGTAGTTAACCGAGCGAACGTTACTCTTCACCCGACTTTACTCCTGAACTAGACCTTTACAAAACACGTACACACACACCCCCAAATCAAAAAAGCCTGTAGTATGGGGCCGGCCTGTGGCTCACTCGGGAGAGTGCGGTGCTGATAACACCAAGGCCACGGGTTCGGATCCCACATAAGGATGGCCGGTTAGCTCACTGGGTGAGCGTGGTGCTGACAACACCAAGTCAAGGGTTAAGATCTCTTTACCGGTAATCTTAAAAAAAAAAAAAAAAAAAAAAAAAAGCCTGTAGGATGCTTCTTGGGCTCGTTCCCAGAGAACAGGTCACCCCTTAACACCTGGATGCTTCAGATGCCCCAGACAGGTGGGATTAATGCATTGACCCGGATTATATCTGGGAAGCAGCGTTTGCTGCTGCGGGAAGTATTGATCCACTATACCCGAGGAGGGAAGATGCCTCCGGATCAGCCAGCAGAATGACAAGTACGAAAACAAGGTAAGGAGAAAGGGAGAACCGACCTGGTTCGCAACCTAAGCAGTGAGAAGGCAACAACGGGGACGCAGCCACAGGACAGAGGGCGTATGATCGCGAGGTCAAGGTCTCGGTCAAGGCGGTGCTCCCGACGGCAGGACCCTCGTGCAAGACAAGTTAAATGGAAATTAGGGCGCGTCCCAGGTGGTCTTGGAGATGTCTGACAGCAGGTTTATGCCGAAGACCACGAAGGATGAACTTGATTTACGAATGGAAGGGCTATCGCTGCTCAGGTCAGCGGGGATAAACAGCACCGTGGTTGCTTCTCCACGCTGCTCACCGGTTGGAAGGAAATGGGGCGGGGGCGGGGGGGAATCCTCACAAAACGGGAAAACGCGGATGCGTCCTCTCCTGGTATCCCGGAAGGTTTCAGCTTCGCTGTCTAGACCGCCTGCTGCCTGGCCCTCAACACCTGCCCCTGAGGTTAACCCCCAGAGCAGGGCAGGAGAGCTAGCAAGTCAGTAACTGCCTACTGCCCCCAGACTCAGTTTCCAAGCCCTAAAGTTGGTGTGGTTTGTAAGAGGGGGAGATGAGGGGAGAGGCTGCTTTATGTGGAGTGAGCCAGGGTAGGGTGGGGAACTCCAAACGGGGAATATTTTAAAAACCAGTGCAGGGCAAAACTGGTGTCATTCAGGAAGAGAGCTTAGGAAAATAGAGAGAGAGAGAAAATATATAATAAAGTTCCCTAGTTTTTGATCAACTACTGGGATAATTCAGGCAGAAGAATCTTTGTCACAGCTGTCCTCTGGGGACCGTGGGACTGGGCTCGTTTCCACAATTTTACACCATATTAGAGCGAATTAAAACGAGCATCAGAGAAGCTCTGAGCAGAAAGAGGTCACACAGGGGGCTGCCCAGAGCTTTGGAGTGGGAAGGCTGCGGGTGAGTTCCTGGTTTCTCTAGAAAGTGGTCACGGCAGTTTTCCCTCGCTTGCTCTCAGCAGGGTAGGCCCCTGAAGCACTGAGTGCCCCTACCACTTCTTAGCTCTATGACTTTGGACAAGTTATTTAATCTTGCTGTGCCTCATTCTCTTTATCTGTGAGATGGGGAGTATTGTACAGGTCCCAAATCCCCAAAATTCTGAGAACCAAAAGTCTTTCCTTAATTCATTTGGTGGCAAAACCTGACCCAACTGATGTAAGCTATTTACAATCTTTACTTAGATCCTTTATGTGATTATTTATTTGTTTTGTTCAAGGAACATTCATTAATTTGTAGGAGACCTGCTTCAGACCTGGTTGGGGTGTTATGTTATATAAAGTATATGCATTGTATGACCTTTTTAAAATCCAAAAAATTCTGCATTCTGAAATGGAAATTACTCTAAAGGTTTTAGAAAGGGATTTGGACCTACAACACCTACTACCTAAACATTCTGTGAGGATGGAAGGATAGTACACGTAAAACATTTAGAATGATGCCTGGCACATAGTGTTAGTTGCTATCATTATCTCCAGTGTTGGAGTCAGCTCTGTTTCTTAGCCTGAATAGTCCAGTTTCGTGCCTCCATCATCCTTCACACTTTCATTACTAGACAAAGTCTAAGTGCAGCTAAGAAGACTGAAATTATAAAATGCTTTTTAGTTGTTTCACTGATGTGGTTTTGTGGGAGGTAAATGCAAAGCAGTGTAGTAGAGTATTTAGTGAGATATTAACTTGTGTTTCATGCCCCTTGTGTTCCTCCCCACCCCTAGTCCCCTCTGTTTTGAGTTGGTAGCTAGTCTCTTTGTGATTCCTACCCCAAGGGGATTTGCAGGATTTGAAGCAACAGCTCTTAGAAGAATAACTTTCTTCCTGTCTTTGAAGAAAGCTGGATCTCAGTAAATACATTACCTACCCCCCCCCCCCTCCGTGTCCTGGAGGGAGAGGGGAGAGATCCAGGGTGGGGTGGAGTGGGGAGATTTCACAGCAGTTGGAGGGAGGAGTGACTCCTCCAGATTGGGAGAGGGGAAGGGTCTGGTGGTCTCATGAGCATCAAGCACTCAAGTCTCAGTCCCTGCAGCACCAGGACAGATGGCAAGCTCTTGGAATCTCACAGCTATGTGATGCATCTATTGGACCTCAGGAGCCTTCAGCAGGTACTGGTGCCCAGGATTGTCATTGGGAATAGCAGAACAACCTGCCTTCTCCCTAGAAGAACCCCTGTATGGGATAATGATAGTATCAGCAGCAAGACTGATGGGCTGAAGAATAAATGGCCTTTATTCCAATGGATACAAAAGTCCTCCGGGATTTTTGCATGACTCTAGGGAAGGAGATCCTCTGCTTTCAAGGCCCCAGTGATGCCTGAGAATGGATTTCCCTATACTCCTGCAGGGCAGGGGCTGGGTTTAAGAAATTAAAGATATACAACATTTTTATGCATCTCTGAGCTAGTAGACTAATACAAAAGTACTTCAAAGAGTTTGTGGAAAAATGGAATTAAAAGATAGTACGAATCTTTCCATGAACTTTTCGAAGACCCCATGTATTCACACTTGGCATGTCAGATGCAAAAGGGTTCATATACTATGATTCTATATATATATATTAAATGTCTGGAAAAGGGAAGTAGAGAAAGACAAAAAGCAGACCAGTGGATGCCTGGGGCTAGGGTGGCTTTGACTGCAAATGAGCACAAGGATATTTTGGAGGGTGATGGAAATATTCTAAAACTGGATTGTAATGATGGTTGCACAACTCTATAAGTGTAATTAAAAATCACTGAATTGTACACTTACAATAGGGCAAATTTTATGGCATGTGATCATACCCCAATACAGCTGCAATCAATACCAAAAACACTGAAGTAAATACTAATGTCCCATGAAGGGCATGCCCTTTCTGTTATGCCAATGCCATAGGCTACACCGGTCATCTACCCTGCACTTGTGCTGAGTCTGGGCTTTGTCTCAGCTTTAGTTAGACTTAGCTCATTACTGGCTCCAAATGCTCTAAGGGTGGGTTCCTCAGAAAGTTAAACAGAGAATTAGCATATTGTAAACCCAGCAATTCCACTCAAAAGAATTAAAAACAGGGACTTAAAAAAGTGTACATATATGCCTCTAATAGGTTGCTTTTTTCTTCCTGAAATCCTGCATGACACCATCTCCCCATATGCTGAGTGAGTAGATGAAGCTTCCATCAGAATGAGGCTCTGGGATTAGGGTCCAACCTGCAGCCTTGGCCAAGTACCCAGAGTCCCGGGAACAATGGCTCTTTGTGAAAAGCCAGATCACAGCATGTGGCGCAGTCTGCTCTTCCTGCCTCTCTGTCCCACGCCTCTAAATCTTGAAACAGTAAATTCATTGGGAAGGAACCAATGTTTCTTTCTTAGGTTTGTCCTTTGTAAATATTGAATAAGAATCCATCGTAATAATACCACTTATTAATCACTCCTTATTCCTTCCCATTTTGTGCAGACAGAGGCTGTCCAGGACCTGACACCTTTTCTATCAAGTCAAAGCAGAGCACAGATGAAATGTTGGATCCTTGCTTCCTTGTTGTGCTATAAAACTGTTAAGAGTTCCTGGAGCAAAATTTTCTGTTAAAGTATTAATTAGCCAGAGCCAGTGATTTGGGGAAATAATCACTATAATATACCACAATTCTTTGTCATGGTCTAAAAAATACTGCCATTATTTTCTTTGTATGTCTGAGGAGTGAGAAATGGCTTGGGTGTCTAATTTTCTACATAGTTTTAGCTTCTAGCTTTGGATTAAATCATTGATCTGTTAGTGTAGAAGCAAGTATAATTTGTCTTTTTTCCATATCAATTATTTTTTCCAAAATGAGATGTTTCACTTCTCTGAGGGAATGCATGGTGGAATGAGGGACACAGAGGCCTGGGTGTCCAGCTACCTGGGCTCAGCCTGAGAACTCAGGAAGGGACAGAACCTCCTGGGCCTTGGCCACCTCATCAGTGAAGGAAAGGCTGGGGTTGGGACAGATGATCTCTTAGCTTCCCTTGTGCTCTAAAAAAATTGGAATTCCTTTTTGTTCATTATATTTGGTATCCTATTTCAGTAGATTCCAAATTAATTTCAGTGGAGGCTTCTTCCTGCAATAGTGGCTGACTTCATGCTTGGCTAGTTAAATTCTCATAAATGATTTTGCAGTTTGAAAAATCACCAAGTCCCCTGTTTTTGCAAGAAAATGTGCTCACATACAATTTCCAAAAAGACTACAACAGGGGGCCGGCCTGTGGCTCACTCAGGAGAGTGTGGTGCTGATAACACCAAGGCCACGGGTTCGGATCCCATATAGGGATGGCCGGTTTGCTCACTTGGGAGAGCGTGGTGCTGACAACACCAAGTCAAGGGTTAAGATCCCCTTACCGGTCATCTTTTTTAAAAAAACCAAAAAACAAAAAATTCCAATGTTGCTCTCACTGGGCTACATGAACCCTATCTTGCTTTGTGGGCAGAGTTCCCGTTCCCCTGTCATAGACAAGTAGACAGTTATTAAGTTTGTAGACATGTGGCCCTCATGAGCAGTGACACAGCTTTCTCTGGGGCTGGTCTCCTCAGATCTTTACAACTGAATGTCAGGAGTCAGTTTATTTCTTATCTAAGTATGTAGGTTAATCCTAGGTGTCAATTTGGTTAGATGAAGGAATGCTGAGAAACCTGGTAAAGCTATCTTTTTAGGTGTGTCTGTGAGGGTGTTTCCAGCAGAGATTAGTATGACAGTCTGAGTGGACTGGGTGGGAAAGACCCACCCTCAATGTGGTTGGGAACTGTCCAGTCTGCTGGGGGTCCAGAGAGAACAAAAGACAGAGGAAAGAGGTGACGCTCTGTCTCGATCTGCTGCAGCTGGAATATACTCTTCCCTCCTGTCCATGGACATCAGAGCTCAAGACTCTTCAGCTTTTGGGTTCCAGGACTTATACCAAGGACACCATCAGCTTCATATAATTATAACATATCTTATTGATTCTCTCTCTGGAGAACCCTAACTAATACACTAAGGCCCATGGTTCAATTCTCCAGCTGCCAAATCTTTAAATTTTGCAACTGATTACCTCTTTGCTATTACTGACCCCGTCCATTCCTCTTTCTGTCTCCATTGGGAACTAAGGCAGAAAATGACTTAAATTACATGGGAGTTTTCCAACATGGATCGTCTTCACAAAAAGCAATTCTCACCAAGTTAATATGATCCGACCCCAGGGAGGCAGAAAAAAGTGCTAGTCATAATACACTTACTGCAGAGACAGTTGGATATTTGTGGACTGTTATGGCAGTTGTGGCCAAGTTTTGAAGACTTGGCTGTGAAAACTCCAAGAGGAAGATCTATTTGTGAACTTGGAAGTGCTTAGGCAGTATTTCCCACTGCAGCAATTTCAGAGACTTCAAAAGCTGATTTCACATAAATTTAGAACTTTCCCATTCATTGTGTCTTATTATAATTCTGGGAAGCTGCTCCATTCTGTTTATCATAGAAATAAGAGAAGAGTCTCTGTGAATCTTTTTATAAAAATATTTCCTGTCTTCCTTGGCTCTCATCCTCATGAACTTTTTTTAATTGCACCTTCAGCGCAAAAGTATATTTTAGTTGATTCTGGCTGGGTGGGTTCAAGTGTACTTTCTCGGTCTGCGTGTGCAGGAAGTGCCACCCCAGCCACTGCTAGCTGCACCCTCCCTCTCTCTTCCTCCTCCTCAGCCTAATCCCCCACCCTCCAGTTTTTCACCCTCACACTCTCCCCTTCCCCCATCCCCTTTTTCACTGGAAGACTGTATGATCCAGCATTGACACTCTGGTGTCCTTTCCATTTAGGGTGTTACCTTTCCAGAGCCTCTGGCATTTAGGATTATTTCTAATTTTATAACAAAAACTGTGCCTGTTAAAGGAACTTCAGGGGTCTGCTAGCAGAGAGGAATTATTTTATAGGGTTGGGCCTTTCCCAGTAAGCTTGAAATCAAACATATAGGGTACCTCCATCTCAGTTACACAAAAGGTCATGTATTTGATTCTACCATCAGAAGGGATAAACTTGGGAGCTTTTATACAGGTGGAGAGGACAGAACTTCCGGATGATTCAATGTGGCAGGTGAGTTGAAGAGAGTTGTTGAAGACAAAAATTTCCAACATGGGTGATTTGATACGTGATAGGAATGTTAGCTGAGATGGTGTCTTAGTTCATTTGGACTGCTATAACAAAATACTGTAAACTAGGTGGCTTATAAACAACAGAAATTTATTGCTCACAGTTCTGGAGAATGGAAAGTCCAAGATCAAGGTGCCAGCAGATTTGGTGTCTGGTGAGAGCCTGCTTCTTGGTTTATAGATGGCCGTCTGTATGCTGTATCCTCATGTAGTGGAAGGGGTCTCTCTGAGGCCTCTTTTATAAGGGCACTAATCCCATTCATGAGGATCCACCCTCATGACCTAATCACCCCCCAAAGGCCCCAACTTCTAATACCATCACCTTGGGGGGTTAGAATTTCAACATGAATTTTGAGAAGACACAAACATTCCATCCATAGCAGATGGGAAACACAGGACAGGTAGCAGTGTTGGAGGGAAGGTGATTAGTCCTGTCTGAGTAATTTGAAGTACCTGTGGGATAGGTGAGTGAAGATGTCCATACCTATTTGGAAAAATGAGTCTAAGCCTCAAGATAGGATTAGGTTTGGAAATATGGCCTTTGGAGTCATCTTCAGAGATCTCATCTATAAAGGCTAAATTCTAGAGAATTCCTCCAATTTAAGAGGGGCTCAAAGGAAACAAAAAGTTGAAGAGAAGAGCAAAGGGGGCATCCAGAAAGGAAAAAGGGAAACTAGAAGAGTGCTATGTCTCAGAAGTCAAGAAAGGAAAAGCAGAAAGAAGGAGTGGCCATTGAAAGTATCAAAAGACATTGAGTGGTCAGAGAAATAGGGACAGAGAAGCAGGTTTGAGATTTGGAGACTCCAGTAACTGGTTTCAACTTCAAAAGAATAAAATAAACACTAAGTTGTTTACTTGCATTCTTAATGTGATTAAGTATGTTCATTAATAAGAGTTAAATAATAAAGTCATGATGTAAAAATGACTGTTTCTAAAGAGTTGGCCACTATATGTAAGATGCAAGACATATTTGATATGGTAGCTGTATAGTTATTGGATCTGAACCAGATCCTGGATAATTGGAGGAGAAAATTCATTCTAAACCTATTTCACATATATCTCAACATTCAGGTAATGAAAAAATGCTTTCCTCTCCCTCATCTTGTCTCCTTGGTGCTGCTTAATGCCTTGTTTGATTCTTTTGCCTAAATTTTTGTTGGAGACGAGGGCAGGCAGGAGACAGGCAACCTGTCTCATTATATTCACTCAGCTGCTTCGATTTTTGCAGTGCGTCATCTCTTGGAGATCTGCAGCTTAGTTTCCGTGCCTAGTTCTCAGGTTGCCTTTCGAGATGGAAAACCTATTTCTCAGTATGATTCATCCTACCTAGAGGCTTGTGCTAACTATGGTTGATATTGACTCTGCTGGATTTGGGGGGATGTCATCTTACCACGTCCCCTTCTTGTGTTTATAGACACTGGTTTGCTCAATTCACATTTCCTTTTCATTTATTTTAAGATTTATATCTCTCCTATGGAATTGGAATCTTTCTTTGGAGCAGCATGTAAATCCTCTCTATCCTTCTCAACTCTTTTTCTAAATTGTTCAGCCTTTTTAATGATAACTAAAGACGGATGCTGACAAAAAGTGATGATATGCTGAATAAACCTGCCCAAACTTCCTGTATATGAATTTACTGCAGGTTAGGCTTTTGCTAGGATTTGATTGGGGCTGCTGTGTACGGTTGTGCAGGATTCACTGCATCCCCAAAGGGATGAATGCAGGCTGAGGTGTAGCTGGCACTGAGCTTGCCAAGCCTTGTGCTTTGGGGTGAAGCCTCATCTTCCCAGATCCTTTTTCTAATTCACACAGAGGCCCTCTACCAACTAGCAGAGTCCTGGATTTGATCATTTCCTATACAGTCGTCCCTTGGTATTTTTGGAGGATTGGTCTCAGGACCCCCACAGATACCAAAATCCACGGATGCTCAAGTCCCTGAAATAAAATGGCATAGCATTTGCACATAACCCGTGCCCATCCTCCAGTATACCTTAAATCATCTCTAGATTACTTATAATGCCTAAACAATGTAAATGCTAGGCAATAGCTGTTATACAATATTGGTTTTTTATTTATATTATTTTTTATTATTGCATTGTTATTTTTTATTGTTTTTTTTTCCTCCAAATATTTTCTATCCATGGTTGGTTGAATCCACGGATGTGGAACCCATGGATATGGAGGACCCACTGTCGATCCTCAGTCCTCAGTGCTGTCATGAAAGGAAAACAGTATCGTCCTTGCCCAAACGGTCCTAATGTGAGCACACCCAGAAAGTCTGGAAGAACATATAGATCTTGTACATTCCAGCCCATTCTAGTGTTCACAAGGGGTATTGTAGCTATGGCTTCTCTGCTCTATCCATTTGCTCCCTGCTATAGTTTCTCCACTGGCCTCAGACCATACTTCTTGCTCCAACATGGGCATTGTCTTGTGGTAGGGAGGAAAAGCTCATCCACTTTGGATCTCCTATTTTTTCTCTTCCACCCCCGTAGCTCTTCTGCGCTTCGGTCTCACCCACCCCACTTCCAGGGCCCTAACTCCGCTTGTGCTGGGCTCAGTCCTTCCATTGCTCTTCTGTTACAATGTGCCCTGTTGTAGATTCTTAATGCAGAGGGGAGCAAAGGTGGGTGTGGAGAAGGGAAAGGTGCAAAGAGGTTGTGCCAGATGTTGTCAGCACTGTTCCCAGCCCCTCTTTGCGCTTTCCTGTATCTCAGAGGTTGCAAACCTGGGAACTCTATTTCTGAGACTCTCTTGCCAGTAGGCTTTAGGATAAAGTTTAGAAGATTCATCTTTGCCAGGTTTGGAAAGTTAAGGCTGCAGCAGGTGTGTGGGCTTCAACAGATAAATTTGTAGCCTTTTTCATGTCCCCTTGACTGTTACCAGCCCGGGGCTGTGGGCATCTGTGACCATTGCAGTGGTTTTCTGCATTTTACTGATCTCTGGGTGGCTGCTGCAACTTCCTGACTTCCTGGATCCCAGCTTTGGTGGCAACCCTGAAAACTAGGGGTGAATTCCCTGATGCCCATTGGAGGAGCCTGTTGTAGAGAGAGGGATTCAGAGTTGTATCCATAACTCCCCAAATATTACAAACAGTTGCACTAAATCTTCAATATTGATAAGAGGGACTTGGAATTGTTAGGCCAACTTCTTTGGAAATACCTTAAAAGAATGATTATTCATCTATTTTACATTTAAGACTTACAAAGTTTGGATTTCACTTCCTTTTATTCGTCATTGATATAAGAAGTATTTACCAAGTAAAAACTTCTCAGTTATAAGCTCCTTGAGAGACTTGCTCCATAAATTATTCCATTTCTCATATTGACCATTCCCTTTTCTGTGCTTTCTTCCTCTCTGCCATTCTAAAAATAACTCAATCACTAAATAAGCAAGACAGCTCTTGGTTCTGGTTTTTCCTTTACAACCACCTTTTCTAATTCATTTTCTTTTCATCCAAACTTCCTAAATGAATGTTTGGCCCCCTCAAGTCCCCAATATTTGATGAGATAGTCATAGATTTTCTGCCTAAAAAGGGTTGTGGATCAAAAAGTCTGTGTTAAGCAAAATTTAGGAGATTTCTTCCCTTTTTTTGCCTTTTAATGTGCCAATATGCATTATGAAGCTCCCAAAAGGGGACATAGAATTCAGTGTTTCTTGAATGCTTTGGATAGAGAACGGGTTTGCTCTGTCCAAGATCACCAAGGACCTCCTGTTGCTAAATTCAATGGCCATGTTAAAAAGAAGGACATTTAGCGGAAGAAACTGACATCTCAATGTTGCCAGCCATTTATACTGCTGGCGTGGGACACAGATTCATCTTGAAGCAGACCTTCTTTGTTTGGGAAGAACCTTTTGAGTAGCTCCTTTTAGTTACAGAGCTGTGACATTTCTGGGGTGAGTATACAAGAGCATCCTTACTTCATTTTCCCTGAGCTAGGGCTGGGACCCTTGCTTGACAGGAAAACCCCTGGCTGGACCATATCTTGAGGATGCTGGTATAATTGTGGCACTTTGTCTGGAAGCTGAAAAGCTTTCTGGGAGGAAGGATATTGATGCTTCCACCCTTCCCTCTGTTTGGTCAGCGCCCTTGAGGGAGCTCAGAAAATAGCCCTCTTCTTCCCTGCCTGGGTTCTGAACAAATGAGAAATAAGAAAATTGAAAAAAGAACTGAGAGAAAAGCAGATGGAAGATTAAGAATGTCCTTTATGATGGATAAAGGCTTGGACCAGGGTGTGGCTTGTCTTTTGGAGAACTTGCCCTGCTGAGGGCAAGCTCTGGCCCTGCACAGGCTGATCCCCCAGGCTCGGCCCTGGCTCCCACATCCTGTGCTCCTGGGGGAGCAGAGACGAGGAGCGCTGTCTGGGGCAGCTCATTCCCAAGGGGGAAAAGGGCAGGGGTGGAATAAGCATGGCACTTGATTCTTCCTAGTTTACCCATCAGATAAGATGCCCACCACCCTGGGATGAAGGAAGTAAGTGGGCGGGGAGATCTAGGGGGTGACACCAGGGGGACTCCCCACTTTTCTGTTTCCTTGGAGGGTGGTGATTATTGGCACTTATGTAATTTTGAGGGCCTAGACATAGGTGAGTCTAGTCTTTATATTTTAGTACCAAGTGGCAAACAGCTCTGAGCAAAAAAGCAAAGTCCACTCAGTCTTGTACGCAGCTCAAACTGCCAACTTCCAAAGCACATGCTACTGCTCAAGAGAATGTATACAATATGAGTCTGCTAGGCTGCAGGAACAAAGTATCACAGACTGAGTGGCTTAAATAGCAGTCATTTCTTGTCTCACAGTTCTGGAGGGCTGGCTCTTTCTGAGGGCTGAGAGGGAAAATCTCTTCCAGGCCTCTCCCCCAGCTGCTGGAGGTTTGCTGGTCTTTGGCATTCCTTGGCTTGTAGAAGCATCACCCCAATCTCTGTCTCGTCTTCACGTGGTATTCCCCACTTTGTATATCTCTGTCCGAATTTCCATCTATTATAAAGACAGCAGCCAGATTGGATTAGGGGCCCACCCTAATGAGCTCATCTTAAACTAACTACATCTGCAACAACTTTATTTCCAAACCAAGTCATATTCTGAGGGACTGGGGTTGGAGCTTTAGCATATGAATTTAGGGGGGGCGGGATGCAATTCAGCCCATAACAGGGGGAGCACACAGGACTGGCTAATATGGACTGTCCCTGTGTGATCGCACACAGAGCTGGCCGGGGACGGGCGGGCCCTTACTAGAAACAGCATGTGGTCTTCCTCGCTAGTTTCCTCTGGGGGATCATTCTTTTCCAAGTGGGCTTTCTGTGCCCCTTGTTCCCTTCCATCCCCATTTATGACGGTCATTCCCGTTTTTTGGAAGAAATACTTTCCCCAAAACTACAAGACAGTTTTGAGATGTACTTTTTCTGCTTTCAGTGACCCTTTGACTAAGTCTCAGGTCAGTCACTCCCTTGTGTTTTCCCTCAGATCCTGGGGCTGGAAACTCTCTTGCTAAGGTTTCTTGGCAGCTGACCATTTGTTTGAAGTCACTAAAATGGTTCATTGGAGGTCAAGGAGTTGAGAGAAAACTTGGGAGCTCTGATCAGGAGGTCTTAGGTCAAGAAAAATACAATGCATGAGTGTTTGGAAAAAAACCCTTTCATGTTTTCTTGCCTGTTTCCTCTAAGTCCAGATCTCTGCTGTTCAGAAGGATCACTCTTACTTTCCTTCCACTTGTCCCAGATGACCTCTTCATCAGTAATTTGCAACAATAGGATCATTCTTTTTGCACACTATTTCTTTCAATAGGTGCTTTTTTGATGAGCACTTTTAAAAAGCGGTACAAATTATCTTTAAGGGTTGGGCAACTTTAAGGGTTTGAATTAAGCAGGAAGGAAATTCAGCCAGCCGTCTGAAGACCTGGGCTCTGATCCTGGCTCCACAATCCACTAGTTACTTCACCTCTCTGTGTGTCTGTAGTAGTCCATTTTCTATTGCTTATAACAGAGTACCTGAAACTGGGTGATTTATGAAGAAGTGAAATTTATTTCTTACAGTTTTGGAGGCTGGGAAGTCTATGGTCATGGGGTGCATCTGGTGAGGGCCTTCTTTCTGGTGGAAACTTTCTACAGGGTCTCGTAGAGATGGAGACAGGGTACCACATGGTGAGGATGGCAAGAGCTCTCTCATGTGCTCTCCTTATAAAGCCACCAGTCCACACCCATGGGAACTCTTTAACCCATGAATAGATCAATCCATTTATGAGAACATAGTTCTCACAATCCAATCTCCTCTTTAAGGTCTCAGCTTTCAAACACCACCCTCTTAGCACTGTTACAATGGGGGTCAAGTTTCAATGAGCTTTGGGGTTGGGGGGGACATTCAATCCACAGCAGTGTCCTTATCTGTTATACAGAGATAGTAACAGTACTTTTATCGCTTCCTTTCTAAAATCATAGGCATCAGCTGAACTCACATATGCCAGAGTGATTTTCAGAGGGCAGTACAAGTGCAATGCATCACTGCCTAGCTCTCTGAATGTACCAGGTGTATGTAGCGAGCAGAGCATGGGCATTGGACCCAGACACACCTGCATCTGAATTCTGGACCCGCTACTGACTAGCTTGGCTTCCACCACACTCCCTCTACTGGATTTCCTCCCATCCACTTCAGCAACCCCTCTTGCTCAGCTTTCTTTGCAGCCACTCCTGCTGCTGCAGTTCCTCGAGTCTCGGTCCTGGACTCTAACCTCTGCCTACAGAGTCTCTCTTCTCTCTTCGGTTGATCTTATCATTTCCATGTCTTTCAACACCATCTGTCTGCTAACCACTCCTAGATTCATATCTCCAAGTCAGATTCTTTCTTTGGATTTCTCACTGGTGTGTCACCACTGGGATGATTTTCAGGCAGCTCAGATGTAACTGTACAAAAGCAGTTCTGATTGTATCTCTGCCCAGCAGAGCCTGGGATGTCCCTTCCTCAGACCCCCACTCTTCATTTGGCTTCCTTCAGGTCTCAGTGAGCTTAAATTATCTAACTCTTCTCTAACTAACTTAACTGGCAGACTCGTCCCACAGTGATTCCCCCTAACTCCACCCTACTCATTTCCTTCATGGCATTTTCACATGCCATAAAATGTTATTTGTTCCTTGTTCACTTGAGTGTTATTGGGTATCCTTTCCAGAATTTTAGCTCCATGAGGGGACCATGTCTCTCATTCACACTTCTATCCCCAGGGCCATGCCAAGGGGCTGACCCGCATCAGCTGCTCGGCAAATATTTGATGAACAGACGAATGGGCGTCCTTAGCAAGTTACCCCAGCTTGTTGAGGTAATTAGGCCTATTCTGCGGTATTAAGAGGATTGGGTGAGACATGAGATAGTTAGAGGGGACTTCAAAAGGTTTGTGGAGAAATGGAATTAAAAGATAAAATAAAAAATATAAACTCTATTTCTCAACATGAGCTCCATCAAGTTCAAGACACTTTTGGAAGTAATGATACCAGCCACTGAGTCCATCTCCAAAGCACTGAGGGTCCTGGGAACTTAGCCATGTCAGTATGGTCTTTTTAACATTATTAACTGAAGAAAAATGGGTGCCTTTTAAAGATTTTTTAAGATTAGGAGATAAAAAGAAGTCAGAGGGAGCCAAATTAAGAATGTAAGTTGGATGTCTAATAATTTCCATCAAACCTCTTGCAAAATCGCCCTTGTTTGATGAGAGGAATGAGCAGAAGCGTTGTCGTGGTGGAGAGGGACTCTCTGGTGAAGCTTTCCTGGGCATTTTCCTACTACAGCTTTGGCTACCTTTCTTAAAACGTTCTCATAATAAGCAGATGTTATGATTCTTTGGCCCTCCAGAAAGTCAACAAGAAGAATGCCTTGAGCATCCCAAAAAACTGTTGCCAGGAGCTTTGCTCTTGACTGTTCTGCTTTTGCTTTGATTGAACCACTTCCACCACTTGGGAGCCAAGGCTTTGATTGTGCTTTGTCTTTAGGATCACACTGGGAAAGCCACGTTTCACCTCCTGCTATAATTCTTTGAAGAAATGCTTCAGGAACTTGATTCTACTTGTTTAACCTTTCCACTGAAAGCTCTGTTCTTGTCTGCAGCTGATCTGGGCACAACTGTGTTGGCACCCTCGGAGTGGAAAGTTTGCTCAACTTTAATTTTCAGTCAGAATTGTGTAAGCTGAACTAGCTGAGATGTCTATGGTGTTGGCTGTTGTCTCTGCTGTTAATCATCAGTCCTCTTCAATTAGTGCAGGAACAAGATTGATTTTTTTCCTTGCAAATTGATGTGATGGTCTGCTGTTGTGGGCTGCATTTTCAGTATTGTCTCGTCCCTTCTTAAAATGAGTTATCCATTTGTAAATTGATGATTTCTTTGGGGGATTTTCCCATAAGCTTTTTTTTTTTTTGGCAGCTGGAGAGTAAAGGGAGCCCATAAGTTTTGGTAAAACATCAATAATTTTGCCCTTCTTCCACCCAAGCTTCTCCATAAATTTGATGTGTGTTCTTGCCTCAATTTTAGCAGAATTCATGTTGCTTTGATAGGGACTCTTTTCAGACGAGATCGGGCGCGTTGAGGGTGGTATGGCCGTAGACAGATAGGGACTCTTTTCAAACTGATGTCTTATCCTTCTTAGTGCCTAGAACTAGATCCTGTTCAGATATGTTACAAGTTAGTACAAGTTTATTTTGGTGCAAAAAATTTTTACAATCCATGCATAGTTTTTTCATAATACACATTTTCCATAAACATTTTGAAGATCCCTTGTACATGTGGAAGAGCCTAGTCCAGTGCCTGGTACGTTGTAGGTGTTTAATAAATGTTACTTCCTGTTCCCATTTTGGGCTTTATACAATAAGCACACAGTGTACATCAGGAAGCTTTTAATCAAATCTGGTGTGATGAGCATTATGTAGTTCTGAACTCAGCACACCAACTGCAGCACTTGTCCCAAATACAGATGCTCTGGATTGTACTCTCAAAGACAATGACTCAAATGATATGTATCCCGATGCATAACAGGTGATGTGGAATATACATTAAAGTACAGTATTGAGTATATTACTACATTAATCCATTTCTTTTACTTATAACAAAATACACAGAACTGGGTACTTGGTAAGAAAACAAAATGTATTGCTTACAATTTCTGAGGCTAGGACATCCAAAGTCCAGGGAACACAGCTGGTGAGGGTCTTGGTGGTGACTTCAGTGACACAGGGTATCATATTGTGAAATGACAGAGCAAAGAGAGCAAAGAGCAAACTCTTCACTTACTCTCTTCTTAAAGCCCTCACAACCTCGCCCCTGACCACCATTTTTAATCCATTCACTGCTGCACAGTCCTACAATCCAATTACCTCTTCAAGCTCCACCTTTCAATTACCAGAATAGGATTTCCCACCCTCTTAACAGTCACAGTGGGGGCTAAGTTTTTATTTTTTTATTTTTATTTTTTAAAGATGACCGGTAAGGGGATCTTAACCCTTGACTTGGTGTTGTCAGCACCACGCTCTCCAAGTGAGCAAACCGGCCATCCCTATATGGGATTCGAACCCGTGGCCTTGGTGTTATCAGCACCACACTCTCCAGAGTGAGCCACGGGCCGGCCCAGGGGGCTAAGTTTTTAATGCATAAAACTTGGGAGACACAATTCAAGCTTCAGTGAGTTTTGGGGGGATAGAATTCAATCCATTACAACTACTCAGGGTTCTCCAGAGAAACAGAACCAGTAGGAAAAAGGGAGGGTGGGAGGGATGGGGGGGGAGAGAGAGAGAGAGAGAGAGTAGGGCAGACTGACTGGCAGGCTGGAAATTCAGGTAAGAGTGGATGTTGCAGTCTTGAGTCTGGATTTCACAGTGCAGCAGTCTGGAAATTCAGGCAGGGCATCTATGCTGCAGTCTCGAAGAGAATTTCTTCCACTTTGGTAAGCCTTTGTCTTTACTCTTAAAGCCTTCAACTGATTGGATGAGCTGCACCCACAATGTGGAAGGTAATCTGCTTTACTTAAAGTCAACTGACTGTAAATGTTATCGTATCTAAAATATACGGTAGTCCCCCCTTATTGCAGGGAATACATTCCAAGACACCCCCCCCCCCCCCCCGTGGATGCCTGAAACCATGTATGGTATTTAACCCTATATATACTACAGCATGTTTTTTTCCTATATACATACTTATGATAAAGTTCAATTTATAAATTATTAAGAAGTTAACAACAATAACTAACAATAAGATAGAACAATTATAACAATATACTATAATAAAAAGTTATGTGACCGTAGTCTCTCTCTCTCTCTCTGAAAATATCTTCTTGTACTAAACTTTAGAAGTGAAACCATGGATAAGAGGGGACTACTGTACCTTCACGGCCCCATCTTGATTGATGTTTTACCAAACCCTGGGCACCATAGCCTAGCCAAGTTAACACAAAATTAACCATCACACTGGGTACCTTGGATTGAATGTCCCCCCAAAACTTAATCTCCCCTTTAACTGTTGAGGGTGGGAAATCTTACTGTGATAATTGAAAGGGGGGGGCTTGAAGAGATAATTAAGTTGATGGTTTAATGGCGGTCATGGGCGTGGTTCTGAGGGCTTTAAAAGGAGAGCACCTGAGAGTCTCTTTCTCTCTGCTTCGCCATTTTCTGCCATGTGAGCCCCCTGCATTGCTGTAAAGCCACCACCAAGAAGACCCTCACCAGATGAGTTCCCTGGACTTTGAGCTTCCCAGCCTCTGAAACTGTAAGCAATAAATTTCATTTTCTTACAAATTACCCAATTTCACGTATTTTGTTATAAGCAACAGAAACGGACTAATACATTGGGCAAATCTGTTAATTATCAAATTTTAAAAGTATATAGAGCATCTAATATCCCTCCAATTCTAGGCCAGGTTTAATGAAAAACGTATAATGCACAATCCTTATTCCTTCCTGCCTCCTCTCTGCACACGAGTTTGTTACTTATTTACTTTTCTTTTTAGTGTTTCCTCCCTTATTCTTCACAGAGTCAATACTTTCGAGGTGGGGGGGGGAGTTCCCAGTTAGGAGCTTCTGAGCGATTACCCCACCCACCCAGGCTGGAAAGTCTAGGAAAAACCTCTCATTAAAATAAGGATATCTAGGGCCGACCCAGTGGCGCACTCGGGAGAGTGCAGCGCTTGGGAGCACAGCGGCGCTCCCCCCGCGGGTTCGGTTCGGGTCCTATATAGGAATGGCGGGTGCACTCACTGGCTGAGCGCGGGGCGGACGACACCAAGCCAAGGGTTGGGATCCCCTTACCGGTCACAAAAAAGACAAAAAAAAAAAAAAAAAAAAAAAGGATATCTATGTGCCTTCTTCCTCCCTCAGATATAAATCATTTATTACTTCATTTAAAAGCCAGAAAAACAAAACAAAGCAATTTCGGAGTTCCTACTGAGTGCCAGTCGCAATGCTGGACGCCAGGGGTTCAATGACCAGCAGGACGTGGCTCTAATTATCTGTTGCCTGGTTGTCATCGGGCCCCCTAACCCTCAGGGCTTGCCTGAGTAAAGGAAGCAAAGGAGCTTTATGAAACTGCACAGAACATGGGGGAAAGCAGTAGAAAAGACTCTCTAGCTGCTAAGATATTTATAGGAAGTTGGAGAAATTTGTTATAGAGGAATATAAAGCATTGTTTCAGCAGGAAACTGTTCGCTCCAGGTATGCACCCAGCCTGCTGCTGTTCGTCTGTGTCCAGCAGATGGCGCCAAATGACTGGTCGCAGCTGGGTTGCATAGGCGTCTCTTCGGAAAATACGAAACGTATGTACACTCGTATAAGACCAGTATCTTAAAGAAAGCACTCCTATTGGCTGTTTAAGACCCTTCCTTTTGCTCCATTTTAATGTGACGTATGGATCAACATAAGAAATAGACAAGAAAATGGTTGTCCCTCCTGGAATGTGGAAATATTGTGGAAGAACAGGAATGCAGGTCAAACAGCTCAGTAAAACCGCACCCAGACACCAAGCTGGCGTGGGGGAGCTCGTGTGAATACATGTACGTGTATGTGCACGTATCTGTGGCTTCTGGAAAGATTAAACAGTACAGAATGCAAGTAATGAAAAATACTTTTAAGAGGGTAAAGAGAAAGTAGGGTAGAAAAACCTGTAAAGAGAATAAAAAGCTGGATAAGATGAAAGAGACATGGGTATGGGGGAGTACTCAAGTGAGCAATAGAGCCAGGGACCTTGGTTTAAAGTCATTAATTATGAGAACCCCAGAAGAAAGGAATTGACTCCTCTCTTTCTTGCAATCCTTATTATAGATGACTTGAATTTCAAATCAATATTATATAAATGGAGGATTGGAGAGAGAGACACCAATTCATCTAGAACCAATTCAATGGAATTCTTCATTTCAAGAGACTCCAACTTTGTTCTCACAAAGACTAGGAATGATCCACGTGGCACAGTGTGCCTGTTAGGGAAGGTGACACCAGAGCTTCGGGTACAGAAAGAGGAAACTCCCTACTGTGGAAAAGGAGAGAAGAAAAAAGCAAAGGTGAGTTATAATGGCAGACTTAGCGAGTTTACTTTCTCTTTGCCAAGCTTTTAAAATCTCTCATTAAAAGAAAAAGTCTTCACCCGATGAGGTGGAAGATGGGAAGAGGGGGTTTATTCCTGCTGCAGTTGAGGAGCTATTGCTCAGTCTAGAAGCTGCTTCCATAGCAGGGACTACTCTGTGGAAAATGGGCCTGTGATTGTGTGCGTGTTTTTATAGTTCAATGTCCCATGTCACCTATCCTGAGACATTTCGAAAGGAAGACAAAAAGAGAGCATCTGTGAGCTATTCCAAACAGCTCACACAAGCCAGCACTGAAGAGAAGACTAAGAATCTACCATAGTTTTTTTGCTCCAGTAAAATGCTGCTTCTTTCAGGAACTCTTCCAAGTTATAGAACTCCTAAGTAAAATGATGCTACAGGTAGAAGTGTTTTTAAAACATAATAATATGCAGATACTATGGGCTTTGCAATCTACCTCCATCCCCACAATCTTATATCTTTGGTTGCCCCAAAACTAAAAGTCCCTTTCTTCCAGGAAAGTTGATGTCTTACAAAAAGAGTATTAGAAGTTGTGACAAGTTTGAGCTTAATTATGAAAGCTATGGAGGGGAATTTTTTCTTTCTTTTCTTTTTTTTTTTTTTTTTTGGTGGCTGGCTGGTAGGGGGAGCTGAACCCTTGACCTTGATGTTACAAGACTGTATTCTAACCAACTGAGCTAACCAGCCAGTCCTGGTGAGTGGTGTTTAATCCAGATTATCCCAATTAATCATTCAAAAAATATCTCCTAAACATATTCTGATAAACCAATGGCTTTCAAATTTATGTGCTAAGGAATCACCTGGGTGCTGGTTAAAGTGCAAATTCCTAGGCCCAACTCCAGACATTCTGATTAGAGAGATTGGGGGTGAAGCCCAGAAATTTACATCTTAAACAATCATTTCAGGTTGTTCAGATGCAGAAGATCCAAAGACCAGTCTTAGAGAAACATTACCCTATGCAAAGGCAGAGTTAATCCATCAGGGAGGCCTTCAAACTCACTTCTCATTCATCCATTCACTCATTTACTGTCTCCTGAACTCGTTCATTCAATAAATATTTCTGGTGCTCTAGGATTGTACTCGGTGATGTGGGACATAGTAAATATAAGGAGACTCAGTTCGTGCATGAAAGGAACTTATATCTAAAGGCTGATGTATATAGATATAGATCGATGTATATATCTGTGAATGACAGTGTCAGGCGGTAAGCATGGGACATGCAGAGTTAGAAGGAAATCGTGTCGATGTGGGCTAGAGTGGTCAGGGGAGGAGGAGCTACTTTGCGGAGGGGTGGAAGGTTGCCCTGGCCCTGACTGGTGAGGAGTGAGCTGGATATTGAAGACAAGGGAACAGCATTAGCTTCATGACATACTTATTAATAGTGTTATTAATATCCATAAGCCTATATTAAAGATAGCAGAGTGACAAACATGGCCAAGGATTAAAACTATAATCTCCTTAAGTACCTTCCAAGGAGAAATAGAGGATGAGAAGCCAAAAGTTCCTGAATTAGTAAGATAAACTCCTTGTTTTTTCAATATTCTAATTCCAGTTGGATCATTGTTTTCCGTTAATAAGTTGACAAATAGTAGGACCCCTTGACTTGACATGTTTATATATTATTCTGTTTTTTCCCTAGATCATTATCTATCTCATACAACTGCTTTCAAAAAGTTAAAATTCTGACCATCACATGCATGAAGGGTATAAGAAATTAGCACCCCTAGAAGAGGATTAGACTTGTTTGGGACTGAAGGAGGCAGATTAGTCTAATTAAAAATCACTTCTTATTTAACAGAGATTTGTATTCCTTAAGACTTCTGCTTAGACATACTGTTTTTCTTAGCTGTGTTTTGCCCACCTCATTACATGAAAGAGATTTTGACCCAGCTACTTTGTTCACCTTCCCCAGTTCTTCTTGCCAATATCCTAAAAAACATCAAAACCAAAGTACTTAAGCAATTTTGTCCCAGTTTCCACTGAGCTTGTAGAGCGGTGGCATGGTATGGTGGAAAAGGGCCAGACAATTGGGTTTTTAATCTTAGATCCATCACTTACGATCTGTGTGGCTTTGGTGTAATTACTTAATCTTTATGTGACTCAGTTTCCTTATCTGTAAAGTAGACATTAAATGAATCCATGTACCTCCATACACATAAAGCACTTAGACCATCCCATAGTAAGGATTCAATCAATGTTAGCTATTGTCATGAGCTCTGGTGCTAAGGACGGTGTCTGGGGGCACAACAGTTTTAGTTTCATGGAATACACAGGTAGACTGGAGATGTGTTAATATATACTTGAAAATCATATCTAATGTAGGGCTAAAAATGGTGAAGACCTCCCCTCCAAAAAATTTATATCTTCCCCTGTAATATAAATTATTTATATCTTCCCTCTATTTCTCCTCGGAAGGTAGTTAAGACATTTAAGACTGCCTGTAAGAAAGCATAATGTAAAAATCATGTGGCATGGATTTAAATATGGGGATGGCAAGGGCAGAGACATAAAAGAGGACTGGGGATGAATCTAGTACAAAAATGCACACCACGTCTTAGGTACCTGCAGTGGGTGGGCCACACATGTGATTCTAAGCATCCTAGTAACCAACGCAAAAAGGGAAACCTGAGATAAAAAAACAGGACAATTGTTCAGGAGAAGCACGATTAGCACAATTATTCTTTATAGTAAGACCAGAGAGGATACTCTTAAATGTCATCTTTGAGACGAAGCCATGCAACAGAAAAAACACCTTCGACATCTTTTCAGTAAATGAACAATGGGTTTCACAGAGCTGCTCCGCATGACATCCCTCAAATCATCCCTCAAAGCCCATTTCAGTTAAAAGCAGCTCTTCAAGGAGATGGACTGGTGTGGTCCAGGTACTCAGCTCTCTGTCGATTCTGCTTTATAGAAGGAAGATTGTAGAATGTCTGGAAATCCCATAACTTAGGCTCATTCCTGGTTGTTTGGTTTCTCAAAACACAGTCACAACTGTCCTCTCATTTCATCCTCAGAAACCTCTCTGAGAAAGAAATTGTTAAACCTGTTTTATAGATTAAAAATCTGAATCCAAGAGTGGTTAGGCAGCTGGAAAAATGTGGAGGGAGGATTTAATCCTGCTCTTTTCCTCTCTAATCAGTGGCTGTCCTTTATTACCAAACTTCTTAGAGCCCCTGTTCCCCTTCCTCTCTTCTTCTGTACTTTTCTGTTTGTTAAAATTTGATGTTTACATCTACAACACCATCGAAATTGCTGTGGTATAAGTCATGAGTTATATTTTTATTGTCAAATCTGGTGACCCATTTCTCAGCCTTCAAAAAAGTTTTGAAACCATCAGTTTGCTCTTTGGCGTTCTGTTCTGTTTTGGCTCTTGGGACACCAGTTACTCCTGGTTCCCCTCCTACCTTTTCTACTACTTGTGCTCATTAGCCATGTGAGGAACTCTTCCCCAGCCCCCTTCCCAAATGCTGGGGTTCCCCAGGGTTCCATCTTTGGTCTTCTCCTCATCTTTCTGTACGTATTTTCCCCAAGACTGCCAATCCTCTCTCGTGAATTCAGCCGCCATCTTGAAAGTACGAATTCCCAACACACACAGTAGAGTCACATCTTTGGTGGGGATGAGTTCCAAGGTCAGGGTCTGAGTTAAAAATAGCATTTCTTTTTTTTTTTTTTTTTTTTTTTTTTGTCGTTTTTTCGTGACCGGCACTCAGCCAGTGAGTGCACCGGTCAGTCCTATATAGGATCCGAACCCGCGGCGGGAGCGTCGCCGCACTGCCAGCGCAGCACTCTACCAAGTGCGCCACGGGCTCGGCCCAAAAATAGCATTTCTTCACTATGAGATTTGTCCACCACTGTTTTTTTTTTTTTTTTTTTTTCAGTTGAGTGAGAGATGAAACAGCTGGCTCAGATTTGGGGCCATAATGTAGACAGAAAAAGTCTCTTTAAAGATTGGAATTATACTCACAGGCGTGAGAGTTCATGCTGTGAAGACATACGAGGGAAGGAGGCCATTTGGAGGAACAGCAGATTCACACCTCCCACTCCACGTTCAGCACAGAGCAAATAGCCATGGAGTGAAATGGCAGAAAAAAAATTTTGAATTATTCTTCCTTTCTCTGTTATTTATTTATTTAAGACTAAGCATGCACAAATGAGTTTGCCTGTGTCAATGATGACTCTGTGTCTCTCCACCCACACTCTCACTGTGCCTGCTAGGCATTTCCATTTGGCTGCCCCACAAGATTTCAAACTCAACATGTCCAATATTTAACTTATTGTCTTTACTTCCCACCCAGTTTTGAATAGATGTAGCAAGATGTTCACTGCTCATTGCTGTAGCAAAAATACTCTAAAATTTTAATGGCTTAACCAATAAAAATTTATTTCTCATCGTATAACAGTCCAAAGTTGGTGTTCCAGGCCAGGAGGTGAGCGGGTAGAATTGGGGTAAAGGGGGTCCGCTTTACAAGGTCATTCGAAGGTCCAGACTGAAGAAGCTCTGCCATCTCCAATAGGGGCCTTCCAAGGGTGCCTTGGCATCAATATTCAGACAGGAGAAGAGAGCGTAATGGTGTCACGCATTAGGAAAAGTTCATGCCCAGCAGTAAGTCTGCACTGCGGAGGTGAGCATAGCACCAGACTTTGGCCACTTACTCATCTGTTACTCTCCCTTCCTCCCTGATTCTAAATCTTTCTTCCACTGGAATTTCCTGTGTTTCAGTTTCCTCTTCTGTAAAATGGGCTAATAATAGTACTCTTCACAGGGGTTGCTGTGAAAATTGATGTCTTAGTCTGTTTGAGCTGCTATAAAAGAATACCATATTCTGGGTAGCTAATAAACCACAGAAATTTATTTATCACAGTTCTGGAGGCTGGAGGGTCCAAGATCAAGGTGCCAGCAAGTCCAGTGTCCAGTAAGAGCCTTCTTCCTGGTTTGTAGATGGCACCTTTTTTCTGTCTCTTCATATGGTGGAAGGAACAAATGAGCTCCCTTGGGCTTCTTTTAAAAGGGCACTAATTCATGAGAGCTCCACCCTCATGACCTAATCACCTCCCACAGGCCCCACCTTCTAACACTATCACATTGGTGATGAGGTTTCAATATATGAGTTCGGGAGGGACACAAACATTTAGACCATAGCAATTAATATAATCTGTGTTAAACAGTTAGAATATACCTGACTCATAGTTGATGTTCCATAGTTGATTAACTAGTACTGTTATTGATTAGTTGCAGGACTTCATCAGCCACTCAGTTACACCAAGTTAGAAACTCTCTTCCCTTGTGAGTCAGCAAGTCCTACTTACATATTTACGTTTCTTTAATTGCAAGTAATAGACGTTTCTGATAGGAAATCATAATGCATAGATTTGGATTTTTTAAAAAGACAACAAAAGACACTCTTCCAGAGGGATCCAGTGTGTTTCTACGGCATCACTTGCCATCTTGAAAACGAGTCACATGTGGCTGTATGACTGGCTTAGAACTTCCAAGCTCGGAGAGATCATGAAAAGACTTCTTGTTCCCTCGTTTTAAAACTGAGGAAGCTACCTTCCCAGGTAAGGCAAAGCTGGGACTAGAACCTAGGTCTCTGACACCAGTCAAGCATTTCATTATGCTCACCTGCCTTCCAGGGTAGCAACTTTCACATATCCCTCTTAATTCTCCTTCTTGTGTTTACCTTCTAGTTCAATTTCACAGAAAGCCAAAACCAGCCAAACAACTCTCCCCTCATGCTCACAATTTTTGGTTGGTGTAAGTTAAATGAAAATGACTGCTGCATGAATTTCCTCCAAACCAATTACCAAACCAAGTAAGATTCTAGAGTACTAAGTTCCGATTCTTCTGGCCTGGTTTCTTGAGTCCCCAAGCCCAGTGCAACCGCCCTACCTGCTCTTTATTCTGAGCAGCAGATGGCACTGTGCACAAGTCTGGAAAAATGTTTTCTGTACTCAGGGAAAAGCTGGGGGAAATGTGTTCGTGTTTCTGCTAAACACTCCCTTTGTTTTATAGACATGCCCAGCCTCCTCTTCCTGAGTCCGAGTGCTCCTGGTGAGTGTGAGCTATGTGCTAACGCACAAGTAATTCTGTCTGTATGTGTGTCACTTGTGTGGTTCCAGACATGGTGGCATAGATGTCTGGTTCATCACTGAATTTGCTTCCTCTCCTCCCTGGGCACACAGCTGGACTACATGTCTCGGTTTCCAACATAGTTACATTTGGCCATGTGGACAATTGGTGACCAATGAAAAGCAAGAAAAGGTGATGTGCACCATTTCCAGGCCTGGCCTACAAAAAACTCCCATGCTCTTTCCCCTCCACTAGCTGGATGTCTATGTCCAGGATGACCTTGAAGGTCATGGGTTGAAGATGGCAGAGTTGCCACTACCCTGGGTCCCTGAATGACTGCACAGAGCCAAGTACCCCCATTGACTTGGACCCACATCAGTTGTTACATGAGTAACAATTAAACTCTGTGTTAAGTCACTGAGAATTTGGGGTTTGCTGTTAGAGTAATTAGCCTACCCAAAATGACAGAAAAATTAACTGATGAAACCCTAATGCCCCATGTGGTATTCCTGGGGGAGATGTTTCATGGTGTCTCATAGGAAGTATCCACATTTCTGCACAATAGGGATCTTTTTCTCCACATTAGACTTTAATCAGGAAGTGATTGTTTCTTGTCAAAGGGAGTTTTAAAGGTCCCCCCACTCCAATGGTTTCTGCAAGCAAAGGACTTGATCTTCAGACTCAAAGGCAGCAGTTAGCAGGGAGAATGCAAATTAGCTCAGGATAAAACCAGAGAGAGACTATCTCACGTGGTCAAGTTTGTTTGTGAGCAAAGCAGGTAGCTAGTAAGTTGGCAAGCATTTTGTAGCAAAGCAAATCCTTCAATAAAAACAAAGGTACTGTAATCAGAGCTGTTCAGGGTGGGAAGACTATCTTTACGATTTCCCCCCTCCCTGTATACACATTTTTCTTACGTTAGGAGGTGGATTCTGTTTCCCTTCCCCTTGAATCCGGGCCGGCTGTGTGACTTGCTCTGCCCAACAGAATGCAGTGGAGGTGACGTGGTGCCACTTCTGGCTATGGGCAGCTTCTGCTGTCTTGGAACCCAGCCACCACGCTGTGAGGAAGCCCTTTTAGACTGAGGAGGAAGAGAGGCCATGCTAGGGAGAGCTCAGAGGGCCCAGCCACAGGCCAGCACCACCTGCCTGTCATCTGAGTGACAACTTCGTGGATGTTCTGGACCCCTCTGAGCTCCCAATTGAAGGCAACTACATGTGTGACCATAATCCACACCACATCGAGCAGAAGAATTATTGACATAAGATCAGCCACCCCTCAGAGTCATAAGAAACAGTAAACATGTGGCCAGTACATTTGGGGGTGGTTTATCCTGTGGCAATAGATAACTGAAGCACAGGGTCAGTAAAAAATGCTAAGCAGGAGGCGGATGTCCCAGGGGTGTGGCAGGGGATAAGACATACTGGGGCAGAGAACAAAATCACTCAACAATAAGTGACTGAATCCCCCTATGACTAAGTCCAGTAGGCCAGGGGGACCCAGAGACCACCCAGATGCAATTCCTGTCTGCGTGGACCTCGTAGAAAATCAGAGGAAGACAAATGAAAACAAACAGCTCGTTACTGGAATTGCTACTGAGAAGGGAACAGCATACATGGAAGCGATCCATTTTTTAAAGCTTAAGCTGAGTTTATAAGATGGATGAGTAGGATTTGATGACTAGCTGCAGGGGATTGGAGGGGAGGGGCAAGAACATTCCAGGCAGGGGGAGATCTTGCACAAGGGCAGCAAGCAGAGAATGTGGTGATCGCAGGGAACCAAGTAGTTTGCAATAGCTGGGCAGAGAGTAGACAAACCACGTGAGGCGCACCTCCTGCAGAGTTCCCTTGATTTTAACATGGCTCACTGCCGCCTGGCTGTACTCTGTGCCACATGGTGCCAGATGACACCGGGTGAGTTGTGTGACCTGCAACAGCTGCCCATCTGGCTTCCCAGGATCAGATAAGGCAGCTCTCATTTGGGGCTGAGCAATGTACAGATGTAGTGTCAGGTTCAGGTGTGTCAGTGACAAATGAATCAAAAGTGCCCTCTAGGCTGACCAACATCCCTCACTGGAAAAAGCAGTAGTCTGTATGTTTGTATTGCCTCTGGTTTTTGTAAAAAGCATTAATTTTGGCTCTTTGTGCTTTTATTACATAAATCAATAGTCGTCAAATGTTTCCGTCTTCCTAATTTTAACCCTACTATCTGCAAGAACAAAAACTAAATCCAAAAAGGTAACTCTACTTGCACTCCTTTCAGAGAAAGAAAAATGAATTCTATCATTCTTTTGAGGTTGGAGGGGGAAAAATCCTTTCCCCTGACCCTACCTTCTGTTTTTCTGGGGATCAGGAATATCCAAAATTGGGTAAGAAGATCTACTGGGCGGCAGGAAAAAAAACACTAGAACTTATATTTGTGTGTGTCTGTTTTAACAGTGGTAAGAACCCTTCACATAAAATCTACCCTCAATAAAATTTTAAGTGCACTATGCAGTATTGTTAACTATAAGCCCAATGTTGTACAGCAGATCTTTGTGTTAGTTTTTAAATCTAAGCCACACTTAATATAGCATCAATACACGTGAATAAGTTATAAATAAACACATGTACTTGGAAGGTACCTGACCAAATCAGGTAAGCAATCAACAAAGCTTGGAGAATATACCGCCAAAGCAGTCCCACCTTTCAGGCTCCTCCTGAAGTCCCATAAGAGGGACCCTCCCATCTCACCCTTAGGTGAACAGCTATATATACACCTTCCAGAGGAGGAACCCAGGGAAACGTCCCCTTTGTCTCTCACTGCAGCAGCATGATCCTTGGCTGCAGTCCAATTGCTTTGTTGTGTCCAGGCAGAACTGTTTAGTCCAAGTCTGGTGCCTTTACTGTTTCTCCCATCTGGCGGATTCATCATGACACTTCCACTGACCTCCGTGCCCCTTCCCTTCACCTTTGGGTCTGGGGCACTGATTCTAACCTGTCCCAGGTACAACACCTCCTGCACTCCTGCTTTCTCTAGTCTGCTTCCCCTCACCCCATCCTTGCCCCATGAAGCAGCCTTGGTAATATGTAAAGATCATCTTTAACAGAACCAGTGTTCCACCCAGTGACACTTGTTGACCTAAAAAAGAAACTGAGGCCAGATATATATATGGTAAAAAGTTTGTTTGGGTGTATATAAGGAACTTCAGTTCTCGAAGACACACAGACAAGTTGACTTGGAATGTGTTTTGAAGGAAGTCAGCAGAATTCAGCATTTTATAACCACACAAAGTGGGGAAATTAAAGGAGAGAGAAGAGGACAGTCCCCCCTACATCGGTTGTTCTATTGGTTGTACATGACATATACATTTGGGATTGTTACTAGGTTACATACTACATGCAGGGATCTAGGGTAAGGATTACAGGAAGCATTCTAAGTTATTTTATTACTTCTTCTGGTGCCAGCCAGTCTGCTTTTATGCAAAAATTGTCTTATGACAAGGTTTTCTAGGACATGAGACATGACTGCTGACTCATCCAGATTTCCCAAGACACTATAATTTAGCTGACCTGGTCAGAACAGATTTTTTTTTAGTTATCACAGTGTTATCCTGATTTTGAAGAAACAGTAATAATACAATAATAATAACAGTAATGACAGCTGCCATTTATATGCCTGCTGGGTGCCCTGTACTTCACAGAATAACCTCCAGTGCACACACCACTTTGTAGGGTGGGTGCCACTTTAGGGACCCTCTCTGAGACTGAGAGTTAAAGCCCAATATCTGAGCTGGGATTAGCACACAAATGGCCTGCCTGCCACCAAAGGCTGAGTCTTTCTGCCACACCCCATTGCTTTCCTTACAGCCACTGCAGGGCCCGGAGTGGTGGGTATCAGCTTATGTCAATGCCAAGCCAGCACTGGAATGGCCTTGCTGGATGAGAGGTAATCCTTTTTCCTCCCCAGGGCAAACAATAAAATACGATTGAATAACGTAAGTTGGTTGGCAACACTTAAGGCTCACTTGGGGCAGAATTAGAATAATAACTCAAAGGAATCCCAAGGTCTAGAGTTTTGTCTAATCCACTGATTACTATCATCACTGCTCCCCAAGCCCTCATACAGATAGGGCTTACATAAGCATTTAGACACCAACACCCCACCTCCCACAGTTGGAGTTCCTGCAGTCTGACAGCTTCACAACCTAACAAGGGAAAATGTGTGCCTTCCCTCTGTCGTGCAGAAATAAGACTTCCATCAGCACAGACTCACAGGCTGAACATGGAACCCTCCCCCCCGATCTGCACCTGTGGCCGTGACAAAGCACCCTTCCCTCCACCCCGCTTCACACCCAGGTTAACACCTGGGCTGATCTCACTTCTCACTTTTCAGAGTTACAGATGCTTCTCCAGCAGAATCAAAATGACAGATTTATGCAATGCTGTGGGTTTGGATCAGAAAGTGCCTTGAGCGACACTTAATTCTTTGCTTCTCCCCACCCTTAGCTACTTCTTGGAAGAGCTGTTGGAGAAAAAAAAAATCGTTTATTTTTCTTGGGAAATTGGCAGAGGCATACTAAAAAAATCAGCTACAGCTGTTTTTTACACCTGGGATAAATTTTTAATCAGAACTTAATGCACCAGGCCTCCAAAAGGGGTGGTCTATAGCATTGAGGTGTTATCTATCCCAGGGCACTCCTGGGGCAGCTTTCTCTGTGACCTGGAGTGCGAAGGGCTTATTTTAGTCACATTTCAGCTGCCAAACTTCTTTTCAAATTGTAAGTAGAGCATTTGATTTCTGCTGCCTTTGTTTTCCCATAGACAGGGATATTAAAAAAAGAATTCTCTAAGAAATCTCAAGTTGTTTTAAAATAAAAAATGAGTTTTGATTCTTTATCTCGTTTCTTCCAACTGTTTTTGGTTTTGCCCTCCATGGTTTGTGGAGGCTCATTCATTAGTTATTTCTCAACCTCACAGGTGAGAACAGAGGTTTCCAAAGAGCAAACAGATTCCGGCTGAGGCAGAACCAATAACCCACGTGGTTGGCCTTTGTCTCCATCCAAGTCACTTGTTCTGAATAGGTGAAGAGAGTTAATATACAGGCAGAAATGCTTCATGGTTCCTGAATTCCAAGAAAAAAGGTGCTCTACAGGCTTTCCCTCCAATCTTTTTCATCCAGCAGGTACTGACTGATTTGTTTGAATTTTGAGCTCCAGTCAAGGATGCAGAGTCTAACTGGATCTCCATGTTAACCAAAATGAAAATATTCATAACTCATGCATAGAATATTGGCTAATTTCTAACGTGTAGTCTTCCTGATGAACAAAAGGAAAGAAAATCATGGGCTTATTTTTGTGTATCTTCAGTGATTAGAGAGATCAGATTCCTAAGATGTCCTAACCATGTTCCTTGACCCTCATTCCTGTGCAATAAACAACTTAGGCCTTTCTTTCCCACTGTGACACTTGAAATTTGTATGTTCCTCTTTGTCATTATTATATAGCCAACTGTTTATGACTTGCAATGAAAAATGGAAAATTCAAACCAGGTGATTAAAATAATCCATGTGATTCTAGGTATAATGAAAGACAGGTGTTTATACTCAGATACAATCTCTCACACATACATGCACACACACTAGTCACTCATATATATATGAGTTTTTACTTTACTCTGCATTTAATTATAATCCCTTCCATACTGTCAATGACCAGGGGACCCATAAGGATAGATAGGAAAGCACCGAGTTGACCATCTACTTGCGGCTATTTGAGAGTTGACCATGATGCTTAGGAAGCATCTTGAAGTTCATGGCTGCAGTGGGCACTCCCAAAGTCAGTACCACAGAAACTTTCCTGTTACACTAGAGCCTCCATCTAGAAATGGAAGTCATCAATAGGAAAGCTAGAGCAGAAGGTAGTGTTTTCCGAGCAGGCAACAAAGCCATGGAGCGAAGAGCAAGGAGACAAACCAGTCTCGGGTCTTAGTCCCTCTGGAGAGTTTTAGGGAGGCCCTCAGCTACCATGAATAGCCCAGGTCTCATAGGCAAGGTACCGGAGATTCAGCTTAGAGCTCTGAGGACCCAACCAGGCTCCAGAGCAGATTACTGATGACCCTTTGTGCATAACTAGATATTCTGTGGGGGGGGGACTGATTGTGAAGGGGGTGGGAGAATCAGTTAGTTTGGGAAATTTTGTATTAAGCAAAATTAATCAGGTTTCTTTAGCCTTTAATATGCAGGTTTAATAGTAAATCTCTAAGAATGGGAAATAATAGGAAGCTTTTCCCAAACTTTTTTGTCCTGAGAATCCCTTTTCACTGGAAATCTCTAACATTTCAAAGGGCACTATGATCCACAAATCCCAGTTTGGAGAATGCCAGTTGGAGACATCAGGGAAATTCCAGCTATCCAGTCACTCAGTGCCACTGAGACTCAGACCACAGCTGTATTAGTCCATTTATGTTGCTTATAACAAAATACCTGAAACTGGGTGATTTATAAAGAAAATGAGATTTACTGCTTACAGTTTCAGAGGCTGGGAAGTCCAAAGTCCAGAGAACACATTTGGTGAAGACCTTGTTGGTGGTGACAGTGACCCAGGGGTCTCACATGGCAGAAGATGGCAGAGAAGAGAGAGAGCAAAGTTCTCATGTGCTCTTCTTTCAAAGGCCTCAGAACCACGCCCTTGACCACCATTATTAATCCATTCACTGCATCATGGTTCTACAATCTAATCACTTCCTCAAGGCCCCACATTTCAATTACCATAATAGGATTTCCCACCCTCAGCACTTACAATGGGGATTAAGCTTCTAATATATGGACTTTGGGGACACAATTCAATCAATCCACAGCACCAGCCTAGTGGGGGACATTCCAAGCCAGTGGGATTCAGATTTGGGTACCTGGAGTCTTTCTAAGAGTGCACAGGTACATGGATTTTTTTTTTTTTAATTCTAGGTCCACAGCTTTCATGTGCACTCTCCTAAAATTGTTCTGCTGAGAACTGAAAGGCAGGGAGACTTGCAGCTGAACTGAGCCTCTCCTTTCTGATGTCCCCTTTTGTGAAAGCCACTTCATAAACACAAGACGTACCCTCTTACTCTTTCTCATTTTACTAGGGTGCATCGCCCCAGAGTGGGCAGATCTCTGCAATGCAAGATAAAATGCTCTTATTTTTGTGTGGTTTTTTTTTTTTTTTTTTGAGAAAGTGAATAAATTTTTTTGCAACTCATCTGGCTTCTAATTCTTCACTTTCATGAAAATTGAGGAAAGACCTAATTGAGTTGTCAGAGAATTAGATAGTCAAATAATTTTGATGATAGATCACCATATCAAAAAAAGAGCTTGAATAATTGACATTACTATTATTAAATTCCTTCCATTCTCATCTACTTATTTGTATGAAAAAGGTTTCAAGGAGCATATAATAACAGCAACAATGATAGTAAAATAGGAATAAGGTTGATGAGGAACCCTGTCTATTTTGGTAAGAAGTCTGATGAAGAGTAGTTTTTCCCACAAAGTTCTACATTTTTTGTTTAAGAATTATTTCTAGAAATTATAATATATTTGTGTTGTTTTGATAAATTGCATGCTAATAGTACCTATAATAATAATTCAGTCTAGAAATATTTCTTTGATACCTACAGCCAGGGTCACAGAAATCTTTAAAAATTAATTTCAATTTACATGCACATTTTTGTTGCAGGTAATTATTACGGTTGAGTAGTAAGAATTTCAGGCATAAAATATATCACATTAACATAAAATTATGTAGGGAAATGTGGAATGAAAATACAAGTTTAAGTAGTAAATAGAGTAATTTTTTTGCCTATTAAAGATGAGCTCGTTTGCATATATTTTAAATGAATTATATTTGCTATCAAATTGCTATGGCATTTAGATTCCATAGGAAATATTTTAAAAAGTCATATAAGAGTTTTCCTTCTTAATGTTCAATATTTCCAATTTGCCAGAAGTTATATTCTTTGCAACTGTGTAAACTTATGAAGAAATATTTCAGATGTTAACTTAAAAGGGTGTGAGGAGCCATATAGTTTTCAAAAATTATTCTAAGGGGTAACCCAGCAAGAAGAAATCTCTACATCAGCCGCACCTAAGAAGAATGAAAAAGTAGGGATTCAGAGATGCCAACGTTTGGCCTAAATCAGGCTTTGAGCTATTCCTTGATAACTAATCTCATTGACATGGCCCTGGGGTCACCTAAAGAAAACTGTCCCAGAGAGGTGGGGGTCCCCTTGCTCCATGCTCCCTGCTTCATTCAAATTTGCCTAAAATCCCAGAAAGCCTCAGACAGCAGAGAGCCCAAAGTCAGTCCCAGTTCCTAAACCCTAGTCTACCCACCAACCTCCCAATAGTTACCAATAATTTGCAGGAATGCAGTTTTTGTAGTGCTTCTCTCTACATAATATATTCTCATTCCTTGTCATAACCTGCTGTGACAGATGGAGAAACTGAAGCTCAGAGGATGTAAGTGATTTGCCTGGGATTATACAGCAAGAGATGGCAGAGTTAACATGTAGATCCAGGTCATCAGTCTTCAAACTCTGTGTTTTTTCCACAACATCTCATTGCTCGTGGAGGGGCTGTTTTAGTCCAAGGCCAAAGTGAACCCATGGGATCTCCAGAGTCTGGGTGGCCCACTCAGCATTCTCTGTGAGCCCACCCTCTGGAGATGGTGGTGCGTGTTCCCAGGCTCCTTGTCTGACAGCTGGGCCACTCTCTGAGATCCTCTTTGAAGATTCTGTGCCAGACATTTGGAACAGACTGACAGACAGCAAGGACAAAATCTACACACACGGATACTTAATGAGGAACAAGATATCATGATGTGGCGCCAAGACAAGATGAACATAAATAAACATGCACATAACAATGTGCAAGATTTGCCATGAGGGGTGTTTTAATCTGTATAGCTGTACCAGAAATAAGACTTGGTCGGATGTCAAATTACTAGTCATTTAGCTTTAGTTTTTATTTCTAATTGAAGACGAAGACTTTTAGGAACCAAGAGAAGTAGTAAGTCTGTTTCAGCTTATCTCAAAGAGCTGAAACAAGTAGATACTACTGCTGAATGAGTTGGCTTTTACTATCTTTGTGCGTACTTTTTGAAAACTTTTGAGAACATATTTTTTTTAGTGCTTTCACTAGAAAGGCTCCTAGACATACTCATACATATTGGAAAAATAATTACTTGGTCTTTGGGGCTTGGTTTTTTGTTCCTCATTGTGAGGTATATCATTTGAAGCTGAGCCCTCGAGAACATTATGAAGTCAATTGGGATTTCTAAAAAGGACTGATTCTCTAGGTCTTAAAGGAGTAAATCTGCAGGCAAGATACTTAGTAAAAAATTGTAGTACACTTACTGCATACAGGAAATAATTTACTAAAGAAAGGACTATAGCATTGTACACAGTACAAGGTCACCCTCAAAGGTTACCTGAAAGTTTAGGCATGCAGATGGCCAGGAGTTTAGCAACCTGAAACTTATCTTACGGGTCCTCATTGGTTGGCTCCACTGTTTACTTCTGAATACAACTCACATTGCTGATTAGTCAGCTCCATTTACAGCTAGGATGCACTTAGTTTTGTTAGAATTTATCTTTGGCTGACAAACATGTTAACAAAAGTGGATAGTGTTGCAAATATTAAATTACGTGTGGAACTTAAAAGAAAACGTGGGTTGAAATAGTGGGACTTTTCCTGAAGAAAATACATCCTGAAAGAAGTTGCTAATGGTACCTTCCACCTCAATTCTCTCTGGTCACCTTTGGTTCTGAAATGTTATTATCACGCTCATCGTGCCTGGGACAGAAAACCTGAACAGGGAACTTAATCTCTTTATGACTGGGTTTTAACAGACTGATATTGTAGACTGTCAAACTGGGAAGATGTTAGAGATATTTGCCAGTGTCAACAATCACCCAGGGTGCCATTGGCAGTTTGGGCAGCAAGATATTTTTCTGTGAAACTTTCCTGTACAGGACAACAATATTCTGGATCCTGCCACTACGTATCAGCAATGATTCCGCCACAGTTGTTGTGACAACTGAAATCCACCTCTCCCACAATTCCAAATACTGGAGGAGAGGGAGCGGGGGTCCTGCTACAGCTGACAATGATGTACACAGGTAAGAAACAGATCCATGGAGAAAGAATATCATGCCTAAGGTCATAAAGCAAATTAGCAGTGAAGTCAGAATTTTACTCTGAAGTCTCCTGAGGATATAATCTCTCTCCAGCTACTATCCATCTATAAAGTAGGAAATAATATTAATTTATTTACTGTGTGTGGCCAGCATTTATAAAATGCTTTAAAGTCCTAGGCAAGAGATACTAAATAACTATCCCCAATTATTTATTATTTGTTTATAGTTCAAGGCACTATCAATATGAATATAAATGATGGAATAATAATTTAAATTGTAATCTGTTCTGGAGGTACTTTTTTAAAAGGATAGAATGGGTGGAAGCGATGGGTAGAAGAACACACCTGTGCCCTGACTGGAAGCTTCTGGAGAGCAGGATGGAGCACATTCTCTTTGTACATGCTGCACTGAGAAGTAAGCCTGGCCCTGAGCTGATGTTCGCCCAGCATCTGTTCATGTGGCTGAAGCATGTGCATGTTGGTTTTTGAGCTGCTCTCCCAGATATTATGTCAAAAGGCATCTCTTGGCATTTTTATTTTCAACTATACCAGGGATTCCTGTTTGGATTCTTCTGGATGGCAGGGAAGGAACTGGACCCTCAAAAGTAGCCCAGAACTGAATGGGAGGTAAAGGAGCCACCTGGAGCAGGTGTGCAAGATGTGGCCAGAACGCATAGGCGCCGCTGGGCTGGGAGGTGTAGAACAGAGGACCCCTTGCCAGCCCACAAATCTCTCCCTCCTGGGAGCTCCAGCAGCGTGAGCAAGATGCTGCCTGCCAAGTGCTTTGAGCTGCCTGGAACAAGGTGCTGCATGATCATCTTATTATTGCTTCTAATCTGCAGATCCCGGGCACTCTGTCTGCAAATACAAAGGAAGGAATAGGGCTGGGTAGAGAGAAACCCAGTGTCTTTGAGCACCCCAGGCTACTTCTTGCTGTGTGCCTTTCCAGTGAGAGACACTAAGCCTCTGCAGTTAAGCCTCAGCAAGTCCCATATATTTGTCTATGATAAGAGCTTCCTCTTCTGGAACATAAATGCTGTTTTATTTTTTCCTTGAACAGTCAACTTTTATTCTTTCCCAGCAGAGCTCCTGCACAGCCCTGGGTTGCCCTATCTCTTTGCTGATGTGTGGGGGCACTATTCGGGTCCTCCAGATCTCCTTTGAAGTCTGTTGGAGACCTCCCTTGGAGAAACATTCTTTCTTGGGATTCTAAGTCATTAGTTTTAGTTCTCCACCACAGATCGTGGGGAGGAGTAGGGTAGCATGGACATGGGTTATATGCCTGCTAATTCCACTAACCAGAGGCAATGCCGAATGCCTGCAAGATCAAAGGATGCTCCTCTGGAAATCTCAGCTGGCGAGAGTGTTCCAAGCTTAAAAATTACTTTGCAACCAAATTCAGAGTATGGCGAGTTCTTTAAGACAACAGACCTGGTTTCTTCAACTGCTCGATAGCATGGAAAGAAAAAGCGAGTCAGTAGAGAAATGTTCCAGTATCTAGCATGAGAGAAATATAAAAGAGACTTAAGAGACATAATAACCTTATATAATGTTTCAGGTAAACCTATTGCAAAAAGATTATTTTAGATACTTGGGGGACTTTTATGACAGGTATCAGACGATTAATTTTGTTGGGTGTTTTCATGACATAATGGTTATATAATAAAATATTCTCTTGAGATGCTAATGAAGTATTTAGTGGTAAAATGACTTGGATTTGCTCACAGGTTTAACCAACTTAAACAAATATGGCAAAATGGTGATGGTTACTGAAGCCAGATAATCGGTACCTTGGGGTTTGTTGTACTCTATTTTGGGGAATGTTTGGAAATTGCTATTTAAAGATAAACATGGAAGAAAAATTAAATTAAATATTTTAATTAAAAAATATGGGTATTAGTTATGTGATAAAGGTACTCAAAATACATAGAGACGTCACTTTGTCTAGCTTAGAGAGAGCATAGCTTTCTAGAAGTTGTCTGATTTAAACTCTTTGGGAGAGAGATTTCTATTTGTACAGTTTAGTATGGTTTACCTGAAGTTTAAAAGCTATATATTTTATAGACTTTTTTTTTGTTGAGGTTTTTGGAAAAACTGTTAAATTCAGTGATGTCAACAGTTTAAAAGAGATAGCGCAGGATTAATGACAACACCGGTCACCCCCAAGGCAATATTCCTTCCATATTCTCCCTTTTCTTACTATTTTATGCGGGTGGACAGCTGCTTCTTTGTGGTATATAAGACACTTCAACTCCTCTCTCTTTCTCTCCCCAGTGGAGAAAGCTTTGTTTGCTGGTGTGTCTATTGAAGTCCATTTTCTGAAATGTCTTCCCAAATCATGTCAATTCTAGGGCAGTTCAAATCAAGAAACCATGAATGGTGACCATAAGACTTAGACATTCTTGACAGTTTTAAAAATGCCTTGGGATAATATGGTTCTTTCCTTAACATGAATCAAACATGCAGAACATGTTAAGTAAACATGATACAGTTCCTTGCCTTCAACTGGTTCACAGGTTTAAACAAAAAGACAGTGTGGAACCATGAAAGTTGAAAATTTTCTGAAAGGGTCACGTAGGGTAAGAGACCTGGCAAAGTGTTCTTGACGAATGTTGTCATTCATTCCAGAACCAAGTTGAGACTTATTTTCTTTATGAGATAGATTTCATTTCTTTTCTTTTCTCTTCTTTTTTTTTTTTTTTTGTCTCTAATATCTATTGTTTAACTGCTGAACTACAAGACACATCATTGCAGTCATGCCAAAAAGTGAGAATTTCTTTGTCTAGTTTTCAGGAAGTTAGTAGAAAAAATAGTATAAGACATGCTAGAGCAAAAACAGGAGGAAAATGCACTGAAGCTATGAAGAGGCCACTTCCACCTGAAAGTCTGTGACTGTAAGATTGTCCCCAGCAATGAAGAGAGAAAGGGTGCTCTCTTGTTGGGCATCCTGAAATGACACCAGGACTGGGGTTTACAGCAATTTCTTCCAGTTCTGTTTTTAACCCAAATGGACAAAATGAAACAGATTCCTGAAGCAGTGACAAAACAGCTTTCCTCACAATCCCAAAGTGATCCTGGGACTTGGAGGTGGAATCCATGGAGGAGGCAGTGGAATTGGCAAGGACACAACAGGTGCACAGGGCAGAGGCTGGTGTCCAATCTGTCTCCTCTTCACCCAGCCTCACACCTGCACGGGCTGTCTAGTTGTGGAATAGGCTACTCTAAATCAGAGGGAAATTTTATACACTGTTAGGTCATTCATTGATCCAGTAAATATCTGTTGGGAGCTGACAATATGGTTGTCATTTAGTAGGGGCTACGGTATGGTAGGGACAGAGACACCATGCTTCTCGTCCTTGTGTCATTTATAGTCCAGTAATGTCTGAAATAATTCCTTATTTTTCCAGAGGCAGAACCTTGGTTTTGGTGGATTTGACTATTAGAAAGAGAGATGGTGCCCTTTGGATTGGCCACTGCAGTCCTATTTCCTAAGGATGTGTATTTATATGCCACCAATTCATTCTCCGAGGACTCCAACCCAAATGGGATATTTAGTGTATGGGGCAGGGGATTAGCAATAGTTTACAAATTCACTCCAATACTGTTTTTTTTTTTTTTTTTTTTTTTTCTGGTGAAACAGGACAATCCACTTAAATCCCTAGGTTTTTGGTTCTGCCCTGTCTTCTGTGGGCTCTCTGTGAACTGAGAACTGAGTAGTTCTCACATGAGGAAAAATGAACTCGAAATCCCAACGAGGTTGTTCAGCTCTCTGGGTGGGCTGGTTCACTCGTGTTCTAAGTTCTGTTCTGAGTTATGAGACTGACTTTTTGACATTGTGACAATGCATATTGTGTCAGCCTGGCCACTATAAACCAAAGTGTCCTAGTCAAACATGTGATAAACATTCTACTGTGGAATAATAACATCCTCCAAGATGAGCCTTAACCTTGGTTTCTATCATTAATTGAGAAGGTAGAACACGGGGTTTATATTTCTGGCTCCAGCATTTACTATGTGTGACCATGAGAACTTAAGCAAGTTAATATAACCTCTCTGAACTATTGCTTTAGTTCCTATCTATAAAACGGGGCCAATAAAAGTCACCTTGCAAGACTGGAGTAATTAAATGTGCTAAGGTGCAGAGAGTACGGAGTAGATTGTTGATATGTAATATGGACATGAGGCGGCTGCTCAGTGAATGATAGCTATTAATGAATTAGTGATTAGAGTCTCATTAGAGTCTAATTATTGTCTTAGTGCAGTGAGAAGTCACAGAGAAAGGGATAAAGGGGAAGTGTTTATATTATTATGAGATGTGCAGAAATTCCTAAGTCATGACAAATAGGAACTATTTCTGAAGGAAGTTCTTGGATCTCTTTCTCATTAGATTCTTTAAAATAAGGTGGCATTTGTTTGTTAAAAGAATTCAGTGTAAAGCGATTGCCCCCTGAGGTGTGCCTTGGGTTCGGGGAATTGTACGTTAGCAGAGAATTTACTGTTGAGATTCCTCCACTACCTATACACTGACCCTTCTCATAAGCTCATCCCTAATAACACCCTCACCTTCCTGCTTGCTGATAGCCCAACTCCCCATCCTTCAGCAGCTTTGTTTTCAAGTTTGCAGAAGCAGAGCTAACACTAAAGCAGCATTTACAGGTCCTTTACAAATTACCCAGATTGCCATGGGAACTAAAAGCAAAAGTGACAGAACCCCAAGGGGGGCATATCCTTTGCTTAATTGTTTATGATGGGAGATACGTGAAAGGAAAGGAAATTCCAGGTCTGGTAAAATGATAGATGTGTTTAGGAGGAGGAAATGAAAGAATAGGTAACAGCACCCTGGGGAGGCACCAAACAGCACAGCTGAAGTCACTGGCTCTGCGCAAGCATTTTGATTAGAGAGTTTCACTTATGGATTTACTTACCTCTCAGATGCATGCTGGACTGGGGGAAAAAAGCTTATGGTACATTCACTGTTAGAAGATTAAACTGAGAGTGTCAGGGGAGAAAAACAAAATGGTTAGCATATATGCTTCTTGGCTAGATTTTAAATTCCTTTTTAAAAAATCACCTCTAGTTTCATTGAGGATTAGGTAAGACTGTAGAGTGTTTCTTAAGTTTTAGTGAAATCAGTCACTTCTGTTTTTTTCTATTGCTCTGAGAAAAAGACACATCTCAGGTACTCAATGCTAAGTGTAGACCACACAGCATTATAAAACACAAAAGTATTCTTATTCATTAAACTTTCGTTTAAAGCTTAAACGTGTAGCAGAGAACAAAATTAAATCTCTATTTTAAAACGACACCTTTGTTCAAAATGTTCTGTGTAAAGACTATAGGCCTTTTAGAATTAATTTCTGTAGAACTCTCCTGCTAAAGCAGTTTATAAAAGCTATAGGTTATTAAGGTATGATGAGGGAAGTAGGACTGGGTGTAATTTCAAGCCACACTTAATTATCAGTGCCTAGTTATAAAGCTGGTGGGTAGGTGACCGTTTAATTCTTCTTAAAATGATTCCTGTCAGGATGAGGGATGATGTTTGGTGTTATAATGATCGTGTTATTTCCAGGAACCAACAATACCCAAATTCTGTTTTGTGACTCACTCCTCCTCTGCAAAGTGTTCTTGGCCTGAGACTGAAACTCAAGGCACAAGAGATAAATGGAAAACAAAATACAGGACCTCTTTATATCTGAGGGCAATTGATGCTAGAAAAAGACCACTGAAGTGGAATCCATTTAAAGTGGGGACCAAAATGTCATAGTAGACAACATAAAACAGGTTTGATAGGTACTTTTAAAAAAAAATAAACATTTATAAAAAATGTGTTTATTTTGTCTTATAATTAACAAAATGATTTTATAATAACAATTGTGCCCTAAATCATTTGCTCAACCAAAAATCAATCAAGTATTGATTTGAAGGATGTGATAGACTATGAGTTTGGTGGTCCTCAATGAACCATGCTTCTTGGTATTTGCACTCTTATGAGTCACCTCACACATTGACTCTGGTCTTGGCCATGTGACAGCTTTGGCCAATGAAGCATTATTAAGAGTGATGCAAGTGCAGGCTTGATAAGTTCTTGCACACTGAGGCTTGTCTTTTTGGAATGCTTCTCCAATCCACATGTTATGAGAAAGCCCAAGCAACCACGTGGAGAAACCCGTATGAAGGAGAACTGAGGCCCCCTAGCCAACTGCAGTGACCTTCCTGCCAGCAGCCAGCACCAATTTCCAGCCATGTATGTGAGGTCATTTTAGACCTTCTAGACATCCCAACTCCTACTCAACAGCATGTGAAGCACAATAACCTCCTGGCCCATCTGCAGAGCTGTAAGAAGTAATAATAAATTGTTATAAACCATTAAACTTGGGGATGGTTTTTTATGCAGCAATAGATAACTAAAACAGAAACTGTTGCCTGAAAGTGAGGTCCTGCTGTAACGTGTGGCATTGGCTTTGAATCTGGCAGAAGAAATGGAGAAATTTGGAGGAATGGAAAAGAGACTGTTAGTGGGGCCTGAAAGGGCAATGAGAAAATTTCTACTGGAAGCTAGAGAAAAGAGAACTCAAGTTACGTATTGGCAGAACAATGAGCAAAACCGTTGCCTGTGGGAACATAGGAAAATAGAAAGAGTATCTAATGAACTTGTGGATCTGGCTAAGGAGATTTCCAGGCAGAATGTTGAAAGTACCATCTGGCTTCTTTTTAGCTGCCTGTTATAAAGTACAGGAGGAGCAGGCTGAGCTAAAGGAGGAACTGTTCAGATTTCAAGCAGAATTTAGAAGAACTAAAAAGGAGCTAGAATTTGCTGGATTTGATAATAAAATTGTTTTTTATTCCCAGTCTTTCCAAGAAAAAGTTTCTCAAACTTTTCTTGGTTTAGAGATGAAATCCAGGGTGCTGGCAGTAAAATATAGCCTCAGGGTCAAGATCTCTATTAAGACCTCAGAAATATTTAAGGAGTATCTCAAAGACCTACTTATCTAGACAAAAGACTCTAAAAATCTTACGGTGCCCCCCCATAACACCCTGATTTGTAGTCCCAGACAGAAAGAGGACTGACTCAAAGATATCAGATGGTTTTTTCTAATGGAGTGGATTATAGTTTGATACATAGAAAACTACAAAATTTTTAGTGAAATTATATCAGCCTAGACTAAAGAACAGAGATAGCTCAAACTGAAAAGATAACTCCAGACCTCCAAATTGCTATGAGAAGGAAGCAAGCCAAGGAAGAAATTCAGCTAGAAATCTGCATCATTTATCTTAGAGAAAGAAGGATGCCTCAGAGAACAGACCCTAATGCACAGAGGGCAGAGGTAAGAGCCATGGAGAATCACTTACAGGGAGCATAACTGGGCCATAATCAAGAAACTGACTCCATGTGCCTGGCTGCATTTTAAAGTTATTTTGGACTAGTAATGCCTTGGGCCTCCCATTTTTGACCTTTTTGAGTGGGAACGTCTATTGCAATTTTCCTGTCTTTGCCTCTTCATTGTATGTTGGGTGAGTGAGTGCCGGAAAACTTGTCTCTTTAGTTCACGTGTCTTCAGATCAAGAGGCGCTGCACCCAAAAGACCTCCTCTCACCTGCACCTTATTTGGATGATGAGATTCTATACCTGATGCCATAATAAAAAGAGATCTTGAGAGCCTTGGAGGGGGTAAGTGTATTTTATATGTGGGAAGGATAGGATTCATTAGAGGACAGAGAGTCCACTGTGGTAGGCTGTATTTTGGTGGCACTCAATGAACCTCACCTCCAGGTATTCAGACCTTTGTGTAGTTCTCTCCCTGATCAACCCTCAGCTTCGTCATATGACTAGGTTTGGACAATGTGACTTTAGCAAGAGTGCTGTGGCTGGAGACCTGATAAGTACTCACACATTGGGACTTGTTTTCTTGGAACAGTCTTTCTTGTAACCAAGCCACTAATCGATGAGGAAGACCAAGCAATCATGTAGGAGAACTGAGGCCCCAGAAATCACTGCTGGCTAAGTTCCCAGTCAATGGCCAGCATCAACTTTCAGCCATGTGAATGAAACCATTAGGACCTTTTGTCATTCCAGCACCCCAGCCAACAACAAGTTAAGCAGAAAAACTACCAGATCAACCAACAGAATTGTGAAAAATATTACACTGTTATTGTTTTAAATCATTAAATGTATGGGTGCTTTGTTAAGCACCAATAGATAAGCCAAATAGGAGGCTAATAATTTTTAGATAAAATTGTATTATAGTATGATAAAATATTTTTTAGTTCACATTTGACTTTTGCCATTCAGTCACAAAAAGGACTGTTTTTTGCAAAAAGTATTTAAGGATTTTATTTAATTTTTCCCAAGTGCCTTGTCAATTCTTTTCTTATTTGAGTATCTTTCTTTTTAAGTACCATTCATGTCATCATCTTTGTTAATTTTCTCTTTAATTGTTAACCAGTCAAATTGTGCTATATCCTCATTTATTAATGGCTTGACATATATTTTAAGCAGTTCTGCAACATTAATTTCATCAACTTTATAAAATCCTGCAACTTTGCAAGATTTACAATTTCTTTCCACAGTAGGCTTCTACTGCACTTGAATTCATGACCTGCTACAACATTGGTGAGATAGATACTAATGTCTTGAAAAGAAGAATGTTTGGTTGGGAAGTAATTTTATAAGTGATCAGTTGATTAATAAATAGCTTTGCTTTATGATGACGTTGCCTTTCTTAAACAACTCAGATTATGGATGCTCAGAGTGAGGGGCCCCCTGTACTTTTCCATTTATCACCGAGCAGGCCCTAGTACCAGCTGAGGCTGGGCTTTCTGGTAAAAGCTGAGTTAAAACATGTGATTTAGGTTCATGGCCTAAGAGAGACTTCTTACTTTCAACCCTCAATCTAAATCTTTTGGAGGTTTATTCAGCAGTAAAACTGCTTATTCGATTTAAATATTCTCCCACCATGTATTTAATTTGAGTGTTCAAACTCAAAATTGTGGCTATGAGTGGTAGATTATAGTTATATTATATTATAGCTATCAATGTTCTACTCATTATTTGCAAAAATATAGTTCTTCATGGAAATAACTAAGCTTAACATTTACCAATAAAAGTAGATATGCTTCTGGAATAAATTTTTAAAATGAACCAATTCAAGTTACAATTGTTTCCTTTCCATCTTTTTACTTTAAACAGTTACAGCTTAATCTTGCACTGATCTCCAGATATTCACTCAAAAGCTTCTCTCTGCACTTCAGCCCTCTCTTGAAGTCTACTGCCTCCTAGTTCTAGTACCAGACTTTGGGCAATATTGGCTTCAAAGAATCTTGTGGCTTTTTTCAGCAATAAATTCTGAGTATGTTAACTCAGACAAGAGCTCATTCCTGTGACCAGCTTCTCTTAGTCTGTTGCTAAAGCAATTCTGCCCAGAGGTGTGGTTTCCTTTTCTCCTTTCCACAGGGCACAGTGAAGAGAAAAATAGAGTGATCTGTGCTCAGAGGGTAACTCCGACCTCCTTTCTCTGCTTTGTGGCTTCCCAACCTCCCATCATCCATATGGTATATTCTGTCCAGCAAGATGGATATTGCAGAGGGGTGGGATTCTTCAGTCCTCTTTTCCTGCTCCTCTACTCCAAAATCTTTTTGAGGTTTATTCAGCACTAAAACTGCTTATAGGTGCAGGATATATTCACTCACTTATTCATTCATTCAACAGATATTTGAGAGCCTGCTCAGTGCCAGTCATTATAAGTAGTGTTCATATTATTAATCGAGTTCAGAAAACTTGTTTTTAAAAGTTACAATGTGTAAAGTGGGGCCACAGCACTAAGTTGTAATATTTTTAAATGGAACAAAGTCAGTAATGGAAAATTCAGAAAAAGCAGATATTCTTCTGCAAAGCACTTTACCTTAGGACTAGAGGTTGCTGAGGTACTGATCACATTATGCCTTTGCCATGAGAGCATGGACAAAAAGGTTAATAAATGCTGAGTTGCAAGTAAAAAATCAGTTGGGAAAAAAAAAAAACCTCTCTAATTGTGATGCTTTGGGTTTTGTTATGAATGAACAAGTTGGACTTTTTCCTCATGCCAAAAAACGGCTGAAATCGGCTCTATCTAGTTTATTTTTCAGGGCAATCTTTTTTTTTTTTTTTTTTGCAGCTGGCCAGTACAGGGATCGGAAGCCTTGACCCTGGTGTTATAACACCATGCTCTAACCAACTGAGCTAACTGACCAGCCCTCAGAGCAATCTTTACCAACCCTTTTAAGGCAGTGCTTTCATAGTAAACTCAAGAATACCCAAACTTCTTCCACACATTCTGTTCATTTCTCAGCAATCCATCACAATGTCCTATCAAGCTGAAAATCCTGTGAGATCCTAACTCTGGAATGAGAAACTATTTCTCCAGTAAACTTTTCAACAGGATTTTAAGTCTTCTGCACAGCTGGCAAAAACATTGAACCAGCAAATTGAAAACACACAGTGGTATGTATGCCTGGAGTCTTTTAAAACTTTCCCATGTTTGCTATTCTACCAGCCTTACACGCTCCCTGAGCGGATACTTAGGTGCTGAGATACCAGGCAGGTAGGTCAGAGGTGGAAATGGGCCTGCTGTGCACAGTGAGTGGGCCCAGCTGCGGTCTTCCCATCAGCAGGGGGCTCTCCCCTTTTATGAACTTTGTCCCACTCTTGTAGCAGCCTTGGCTTCTACCACCTCCCTAGGAGACCTCACTTCCTATGGGAAAGAGGCACTTGTTGACAACATCTCAGGGAAACCCAGAGCAGCTTATACTAACCACACATATTCCCTCTATCCACCCCTCTGGAACCTGGGCTTATTTTTTCCTTTCATTCCTTTCACACAGATGAAAAGAAGGTCCGTGAAGCCCAGTTTGCTCTCGGTTTGAGCACGTGTTATGCTCTAATGTGTAAAGGGAAGGCTGGCTTCTTGCAAGACTCACCTAAGACCCTGGCATGCTTAATCCTAACCTTGTCAGTAACATGGACGTATACATGAAGGAGTTCCAGAGGATGTTGAATAAGAGGATTTTAAGTCATTCTTTCCCAGGGAAAGGTTATGTCTTTGAAGGCTAGTTTTTTACTCCCTACCTTATCATCATACCAATTTGATTATTGATTGATGTAAACCTCAGGAGGGCAGGATATCTTTGTTTTATTCATTGCTGTATCCTCTGTGCCTAGAATAAGGCCCAACACATAGTAGTTGAAAGGTTAATATTGGAAGTTATTCGTTGAAAGGTAAATGTTGAATAATAGTAATATAGAGTGTCAAAATGTTTAGTCCGTGCCTCATGTTTCCATTTGGTACCTAAAAATGTAAACAAGAGGATGTCATTGGGAATTTGGTTTGATGAACTTAAAATTAAAACAGGAATTCTTAGAACTTCATCTCATTTGAAAAGTCACCGTGTCTCCCTGTGTCCATTTTGCTGATTGTGAAAGAGGCTTTATCAGGCTGTAGGGTAAGGACACAAACATACTGCTTAACCACAGTACTTAAGACACCTCCCAAAGAATGGTGCATTTTTATGAGGTGCTTGTCAACCCCAAACCTGGCTCGTTCTTTTTCTGAAATGCAGATACTTAAAATGGCCAAAAATGATGATGTCTATCAAGAGTCCGGTGCCCTTGTCTTCGTTCTCTACTGACAGGACAGAATTGTCAAGGACTCAGCACTGGCAGGGTCACTTAGGCTAGTCTCCAAACTGGATAAATTTAAAACTATTAGAGACAATGGTTTCATGTGTAAAACCACCTCCTGATAATGGACTGTGCATTAATGAGCAAAGGAGGAAAACTGCATGTTTGTCTTAGTCATCCCATCACATTCCTTTTATTGGACACAACCCCTATGGAGTTTTAGCCTACAAAGTTATCTTTCAGGAAGGGAACTGCATTTGGGAGCCAGGGGACCCCAGGCAGGGAGTCCTAACCCCAAACTCCATTCCCAGCACTCCCAACTGCCTGCAGTTATGTGACCCAGGGCCAAGCATTCGACCTCTGGGACTCCAGCTTCTTTGTCAGAGAAACACTGGCTTCCTGCCTCCCAAGGATACCAGAAGGAAGAACGAGTTAACATTTACATTGCATGTTGGGAGGCTCTAAGAAAAGCCCCGCATGACTAAGAAACATGATATAATAGCAAGAATGTCTTGTATTTTTGAGTTGTTCATCTCTGTTTAGGCGTTCTGGGCCCATTCTCTAAATACAGTATTCAAATTGCAGGCAAATGTAAAAGAGAGTTCTGAACTTAACTCAGGTAGGATAACTCTGAATCATAACTGCTGTGGTTTTTGTTGTTTATTCATTTGTTTACTTTGGGGGGAGGGGAGCTTTGGGGAAAGTAACTCAGTTGCTGCTAGATGTATCTGACTTTGCATCGTGTTTAGACGACAGCAGATAACACTGTCCTACGGAAGCACAGCAGGAGACATAGATGCGCAGCCTGAATTCGGAGTTCATCAGGATGGTAAGCTCCTGGAGGGTCGGAGTCATGTCTTATGGGTCTTTATATCTCCAGTGTCCTCTCAGAGCCTGGGATACAGCTGCTACAGAGTCTGGGTTTATTGAATGAGTGGACTGACCAGGATCTGAATCGCAGATTCATTCTTCACCAGCTATATGCCCCTTTCCCTTCATTGTAAACAAGCGGTAAAAACATCACCTTTGCAGGGCTGTCGTGAGGGTTACATGAGTGACATACACAAAGTGCCCGGCACACTGACACACAATCACAGGAACTGTTGTGATGACCGTTAGCTCCCTGATCACTCATGCTGGGGGACCTAGGGCAGGGCTGTGGCAGGGGCATGGGTGGGTACTCATCCTGGCCTTGTTACATAGTTCCTGGAGAGCAATGAGTTAACCTTTTAGGAATTTGGTTCCTCATCTGTATAAGAGGGTGATGGAATTTGATCTACTTTTCAGCCCAATTTCTAGAATGTAGTCCAGTATGATAAATGGTCTTGTATATTCTTTAAAAATCTTTTATTGTAACATCAGGAAAACACCAAATTATTTATGAAATGAAATGAATGACCATATAGAGGTCACACCATGGAATACTGCCAGTACCCCAAGAGCCCATGATGTGCCCACAGATCATTTGTACTCTTCTTGCACTTAAGATTATGTGAGTTGCATGCCATTTAGAATGATTAAAATATGTTTGTGATAAACTGTTCAAACATATGAATGTGCTACAATTTGTAAACCATTCTCCAATTGTTGGCAATTTGAGTTGTTCCTACATACTATGTAAAGTTTCTATAAAAAAATCTGTTTTGTCCTTATATGACTGTTGATTCTTGCACAATTACCACACCGTTTCAAGCATGGTAGCTGTACAACATACTTCTTTAATATTTGAAAGGGCAAATTATTCCTGCCAATCCTCTTTCAAAAACTTCTTAGCTATTCCACTTTATTTTTTCTTCTCCTTTTAATTTTGGAATATTCTCAAATTTACAAGAAAATTGCAAGTCTAGTACCAACGAATTTTCTTCCTGTGCTATTTGAGGGTAAATTGCTTCAATGCCTTACCACCTGCAAATACTTTACTGTGTTTTTCCTATAATCACGGACATGGTATTTGAAAATTAGCATCAATATATTAACCTTATTGAAATTTCAGACCCCATTCAAATTTTGCCACTTGTCCCAATAATGTCCTTTATAGCAAAAGGATCCAGTCAGAATCAAGTACTGTGTTTAAGGCCTTTGCATGTCTTTTTCATCTCCTTCAATCTGGACCAGCTACTGGGTCTTTTATTGATTTTTGTGAACATGATGCTCTAAAGATTACAGGCCAGTTTTTTTGTAGAATGTTCCTCATTTGTGTTTGATATTTCTTTATGTTTATATTTACATTTTCTGTTTAGTCTGTTTTCTGTTGCTATAATAGAATACCTGAGACGGGGTAATTTATTTTTTAAAAAGTTTATTTGGTTTACGATTCCGGATGCTGGGAAGTCCAAGATTGGGCAGCCCATCTGGTGAGGGTTTGGCTTTTACTCATGGTGGAAGGTGGAAGGGGAAGCAGGTGTGTGCAAAGAGACCAAATACAAGAGGCAGCCTTGCTTTGTAACACCTGTTCTTGCGGTACCTAATCCAGTCCTGTGAGAGCAAGAAGACTCACTCCCAAGAGACTGTACTAACCCTTTCATGAGGGCAGATCCCTCATGGCCCAGACGCCTCTGAAAGGTCCCACCACTTCTCAACATCATGACACTGGGGATTAAATTTCTCAATGAGTTTTGGCAGGGACACACCATATCCAAACCATAGCAGTGTCACTGGCAGGAATATCATAGGGTGATGCTGTGTTCTTTTCATTCTATTTTGTCAGTTGGCACATGACTCCAATTCATTCTGTTACTCATGATGTTTACTTTAATTAAGGTGATATCTGCCAGGATACTCCAACTATAAAGTTGTTATTTCCCTTTGCAATAAATACATATTTTGTTGGGAACTATTTGTAACTATGTAAAATCCCTAAGTTGTTCTATTTATTCATTCATGTATAAATGTGTGGATCCATGGTTTTCTATTTTAGTCTATGGGTTGTAATCTATTACTATCATTATTAATTTTAATTGATCACTTCAGGCGCACGCATGTGTGTGTGTGTGTGTACATATATGTCCCAGTTATTCTTTGAGCACTCTCTTACTTTTTGGCCTAAAATGTTCCTGGCTCATGTGGGAATTTTCATGTCCACTTACCATCCACTCTCTGGAATCAGTTATTTCTCCAAAGAGCCCTTGTTGCTTTTAGTAGGGAATGATATTTAGAAATCAGGATCTAGATCTAGGTGCTCTCATTGCTATTGGAGTATTATTGCTCCTAGACCCTATTGGTGGACTGAGCTAGGGAATATATGTTTGTGTGTTTATATTAGGGTGTCTCAAGATTCATACTGTGGGCCGGCCCGTGGCTCACTTGGGAGAGTGTGGTGCTGGTAACACCAAGGCCGTGGGTTCGGATCCCATATAGGGATGGCCGTTTGGCTCACTGGGTGAGTGTGGCAAGGATTAAGATCCCCTTACCGGTCATCTTTAAAAAAAAAAAAAAAAAGATTCATAGTGCAATTTTAGGCTTTAACAACTCCAGAAGTATAAAAGCTATAAATTTACCAAAAAATTATTCAGAAGCTTAGTTATTGATACTTCCTTACACTTAGTTTTGTGAATTTTGAATACTAAAATTTTAATTTTAAGTTTTTCTTTGTGACAGTTTTATAAATGGGAATTTCTGAGGTATAGGTGATAACCTAGATGAAATGGACAAATTACTAGAAAGGCACAAACTACCAAAACTGACTCAAAAGAAATTTAAAAAATCTGAATGAATCTATAATAAGAGATCAACTCAGTAATCACTTCCTACAAAGGAACACATGGCTTCACTGGTAAATTCTACCAAACATTTAAAGAAGAATTAACACAAATAATTCACACTCTTTCAAAATATAAGAGATGAGAGGCCACTTCCCTACTTATCCTAGGAGGCCAGTATTATCCTGATTCCAAAACCAAACAAAGACATCATAAGAAGTGGAAAATGGAGATAAATATCTCTTATTAATGTCAATGCAAAAATCCTCAACAAAATACCCAGCAGCTTATAAAGAGGATTATACATCATGACCAAGTGGGATTTATTCTAGAAATGCAAGGTTGGTTCAACATTTCAAAATCAATACATCATTTTAATAGAAGTAAAGGACAAAAACCAGATGACCATATCAATAGACAAAGAAATAACATCTGGCAATATCCAACATACTCTAAGAAAGAAAATCCAACAAATTAAAAATAGAAGAGAGTATCCTCAATCTGATAAAGGGCATCTGAGAAAAACCCATAGCTAACATCATACTTAATGGTAAAAGATTGAAAACTTCCCCCCTAAGGTCAAGACAAAGACAAGGATGTCACTCTTGCCATTTCTATTTATCATTGTATTAGAAGTTCTAGCTAGGGTGATTAGACAAGAAAAAGAAATAAAAGCCATTAAGTTGGAAAGGAATAAGTAAAACTATCTGTTTGCTGATGACATAATATTTTGTAGAGAAAAATCCTAAGAAATTGACAAAAACTATGATAGCAAATAAATGATATCATCAAGGTTGCAAGCTAGAAAATCAGTATACAAAAAACCAGTTGTATTTCTTATGAGTGTATTTTGAAGAGCAAAAGTTTTAAATTTTGATGAAGTTCAACTTTTGTCTAACAAAATTTATCTAACAATAAGAGGTTTTGCTAAAAATAGGAGGAAATGACATATTGACAGTACTGGGTCTATCTTTAGAGGTTCAGCTCAGTCACTGCAGAAGTGTATCTTCTAAGGCAATGGCACCCATAATTAAGGTCAATTAGTGCTATAATTAAGGTCAAAGCTCAGCACACTCCAGGGGGACAGGTACACTCAGGAGAAAATAGCATACACACTACAGGAATCGCAAGGCTGCCAATACATATCAGCAGACTCTGAGTAGACCTAAAGTGGGCAGAATATAACACTAGTTCTGGCCAAATTTATTGATATTGATACTTTTACCAGAGAGATCAGATTTAATGTCCTTCTAGAGGAGGTTCTAATAGCTTACTTGATTGGTTGACTACAATTTGGATTCAATGGTGACCTCTATTTAATGAGGTTGAGATACCAGAGCTTCCCTGGCATATGTGGAGGGGGGAACCCAAAAGTTTAGGGAGTTAGGATATTGAACTGAATGTTTCATGTGTGACCTGCACAACCACCTCCCCACTACATTCCACAAGATGACCCAGAGACATTTCCTCACAAAGACGATGAGAAATATATTACTGAGGGGAGCACAGACAATCTCTGTGGTTGCTCTCTTTCCAGGCAAGGTATGACTGTAGAGGATGCCACTGTTGAGATGAGCTCCCTGATTTCAAAAGGAACAATGGGATTGTAGAGTAGCAGGGACCAAGCAGCAGCACTGCTGAAGACAAGGCACATCTGTCTAAAAAGGGCAGGAGGGACATACTAGTGATCGGAATGTTTTGAGTGGCAGAGATCTGTGGCAGTGGCTAGTTGTTAATGATGTCCCTTGGAACTAAATATATTGGCAGCCTACTAGAGTAATGCCTGATCTGTGTAACAGAAAAAAACTCTAAGTCTGGTAGCTGAAAACCTGCTTTGAGTTGCCACAGAGGACGTTTGAGGCCACTTACCCAGTTTCTAGACATACAAATGTTTACAGAAACAGAGCCCTTTGAATGAGGTAGGCTGGGTGCCCTTGAGGAAGGACCTGCATCATTGTCACAAGTACACACTGTAAATCTTCCTCTAAGACTTCTCCAAGGGGACCAGAGTTGATTAGAAGGACTGTGCATTAGGAAAAGGAAATACCCAGATGTTTGGGGGATTACTAGATACTGGCTCTGAACAGATAGTAATTCCAGAGGGACCCAAAATACCACTGTGGCCCAAAAGCCAAAGTGAGATGTTACTATGTTTAGATGATACATAAATTTTTAGCTCAAATCAGACCCATACTGAGGCAAGTTGGTCCAGAGACTTGCCTAGTGGTTATTTCTCCAGTTTCTGAAGGTATAATTGGAATAGACATAATTTACAACAGATAGATCCCTACATTTTCCCTCTGACTCATGAGTGATGGCTCTTATTGTAGGAAGGGCTAAGTGGGAGCCTCTAGAACTTCCATACCTACCATGAGAGTAGTAAATTGGAAGCAATACTGCATCCCTGAGGGACTGCAAAGAATGATGCTTCCATCGAAGACTTGAAAGAAGTACAAGTGGGAATACTCACCACAGCTCCATTAAATTTACAAGTTTGGCATGTGAAAAAGTCACATGGATCTTGAAGAACGAGTAAGGGCTACTGTAATTTAATGATGTGGTGACTAAAATTCTAGCTGCTATCCCAGATGTAGAATCTTTCCTAAAGCAAATGAACATGTCCCTCAGCACTTGCTCCACAGCTCCTGACCTGCCTTTTTTTCCTTATCAATTTGTAGAAACCACCAGAAACAGTTTGCTTTTACTTATCAGGGCTAACAGTACACTTCCATCTTCCCTCAGAGCTATGTCAATTCTCCTGCTGTCTACCACCTTTATTCTGCAGAGATCTTGATTGTCTTGACATTCCACAAAACATCACACTGGGCCACCTCACTGATGACATTATGATGAATGGATTTGAAGTTCATAAAGTACTGGGTATGTTAAGGGCCTTAGTAAGGTAGAGGTAAACTAGAGGGTGGGAGATAGGCCATCCAAACCTTCAGGGGCCTGCCACCTCAGTGAAGTTTCAATTGTCACTCCTCCAAGTTGAAAGTGAAATTGATGCTCCATGGACCACTTACAATGGAAGAAGAAGAAAAATGCTTTGTCAGCCTTTTTGTATCTAGGGAGGAACATGCACCATGTTTGAATGTGCTAGTTGGACCCATCTAGTAGAGTCACCTGTAAGGCTGCCCGTTTCAAGTGGAGATAAGCAAAAGAAGGCTCTGCAGCAAGTTCAGGCTGCAATACAAGCCATTGTATGCCTTAAACCTTATCCAGCAGGTCCAGTGATAATTAAAGTGTCTATGGCAAATTGGAGTCTCTGGCAAGCACCAACAGGATAATCACAGCACCAAACTCTAGGATTTTGGTGTAAATCTATGCCTTGTTCTGGCTATGATTATTTTCTTTTTGAAAAGTAGCTTCTACCTTGCTACTGGGCCTTGGTAGAGAATGAACACCTAACCATGGTATGTTGGGTGACCATGTGACTTGAGCTTCCCATCATGAACTAGGTTTTATGTGACCTACCCAGATCTAAGTTCATGTGTATGCAGCAGCAATATATCATCAAATGGAAATGGTAGGAGACTAAGCTTTGGCAGGCCCAGAAGGTACAAGTATGTTGCATGGGCAAGTGGTTTAGATAGATTCCTTTGACTCTGAAAGTGCATTGCCCCTTCCCGTATTATGGTATATGGCCTCTTGGGGACGTTCCTTATGACCAGTTGACTGAGGAAGAAATAACTCAAGACTGGTTTACAGATTGTTCTGTATTATATGTAGGTACCACTCAGGGGTGATCCTGGACACTGGTGAAGGATAATTACCCCGAAGGGTAGAACTTTGAGCAGGACATTTAGTTGTATGCTATGTCTAGACTAAGAGATGGCCAGTACTACAACTGGATCCTAATTCATGGGCAGTTAGTAGTGCTTTCGTTGGATGGCTAGGGACTTGAAAGAAATAGAATCAGAAAATTGGGGACAAGGATGTCTAAGGAAAAGGCAGATGAATGAACCTCTCAGAATAGTCACAGATTGTGAAGATATTTGTGTCCCATGTGAATGATGGCCAAAGGGCATTCACCGAAGAGGAAGTTCTTAGTAATTAGGTAGGAAAATTATGTACTCTGTGGGTGTCAGTCAGTTTCTTTTCCCAGCCACTCTAGTGCTTGCTCAATGGGCCCATGAACAGAGTGGCCATGGTGTTGGGGATGGAGGCTATTCATTATCTCAGCAACGTGGACCTCCCCTTACCCAGGTTGGACTGGCTAACACTATTGCTGAGGGCCCAGTATGTCAACCATAGAGACCGACTGCAATGGGTCAAATGCGTCTCCTAAAAGTTCATGTAATAGAAACTTGATCTCCATTGTAATAGTAATAAAAGGGTGAAAAATCCTATTATGGTAATTGAAAGCTGGGGCATTTAAGAGGTGATTAGATTGTGAGGACTGTGCCCTCATGAATGGATTGATTCATTCATGGAGTGATGGGCATGGTTCTGATGGCTTTATAAGGAGGGCTAGTGAGAAGAGTAACTCACTCTTGCTCAGCCCATTCTTGCCATGTGACACCCTGGTCACACCAGTACTCTGTACAGAGCCCTCACCAAGAAGAAGGCCCTCACCAGATGTGTTCCCTTGACCTTGGACTTCCCAGACTCAAAAACTGTGGGAAACAAATTTCATTTCTTCATAAATTACCCAGTTTCAGGTATTTTGTTATAAGCAATAGAAAGGGACTAATACACTGACACTGATCCCTTAATATGTCCCCATTCACCTTGAAAACCAGCCAGCCACCTTGTGGCAGGTTGATTACATTGGACTTCTTCCATCTTGAAGGGGGCAGAGATTTGTCCTCATGGAATTAGACGCACTGTGGTTATGGATATGCCTTCCCTGCCCATAACGTTTCTGCCAGTATAAACTCACAGAACACCTTATCCACCAACATGGAGTTTCCCATAGTGTCGCTTCTGATCAGTAATTCCCACAGCACTGCTTCCTTCACAGCAATGAAGTGCAGCTGTGGGCTCATGGCCATAGAATTAACTGGTCTTATCACATGCCCCCTCATCTGGAAGCAACTGGGCACACTTCAAAAGGTGTAATGGCTTAGTAAAGACTCAGTTATAGTGTCAGTTGGGAGTCAACACCCTGAAATGGTGTGGAGGGTGCTATCTTAGAGGATAATATATGTACTTTGAGACAGAGAACAGTAGTATATGGTGCTATCTACCCCATAGCCAGAGCAGATGGGTTTTGAAATCAAGAGGTAGAGATGGCTCCTCCCACTATTAAATCCAATAATTTGCTCATGGAACTTTTGTTTCTCATCCTGGCTACCTTGCACTCTGCTTATTTGGAAGCCTTAGTCCCCAAAGAGGAATTGCTCATGAAGAGACACACCAATGGCTCCACCAGGACAAGACCCCGATCAGCAGGCCCTCTGCCTGATCTTACAAAGGAAAGGAAAGCGCAGCCGAGGTGTCTGAAGAGTCCATGAGGAGGAAGATTTCTTGGAGGTGCTCACTTCTGCAAAATACATTCTGGGTAGTATTGGAAGAGTTTTGACTTTGTAAAGTTTATGCAAAGAGAGAGAAAACAGCCATGCACACTGATTTGTATTTGCTCATCTAAATGTAAAGGAAAGTTGGGGTTTTAAGGTCTGTAGAAATAGACAAATCTTTTCCAGGCCTCTGAGGTGCTTGAAGATGCAATTAAAAAGAAAAACTTCTTAGTATCTTGTCTACATAAGTTATAGCACAGGGCTAAAATAGATCAGGGCTTCCAGGCAATACAAAATTAAAGTTAGTCAGTTACACCCTCTCTGAGCCATCACTGGTGATTACGCTAAGGTCATCACTATTCATATACTCTATGTCTCCACTTATACCTTTATTTTTTTTTAATTTTTATTTTTTTGTCTTTTTCGTGACCGGCACTCAGCCAGTGAGTGCACCGGCCATTCCTATATAGGATCTGAACCCGCGGCGGGAGCGTCGCTGCGCTCCCAGCGCCACACTCTCCCTAGTGCACCACGGGGTTGGCCCACCACTTATACCTTTAAAACATTTCCTATTTTTTGCCCCTATTCTAGTGTTGTAGTTAAGTGCGTGGACTCTGGAGTCTGATTGTAGGGGTTTAAATCCTGGCTCGGCCACTTTCTAGCCCTGTGATGTTGGGTAAGTCAATGAACCTCTCTGTGCCTAAATTTCTTTATCTGTAAAATGAGGGTAATAGTAGTATCTACTTTGGAATGTTGCTTGGAGGATTAATTAAGATGACATATGGAAAGTCCTTACAACAGTGCTTGGCCCATCATAAGCAATGAATAAATGTTAGCAATTGTTAATATTATAATTTGGCAATGCTTGCTCTAAGTCAGTTTGCCAAGAATATAAACCATTTCACATCCCCTCTCTGTCTTTCTCTAGCAAACCTGCAGAACATCTGATAAATAACTGTTGAATGGAACTATGTACCTCCCCCACCCCACTGCAATTCATATGTTAAAGCTCTAAACCCCCAATGTGACCATATTTGGAGATAGAACCTTTAGGGAGGTAATTAAGGTTAAATAAGGTCATAAAGGTGGGGTCCTAATCTAATAGGACTGGTGGCTTTATAGGAAGAGGAATACATACTAGACATCTGTCTCTCCACAGCACAAGGAGGAAAGGCCACAAGAGGACACAGAGAAAAGGTGGCCATCTACTAGCCAATAGGAGAAGCCTCATTAGAAACCAAAGCTCGCATCTTGATCTTGGATTTCCAGACTCCAAAAGTGTGAAAAATAAATATCTGTTGTAAAAGGCACCCAGTCTGTGGCAACCCTAGCAGACTAGTACAATAACTTTATAAAATTTCATAATTTAAATATTCAGTTAGGGACAAGTTAGCAGTACAGATAAACAGTCTCTGATGTTATCTCTGAACATCATTGACCCATTGTGTGAAGGTCTGGTGTCTACCACGACAGGTCGCAGAGACAGTCATCTATGCCCTTGATTCACATTCTGCTTGATTCACTCTGATGATAATAAATTTTTCCTACAGAATTCATTAAGGCCCCAGGCTGAGTACTAGATATGCAGGGATTATTATCTTCTTTGAGGAGCTCTCACTCTTACTTCTTTCTGCTTTGGGGCCTACCACAGAAGGTTTTGTAAGAATAAGAATTTGGTTGATTGAGTCACTGATAAGATTCTGGATTAGTGTGACCCTCATGTCAGCTATAAACTTTGAGACCTTCATGAGCTGGGAAATGCTGCCTGGAGTCCTGATTGGTTCAAGGTCTGAGGCTGCTCAAAGCCTGCCTTCAGATTTCTTTTGATTTCCTAAGTACTGGCTTCTCATGGGCTCTTCCTCCAGAGACCATGTCCCTTATGGGCTGGGTTTGCACCCCAGAGTTGCTTTTCAAAACTGTGTCCTCTCTTTTCCTTGACCTCAGTCCAGATTTTCCCAGGAAGTGTCTTTCCTCCAGTTTACAGAAGAATTCAGTTGGGTTGCAAGACCCAAGCTTGCAGAAATCCAAATTAATGAGAAGCTTTCAGAACAGAGTATTCTGTTTTAAGGAAGTTTTGCTTATAAATGTATCGTAGATATAATTATATGTAACATGTATGATATATATGATGATATGAATATTATAAACATGACATGCATGATAAATATATAAATATATTATGAACATATTTGTAAATAATAAACATGTCTTCTTGTTTCTTCTTACTACACTAGGCAATTTATAGATCGAGAGAATCGTCGAGTTTGGGTCTCCTCAGATTCACTCATTGACTTGTGAAAAGCTGTGTGGAATTTATTTCTGAATTTATTTCTCAGGTGTAGGGTGTTCAGAATCTGGAAGTAGGGACTATGTAAGTCATCTAGCTTTAGGAAAATACTGGTAAGGGCAAAATGACTTTTCAAATCATTTATCAAGGCTTTCCTAAGATCATCATTAAACAATAATCAAAATCAGAAAGAGAGAGAGAGAGAGATCCAAAAGGGTTTATTAGCCTGCACTGAATTTCCCAGTTAATGTCAGGGAAGATAAAACCAGATTTGATTTCTATGAATGTCGACTCTAAATGAACTGCACAGAAAATGTGAAAACGCACGAAGAGTAATCGTGCAAGCTGAGAGCGGTTGTTTTAAGGCTGTCCGCTTGGGAACGATAGTGCACGCCTGGCAAGCTCCCGGCCAGTCCGCAGTGGGGCGCTGCTCCGCGGCCAGGACTCGGTCCCTTAAGGGCCGGCCGCGCCCCGCCCCAGCCCGAGCCCCGGCGGCGGCCGATCCCCGCCCGTCGCGGGGGGCAGGACCGGGGGGGGGCGGGGGCCCGGCGCGGCCCAGCCCGGAGACCCTTTTAAAGCGCGGCGCGCGCGGCGGGGCATGGGGAGCGCGGCGCGCCCAGCTCCCGGCCGGGGCCCGGGCGAGCGCCGCCGCCGGCATGCTGCGCCCGCTGCTGCTCGCCGCGCTCTGGCTGGCCGGCCGCCCCGCGCCCGCCCGCGCCTGCCAGCTGCCCTCCGAGTGGAGGCCCCTGAGCGAGGGCTGCCGCGCCGAGCTGGCCGAGACCATCGTGTACGCCCGGGTGCTGGCGCTGCACCCGGAGGCGCCCGGCCTCTACAACTACCTGCCCTGGCAGTACGAGGCCGGCCAGGGCGGCCTCCTCTATTCGGCCGAGGTCGAGATGCTGTGCGACCAGGCGTGGGGCAGCATGCTGGAGGTGCCCGCCGGCTCCAGGCTCAACCTCACCGGCCTGGGCTACTTCTCGTGCCACTCCCACACCGTGGTCCAGGACTACTCCTATTTCTTCTTCCTCAGGTGAGCCCGGCGCCTCGCCGCCTCCTGGCGCGACCCCCCCCAGGTCGCCTGGAGCCGGGGCAGGAGCTCCCCAGGGCATCCCGTCCGTGCCAAATGGGAATATGCCTTAGGCTCCTTCCTCCCCTTACTCTTTATTCTCCCCTGCTCCGTCCCACGACTCTGGAAAGACCCCAGGGTCTATTCCTGGCTACCCCTGGCTTAAAGCTGTTTAACAAACAGGGATGATTTCTGTGCCGTGTACACAGAGGAGTGTTTCAGGCAAAAGCTCAAAATGCTTTCCAACAATCTGTTTGACTTAAAAAAAAAAAAAAAAAAAAAACTGGCTTCAGTGCGAGCAGCTTGGGATAGTGAGAAAAATCATCTCAGATCAGTCTGTCGTTGGAATTCTGGCTCTGCCCTTCCTAAGTGTGATTTCAGCAGGTTACTTAGCTTTCCAGTATCCTCACCTGCATCAAGTGAGAAGCAAGGCTGGTTGAGAGTGCAACACAGTAACTCATGCAAAGCACCTGGTGCAGAGTGGACGCTGAAACACCCGCTCCTCTCTCCACCCACGTAAATGCCAAGATGGAATGGTATGGAATGCATCGCGGCTGTCCTCGTTTCACTCTCCTATCAGCTGCCAGGGTGTTCAAAATAGCGGAGGTTTATGGGGGGACTTGCTGGGGGTAAGACCCTGGGTCACAGTGTTTTGAAGAGTATAGTGGCAAATCAGGCAGGAGGTCCTCTGATTTTTGACCACTGGAGTCTTGTGAAGTTCCATGATAGTTGGTCTGTGGTCAAGATGGATTTCATCTGCATAAGTGTTCAGTCAATTATTGTTGACTACTGAATTCTACTGAAATTTGAAATCGAGGACATCAGGTGGAACACTGAATTCATTGGTCGCCTCCCACTGAATTAGGGGAGTCATACAGACAACCGAGAAAGAGCAAAATGGAATCTAAGCTATGTATGAAGATAGCGAGTGAATTAACCCAAAGTTGTCATGATGGGTAATAGTTCCAGTCTTCCCAGTCTGTGAAACAGCACTGGGGACATTTGCAATGACTCCGACTGGGTCTGCAGATTCACTTTTAGCTCACTTCACTCAGAGAAAGAAAACAGTGAGTCCCACAGAGGGGCATTCGTAAGCTCATGGCAACACATGGTTTCCACATTGAAGCCAGAATTTCCAAGTTTAGAATACATGTTCTGCTTTGTGTTGGCTTGAGTGGCTTAGCTAGATGAAGTTAAATTAGCATTTTTGTTTTGTTTTGTTTTTTATTGCCAGAGAAGTGTAGTTTCTAAATAAAGTCAGCAAGGACTGAGAGTGCACTTCTTGATACAGAGAAACTTAACTCAGATTCATCATGTTTTTATTTAGGAAAAATACTGAGAACCAGCTATAAAACTATTCCATAACAAAACTTTGTTTTCTAAAGAGAAAAGAGCCCAAGTACTTGAGCAGACATTATTATTGTTTTTTATTTTTATCATGAGTACAATTTTGTCCAGTGATTCTGCGGTAGTCAGCCAGCTGTTTCATCTTTTGCTCTAACATAGTTACAAAAAGTTAGGGCAGAAATACAAAGTCAAACAGTAGTCTGGCAGATTTTCTATTCACAGGGCTGTCTTGCCCTGAAGTGTATTAACTATTGCATATAAATCACTCCTCCATTGTTATTCTGGGAGCCACTGAGACAAGAACAGACTCTGGTCAGTGTCACTGAGGGAAAGTGGCAGTGGAGACGCGCTGGCGAGCCTTGCGTGCCCTCTTCGGGCTGGAGTGTAACTTCCATTTCTCCTTTTCGTGACTCCTTTATCTTTCACAAGTGATTTACACTAGGCTCTATAAAAATGCTCGCTAATATTTATACTGCACTCACACGTGCCAAGTGCTTTACTTATGAACATTTTCTAATTCAATCCTTATAACACCACCAAGAAAGTAGGTACTACCATAATCCTTTTTACAAATTACAATACTGAGGTTTAGAGAAGTTAAGAAATGTGTTTCATGTTGTACATAAGTGGCAGCAGTAGGACTTGAACTCAGGTCATTACAACTGCCTACCTTTCACCAGGCAACAAGGAGCAGTCTGTCTATGAGAAGGAAGACCCCGTGGGGGACTTGGAAGATACACTAATAGACAAACAGGCTTGTGTACACACACTTTCCTCAAACTTATCTTTTTGAAGACCTTAAGGATAGACTCAGGTAGTGTGAGGCAGAGAAACAATGTTAAGGAGTGACTGTAGGAACTCCTCTGTGAGAGACATGCGAGACGTTGTGAAATTGGTGAGACCATCACAGTTGCTGGAAGCTGGTACACCCATGGCTGTCCAGTCTACATCTCTGCTTTTTTTTCCTCCCCCATTAGGATGGATGAAAATTATAACCTCTTGCCTCATGGAGTCAATTTCCAAGATGCCATATTTCCAGACACTCAAGAGAACAGAAGGATGTTTTCCAGCCTTTTCCAGTTTTCGAACTGTTCCCAAGGGCCGCAGCTGGTGACTTTCTCCAGTGACTGGGAGATCCAGGAAGACAATAGGGTAAGAATTGGCTGGACCCTGTGCCATAGCAAAATGATAGAAGACTACACCTTGTACGAATTTTGTGACCAAAGGAGTCAGGAATACTCTTCCAAAAGCCCAGACCAAAGAGTATTATACTCCCTGCCCCGCCAGTTGTTAGAAAACACTGCTCGTAAACTTTGGATTCCTGAGGCTTTACCATTGGATAAGGGGTTCTTTGCAAAGTATGGGAATAGGATGGGATGAAGGTTGGCATGCTGTGCCTCAGTTTCCTCGTCTAAAAAATGGGAACAATCTATCTCACAGGGCTGATGCAGTGTGACTTAAATATATAAAAAATGTAAATGTATGAATCCTTAGCATAGTGCTTGAAAGAGTTATCATTCAGTACATGGAAGCCATTGTGACTATTGTTGTTATTGTTATGGACAGCCCAGGGCTCTAAGGAGTTGTCTTAGAGGAAAGAAAAAGTCCTCAAGGAGATGAAATAAAATAACTATCATAGCTAACACTTCCTGTGATTCTTAACAACAGTTGTTAAGACCTACAGGATAGCCAAGGTAGTTGTAGGATGTAAGTGTCAAGATCGTTTGGGATATGACAATATAAAGGGATCTTCCAATCTAGGCCAAGTGGTAGAGTTGTGGGGAATTCTGAGGATTGTCACTTTTCCAAAGCAATGGCATTGCCACAACTGAGCTGGGATGGTAGTGGGTGGGGCCATGTCAGTCCAGGCCTGTAAGGCGGTGACCCCTCACTCCCAGTCTCCCATAGAGATATTTTTAGGGCAGTGTCAGACTGCTGGAGAGAGTTCTGATGTGGAAATCACATGGAATAAGGACCTTTTTTATGGGGTAATGAACCAATTTGCACGTTAGACAGCTCCCTTCTTCCCTCCCACGTGTGAAGGGTTTGAGGGGAGTGTCTTTCTCTTGTCTGGTGGGTTGGCCTGGGGTAGCTGCCTTATTCTTCCAAACCTCCTTATTTTCTGCCTAGGGCTCTCTGGGCCCCGGAGGCCTTCTTCTTGCTCTTGCATAGAAGCTGTTTGTGCTATGGGCAGATATGCCCAGGTAAGGGGAATTATTTATTCTTCTTTCACAGTCTCAAGAGGTTCCCTAGTTCCACCCTATTGACAGCGATCTAGGCTCTTCTAACCTTTCCTCCATGGTTCACCAGAATTTTCTGAATGCGTGTCCTATATTTTGCTCCCAACATGGTTTTAAGCACCTGTTTTTCTCCCTTTTTAGTCTTTATTTTTGTTCATGCCATATTGAATTGGACCCACCAAGTCTAAGCCTGTGTATCCCACACCCGAGTCACACCTGGTATATTCCAAATGGACTCTTTTTAGGCTTGGCCCTTTGGTTCTTTTTTTTTTTTTTTTTTTGGTGGGAGCTTTGCTTATAGGACTAGACCCTTGATAACAACTGATTTATGTCAAGAGATCAGATATTATTCCAAAAATACTTGAGTAGCTTAGCCTCGAAACTCTTTAGCTACAGAACTTTTTAGCCCTATGGTCACATAATGAAGCTATTAACATTTCCCTGGAATTAGATTTTCCATCATTTGAAAAAATAGAAAAATAGGACCGTGGAGAATTGTTCAGTGTGAAGGCAGATCTATTTCTGCTGATCAGATGTTGATCTTGGGGAGAATTCCTTCTCCCTCTCCCTTTAATCATCCTAGCCTCTTAGATAACACAGTGTGGGAGTGCTGTGTGCTTGGAGGAAGAGTCAAGAGTTGAGGGGAGGAAAAGGCTTGTTCCAGATTGCTGAGCCGCTGCGTAGCCGAATTTAGGAGACCCATCCGAGGACCCTGCACTTCTCCAGACTTTGCTCCTACCATCTTTATTTCATGCCCACTTTGAAAGAGACCACATCAGAGTTAAATGAAATGAACTCATTACTTTAAAATTTAATTTGAAACTAAAATTACATTTACTTTTAAGAACTTTGTGATGCTCCTTGAGATACTTTTATGTACCCTGGAGTGATTTAAGGAGTTTGGGAATTGGCAATCTCAGAGTTAGATGAAGAATTATTGAAGATTACTTGCTCCCTTCTTCAAAACAAAGCTAAAACTTGTATGTCTATTTCTGTGGGAAGGTAAGCATCAAATTATCTGTCCTACGCGGGATAAATATATCATGTTATCACATTATGTCTAAAACAATCTATATTTTTCCTTAACCTTAGGAGGGATCAGAAGAGTTGTTCAGGTCATTTTTTTAGTCCAGTAGGAATAGGTGTTAGGAGACTTTTGTTAATCAGAGCACACTAATACTTTGCATGTTCTGAAAGCAGTTATGCATGGCCCCAGACTTTGCACAAATGCCTCTCTTGTAGTATGTGCTGTGTCTTAGGTTACAATTCTGCAGGCACGTTAGTGATCTCTTGTGCTTTCCAGTGTTGACGCTGTTGCTTGCTAAGCTTTCATTCACCTTGGACAGTGGCTCCAGACTGTAGTTATGAAGGGCACAGTACATTCTCTTTGCTGATAGTTCTCACTTTCTGTCTCTGGGAGAATCGCATGAATCTGGGACTCTAGAGTCGATCTGGAGGTTGAGATGGAACAGGAGGAAAATCTTATGTAGGGAAACCTTTGTGATGCACATCAGGACGACATTCAACTTGGTCCTCAGAAACAAAATCCTCTCATTCTCTGGTTCCTCTCCAGTGCTTCTCCATCTTCAGATATCTCACCCACACCTTAGTAAAAAAGGAACATGATCTTGCTTTCAAAAGCTGCTGAGAAGTCAGCAGTGTTCCTAAGTGTTCAGCCCTCTCTGGTTCAGTGTCATGGTGTTAATAGAACTTGGGGAGATGTCCTTTGTCATGTTGGGGCATTCACCAGATTTACTGGCAGGATTATCTCCACCTCAGCCAAGGACATTTTTACTTCCCCTTTTCTCTTCTGCTGGGTGAGTGTAACAGTCAAAACAAAAGCTGGACATTTTTCCCTCTCTGCCAGTACTGTCCCCTAGGACCAAGACCCAGACTGACCTGTACTGATCAGTCTGTCATAAAATGTCATGGGATTGAAGTAAAATCTGTGAAGGTCTTGCTGCCGGCACTTTCTTTTTTCCTTATTTGGAGCTGGGAAGGATGGTGGGGGGAATTGTCCTTTTCTAAGCTGCCTAAGAAGGAATATAAACATGTTTTCAATTGGAAAATCTAGATTGGCTCTGCCATTTCCAGAAAAACAAACTTGGGCAGGTCCCTTAATTTCTCACATCAGTTTTCTTATCTACAAAATGGGGCTAATTATATATAAACTGTCTAAGATTTTGCAAGGACCCTAATTAGGGCATACATTTGAAAGCATTTTGTAAACTGTAAACAGTGATGGAGGGTTTATTACTGAAAATTGATCATTTTAAAGTATTACTTTAAGAACTACATATTTTTAAGGGGCCCGCCTGTGGCTCACTCAGGAGAGTGCGGTGCTGATAATACCAAGGCCATGGGTTCGGATCCTATATAGGGATGGCTGGTTCGCTCACTGGCTGAATGTGGTGCTGACAACACCAAGTCAAGGGTTAAGATCTCCTTACCGGTCATCTTTAAAAAAAACCCAAAAAACGTATTTTTACAGTTTTAAAAAGCTTGCTGCTACTCCCCAGGGGAGTCCTCAAACATCCTGTGGCAGAGTGGTGGCAGCAATAGTGATGGGGACAGGTGCTGGAGATGGGAACGGATGAGGGGGAGCCATCATGTGTGCTTTTATTCATTCACCAACATTTAACAGGTTCTGCGCAGGGAGCACTTTTAAATACGTATGTTTATTGAATTATGGTCACATGTTGCATAATGACATTTTGGTCAGCAATGGACCATACATACAATGGTGGTCCCTTAAGATTATAATACCATATTTTTACTGTACCTTTTCTATGTTTTGATATGCTTAGATGCACAAATACTTACCACCATGTCACAATTGCCTGCAGTATCCAGTACAGTGACCTGCTGGACAGATTTGTAGCCTAAGAGCAATAGGCTGTGCCATAGAGTCTAGGAGTAGTGTAGTGGACTGTACCATCTAGGTTTGTGTAAGTGCCTTCTATGATGTTCACACAACGAAATCACCTAGTGATGAATTTCTCAGCATGTATCCTCATCTTTAAGCAACACATGACTGTACAAACAGGTAACGCACTCACATCCCAAATCTAAAAGTATAAAATGGTAGCCAGTAGCATTTCATTTCCACCTCTGACACTCATTTACCCAACTCCCACCCACCCTCCAAACTACCAGCTGCTGTTAGTTTCTTATGTGAACAATTAATGAGTGTTTTTATCCAGCAATAATCCAAACATGTATTATTTGTCATCTTCTTTGACACAAATGGAAACACTATGCACACTTTGCCATACCTTGCTTTGTTCACAAGGACATCTGGAAGATCTTTCCGTATCACTGCATATGAAGTTTTTAAAAATATTGATATGCCTTAAATGTCTGCCTAGTATTCCATTATATGGATGTATCATGATATAGGGTGGTTAGATTGCTTCCAACACATCACTATTACAAATAGTGCTGACATGTATGACATTATACATGATCCCTCAATTAGTGGAACTGCCAAGTCCAATCTTTAGCAAATATTGAGTACCCACTGTGAGGCAGCTACTGTGTCAGACACTAGAGTTTCAGTATTGAGCAAAATACAAAGTCCTTGATCTCATCAAGCTTATAGTCATTGGTGATTGACACAATCAAAATGACACTATAATTTTAAATGGAAATAAATGCTCCAGATGAAAGAAATAAAATAACCAGGGGGTCTGGCCTAGACTTGAGAGTGAAGAAAGACTTCTCTGATGAATTGATACTTGAGCTAAGATCTGATGGATGTAGGGCATCCTAGGTAAAGTTGGGGTCAGGGGAGATGAGAGCAATCCAGAGGAGAAGAATCTGTGCAAAGGCACTGTGGTGACAGGGCACATGGTGCCTATGAGGACATGCAAGAAAGCCCTGTGGCTGAAGCAAAGGGAGTGAGTGAGAAGATGAGGCAGAAATGCTGGCGGGGGCCAGACCATGCAGGGATTGACAGACCCTTGTGAGAATCTGGGCTTTGTCCAGCAGCAATGGGAAACCTTTGACATTTCTGAAAGCAAGGGGTGATGAGATCAAGTTTGCATTTTGAGAAGATCAAACTGACAAGCGTCGGGGACTAGGTTGGAGGGAATCCGTGTGATGCGGTGAGAATAGGTAATGGTTTTTAAAGGCACTGGATAGATGTTGGACTAAGGTGGAAGCAATGGGGATGGAGAGAAGTGGCAAATTAAAGAGATATTTAGGAAATTGTTATTTTTTTTCTAATTTGGTCTTGAGCTCTCTCTCTGGAGAGTGGCTATAAACTCTAGACTTACCCTGCAGGAGTTCCAGGGGAGGTGGTTGTGGGTGTTTATAATGTGCTTCTCACAGGATACTTCTTTATTCTGGTGGACAACTAAATGCCTAAGGGTCTCACTTGTGACTAAGTATCCCTGTCACAGGAAACTTGTTTGTACTGGCAGACACCCCTGTGGCTCTCGTCTGACCTGTGTCCAGTTTATTCCTACCAAGATAGCCACTCTGTAGGAGAGCCCTGACTGGGAAAGAAGCTAGGTTCAGGAGTGTTGGTGAAATGAGATGCAGAGGAGACAACTCAACAAAACACACGAAATAACAGAAGCAGTTTATTACTTACAGATCCCAGAGAGAGAGGGCAGCTCACCTCTGAAGTCCAGTGGGAAGGGAGAAGCTCTTCAGGACACACATTCTCAACCAGTGGGTAGGGAGACTGAGATAGAAAGAGAGAGACCTGTGGGCCAAAGTGTTTATTGGTGTCCAGTGGGATTTCTAATTAGTTGGTAAAGAGCAAGTAGGCATGTGTTCCATGGAGTTGTGCTGGGACTGAGAGGCGGTCACTGCAGCATCTGCACAGACCATGGTGGCTTGGGGGTCAGTGAGACAAGTTAGTGAGTAGGTTGTACCTAGCCATCCCATAGGGAGGGGGTCACTAGGAGGTGGTCGTATAGGGTAGATATCTGGATTGACCACACGGGGGGATTGGGAGGAGGGGGGGAACTGGGAACTAAGTTAGCAAGGGTGACTAAGTCCTGTTTCTGGTTTAAGAAAGATAACTATATTCAAAATGAATGCTGAGACAACACTGAATTATAGGAAGTCACTACAGGAAATAAAATCAATAGGTATTAATGATGGTTTGGATTTAGATGGCAGAGAAGGAGGGGAGGTCAGAGGTGACTCCTGTGTTTTTGGCATGTAACTGTGTGGCAGCCCGGCACTGAAAAACTGCTCTGGGACACATTTGGTAGGGGAATTCATGAGTTTAGTTTTGGAAATAATGAGTTGAGGTGAGTGACTTTGAGCCATCCCAGTGAGATCTTGAATAGGTGGTTGGATTTATAGGTCCAGAGCCTTGAGAAGAGCTCTGAGTGGAAGATAGACCTTTGAGACTCACCAACTATTAGATGCCAGTTGAAACAGTGTGAATGAGATTTCCAGGAGAAAGGGCATTACGTGAGAAAAATAGAGGCTCCGAGACTTGTGGAACAATCACACTGGTCAAGAAGGAGCAGTCAGAGAAAACTAGGAGAATCAAGGGAACAGGATGAGCGATCAACAGAACCAAAAGCTGTTGAGTTGTCAAGTAGGATGAGGACTGAGAAGTGACCATTTGATTTTGGTGGCCCAAATGAGGACGGTTTCCATAGTGTTAGGGAGTAGAATCTAGATTGTGGTGGTTTGAGGAGTGAGTAGGACAAGAGGATGTGGAGACAGTGCCTATGGACAGTTGCTTTATGGGGTGTGGCTGTGGATGGTTTCATACAGATAAGTCTGCAGGTTGAAGGGGGCAGAAGGGTTTGGGGTTGGGGGGGTTCTGTTTTGTTGTGTTACAACATCAGCCATCCTGTCCCTATTTTCCCACTCTTCAGACACTGTCCACCCAAGTAGACCAAACTAACCAAGGCCAGGGATATTTATTTTGTTTACTGCTTTATATTTGGTGCATTTTTACAGCATCTTACTTTTGTTAAATAAATGGTGTCTGTCATCTAGAGAACTCTGAGGCCTAAGTAAGCAGAGGCCTCTTTTCTGTCTCTCCTCTTTTATTTTTTAAATTAATTTTTAAAATCTACAGAGAGTAAAATTTACTTTTTCCTGTACAGTTCTGAGTTTTGACAAATGTATGTGGTTATATAATCACAACCACAACCAAGATACAGAAAAGTCTCAACCCCTCAAAAAACGGAAAAAACCTCCTTTCTGCTGCCCTTTTGTGGTCAAACCCTGCCCCAACCTAAGCCCCTGGAAATTATTGATTTGTTCTCCTTCAATTTCGCCCTTTCCAGAGTGCTATATAAAGGAAAACATACAGTGTGTTTCATTTTTTAGTTTACACAACACATTTGAGATTTCACCCATGTTGTATGTATCAATAGTTCACTCCCTTTTTATTGCTGAGAAGTATTCTATTGTATGGATGTGCCATGGTTTTACTTATCCGTTCACCAGCTGAAGGATATTTAGGTTGTTTCCAGTTTCAGGTTACTGGAGCTGCTGTGAACATCCATGCACATAATTTTCATATTTTCATTTCTCTTGGTAAATATTTGAACATAAATTTTCATTTCTTTTGGGTAAATACCTAGGATGGGATTGGTTGATCATATGGTAAGTGTATGTTTAACTTTATAAGAAACTGCCAAGCTGTCTTGCAGAGTGGCTCTACCATCTTGCATTTGCATCAGCAATATCTGAGAGTTCCAGTTGCTCTGCGTCCTCATCAGTATTTGTCAGTTATAAAAAAAAAAGACATTCTAATAGGTCTGTTGTGGTATCTCATTGAAGTCTTAATATGCATTTCCCCAGTGACTAAGGCTGTTGAGCATCCTTTCATGTGCTTATTTGCCATACTTATTTGTACGTTCTTTGGGGAAGTGTCTATTCAAATCTTTCGCCCATTTATTAACTGTTTTTTGTTTGTTTGTTTTCATTATATATTCTAGATATAAATCCTATGTCAGGTAGGTGCTTTTCAAATATTTTCTCCCAGTCTGTGGCTTGCCTTTTATTCTCCTGTTCATTACTCTGTGTCTTTCACACAGCAAACATTTAAAATTTTTATGAAGTCCTCTTTATCAGTTTTTTTTTCTTTTGGGGATCATGCTTTTGGTGTTGTCTAAGAACTCTTTCTCTTGTTCAAATGCATAAAGATTTTTGATTATTTTTTATTCTAAAAGGTTTATATTTTTATATTTTACATTTAGATCTATGGTACATTTTGAGTTATTTTTTGTTAAGTTGCAAGGTATAGGTTGACTTTCTTATGTTGTTGTCACATATGGATGATTGTTTCAGCACTATTTGTTGAAAAGGTTATATTTTGTCTATTAAATTGCCTTGGTATTTTTGCCAAAAATCAATTGACCATATTTGTGTGAACCTATTTCTGGACCCTCTGTTCTGTTCCCTTGATTTGTGTGTGTCTCCTTTCACCAATACTATACTGTCTTGATTATCGTAGTTTTATAGTAAATCTTGTAATCAGGTAGTATGAGTCCAACTTTGTTCTTTTTTACAATTATTTGGGCTATTCTAATTTCTTTGACTTCCCACGGAAATTTCAGAAATGGCTTATTGATATCTACAAAAAATCCTGCTAGTATTTTGAATGTGATTGCATTGAATCTATAAATCTGGGAAGAATTGACATATTAAAAATATGAAATCTTTCAATCCATGAACTTTGTATATTGTCATTTGCTTAGGCCACCTTTGATTTCTTTCATTAATGTTTTGTAATTTTAAGCATATAGGTCTTTCATATATTTCGTTAGATTTTTACTTCAGTATTTTACATTTTTGGTTCTATTATCAATGGTACTGTTCTTAATATTTTTATTTCTAATTTTTTATTGTTAGCCTATGGAAATGCAGTTGGTTTTTGTACATTAGTCTTGTAACCTGCCACTTGCCAAATTCATTGATCAGTTCTAAGAGCTTTTTATAAATTACATTGTCTTTTCTATGTAAATAATCATGTTGTCAGTGAATAGAGTTTTAATTGTTCATTTCCAGTCTGTATGTCTCTTATTTCTCTTTCTTGTCTTATTGCATTGGCTAGGACTACTAATATGAGGTTACATAAAGAGTGGTGAGAATGGACAGCCTATTATGTTACGTATGTTAGCTATAGTTTGTTTTTTTGTAATAGCCTTTTATGAAATTAAGGAAGTTACCTTTTATTCCTAGTTTTCTGTGAATTTTAACCGTGAGTTGAAGTTGAATTTTGTCACATGCTCTTTCTGCATCTAAGACAATCATGAGATTTTTCTTTTTTAGCTTGTTAATAAAGTGAACATTATTAGATTGTCAAATGTTAGATCCGCCTTACATTCTCAGGATAAACTGTAGTTTTCATATATTGCTGGATTCAACTTGCTAATATTTTGCTGAGGATTTTTAACACCTATGTTCATTAGTAATGTTGATCTGTAATTCCATTTTCTTATAATCAAGAAAAGGGTATCAGGGTAGTGTTGACCTCACAGAAATGAGTTGAGAAGTGTTCCTTTCTCTTCTGTTTTCTGGATGAGATTGTATAGAATTAGTATATTTTTTAAATTAAGTCTTTGTGGATTAGTCTGCTATGGCTGCCATAACAAAGCACCATAGACCGGGCAGCTTAAACACCGGAAATTTATCCTCACAGTTTTGGGGGCTAGAAGTCCAAGATCAAGGTGCTATCAGGATTGGGTCCTTCTGAGGCCTCTCTCCTTGGCTAGCAGATGGCCACCCTCTTGCTGCCTCTTCACATGGTCATTCCTCTGTGTGTGTACACCCCTTGTGTCTCTCTGTGTGTCCTAATTTCCTCTGCACATCAGTGAGATTAGATTAGGGTCCACTCTAATGTTCTCATTTTAACTTAATTACCTCTTTAGAGGCCTTATCTCCAAATACAGTCCCATTCTGAGGTATTGGGGGTGAGGGTTCCAATATATGAATTTTTGGGGGGAACACAGTTCAGTCCATAACAGTTTGGTAGAATTCATCAGTGAATAATCTGGGCCTGGAGTTTTTTTTGTTGTTGTTGTTGGAAGTTTATTAACTACAGTATAGTAATTCAATTTCTTTAATAGATTTAGGACTATTTAGATTATCTGTTCTTGCCTGTCCAACTGTGGAAGTGCAGCTCTGAGACTGAATTTTAATGCATGATTCATCCCCATTTGGGTCAGTTTTCAGAATTCAGGTAGTTGCTTTTTGTATTATGTGCATTGATTTCAGTTACAATCAGTGGGAGTCATAGGCTGTGGTCAGCCTAGTGCGTCTCGACTGGTGTGGGAAGCTGATGTTTCTATCTGACTGGGCCCATTACAAACATCTGGCCAAACTTGTGTAGGACTCACGATAGGGAGGAAAAAATGAACATTATTTACTTTATTTTCTGATGATTGAAGCAAATAAGAATAGGAGAGAGGATCTGTAGTTTAAGAAGTGAGGATTGAACCCAAATAGATCAGGAAAATCATCACTCATTTTATCCAGATTTTCCTTAAAGTGCCTGGAATAATTTGATTTAAAGGTATCCCTGCAAGTGTGTGGACACGGTCAAGTTTAATAGATCATTCGGTCAAGAACAAAGACACTCATCCCTTAGGGATGAAGGAGTATAGCTTGTGTTCAACACGTATTTGAACACCTGCTAAGAGTCCCCCTTTCTGTATTTATTCTTCTTTGATACTGCACTGACACTCAAAAGTGGTAGTTTCTTAAAAGTTAGTTGCGATGTAGAATCTGAAACCTTATCAGTAAGTTTTTTGTATTCCTACATGAAAATCCATTGGTGTTTCTTGTACTTGAAATGAATTTTTTACTCTTGCATGATCTTGTAACACAATGCCTTGACCATTTGGAAAATATTAGTTCCCTGGGTTCTACAGATCTTCCAAATGTGATGACATTTAATTATACAACATAAAAAATCCTATTGGTTAATATCACCATTGATGTCATCAAGAAAGTTTTTTTTTTTTTTTTTTTTTTTTTTTTTTTCCGGTGACCGGCGCTCAGCCAGGGAGTGCACCGATCATCCTTATATAGGATCTGAACCCGCGGCGGCGGGAGCGTCGCCGCGCTGCTAGCGCAGCACGCTACCGAGTGCGCCACGGGCTCAGCCCATCAAGAAAGTTTTTAAGTATTGGAAAGCTGTCAAACTCACGGTGGCCACTTTCCTAAAATTCTAATTTTTGCGTGAAAGCTCAAATTTTATCATTGGCAACAAATACTGTCAGTTGTTTTCTTTGAACTGACAGATTTACTTTATTCTTTTTCAAGAAAATGTCTATCAGATACTCAATCTGAATAAATATAGTTTGTCTGTCATTTATTCTTCCAAGTAAAAATAGCATTTCATGAAGAAAGCCACTAGTTCAGCCCAGAACTTATTCATTGTTGTATTCCCAGGATCTAGTGTGCTTTCCTGCATGTGGTAGGCACCCATGCAGATGAGTGACAGTATCAATATAAAGAAGGGGGTTATTAAGTATCACATGAGCAGTGTGGGCAAGAAAAGCTTTAGAAAGTCAGAGAAAGTCCCTCAGGGGATTGATGAAGCCTTGAGTCTTCCAGGAAGATCGCAGAGAAGAGAGGGGGTTTGATCTGGACCTTCTAGGATGACCTACTGTTCTCAAAATACTTTTCAGGTATTCAGGATCATGCTACTCACTACCCTCTAGGTGAAGGTTATTAACCTACTCCCAGATTGTCATTACTGGGCCATTCATTTGGCTTGATATAGCCAAAGCTATGAAGTAGGTAAGGTAAGGTGGTAGTCTTTTCCATTCATTCATTCATTTGTTCAGACCTTTATTCTACATTTTTATGCACTAAGCACCTATTATGTATCAGGCACTGGGAATACAAAAAAAGAATAACCAAAGAGCCTCATGCCATCTGGAGCTTACATTATATTGAGAGTGAGGGAGAGACAATCAGTACATCAGTAGATAAGAAAAATATCAGATAATGATAGGTGTTTGGCTAAGAATTAAAAGGGGGTAATCCGTTAGAGAGGAACCGGTAGCTACTTCAGGTTGAGGAGATGAGATTTAAACTAAAATCTGAATGACGTGGGGCCAGCCATACAAAGACCAGGTAGAAAAGCAATCCAGAAAGAAGAAAAAACCAGAGCAATTGGCCCCAAGATGAAAACAGCTTGGCAAGCTCGAGGCATGGGAAAGGATGAGTGGAGTGTTGGTGCGGGGAGTGGAACAAGCTGAGTTTGAAGAGGTGAGTGAGGGCCGAGCCATTTACAGCTTTGTAAGCAAGGGTAAGAAGTTTAGATCTTATACTTCAGGGAGCCATTGAACGGAGTGATGTGATCTGATTAACGTTTCAGAAAAGTAACACTCTGCCTGATGATGAACACTAGGTTGTTGGGGGGCAAAGGTGGAGGCAGGGAGACCAGTAGGAAGCTATGGGAATGATCCAGGCAGGTGTGATGGTGGCTTGGACTATGGGTAGCCGTGGCACTGGAGAGAAATGGATGGATTCAGGATACATTTTGGAAGTGGAGCTTTTCCTGTGTTCTTCCAATGTATCTTCGATCACAGCCCATGCATTTGTCCCTACTTTTTAAGACATTTACTCTGCATCTTCTTCTACAGGGCCGTAGTCATCTCCAAGGTGTTGGCCAGTGCCACATTTTGTGCTGCAAAATATTACACTTCCTTTTGGGAAGATCTGCAGTTAATTAATTCATAATTGGCCTTGTTAAGAAAAATTTAAGACAGCAATTTGCATCTTGATGGGGCTTTAGAATGAAGTTCTGGGTTCTAATTCTGATTTTCATCAACTCTGTGACTTTGATATTACTTGATCACTCTGAGTTCAGCTTTCTTATCTGTAAAATGGGTCTAATTTTACCTACTACACTTCGTTCATAGCACTGTAATAACAAAACAACATATTGAAACTGGTTAGCGTGACATTATGACATGGCTCTCACGCCCCCATATATACCCATTTTCCTTCATCACGTAGCTCATGAGAGTAAGAAAGAGCTCGAGGCAGACAGGCCTTTAGTGCCTCCACAAGGATTTCTGAGAATCCCCTACATTCTTAAAACTGCATCATATATTATGGAGAATAGAGTGGGAGAATGAGACATGTGAACTAAGGTGAGTAGGTACAATCAACCCACATGGAATGATGGATATTCTCATGGAGTCTTATGAGTTGGAAAGGATTTGGTGGAGAGGAGAAAAGATGAAGAATTCAGACAGAGAAGAGCTGGCATGTGGGCACAGAGACTGAGGGCAAGTCAGAGGACAGGAGAGCTATGTGCAGGGAAATAGAGAGTAAGTACACACACATAGGTAAGCCGGCCACACTCGAAGTTCTTAACTAGTTTCCAAGTGTAGGCAGTTCACTCTAAAAGGAGGATGCCCGCCAACACGTAGAGCTGAGGGTCTGTGACTACACTGTGTAGGCTATCCTTTCTTTCTTTTCTTTCTTTTTTTTTTTTTTTGCCATCAAATATGAGTTTTATTGAAACACAGCTAATTACTCTTAAACATTGACTAATGCTATCATTATAGCTACTTTAAAAAAAAAACCCACCTTTTTATTCTGGAATAATTACAGGCTCACAGGCAGTTGCAAAGAAATGTACAGACAGGTCCTGGGTACCCCTCACCCATCCTCCCAATGATCAATGCTTTGTGTAACTATAGTACAACATCAAAACCAAGTAATGGCATTGGTCAGATTCACAGAGCTTATTCAGATGTTACCTGTTACACAGGCACTCGTGTGTGTGTGCACGTGTGTGTAAAATGCTATGCAGTTTTGTCACCTGTGTAGCTTCCTGTAACTACCACCACAATACAGATCCAGGACCGTCCCCTCACCGCTTGGCTCCCTTGTGCTATCCCTTTAGAGCCACACCATCCCTCTTGCCCATCCCTAAACCCTATCAACCATTAATCTGTTTTCCATATCTATAGTTTTATCAGGTGTTATATACGTATAATGTATAGTATGTACCTTTTGAGATTGTCTTTTTTTCACTCAGCATAATTTCCTCTTAATCCAAAGTGTATTCCTTTTTATTGCTGAGTAATATTCCATGGTATGGATGCACCAGTGTTTAATCAGTCACCCACTGAAGGGCATTTGGGTAGTTGCCACTTTTTAGCTATTATGAATGAAGCTGCTGTGAACATTCATGTACACGTTTTTGTGGGGGCAAAATTTTTCATTTTTCTGGGATAAATGCCCAAGGATGCTATTGCTGGGTCAGATGGTAAGTCCATTTTTAGTTTTAAAAAACACTTCCAGACTATTTTCCAAAGTGCCTATATCATTTACATTCCCACCAGTGAAGTATAAATGATCCAGTTTTGGGCATCATTGCCAGCATTTGGTGTTACCACTATTTTTTATTTTAGCCCATTTGATAGGTGTGTAGTGCCATCTCATTGTGGTTTTAAATTTTTGCTTTTTTAAATTGAAATATAACTCACATACCATAAACTCACCCTCTTAAAATGTATGATCCAGTAGTGTTTAGTATATTCACGTATATGTATGACTATCCCCACTCCTTAATTCTAGAGCATTTTCATAATCCCAGAAGGAAACCCCACACCCATTAGCAGTTGCTCCCCATTATTCCCTCCTCCTGGCCCTTGGCAAACACTGATATTCCTGTCTCTATGGATATGCCTATTCTGGACATTTCATATAAATGGAATCTTACAATATGTGGCATTTTGTATAAGGCTTTCACTTCACGTAACGTTTTCAAGGTTCATCCATGTGGTAGAATGAATCACTACCTTGTTCCTTTTTATGGCTGAACCACATTTTGTTTATCTAATCATCAGCTGATGGACATTTGGGTTGTTTCCACTTTTGCCTGTCACAAATAATGCCACTATGAACATTCATGGTCAGGTTTTTGTATGGATATAAGTTTTCATTTCTCTTGGATATGTAAGTAGGAGTGGAATTGCTAGATCATATGGTAGCTCGATGTTCAGCTTTTGGAGGAATTCCTGACTGTTTTCCAAAGCAGCTGCACCATTTTTCATTCTCACCAGCAACGTATGAGGGTTCCAGTTTCTCTTCATCTTTGCCAACACTTCTTATCTGTCGTACTGATGCTAGCAGTCCTAGTGAGAGTCAATAGTATCTCATTATGGTTTTGATTGGCATTTCCCTGATAACCAGCATCTTTCATGTGTTTATTGGCCATTTGTGTATCTTCTTTGGAGAAATGTCTATTCAAGTCCTTTGCCCATTTTTTAACTGAGTTGTCTTTTTATCCTTGAGTTATAATATTTCCTTATGTATTTTGGATTCTAGACCCTTATCCGATGTATGATTTGCAAACATTTTCTCCCATCCTGTAGGCTGTGTTTTCACTGTGGTTTTAATTTTCATTTCCCTAATGGCTAACGATGTTGATCACCTTTCCGTCTGCATGTTCACGTCTGTGTGGCCTCTTTGGTGAAATGCCTGTTTGTGTCTTTTGACTGTTTTTGTCATTTCTTCTTATTAGAGCTAGGACTGTAGACATTTCCCTTTACAGTATGTTAAATCTTTTCAAACTCTTCTTTGAAGCAGCATTAGGATGGATTAGAGACACAACTTTTAAGCTGCAACTGTAGGTATTCTTTTTTTTTTTATGGTAAAAAACACAATGTGAAATCAACTCTTATCAAAATTTAAAGTATGCTGTAGTATTGGTAAGTATATGTACACTGTTGTACGGCAGATCTCCAGGCCTTTTTCTTTTCTTTTGGTGGCTGGCTGGTACAGGGATTGAACCCTGGACCTTGGTGTTATCATCTCTAGAACTTTTTCGCCTTGCCTGGCTGAAACTCTATACCCATTGAACAGCAAGCAACTTGCTATTTTCCTCTCCCTGTCCTAATCCCCGCCCCTGGCAACTACCATTCTACTTCCTGCTTCTATGGGTTTAATTACTCTCTAGATACCTTATATAAGTGGAATCACGCGGTATGTGTCTCTCTGTGACTGGCTTATTTCAGTTAGTATAACTTCCTCAAGTTTCATCCACGTTGTAGCATATGACCATAGCTGTAGATTTTGTTCCATGCTAGGTCAACTCTCATTTTCAACTCATTCATAATCATGTGATCTCACCATGACTCAGTTTCTCCAGCTGCAGAATGGATAGCAGTAGGTCATAATGGGATGGAACTTGGGAGGAGCTAAAATCAGAGCTTTGGAAATAATTCGTACCCTCGTGTCATGCACTGCCTCATGGAAGCCCTCAGTTACAGCACCTGAGCCAAAAAACCAGAAGTCAGCAAGAGAAAGTTCTCATCCTGGCTTCACTGAATCACCTCATTTCTTCCTTAATTTTTATCTCTTTTCTTGTGTAACAAAGTTCACCCTCCAATCCCCCAAGCCTTTCCAGAGTGCCTTGGTACATGGGATACTCGGGTGGAAAAGGAGGAAATTAAAAAGGAGTCTGGTCCTCTGTAAAGGGTCTTCCCTGCCCCCAAAGAAGAGACCCCTCAAGCCAGCCTCCACGTGGCCCCATGAGGCTCCCTGTTCTAGGAGCGTTACTATGGAAATGTGCTACAGCACTAGAAGTAAAGCTTGAGGGAAAGGAAGCAACGCGATCCAAGAGTCTCGTGGGCTGGGAAATACAACTTCTGACTTGTGTTCCCAAAGTCGCCTGCAGTTGCTGGCTTCATTAAATTCTCTCTCACTGGCTCATTGTCCTCATGAGGACATGGAGTCTGAATGTGCAGACTGTCCTTGCAGGAGCTGTGCAAAGAGGAATGAGACGTTTGTAGTAAGACCTCTGGCCAAAAAGCTGTTTTAAATAAGAAATGATCATTGATCTCCCCTCTGTCTCAGAAGCAGAACATTTGCTGCCATTTGAGCTTTCCCTGAGGACATCTTAGCTCATGCTAACTTTTCTGGGGACGGGGACAAGTGTCTTTGCTTTTACCCTTTCTTCTTCCTCCCTGGAGGCCCTTTGTTTTGGCATCACCCCAGCCAGGAGCCGACCAGCAGTGCCAGCTCTCCCCTTTCTCAGCATGCATTGTGGTTTTACAGACCCTCAGGGACATTTCTTGGGACTGATGGCAGTGGTTAGAACAAACACTGCCTATGAACCTTGAGCCAGAGAAGATCTCCCTTCCATCTCCCCCATACTGCTGTGTCTCACTGAACAGACCCTCAGGGACACTGTCAAGCTTCAGTTCCCCTGGCTGGTTCTCATCTGTCTTTGAGTTAAATCAGCTGTGACACCTGGCAGAGCTGGGCTTCCCCCAGGGGTCTAAGCAAACCCAGATGCTGCCAGCATGTTCTAGGGGCTCACGGCCCCAGAGGTCACCTGGTGTACTTGAGACTGGGCCATTTTCTTTGCACAGACAGAAAGAAGAATGTCAGAGCGCTAGTCCAACCTCTAATGTAACATCACAAAAGAATTTTATAGGAGGACAAAAACCCCACAGCTACAACTATTAGCATGTGGTCTAGGGCTGCTGTTTTGACTTTAAATACAGTAATCATCATTTTGAGGACAAAGCTATTAAAATATTAGTAGAAACTAACTTAGGGTTCCAGTAGTATACAGGCCTTTGTCACAGCTTTGTAGTAAAGCAAAACTGTCATACTGAAAGTCAATTGACGTGAACAAATACACACACATATAAAAAATGAAGGAAAAACATTCTCGCCCAGTCCCAGATGGTAACTGTAGGTGCTTTCTAAATTATTTTTGTTTATTTGCTCTGAGAAGAGGGTCCTCTTTCCATTTCTTTTTTCTGAGGCTGGAGGGAAGGGTGGATTTCTCAATTTTCAGGGAAATGGTTGTAGTCATGCCTGGAGATGGGGTTGGTCTCTGGGTACTGTCTGATTTCTTTTCTGTCTGTCCTCTCTGGTTTTCTGTAGACCCCAGATTGGTGGCCTGCCTGCAGCCCATGGCTTCCTGCCTTTCTGCTCTCTCTGGCCTTGTTTCTCTCTCCCTGTGTCCCATTCTCCAGGTCCCACAGATTTCTTCTGCTTCACCAATGCTTTGTTTTTACCTTGTCATGTAACCCCAAGGCTTTGCTAGACATTTGAAGTTTATTCCATAGAAGAATTCAATCTAAAGTGTTAAAGGGTGGGAGTAGTAATTTGTTACCTCTTCATAAACATTTACATTTTAAAACTTTGATCCCTTAACTCTTAGATGTGAGTGGAATGGGCATTTCAAGCAAAAGTGGGGAAAACAGCTTTCCTGTCTAGATGATATTGGGTCCCTCAAACCACATGGTTGACACATCCATGCACGAGCCCAGGCCTGAGTTTGTTCCTCTGCCCTGTTGTTCTAGATAAAGATTAAGCCCACATTATTCCAGGCATGTCTTTTATGAATTTTACTGGAAGTATTAATGAACAGGACTCCTATCTTTTAAATCCAATGCTTTTTCATGAACAATAAGAACTTGGTATGTATCTGTTAATGATGAAATATTAGTATGGTCGATGGAGTCAGCAATAAATCATTCCTAGCATTTGAAAACTTCTTATAAAGTCTTATTGGGAAGGTCCTGTGAGGGCTTGGATTTTGTGTTATGGGAAACTCTAAGTAATTGAAACCCTCTGTGAAGGTCATTTCCCTAGCCTCTAGCCAATCTATGTTGCAAATATGTGGCTCTCATGCCTGGGGTTTTATACATTCTGGAGAGATCTGTCTGAGTGTATTAGTCTGTTTCTGTTGCTTATAACAAAATATTTGGAAGTGGATAATTTGTAAAAAATGAAATTTATTGCTTACAGTTTGGGAGGCTTGGAAGTCCAAAGTCCAGGGACCATGTCTGTTAAGAATCTTCTTTGGTGGTGGCTGTACAGCAATGCAGGGGTATCACATGGCAGAGATGGCAGAGCAGAGAGAGACAGAGACTCATGTGCTCTCCTTTTAAAGCCCTCAGAACCATGCCCATGACCACCATTATTAACCCATTCATTAGGGCTTGGTCCTCAGGATCTAATCACCTCTTCAAGGCCCCACCTTTCAGCTACCATAATAGATTTCCCATCCTCTTAACAGTCACAGTGGGGATCAAGCTTCTAATATGTAAAATTCAGGGGACACAATTCAATCCATATCACCAAGGAAACTGGCTTTCAATGCTGTAGTTGTTGACACTGCAATCAGCTACTGGCCCTGTGGGGAAGTAGATTTGCTCTTATCCTTTGAGAAGCTTCATGGTGGACACTGGTATCAACAGGCATTTAGGGACACATTTAGGAAAAATTTAGAAGGCACTGCTTCTTCTCTCGTGCACACTCACAGTGGTGGTTACCATTGTGAGCTCTGTACTGGAGCAGACCCTGGGGCTGAACCCTAGTGTTGCTCCTTCCTAACTCTGTGAGTGTGGCCAAGCCATTCAGCTTCTCTGAGCCTCAGCCTCTTTAGCTGTAAAACTGGGATAATGATCCCTTTTTCACAGGGTTATTTTGAGATCTCGATGAAATAGTCATGCAGAGCTTGGCACAGACCAAAGCACAGAGTAAGAGGAAGTGGCCAGCAGATGAATGGGAGCTCGAAGATTTGGTAAATACCAAAATGGCCTGCATTTTGGTCCATGTAATTGCCATCCTTTGAACTAGGGGAAATGAAATTTTACCCCTGCAAGTTGGGATTGGGCTAAGTCTGTCACCCTTGCTACCATAGTTAAAGGATGGTAAGCGTAAAATGTTTCGAGGCCTTTCTGTAAAAGTTGCTGGTTGCACATTTCTGTCAACTGCCAGGGGCACCCTTGTGTGGCAGAGGATGCTGGCAACAGAAGAATGACTATCAGCCAGACCCACCTGCCTATTCAGAGCCACCTGCCACCTGCAGGCCTGACTCTCTGCATGAAGGGAGGCTTGCTAGTACTGAGACCACTGGAGGGGGGATTCCTTATTGATTTGCCCTTCCTTCCTGTAGCTGAAAGACAACCAGGGGTGAATTCAGTTGGTGGATTGGTTTTCTCTTAAAAGGCTGCTGAAACTCACTGTGTTCTTATTTCTTTACAAGGCTGAACTAATGCTCAGTGAGGGCTGAGCACAACTCCAGCAGGTGCTTGTCTGTTCAGAGCTTAGGCTGGGGGCTGGGCCCCACGCGAACCCTGGTTTGTTTCCACTGGAGGGGGGAGGGGAGACCTGGAGCATGTGTGCATGTGTGTTGGGGGTGGGGTGGGAGAGGCAGCGAGTCCTCTGAGATGGGCAGAGGACTGGAAGACCCTGTGTGGAGGCCATTTATGAGTGCGAGTGACTCTGCTCTCTTCTGGGTTGGGGGTTAGGGAAGAGGGTGTGAATGGTAGGGTCCAAGCCCACAGCACTATGTTAAACATGGAAACAGCCAGAGAACCCTGCATAGTGACTAGGGAGGAGCAAGTTAGGCACTAACTAGGCTTTGTTGGCTGTTTGGCTTTTGGAAATTCCTCAACTTCAGGAGCTTCAGTCTTCATTTGTCATGTGATATATGAGGTAGGCGTAAAAATACCTGCCTTGAAGGGGTTACAAATTCATGAGACAATGTACGTAAAATACCAGATACTACAAGTCTGATGCATAGTAGGTGTTAAAAAAGAAATGGTAGCCATCACTTATGAAACGGGGGCATACGTTGTTGAGGAGACTGTACTGTAATTAAATTCTAAGGAGATCCAAATCTGATCATTAAACCACCTGTGGATGGGATTCAAAATTTGTGTATGTGCTGTAAGAAGACACATCAAAGAATACAAGATGTTGGAAGATTAAAGGCTCCCAGAAGACCCTCCCAGTTGGGCAGTGATCTAGGATGACTGATACCTACCACACGGCAGGCAGCAAAGACCCAGCTGTTCAGAAGGGCAGGTGCCTCCGCTGGTGTGTCAGCAGCATAGGGTGCCCAAAGGCCCCTCAGGGTGGGGTCTCCTTCTCTTCCCTACACTCTCACGAGAGCGCTCATCTACAGGATGCTAAGCTCCTATTTATATTCATTTTTAATTGTAAAAACACATAAAATTTATCATCTCTACTGCTTTTATGTGTGTAGCTCTGCAGGGTTAAGTATACTTGCATCGCTGTGCAGCAGATCTCCAGAACTTCATTTTGCAAAACGGAAACCCAGGAAACAACTCATCCCCTCCTTCCCCAGCCACTGGTACCCCATTCCATTTTCTGTCTCCGTGAATTTGACCACTCTGTGTACCTCATATAAGTGGAATCATACATTATAGGTCTTTTTGTAACTGGCTTATTTCATTTAGCATATGTCCTCAAGGTTCACCCGTGTGGTAGCATGTGTCAGAGTTTCCTTCCTCTTTCAGATTGTATTATATTCCATTATTTGTATATACCATATTTTCTTTATAATTACATTGTGTAATATTGAATGTACTAATTATCCTGATTGGAGCATTGTATATTGCACACAGGTATTGATATTCAACGCTGCATCTCACAGATATGTACAGTTAATTATGTTTAAATTTTTAAAAAATGAAAAATCAGACATTAAATAACAAAAGAATTCATTTAATAATCTTCTTGCCTGGAATAAGCCTCCAAAGCTTGGAAAAATTAAGGTCAGGGCTTCCAGTGAACTAGGCTCTTTATTAAATGGCACAAACATCAATAAACTGTGTTGTGTATTGAAACAGCCTTTAAAAGGCAGGACTACTCTGTTGGGGGAAGGTGGAGAGAGGCCTGGTGCCACCCCTCAAGTCACTCGGCTTGTCCACCCCCTTAGAGAGCTGGAGATCTGGAATATTGTACTGGCTGTGACACCCTGGACAGTTCCTTTAAACTATCTCCAGTTTCCACTCTGGAGTCCAGCTGAGATAATCAATTCTGCCTTCCTCCCAAGTTTGTTGAGGAGGCCCAAGGAGATAAGATACAGAAAAGTGCTTTGAACACCATCAAGCACATCTATACAAGTAAGATGTGGTTGAACTTCTCTATTTTAGAAAATGTTGGGGTTTGAGGGAGCCCAATAAATAGCCATTGGCTTCCTCACCCACATTCTGATTTAAGCAAGTGGAAGAATACTTTTTTTTTTTTTTAAACTGATCTAGATGATATCGCAAAGTATGGCTTGTATCTGCAGGCAAAAGGCTGATTTCCAACCTCTGGATTACATGGACTTACCCACCCAAGTAGGCACAGGCATCCCTGGAAGACCATAGCCCGTATCTGTGGAGTCTGCCACTCTAAATTTTCAGCTTTGATAAGAAGACTAGACTGGGCGTTTCCTGGGGTCCACTGGTTCCCAAGAGGAAAAGGGGAGAGAGTGGGACTGAGCCAGGTGTGCTTAGTTTCTGTTCCCAAGTGCACCAGTCAGAATTCTCGCCTATTCCCAGGGCGCTGTGAGTGAGGGGTTGGGGAGAGGCCAGGAACGTAGTTCTAATGGAAGACCCTCTACACAGACACTAGAGGGCTGGGGAAAAGAGATTCCCCCCAACAGATATTCCCATTTAGAAGTAACTCAGCACCCAAGGATGAGAAGCTGGAACTGATGCTATGGGCTTAGAACTCAATACAGCCTATTTACGTCCCTCCCAGATGCTTGTTGTCCACAGACTGTAACAGATGTAGTGAGGCCTGGCCTCAGGAACATCTGGGGAAAGGCTCACAAAGGGGACATAAGTAAGATGCCTGAGATGGAGGATTCACTTTCTATGCTGGAGATACTTAATGATTTGGGGTCATTATAAATGAACTCTTTGTTTGCTTTCGTAAAACTCAATGATTTATCATCCAAAGTGAATTATATTTTGATTCCTATTTGCTGCACACTTGGGTGCAGAATTCCTTTTCTACATGGTGTTTACAATTTGTATATGTAATGAAGTCTTCTCTTTAGGTGTGAGCCGTCGCGGGGCTCTGCTTTGCATGATGTCTCCTTATACATAAAATCCGCTGGGCCGACCCCGTAGCTCACTCAGGAGAGTGTGGCGCTGGGAGCACAGCGGCGCTCTCGCCGCGGGTTCGGATCCTATATAGGGATGGCCGGTGCGCTCACTGGCTGAGCGCGGTCACAAAAAAGGACAACAACAACAAAAAAAACCACAAACTGCCGACATCCAAAAGTTAATGACTCATGACTACATGAGACAAGAAGCATGAACTATTAACAACAAATTACTGCCTTGTTTATACTTTGAATGTCATGGCTAATCACTTGGTTTCCCTAAGATGTACTGTTATAGTCAAAACCATTACAGCTTAAGAAAAAATAACATATTTGCCTTTCCATGTGCCTTGTGACACTCTCAGTGGCTTACAACTATGATATCTCTCTCTCTCTCTCTCTCTCATACATACACCCCCCCAAAATCTAACAATATTTGGGAGTAGGAATCAGAAATCTACATTTGAGCTCTAGTTGAACTTGCTAACCATAATTTCAAGATTAGTTGTGTGGTATGTGTGTGTGAGATCATGACAGTATATGTACATATAATTTACAAAATTTTGGTGTTTGGAAGTTCTTATCTTAGCACTTGTTTCATGGGAGACTTTCTTCCTACCCTCTCAGGTTTCATACTGGGTCTATGAAAAACTGATAACAGGCAGATTAACAGGAGAAAAGGTACACAAATTTATTATGTGCCCAGGGCATCACAGGGAAAAAAGTGAATTGAAAAACTAGCAAGATTTAGAAGTTTATATACCCTCTTCATAGGGAAGAGGGCAGGGAGATGTAGGCAACTTAGGGGAGAGTAAATGATTTGGGGGAAAGATGAACAGACCCTTAGAAGAATAGATGGGCGATATCATAATTTGTGACAAAGTTTGTCTGGGTGTGGTGCTGACTCCTAGTCTCCTCTCCTGTGATAAGAGTTAACTCTTCCTGGTTGAAGAAACTCACAGGTAAGGGATTGATGACTGCTGAGTTCCTTCTGGAAGGCCTGTCTTTAGGCAGAGATGATTTGCTATCATTCAAGTGCCTTCAGCTTGAAGTAATCAATGTATGAAAGTGGCATGTTTTGGGGTGGCATATCCTTCACATTTCTCTTTAATTTTATGTACAAATTTTAGTCTCTAATGCCTGTATGTTCTTAATACATTTACTAGTGTAGCAGTGTGATTCTAGGTGTCACTTGCCCTCTTGGTCTCTTTCTTCATCTGTAAAGTAGAGCTAATTACATATCATTAAGGATGCCTTTGGCTGCAAGTAAGAAATGTAGACTCAACTAATTTAACACAGTGAGGAAATGTATTATCACATGAGGCAAGAAAGCAAAAGCTATGGCTGTTCCAGACACAGCATAGTCAGGGCACTGGGTCCTCTCCTCATGACTTTCTTGGCCTGGCATTCTTTCTCTTTGGTACTTTTGTCCTCAGGGCAGCTTCCCTTATGTCTGCAGCAGTTCTGAGCATCAACTCCAGACCCTGCAAGATCCAAAGGAAGGAGACATCCTCTCTTCCCACGTGGCTTTTCTTAGGATCAAAAAAAATTCTCATCATGAACAACTTCCTCCTCCCCACAACCAGCAGACTTTTCCACACATGTCATTGGCCAGAAGTGTGTCACCTCCCTGTCCCTAGAGGGCTTCCTTAATTAGCTTAGATCAATAAGGACCCACTTCCTAGGACAGCTTGTCCTGAAGTAATGGCCAAATGACTGAGGGTAGAACTTTAACAAAACTGGGGTTCGATAGGAAGAGAAGGATTTAGGCAGTCATCCTAATATATAATGAATCCTATAGCATTATTATGAGGAATAGATGATATAACATAAGATTTAATGTATTAACATATATAAAACATTTCAAACAGTGCTTAAGACATGAGAAGCACGATGCAAGTGTTTGCTGTTCTTATTATTGGGATTAATATATGGATTTCATAAGTCTCGGAGAGGCATACCAATGAAAAGTGTTATTATGAATGGTGTTGCTTTATTAGCGATAAAGGATGGGAGACGGATGCTAACCATGATCTAGATGATCCTCAGAGGTAAAGAACGGCTGGACTGAGCAGCTGGCCTGCATTTGGTCATAGCCTGTATATTGGGAGGACTTACAGCAATCTTCTAAATAAAAGAAAAATACAATTGCCCAACGTGTTAATGAAATCCACTCCCAATAGCCTCCTCTTCCCCACTGCTATTTTCTTTCACTAGTTAAAAGTGGTGTTTAACTTCAGCAGTATTTTTAAAACAGCCCAGGTCTCTTAACCAAATAAAACATTTAGATTTTATTATTTTTGGTGAGGGAAGAAAGGAGGTGAGAAGTAGTGTGTTGTGTACATAGGTGTGTAAATTTAAATATCTCTTTATGAAAAGCACATACATAACACTTGCAAGAAACCATATAAAAGCTTCAGCAATTCTAGCCAGAAAAAAAGTGGCTTCCTAAGCTTTTAGCTATAACTAAAAATAATCTCCTTAGTCTATGTTTGACACATTACTCGGGAAAAACTTTACTCTGTGTATGCTGAAGGATTTTTGAGTTTGTTTTTTCCCCCCACACTGTCTCACTTAAAGGAAGTCCCTGTTACATCTGATAGCATTTTATACCATTTGGCACGTAGCTATTTGTTCTGGCCATTTGATATGACATTTTAAACATAATAGTGACAACTGTAGAACTACTGTTCACGTCTTTAGAAGGAAAAAGGAAAAAGCAGTTCAAACATAAAAGCCCGCCTCATGTTAATATATCAAGTTTTATTCTTGCAGCCTTGAAGAGACTTGGGGGCGTTGCTGATCGCTATGTGTTTTTCTTGAATGCAAAGCAAATTATTCTAAAGGAAGGGTGTCCACCTGACAGTAGAAGTTGTCATATCAAATCCTTCTATTTCAGGGAAGCCATAGAAGGCATGGGGAAAATTTGGAGCTCTTACTCTGGAGTGAAACTGGCAGTTTCTGTTCTCATTCTTCTTGGCCTTTTATCAAATTTTACTTTCAATCTTCTCAGAGAGAAACGTTCGATTATTTATAATCAACCTCATAACACTTGATGTTTGCTAATCTGTCTGGTCTGGCATTTAGCATATCCATATCCAAATATTCATTTCTTCCTTTATCAGAGGTGTACATTTCCTTCCATGCCTACCCTTCAAAAATGGGCCAAAGGGGTATTTCTCCATTTCCAGAGTATTTTCTTTAAAATTCAGACTGCAACTAGCTATTTGGAAGCTTTAGGAGGGGTTGATTAGTGCAAACCTGGATCACCAACAAGAGGGTTGAAATGGAAACTCTGCTGATTTCATCTGATTGCTTAGGGGTGGGAGATCCTTTCTGATTCCACCGTGAGACGTGCTTAAGCTCTGATGACTTCCTCACGCCAAGCCTTCCTTTGGAAATCATTCTGATGGACTGTACCAGCTGTCCCTCAGGCTTAAGAGCCAACAGGGACAGGGAGCTACATCACATTTATACAGTGTCCCCAGAGCCTCAGGGAAGAAGCCACAGGAAAAAAAACACCCAAAACTGTTTATGCCAAAATCCTTTTCAAAGGAGCACAATGACCATTTCTATAAATAGATTTGCTACATAGGCTGTGGCTAGGATAATTTAAGACTGATGGAAGTTTTCTTTTTTTTTTTCCTTTCTCCACGTATAATGTTCTTTGGATCCCATTATTATTTGGCTTTAATGGAAATACTGGTCTTTAGCATTAAGTTGACCCACCTGCCCTTTTCTTTCCTGACACATTCTTGGGAAGAGCAAACTTAGTAGGTAGTGGTCACTTTCCAGGCTCTTATGACAATAGATTTTCACAACAACCCTGTGATGTTTGTACTGTTATTACCCTCATTTCACAGATGAGGAGACTGAGACTTGGTGGGGTTAAGCCACTTGCCCAAGGCACTGAGTTGGTGAAGGGCAGAATCTGGGGTGGGGCTTGGCTCTGCAGGATGCCAAGCCCATGCTCACATGCAGCCTCGTGCAGAGCTGTTTCTGGATGGTGCCACCCCCTGCCAACCTCTCCAAGGCTCTCCACGTTGCTGAGGGAAGGTATATTTCCAGGCTTCTCTTCTGCCATTAGGCACTTTTGATCTAACTCTTGCCTGCTTTATCTCCCACTGAGATATCATATTCTAAGAATATCAGCCCACACTGTAAAGGGTAAGAACATCTAAAGGTTACTACAAAATCCCTGTGTTTGTACAGAGTGCTTTACAATCTACAGAATGCTCCCCCATTTATTATCGTGCTAGGTGTGGTCAGGGGGGCCCGTTCTGGGTATCAGGGTGGGATCTCCAGCTTGCGATATTGATTAGTTGATTGATTGGTGGCTGGCTGGTACAGGGATGGAACCCTGGACCTCAGTGTTATCAGCACCATGCTCTAAGCAACTGAGCTAACTGGCCAGCCCCCACCCTGGCCTGTGATCTGGTGGGTGAAGCTCTGGCAGGAGTTATTTTGAATCTGTGTTGGCTTGTCCCAACCTTTGGCGCGAGAGGAGGGTTGTGCAGCCTTGAGCCCTCAGGCCTGCTGGCCATCTTCCACATTTGTCGCCACTCCCTGCTGTAGACTGCACCCTGACCCACCGCATGTTTGGCCTCTGTGTAATTTGTCATCGTGGTGTGAAAGCTTCTTGAGCCTCATACAAAAGCTCTAGAGGCACGTCGAGTATTGCGGGCTTCAGTCTGTTTATTCAACAAAGATCAGGCTGGAATGTGACGGTATAAATCTCCCTGCCTGGCAGCTGCCTTCCGTGGGCCAATAAGCAGATAAGCCTTGGACCCAGGGGTGGGGACTTTCCATCCTCGGAGACACCGGGATGCAGATGCATCTCTCTCGGTCCCAGGAACCTCTCTCCCTCCTCTGTCTTTCTCCATTTGGCACCTCTCCCTACCTTTGCCCAAACACATACAAAGGAAACACTAAAAAACAGTAAAAGAATTGCAAAGGTCTGTAGAGCTGAAGAATAAAAACACAAAGGATATTCAGAAGTCTTATGTCTATGCTTTTCATTGCTCTTGCCCTCACATACAGTTATGCTGAGAAAACCCTTAAGAAAGGAGAGAAAATTGTAATTTCTGTGGGTGCTCTGGCTACCATATGAAGCAGTGATAAGCCCTGGGCTAGAAGAGGTCCTGGCCCTGACTGTGACCCTGACTAGCTGCGAGATCTGGGCCATGCCTCTGAAGCTCACTGGGCCTCCAGTTGTTTGACTGTAAACCGAGGAGTTTGGACTGGATGATCTGTGAGGTCCCTTTCAGCTCCGACGTTCTGTTGTTGGGGCAGAGGAGGATACTGTGTCCATATCAATGGTTTTCCTTGCACTGGTCCTTGGCTCACCCTGACTCCTGTGTGGGCAAATGGCAGAGCATTTGGTAATTGGTATTTGTTGGGGGTTTATGGAAGCCAGGCACTGTGCTGAGGAATAATAGGCATATTCCTGCTCTTAGTAGCCTGGGAAGTAAGGAGGGAGGCTGAGCTGAGAGTGCTGGACATCTCTAGTCTACCGTGGACAAGGGCAGTTGTAGTAACCAAAGATCAGGGTCAAAGATTTAATTCATCCCCCCATTTGGGGGCACCTGCTGTTCTGGGCTGCCTCTTGCTTTGGGGGACAGCACCCTGAATTTCTTTAGCCACTCTTTCCCATTGGGTTTGTCACATCCCTGGACTGAGGCCTGGAATTAGAACTTCTCACATCCCCCGGCCATGGTGAGTGGTTAAGAAGTGGGCAGAGACCTAAGCCAAGACAGTGAGACTTTTGCTGGAACTACAGGGAAAGAGGTGCTCTGTTCCCAGGGGGGTTACCAAGCTGGAGGGATGGAAGCCTGATCCTGCTGGTGGCTGTCTTCCCCATGACCTGGGATGAACCTACCGAGGATGAGGTTGATGCCAGCCGAGGAACACAGAGCAGAGACACTATCGTTAGCCCCCATGTGAGGCAATGCCAGAATCGAGAACTAGGCCTGGACTTGGCAGGTATGTAGCCCAATAGGTTCCATTTTCTCTACTGAAGTTTTGGGTTGGGTTTCTGTCACTTACAATCATGTCAAGACCAGCACTACTCTTCACCACCTTCGCCCTTTGGCCAAATCCTCTGGGCAGCTCTTTACCCCATGGAGTGAATCAGTTAGGATGTGTGTCTTTAAGACCATAGCCAAAGCAGACGATTTATCGATCTCTTATAGAAGGAAGCCTGGGGCAGTGTGGGTCCAGGACTAGTTATTTAGTGTCATCAGTGGTTCATGTTCTGGCCCACACAGCTCCTGACTTGGCCCTTAAGTTTGCCCCCTTATGGTGCAAGGTTCTAGAAATTGCCACCTCACAAAGCTGCTTTATCCCAAATGGAAGTTTCTCCCCAAATTACTTCATGGTCTTGGGTTTTTTGTTTGTTTGCTTTTGGGGGTGGGGGTGGGGTGGGTTTTATTTTGTTTTAAATCAGAGAAAAAAAAAATTTACTAGCAGTCCCTTCCATTTCTGTTAAAGAAAAACGAAACTGGACAATAAAGCAGTAAAAACATTTCATTCAATGCTGCTGCAGTAGGGGAAAGAGACTTCAATAGACAGCTGAGCTCACCTTTGACCCCTGTGCAGGTGATTGAGTGATTTAAAGGGAGAATGAGGGGAATCTACAGGGGCCCAAGAAAGTCAGAAATTGGGAAGTTATGAAAAGCGAGGTGGGAGTTTGGTCAGTGGGATTAGGCTGTCTGGGTTTGCAAACTGGAGTTTACAGAAGTTAGGCTCCTACCCTCCCACAGAGACTGGGAGACAGAGGCCTCATCCTTCCTGCTGATGACATTTCAAAGGAATGGCTCTCAGATCCTAGAGAAAGACACTCCTGATTTGTAGGAGAGAGACACGAGAGTACTTCAAAAAGTGCCTGGAAAGAAAGATTTGTATAATCTTTTAATTTAATTTTTTTCATGAAAATTGTCTTGGCTAGGCTTAGGCCTGGAATCCTCACAGCACCAATTGTCTAGCTCTTAATCCTGTTGGTGACGCCAATTGTAAAGCTAGGCAACCACACTAGTTGTCGGGCTCTTTTACCTGCTGGTAATCGTGAACTGACTGGGCCGATTATTGAGCTTGGGCTGGGTCTGGAGCTCCCAGACCCCTCAAGCCCATTCACAGACTGGGTCACAAACCCTTCATACGCCAGGCTGAGTCACCAGACCCCTTCACGGAGGTCTGTGAGCTAGGTAAGTGGCCAAAAGATCCTTGGAAGCTGTAGGTTTGGAAAAGCATGGTTGTGTTGACGGTGGCTGCCCCAGGCAGCAAACACCAGCCAAAGTGGCGGCTGAGCAGGTGCACTAACTCCACCCCCCTTTCCTCCCCCACACACAATGTTTACTGAAGCACCCCCAACTGGTCCTGAGGTGAGGGGAGCCTGATGAAATATTTATCAGTGTTAGTTTTTATTTTATTTTTTTAAAACTCTATGAAAAGGAGGTCAGAGACCTATCAGGTTATTGGCTAGAACAGACAGTAAACTCTCTTGGCAGCCTTGAGTCTTCAGATAGGAATTCAGGCAGGGCTAGGTCATCTCAGGGGCACGACCTTAGGCTGCTAGAAGCCATGTTAGGGTTCAAGTCTGTGGGGTGGGGAGAGTTGGGGGATGAAATGGTTTGTGCCGTGAGTCGCAGTTCTCATAGGCTGAGGTTGAGGCCTAGTCAAGAAAAGGTTCTGAAGAGGGTGACTCAAGTTTGGTTGAAGAGAGAGGCTGTCATTTCCTGGCCGGAATTGTATTGCCTGCCCATGATAAACTGAGCCACCAGAAGCTCCATGCAAAAGAAATGTAATTTCCCTTATCAGCATACAGTCTAACCTTAGACGATGTCATCGAGATTCATATCCTGGAGGTGGGGACAGGCCTCTTCTCTGAGCACAAGACCAAGAGGAGGCTGAACAAAATCAGGTTCTATGGGCTGGAGGAAGGAGGCAGGGGGTGGCCATGGGCCTCCCACTGGGTCTGTATGCCAGGTCCCTCAACCTCCACCCTAACCATACCCCTGTCCCCTAGAAATGCTAGATAGAGGAAAGTTGGTCCAAAGAGTATAATTTGCTAAGTGGCCTCAAGGACAGTCCGGCCTATTTTGAAAGGAATAGGATGATGGGATAAGAAAGGTTTTTTTGTTTTGTTTTTGACTGCGGTGATGGTGGTTTGACAGAGTGGAATGCAGTGGTCACAAGTCACCAAAAGAAGGATGAAGTTATTGCATCTGAGGCTTGGTTACCAACCATATGACCCATGGGGCTCACTTAAACTTGCCTCCCCCTCCTCACTGCCAGCACCCTGCCCTGTAATAACCGTGGGCAGGCCTGGGATCAACCTGGCATTGCCTCAGGAAGGTTGAACAGGCATGCAACCCATAAGGACATTTTTGTCAACTACTGACCATATATACAAAAGTGGTCCCATAATGGCTGTACTGTATAGCTCAGGTGTGTAGTAGGCTATGCCATGTAGGTTTGTGTAAGTGCACTCTATGATGCTTGCACAATGACACAATCGCCTAACGATGCATTTCTCAGAACGGATCCCCATTGTGAAGTGACTGTGTTACTGCATTTATAGACAGGAATCCAGGTGTTGGCATAGAATGAGGAGTGGAATCCTAATTGGAGAGCTAGCAATAGGATTTTCTAAGTGAAATACTACAGGTTGCCTAACTTAGATACGTCTTTGAAAAGTTAATTAAATTAATTAAAATTTAAAAATTTTAAATTTTAAATTAACTTTTACCTTATTTCATTTACCTTTGGAGAGCTTGGTATTTAAAGGTATCTTATAGTAAATCTTTATGGAAATGGAAGCGAAAGATTTTGTGTGACTCATAGCTGTTTGGTATACCAGAGAATCTAAATGCCAGACACATTCAAACAATAGAATTGTTCTAAAAATTTTAAGTAATTATTCACCAAAAAAATTTTGAAGAACAGTTTGTTCTTGTGGGTGGTGTGTAGTGATTGTATGAACTATTGGGCTGAGTGACAACTGGTACTGTCTAGGTGGGCAGTCCACATGCTAAAAACAGAAGCAGAAAGTCATGGACATTTGCAAGGCTGTCGTGGCAGCCTTACGGGGGATACACATGTTGTGACTGTCTGGGCCCCTTGTAGGTTTTCATGGATAACAGACATTTTGGATCATTGGGTTGTCATTGGGCCAATATATATTATATATCCCATTCAGCAATTCAGTAATCTCCATATCATGGAAAAGAATTGCAGGGTCATTCAAAATCAAAACTGTTTGGGGTGAATAAAGTCTTTTTTGAGCACTGTGTTTGTTTGGATTTAAAATATCCAAATTCTGAATATACCAATAATTTGGAATGGGTCAGAACATGGGCATTCTG